>NW_026909547.1:0-666000 GCF_033115175.1 Lepus europaeus | reverse complement strand
GTTTGTATAGATGACATTTTATGCACTTGCCTAACGTAAAGAGTTTGCTTTTCTCCAAAACCATTTGTACTGTGATTTTCTGGTCCATTGCATCCGGATATGACTGGATGAAACCGCAAATATCCGGTTGATTTTTGGCCAACACAATCCCAAATATTGTTACCGCTTTGTGTTTGTGTATTCCTAATATTATCCACGGACTTTATTGTTTTGAATGTTTTTTATCAGGGAACATTTAATTTTCTGCTTTGAAACACTAATTGGTTCCACATGTAGACACCAGCACTACACATTCGTATTTTCTAGGGAGAAAGCTAGAGGAACTGCGACAAACAAACATGATCTTTGTGTTTGTATAGATGACATTGGATGCACTTGCCTAACGAAAAGACTTTGCTTTTCTCCAAAACCATTTTTAGGGTGATTTTTCTGGTCCATTGCATACGAATTCCACACCAGTTTGTCAGGATATGACTGGATTAAACCAGAAATATCCAGTTGAATTTTACCTAACTCAGTCCCAGATATTGTTACCGCCTCTGTGTTTGTGCATTCCTGATATTATCCATGGACTTTATTGTTTTGAATATTTTTCTTCAGGAAACATTTAATTTTCTGCTTGCAAACACTAATTCTTTCCACATGGAGACACCAGCTCTACACATTCATATTTTCTAGGAAGAAAGCTAGAGGAACTGTTGCAAACAAACATGATATTTCTGTTTGTATAGATGGCATTTGATGCACTTGCCTAACGAAAAGAATTTGCTTTTCTCCAAAACCATTTCTACTGTAATTTTCTCGGTCCATTGCATACGAATTCCACACCAGTTTGTCCGGATATGACTGGATGAAACCGGAAATATCCGGTTGATTTTTGCCTACACAATCCCAAATATTTTACCGCCTCTGTGTTTGTGTATGCCTGATATTATCCACGGACTTTATTGTTTTGAATGCTTTTTATCAGGGAACATTTAATTTTCTGCTTGGAAACACTAATTCTTTCCACATGGAGACACCGGCTCCACACATTTGTATTTTCTAGGGAGAAAGCTAGCGGAACTGCGGCAAACAAACATGATGTTTATGTTTGTGTAGATGACATTTGATGCATTTGCCTAAGGAAAACACTCTGCGTTTCTCCAAAACGATTCGTACTGTGATTTTCTCGGTCCATTGCATACGAATTCCACACCACTTTGTCCGTATATGCCTGGATGGAACCGGAAATATCTGGTTTTTTTTGGCTAACTCAATCCCAGATATTGCTACAGGCTCTGTTTGTTTTTTTCTGGATATTATCCACAGACTTTATTGTTTAGTTTTTTTTTATCGGGGAATATTTTATTTTTAGCTTGGATATAGTAATTGGTTCCACGTGAAGTCACCATCTCTACATATTCATATTTTCTAGGGAGAAACCTAGAGGAACTGCGACAAACAAACATGATATTTCTGTTTGTATAAATGACATTTTATGCAATTGCCTAACGTAAAGACTTTGCTTTTCTCCAAAACTTTTTGTACTGTGATGTTCTCGGTACATTGCATACGAACTCCACACCAGTTTGTCCGGATATGACTGTAGGAAACCAGAAATATCCTGTTGTGTTTTGGGACTCAATCCTATATATTGCTACAGACTCTGTGTTTGTGTATTCCAGATATTATCCACAGACTTTATTGTTTAAATGTTTTTTATCAGGGAACATTTAATTTTCTGCTTGGAAACACTAATTGGTTCCACATGGACACACCAGCTCTACACATTCGTATTTTCTAGGGAGAAAGCTAGAGGAACTGCGGCAAACAAACATGATTTTTCTGTTTGTTTAGATGACATTTTATGCATTTGCCTAACGAAAAGACTTTGCTATTTTCCAAAACAATTTTTACTGTGATTTTCTGGTCCATTGATAAAATTCCAGAACAGTTTGTCCGGATATGACTGGATGAAACCGGAAATATCTGGTTTTGTTTTGCCTAACTCAATCCCAGATATTGTTACCGCCTCTGTGTTTGTGTATTCCTGATATTATCCATGGACTTTATTGTATTGAATGTTTTATTCAGGAAACATTTAATTTTCTGCTTGGAAACACTAATTGGTTCCACATGGAGACACCAGCTCTACACATTCATATTTTCTAGGGAGAAAGCTAGAGGAACTGCTACAAACAAACATGATATTCCTGTTTGTATAGATGACATTTGATGCACTTGCCTAACGAAAATACTTGTTTTTCTCCAAAACCATTTCTGCTGTGATGTTCTCGGTCCATTGCATACGAATTCCACACCAGTTTGTCCGGATATGACTGGATGAAAACGGAAATTTCTGGTTTCGTTTTGGCTAACTGAATCCCAGATATTGCTACAGCCTCTGTGTTTGTTTTTACTGGATACAATCCATGGACTTCATTGTTTTAAATGTTTTTTTTTTAGGGAACATTTTATTTTGAGCTTGGATACAGTAATTGGCTCCACATGGAGACACCAGCTCTACATATTCATATTTTCTAGGGAGAAAGCTAGAGGAACTCTGACATACAAACATGATCTTTCTGTTTGTATAGATGACATTTGATGCAGTTGCCTAACGAAAACACTTTGCTTTTCTGCAAATCAATTTTACTGTGATTATCTCGGTGCATTGCATACGAATTCCACACCAGTTTGTCAGGATATGACTGGAAGAAACCAGAAATATCCGGTTTTGTTTTGGCTAACTCAATCCCAGATATTGCTGCAGCCTCTGTGTTTTTCTTTTCTAGATATTATCAACGGACTTTATTGTTTTCAATGTTTTTTATAGGAGAACATTTAATTTTGTGCTGCGAAACACTAATTGGTTCCATATGGAGTCACCAGCTCTATGTATTCGTATTTTCTAGGGAGAAAGCTAGAATTAATGCGGAAAACAAACATGATATTTCTGTTTGTATAGATGACATATTATGCACTTGCCTAACAAAAAGACTTTGTTTTTCTCCAAAACCATTTTTACTGTGATTTTTTTGGTTCATTGCACATGAACTCCACACCACTTTGTCCGGATATGACTGGATGAAACCAGAAATAACCGGTTTTGTTTTGGCTAACTCAATCCTAGATATTGCTACAGCCTCTGTGTTTGTGTATTCTAGATATTATCCACGGACTTTATTGTTTTGAATGTTTTTATCAGGTCACATTTCATTTTGTGCTTGGAATCACTAATTCATTCCACCTGGAGACATTCGTATTTTCTAGGGAGAAAGCTAGAGTACCTGCTGCAAACAAACATGATATTTCTGTTTGTATCGATGACATTTTATGCACTTGCCTAAAGAAAATACTTTGCTTTTCTCCAAAACCATTTTTGCTGTGATTTTCTCGGTCCATTGCATACGAATTCCACACCAGTTTGTCCGGATATTACCGGATGATACCAGAAATATCCATTTCTGTTTTTGCTAACTCAATGCGAAATATTGTGAAAGCTTCTGTGTTTGTGTTTTCTGGATATTATCGATGGACTTTATTGTTTTGAATGTTTTTATCAGGGAACATTTCATTTTGTGCCGTAGAAACACTAATTGGTTCATCATGCGGACACTAGCTCTACACATTCATATTGTCTAGGGAGAAAGGTAGAGGCAATGGGGCACACAAACATGATATTTCTCTTTGTATTGATGACATTTGATGCACTTGCCTAACGAAAAGACTTTGCTTTTCTCCAAAACCATTTGTACTGTGATTTTCTCGGTCCATTGCATATGAATTCCACACCATTATGCCCAGATATGACTGGATGAATACAGAAATATCCGATTATGTTTTATCTAACTCAACCCGAAATATTGTGAAAGCTTCTGTGTTTGTGATTTCTGGATATTATCGATGGGCTTTATTGTTTTGAATGTTTTTATCAGGGAACATTTAATTTTGTACCGTGGAAACACTAATTGGTTCACAATGGGAAAACCAGCTCTACACATTCGTATTTTCTAGGGAGAAAGCTAGAGGAACTGTGGCAAACAAACATGATATTTCTGTTTGTATCGATGATATTTTATGCACTTGCCTAACGAAAAGACTTTGCTTTTCTCCAAAACCATTTTTACTGTTATTTTCTCTGTCCATTGCATACGAATTCCACACCAGTTTGTCCGGATAAGACTGGATGAAACCAGAGATATCTGGTTGTGTTTAGGCTAACTCAATGCGAAATATTGTGAAAGCCTCTGTGTTTGTGTTTTCTGGATATTATCGATGGACTTTATTGTTTTGAATGTTTTAATCTGGGAACATTTAATTTTGTGCTTGTAATCAGCAGTTGGTTCCAAATGGAGACACCAGCTCTACAAATTCGTATTTTCTAGGTAAAAAGCTAGAGGAACTGTGGCAAACGTACATGATATTTCTGTTCATATAGATGACATTTTATTCACTTGCCTAATGAAAAGACTTTGCTTTTCTCCAAAACCATTTTTCTGTGATTTTTCGGTACACTTCATATGAATTCCACCAATGTTTGTCCGGATATGACTGGATGAAACTGGAAATATCTGGTTTTGTTTTGTCTAACTCAATCCCAGATATTGCTACAGTCTCTGTGTTTGTGTATTCCTGATATTATCCACGGACATTATTGTTTTGAACGCTTTTTATCAGGGAACATTTAATTTTGAGCTTGGAAACACTAATTGGTTCATCATGGGGACACCAGCTCTACACATTCGTATTTTCTAGGGAGAAAGCTAGAGGAAATGCGGCAAACAAACATGATATTTCTGTTTGTATAGATGACATTTGATGCAATTGCCTAACGAAAAGACTTTGCTATTCTCCAAAACCATTTTTACTGTTATTTTCTCTGTCCATTGCATACGAATTCCACACTAGTTTGTCCGGATATGACTGGATGAAACCGGAAATATCTGGTTTTGTTTTGGCTAACTCAAACCCAAAAATTGCTACAGTGTCTATGTTTGCGTATTCCTGATACTATCCATGGACTTTATTGTTTTGAATGTTTCTTATCGGGGAATATTTAATTTTGGGATTGGAATCACTAATTGGTTCCTCATGGGGACACCAGCTCTACACATTTGTATTTTCTAGTGAGAAAGCTAGAGGAACTGCGGCAAACAAACATGATATTTCTGTTAGTATAAATGACATTTTATTCACTTGCCTAACGAAAAGACTTTGCTATTCTCCAAAACTATTTTTACTGTGATTTTCTCAGTCCATTGCATACGGATTCCAAACCACTTTGTCCGGATATGACTGGATGAAACGAGAAATATCCGGTTTTTTTTTGGCTAACTAAATCCGAAATATTGTGAAAGCCTCTGTGTTTGTGCTTTTTGGATATTATCAACGGACTTTAGTTTTTTGAATGTTTTTTATCAGGGAACATTTAATTTTCAGCTTGGAAACACTAATTGGTTCCACATGCAGACAGCAGGTGAACATATTCGTATTTTCTAGGCAGAAAGCTAGAGGAACTGTGGCAAACAAACATGATATTTCTGTTTGTATAGATGACATTTGATGCACTTGCCTAACGAAAAGACTTTGCTTTTCTCCAAAACCATTTTTACTGTTATTTTCTCGGTCCATTGCATACTAATTCCAGAACAGTTTGTCCGGATATGACTGGATGAAACCGAAAATATCCGGTTGATTTTTGGCTAACAGAATCCCAAATATTGTTACCGCCTCTGTGTTTGTGTATGCCTGATATTATCCACGGACTTTATTGTTTTGAATGTTTTTTTATCAGGGAACATTTAGTAGTCTGCTTGGAAACACTAATTCTTTCCACATGTAGACACCAGCTCCACACATTTGTATTTCCATGGAGAAAGCTAGCGGAACTGAGGCAAAAAAACATTATATTTATGTTTGTGTAGATGACATTTGATGCATTTGCCTGACGAAAACACTCTACTTTTCTCCAAAACCATTTCTACTGTGATTTTCTCGGTCCATTGCGTACGAATACCACACCACTTTGTCCGTATATGCCTGGATGAAACCGGAAATATCTGGTTTTGTTTTGGCTAACTCAATCCCAGATATCGTTACCGCCTCTGTGTTTGTGTATTCCAGATATTATCCACAGACTTTATTGTTTTGAATGTTTTTTATCAGGAAACATTTAATTTTCGCTTGGAAACACTAATTGGTTCCACATGGAGACACCAGCTCTACACATTCGTATTTTCTAGGGAGAAAGCTAGAGGAACTGCGGCAAACAAACATGATATTTCTGTTTGTATAGATGACATTTTATGCAATTGCTTAAAGAAAAGACATTGCTTTTCGCCAAAACCATTTTTACTGTGATTTTCTCGGTCCATTGCATACAAATTCCACACCAGTTTGTCCGGATATGACTGGATGCAACCGGAAATATCCGGTATTGTTTGGCTAACTCAATCCGAAATATTGTTACAGCTTCTGTGTTTGAGTATTCCTGATATTATCCACAGACTTTATTGTTTTGAATGTTTTTTATCAGGGAACATTTAATTTTCTGCTTGGAAACACTAATTGGTTCCACATGGAGACACCAGCTCTACACATTCGTATTTTCTAGGGAGAAACCAAGAGGAACTGCGGCAAACAAACATGATCTTTCTGTTTGTATAGATGACATTTGATGCACTTGCCTAACGAAAAGACTTTGCTTTTCTCCAAAACTATTTCTACTGTGATTTTCTCGGTCCATTGCATACGAATTCCACACCAGTTTGTCCGGATATGACTGGATGAAACCGGAAATATCTGGTTTTGTTTTGGCTAACTCAATCCCAGATATCGTTACTGCCTCTGTGTTTGTGTATTCCAGATATTATCCACAGACTTTATTGTTTTGAATGTTTTTTATCAGGGAACATTTAATTTTCTGCTTGGAAACACTAATTGGTTCCACATGGACACACCAGCTCTACACATTCGTATTTTCTAGGGAGAAAGCTAGAGGAACTGCGGCAAACACACATGATCTTTCTGTTTGTATAGTTGACATTTGATGCACTTGCCTAACGAAAAGATTTTGCTTTTCTCCAAAACCTTTTCTACTGTGATTTACTGGTCCATTGCATACGAATTCCACACCAGTTTCTCCAGATATGACTGGATGAAACCGGAAATATCCGGTTGATTGTTGCCTAACTCAATCCCAGATATTGTTACCGCCTCTGTGTTTGTGTATTCCTGATATTATCCACGGACCTATTGTTTTGAATGTTTTTTTTTTCAGGAAACATTTAATTTTCTGCTTGGAAACACTAATTGGTTCCACATGGAGACACCAACTCTACACATTCGTATTTTCTAGGGAGAAAGCTAGAGGAACTGCGGCAAACAAACATGATCTTTCTGTTTGTATAAATTTGATTTGAAGCACTTGACTAACGAAATGACTTTGCTTTTCTCCAAAACCATTTCTACTGTGATTTTTTCGGTCCATTTCATACGAATTCCACACCAGTTTATCGGGATATGACTGGATGAAACCGGAAATATCTGGTTTTGTTTTGGCTAACTCAATCCCAGATATCGTTACCGCCTCTGTGTTTGTGTATTCCAGATATTATCCACAGACTTTATTGTTTTGAATGTTTTTTATCAGGAAACATTTAATTTTCTGCTTGGAAACACTAATTGGTTCCACATGGAGACACCAGCTCTACACATTCATATTTTCTAGGGAGAAAGCTAGAGGAACTGTTGTGAAGGAACTGTTGTGTAGAGAACTACACAACTTTTTGCCCGGATATAACTGGATGAAACCAGAAATATCCGGTTGATTTTTGCCTAACTCAATCCCAGATATTCTTACCGCCTCTTTGTTTGTGTATTCCTGATATTATCCACGGACTTTATCGTTTTGAATGTTTTTTTTCAGGAAACATTTAATTTTCTGCTTGGAAACACTAATTGGTTCCACATGGAGACACCAGCTCTACACATTCCTATTTTCTAGGGAGAAAGCTAGAGGAACTGCGGCAAACAAACATGATATTTCTGTTTGTATAGATGACATTTGATGCAATTGCTTAATGAAAAGACATTGCTTTTCTCCAAAACCATTTTTACTGTGATTTTCTCGGTCCATTGCATATGAATTCCACACGAGGTTGTCCGGATATGATTGTAGGAAACCAGAAATATCCGGTTGTGTTTTGGGTAACTGAATCCGAAATATTGCTACAGCATCTGTGTTTGTTTTTTCTGGATATTATCCACGGACTTTATTGTTTTGAATTTTTTTTTCAGGAAACATTTAATTTTCTGCTTGGAAACACTAATTGGTTCCACATGGACACACCAGCTCTACACATTCGTATTTTCTAGGAAGAAAGCTGGAGGAAAAGCGGCAAACAAACATGATCTTTCTGTTTGTATAGATGACATTTGATGCACTTGCCTAACGAAAAGACTCTGCTTTTATCCAAAACCATTTCTACTGTGATTTTCTCGGTCCATTGCATAGAAATTCCACACCAGTTTGTCCGGATATGACTGGATGAAACCAGAAATATCCAGTTGTGTTTTGGGTAACTCAATCCGAAATATTGCTACGACATCTGTGTTTGTTTTTTCTGGATATTATCTACGGACTTTATTGTTTTGAATGTTTTTTATCAGGGAACATTTAATTTTCTGCTTGGAAACACTAATTGTTTCCACTTGGACACACCAGCTGTACACATTCGTATTTTCTAGGAAGAAAGCTAGAGGAAAAGTGGCAAACAAACATGATATTTCTGTTTGTATAGATGACATTTGATGCACTTGCCTAACGAAAGACTTTGCTTTTCTCCAAAACCATTTTTACTGTTATTTTCTCGGTCCATTGCATACGAATTTCACACCAGTTTGTCCGCATATGACTGGATGAAACCGGAAATATCTGCTTTTGTTTTGGCTAACTCAATCCCAGATATCATTACCGCCTCTGTGTTTTTTATGTATTCCAGATACTATCCACAGACTTTATTGTTTTGAATGTATTTTTTCAGAAAACATTTAATTTTCTGCTTGGAAACACTAATTCTTTCCACATGGAGACACCAGCTCTACACATTCGTATTTTCTAGGGAGAAACCAAGAGGAACTGCGGCAAACACACATGACCTTTCTGTTTGTATAGTTGACATTTGATGCACTTGCCTAACGAAAAGATTTTGCTTTTCTCCAAAACCATTTCTACTGTGATTTTCTCGGTCCATTGCATACGAATTCCACAACAGTTTCTCCAGATATGACTGGATGAAACCGGAAATATCTGGTTTTGTTTTGGCTAACTCAATCCCAGATATTGTTACCGCCTCTGTGTTTGTGTATTCCAGATATTATCCACAGACTTTATTGTTTTGAGTGTTTTTTATCAGGAAACATTTAATTTTCTGCTTGGAAACACTAATTGGTTCCACATGGAGACACCAGCTCTACACATTCGTATTTTCTAGGGAGAAAGCTAGAGGAACTTCGGCAAACAATCATGATCTTTCTGTTTGTATAGATGACATTTGATGCACTTGCCTAACGAAAACACTTTGCTTTTCTCCAAAACAATTTTTACTGTTATTTTCTCGGTCCATTGCACACGAATTTCACACCAGTTTGTCTGGATATGACTGGATGAAACCAGAAATATCTGGTTTTGTTTTGGCTAACTCAATCCCAGATATTGTTACCTCCTCTGTGTTTCTGTATTCCAGATATTATCCACATACTTTATTGTTTTGAATGTTTTTTATCAGGGGACATTTAATTTTCTGCTTGGAAACACTAATTGGTTCCACATGGAGACACCAGCTCTACACATTCGTATTATCTATGGAGAAAGCTAGAGGAACTGCAGCAAACAATCATGATCTTTCTGTTTGTATAGATGACATTTGATGCACTTGCCTAACGAAAGACTTTGCTTTTCTCCAAAACCATTTTTACTGTTATTTTCTCGGTCCATTGCATACGAATTCCACACCAGTTTCTCCGGATATGACTGGATGAAACCGGAAATATCCGGTATTGTTTGGCTAACTCAATCCGAAATATTGTTACAGCTTCTGTGTTTGAGTATTCCTGATATTATCCACAGACTTTATTGTTTTGAATGTTTTTTATCAGGGAACATTTAATTTTCTGCTTGGAAACACTAATTGGTTCCACATGGAGACACCAGCTCTACACATTCGTATTTTCTAGGGAGAAATCTAGAGGAACTGCGGCAAACAAACATGATCTTTCTGTTTGTATAGTTGACTTTTGATGCACTTGCCTAACGAAAAGATTTTGCTTTTCTCCAAAACCATTTTTACTGTTATTTACTGGTCCATTGCATACGAATTCCACACCAGTTTCTCCGGATATGACTGGATGAAACAGGAAATATCCGGTTGATTTTTGCTTAGGTCAATCCCAGATATTGTTACCGCCTCTGTGTTTGTGTATTCCAGATATTATCCACAGACTTTATTGTTTTGAATGTTTTTTATCAGGGAACATTTAATTTTCTGCTTGGAAACACTAATTGTTTCCACATGGACACACCAGCTCTACACATTCGTATTTTCTAGGATGAAAGCTAGAGGAACTGCGGCAAACAAACATGATCTTTCTGTTTGTATAGATGACATTTGATGCACTTGCCTAACGAAAAGACTTTGATTTTCTCCAAAACTATTTCTACTGTGATTTTCTCGGTCCATTGCATACGAATTCCACACCAGTTTGTCCGGATATGACTGGATGAAATCAGAAATATCTGGTTTTTTTTGGCTAACTCAATCCCAGATATCGTTACCGCCTCTGTGTTTATGTATTCCAGATATTATCCACAGACTTTATTGTTTTGAATGTTTTTTATCAGGGAACATTTAATTTTCTGCTTGGAAACACTAATTGGTTCCACATGGAGACACCACCTCTACACATTCGTATTTTCTAGGGAGAAAGCTAGAGGAACTGCGGCAAACAAACATGATATTTCTGTTTGTATAGATGACATTTTATGCAATTGCTTAATGAAAAGACATTGCTTTTCTCCAAAACCATTTTTACTGTTATTTTCTTGGTCCATTGCATACGAATTTCACAGCAGTTTGTCCGGATATGACTGGATGAAACCAGAAATAGTTGGTTTTGTTTTGGCTAACTCAATCCCAGATATTGTTACCGCCTCTGTGTTTCTGTATTCCAGATATTATCCACATACTTTATTGTTTTGAATGTTTTTTATCAGGGAACATTTAATTTTCTGCTTGGAAACACTAATTGGTTCCACATGGAGACACCAGCTCTACACATTCGTATTTTCTAGGGAGAAAGCTAGAGGAACTGCGGCAAACAATCATGATCTTTCTGTTTGTATAGATGACATTTGATGCACTTGCCTAACGAAAGACTTTGCTTTTCTCCAAAACCATTTTTACTGTTATTTTCTCGGTCCATTGCATACGAATTCCACAACAGTTTGTCCGGATTGACTGGATGAAACCAGAAATATCTGGTTTTGTTTTGGCTAACTCAATCTGAAATATTGTTACAGCTTCTGTGTTTGAGTATTCCTGATATTATCCACAGACTTTATTGTTTTGAATGTTTTTTAACAGGGAACATTTAATTTTCTGCTTGGAAACACTAATTGGTTCCACATGGAGACTCCAGCTCTACACATTCGTATTTTCTAGGGAGAAAGCTAGAGGAACTGCGGCAAACAAACATGATCTTTCTGTTTGTATAGTTGACATTTGATGCACTTGCCTAACGAAAAGATTTTGCTTTTCTCCAAAACCATTTTTACTGTTATTTACTAGTCCATTGCATACGAATTCCACACCAGTTTCTCCGGATATGACTGGATGAAACCGGAAATATCCGGTTGATTTTGCTTTACTCAATCCCAAATATTGTTACCGCCTCTGTGTTTGTGTAGTCCAGATATTATCCACGGACTTTATTGTTTTGAATGTTTTTTATCAGGGAACATTTAATTTTCTGCTTGGAAACATTAATTGTTTCCACATGGACACACCAGCTCTACACATTCGTATTTTCTAGGAAGTAAGCTGGAGGAAAAGCGGCAAACAAACATGATATTTCTGTTTGTATAGATGACATTTGATGCACTTGCCTAACGAAAATACTTTGCTTTTCTCCAAAACCATTTCTACTGTGATTTTCTTGGTCCATTGCATACGAATTCCACACCAGTTTGTCCGCATATGACTGGATGAAACCGGAAATATCCGGTTTTGTTTTGGCTAACTCAATCCCAGATATCGTTACCGCCTCTGTGTTTGTGTATTCCTGATATTATCCACGGACTTTATTGTTTTGAATGTTTTTTATCAGGGAACATTTAATTTTCTGCTTGGAAACAGTAATTGGTTCCACATGGAGACACCAGCTCTACACATTCGTATTTTCTAGGGAGAAAGCTAGAGGAACTGCGGCAAACACACATGATCTTTCTGTTTGTATAGTTGACATTTGATGCACTTGCATAACGAAAAGATTTTGCTTTTCTCCAAAACCATTTTTACTGTTATTTACGGCTCCATTGCATAGGAATTCCACACCAGTTTGTCCGGATATGACTGGATGAAACCGGAAATATCCGGTTGATTTTTGCCTAACTCAATCCCAGATATTGTTACCGCCTCTGTGTTTGTGTAGTCCAGATATTATCCACGGTCCTATTGTTTTGAATGTTTTTTATCAGGGAACATTTAATTTTCTGCTTGGAAACACTAATTGTTTCCACATGGAGACACCAGCTCTACACATTCGTATTTTCTAGGAAGAAAGCTAGAGGAACAGCGGCAAACAATCATGATCTTTCTGTTTGTATAGATGACATTTGATGCATTTGCCTAACGAAAAGACTTTGCTTTTCTCCAAAACCATTTGTACTGTGATTTTCCCGGTCCATTGCATACGAATTCCACACCAGTTTCTCCGGATATGACTGGATGAAACCGGAAATATCTGGTTTTGTTTTGGCTAACTCAATCCCAGATATCGTTACCGCCTCTGTGTTAGTGTATTCCAGATATTATCCACAGACTTTATTGTTTTGAATGTTTTTTTTCAGGAAACATTTAATTTTCTGCTTGGAAACACTAATTCTTTCCACATGGAGACACCAGCTCTACACATTCATATTTTCTAGGGAGAAAGCTTGTGGAACTGTGGCAAGCAAACATGATATTTCTGTTTGTATAGATGAGATTTGATGCACTTGCCTAAAGAAAACACTTTGCTTTTCTCCAAAATCATTTGTACTGTGATTTTCTCGGTCCATTGCATACAAATTCCACACCAGTTTGTCCGGATATGACTGGATGATACCGGAAATATCCGGTATTGTTTGGCTAACTCAATCCGAAATATTGTTACAGCTTCTGTGTTTGAGTATTCCTGATATTATCCACAGACTTTATTGTTTTGAATGTTTTTTATCAGGGAACATTTAATTTTCTGCTTGGAAACACTAATTGGTTCCACATGGAGACACCAGCTCTACACATTCATATTTTCTAGGGAGAAATCTAGACGAACTGCGGCAAACAAACATGATATTTCTGTTTGTACAGATGACATTTGATGGAATTGCTTAATGAAAAGACTTTGCTTTTCTCCAAAACCATTTGTACTGTGATTTTCTCGGTCCATTGCATATGAATTCCACACCAGTTTGTCCGGATATGACTGTAGGAAACCAGAAATATCCGGTTGTGTTTTGGGTAACTCAATCCGAAATATTGCTACAGCATCTGTTTTTGTTTTTTCTGGATATTATCCATGGACTTTATTGTTTTGAATGTTTTTTATCAGGAAACATTTAATTTTCTGCTTGGAAACACTAATTGTTTCCACATGGACACACCAGCTCTACACATTCGTATTTTCTAGGAAGAAAGCTAGAGGAAAAGCGGCAAACAAACATGATATTTCTGTTTGTATAGATGACATTTGATGCACTTGCCTAACGAAAAGACTTTGCTTTTCTCCAAAACCATTTCTACTGTGATTTTCTCGGTCCATTGCATACATATTCCACACCAGTTTGTCCGGATATGACTGGATGAAACCGGAAATATCTGGATTTTTTTGGCTAACTCAATCCCAGATATCGTTACCGCTTCTGTGTTTTTTGTATTCCAGATATTATCCACAGACTTTATTGTTTTCAATGTTTTTTATCAGGGAACATTTAATTTTCTGCTTGGAAACACTAATTGTTTCCACACGGACACACCAGCTCTACACATTCGTATTTTCTAGGAAGAAAGCTAGAGGAACTGCGGCAAACAAACATGATCTTTCTGTTTGTATAGATGACATTTGATGCACTTGCCTAACGAAAATACTTTGCTTTTATCCAAAACAATTTCTACTGTGATTTTCTCGGTCTATTGCATACGAATTCCACACCATTTTGTCCGGATATGACTGGATGAAACCGGAAATATCTGGTTTTGTTTTGGCTAACTCAATCCCAGATATCGTTACCGCCTCTGTGTTTGTGTATTCCAGATATTACCCACAGACTTTATTCTTTTGAATGTTTTTTTTTTTCAGGAAACATTTAATTTTCTGCTTGGAAACACTAATTGTTTCCACACGGACACACCAGCTCTACACATTCGTATTTTCTAGGAAGAAAGCTAGAGGAAAAGCGGCAAACAAACATGATCTTTCTGTTTGTATAGATGACATTTGATGCACTTGCCTAACGAAAATACTTTGATTTTCTCCAAAACAATTTCTACTGTGATTTTCTCGGTCCATTGCATACGAATTCCACACCAGTTTGTCCGGATATGACTGGATGAAACCGGAAATATCTGGTTTTGTTTTGGCTAACTCAATCCCAGATATCGTTACCGCCTCTGTGTTTGTGTATTCCAGATATTACCCACAGACTTTATTGTTTGGAATGGTTTTTTTTTTCAGGAAACATTTAATTTTCTGCTTGGAAACACTAATTGTTTCCACACGGACACACCAGCTCTACACATTCGTATTTTCTAGGAAGAAAGCTAGAGGAACTGCGGCAAACAAACATGATCTTTCTGTTTGTATAGATGACATTTGATGCACTTGCCTAACGGAAATACTTTGCTTTTCTCCAAAACAATTTCTACTGTGATTTTCTCGGTCCATTGCATACGAATTCCACACCAGTTTGTCCGGATATGACTGGATGAAACCGGAAATATCTGTTTTTTTTTTGGCTAACTCAATCCCAGATATCGTTACCGCCTCTGTGTTTTTTGTATTCCAGATATTATCCACAGACTTTATTGTTTTGAATGTTTTTTATCAGGGAACATTTAGTTTTCTGCTTGGAAACACTAATTGTTTTCACATGGACACACCAGCTCTACACATTCGTATTTTCTAGGAAGAAAGCTAGAGGAACTGCGGCAAACAAACATGATCTTTCTGTTTGTATAGATGACATTTTATGCAATTGCCTAACGAAAAGACTTTGCTTTTCTCCAAAACCATTTCTACTGTGATTTTCTCGGTACATTGCATACAAATTCCACACCAGTTTGTCTGGATATGACTGGATGAAACCGGAAATATCTGGTTTTTTTTGGCTAACTCAATCCCAGATATTGTTACCGCCTCTGTGTTTTTTGTATTCCAGATATTATCCACAGACTTTATTGTTTTGAATGTTTTTTATCAGGGAACATTTAATTTTCTGCTTGGAAACACTAATTGTTTCCACATGGACACACCAGCTCTACACATTCGTATTTTCTAGGAAGAAAGCTAGAGGAACTGCGGCATACAAACATGATCTTTCTGTTTGTATAGATGACATTTGATGCACTTGGCTAACGAAAAGACTTTGCTTTTCTCCAAAACCATTTCTACTGTGATTTTCTCGGTCCATTGCATACGAATTCCACACCAGTTTGTCCGGATATGACTGGATGTAACCGGAAATATCTGGTTTTGTTTTGGCTAACTCAATCCCAGATATCGTTACCGCCTCTGTGTTTGTGTATTCCAGATATTATCCACAGACTTTATTGTTTTGAATGTTTTTTATCAGGAAACATTTAATTTTCTGCTTGGAAACACTAATTGGTTCCACATGGAGACACCAGCTCTACACATTCGTATTTTCTAGGGAGAAAGCTAGAGGAACTGCGGCAAACAATCATGATCTTTCTGTTTCTATAGATGACATTTGATGCACTTGCCTAACGAAAGACTTTGCTTTTCTCCAAAACCATTTTTACTCTTATTTTCTCGGTCCATTGCATACGAATTTCACACCAGTTTGTCCGGATATGACTGTAGGAAAGCAGAAATATCCGGTATTGTTTGGCTAACTCAATCCGAAATATTGTTACAGCATCTGTGTTTGTGTATCCCTGATATTATCCACAGACTTTATTGTTTTGAATGTTTTTTATCAGGGAACATTTAATTTTCTGCTTGGAAACACTAATTGGTTCCACATGGAGACACCAGCTCTACACATTCATATTTTCTAGGGAGAAAGCTAGAGGAACTGCGGCAAACAAACATGATCTTTCTGTTTGTATAGATGACATTTGATGCACTTGCCTAACGAAAACACTTTGCTTTTCTCCAAAACCATTTGTACTGTTATTTTCTCGGTCCATTGCATACAAATTCCACACCAGGTTGTCCGGATATGACTGTAGGAAACCAGAAATATCCAGTTGTGTTTTGGGTAACTCAATCCGAAATATTGCTACAGCATCCGTGTTTGTTTTTCTGGATATTATCCACGGACTTTATTGTTTTGAATGTTTTTGTTCAGGAAACATTTAATTTTCTGCTTGGAAACACTAATTGTTTCCACATGGACACACCAGCTCTACACATTCGTATTTTCTAGGAAGAAAGCTAGAGGAAAAGCGGCAAACAAACATGATATTTCTGTTTGTATAGATGACATTTGATGCACTTGCCTAACGAAAATACTTTGCTTTTCTCCAAAACCATTTCTACTGTTATTTTCTTGGTCCATTGCATACGAATTCCACACCAGTTTGTCCGGATATGACTGGATGAAACCGGAAATATCTGGTTTTGTTTTGGCTAACTCAATCCCAGAAATTGCTACATCCTCTGTGTTTGTGCATTCCTGATATTATCTACGGACTTTATTCTTTTGAATGTTTTTATCAGGAAACATTTAATTTTCTGCTTGGAAACACTAATTGTTTCCACATGGAGACACCAGCTCTACACATTCATATTTTCTAGAGAGAAAGCTAGAGGAACTGCGGCAAACAAACATGATCTTCTGTTTGTATAGATGACATTTGATGCACTTGCCTAACGAAAAGACTTTGCTTTTCTCCACAACCATTTTTACGGTTATTTTCTTGTCCAAGGCATACGAATTCCACACAAGTTTCTACGAATATGACTAGATGAAACCGGAAATATTCGGTTGATTTTTGCCTAACTCAATCCCAGATATTTTGAACGCCTCTGAGTTTGTGTATTCCTGATATTTTCCACGGACTTTATTGTTTTGAATGTTTTTTTTCAGGAAACATTTGATTTACTGCTTGGAAACACTAATTGTTTCCACATGGACACACTAGCTCTACACATTCGTAATTTCTAGGAAGAAAGCTAGAGGAACTGCGGCAAACAAACATGATATTTCTGTTTGTATAGATGACATTTTATGCAATTGCCTAACGAAAAGACTTTGCTTTTCTCCAAAAGCATTTGTACTGTGATTTTCACGGTCCATTGCATACGAATTCCATATCAGTTTGTCTGGATATGACTGGATGAATCCAGAAATATCTGGTTTTGTTTTGGGTAACTCAATCCCAGATATTGTTACCACCTCTGTGTTTGTGTATTCCTGATATTATCCACGGACTTTATTGTTTTGAATATTTTTTTTCAGGAAACATTTAATTTTCTGCTTGGAAACACTAATTGGTTCCACATGGAGACACCAGCTCTACACATTTGTATTTTCTAGGGAGAAAGCTAGAGGAACTGCGACAAACAAACATGATCTTTCTGTTTGTATAGATGACATTTGATGTACTTGAATAACGAAAAGACTTTGCTTTTCTCCAAAACCATTTCTACTGTGATTTTCTCGGTCCATTGCATACGAATTCCACACCAGTTTGTCCGGATATGACTGGATGAAACCGGAAATATCTGGTTTTGTTTTGGTCAACTCGGTCCCAGATACTGTTACAGCCTCTGTGTTTGTTTATTCCAGATATTATCCACAGACATTATTGTTTTGAATGTTTTTTCTCAGGGAACATTTAATTTTCTGATTGGAAACAATAATTGGTTCCACATGGTGACACCAGCTCTACACATTCGTATTTTCTAGGGAGAAAGCTAGAGGAACTGCGGCAAACAAACATGATCTTTCTGTTTGTATAAATGACATTTGATGCACTTGCTTAACGTAATGACTTTGCTTTTCTCCAAAACCATTTGTATTGTGATTTTCTCGGTCCATTACATACGAATTCCACACCAGTTTCCGGATATGACTGGATGAAACCGGAAATATCTGGTTTTGTTTTGGCTAACTCAATCCCAGAAATTGCTACATCCTCTGTGTTTGTGCATTCCTGATATTATCTACGGACTTTATTCTTTTGAATTGTTTTTATCAGGGAACATTTAATTTTCTACTTGGAAACACTATTTGGTTCCACATGGACACACCAGCTCTACACATTCGTATTTTCTAGGAAGAAAGCTAGAGGAACTGTGGCAAACAAACATGATCTTTCTGTTTGTATAGATGACATTTTATGCAATTGCCTAACGAAAAGACTTTGCTTTTCTCCAAAAGCATTTGTACTGTGATTTTCTCGGTCCATTGCATACGAATTCCACATCAGTTTGTCCGGATATGACTGGATGAAACCAGAAATATCTGGTTTTGTTTTGGCTAACTCAATCCCAGATATTGTTACCGCCTCTGTGTTTGTGTATTCCAGATATTACCCCCAGACTTTATTGTTTTGAATGTTTTTTTTCAGGAAACATTTAATTTTCTGCTTGGAAACAATAATTGGTTCCACATGGAGACACCAGCTCTACACATTCGTATATTCTAGGGAGAAAGCTAGAGGAACTTCAGCAAGAAAACATGATATTTCTGTTTGTATAGATGACATTTTATGCACTTGCCTAACGAAAAGACTTTGCTTATTTCCAAAACCATTTGTACTGTTATTTTCTCGGTCCATTGCATATGAATTCCACTCCAGTTTGTCCGGATAAGACTGGATGAAACCAGAAATATCCGGTTGATTTTTACCTAACTCAATCCCAGATATTGTTACCGACCCTGTGTTTGTGTATTCCTGATATTATACACGGACTTTATTGTTTGAATGTTTTTTTTTCAGGAAACATTTAATTTTCTGCTTGGAAACACTAATTGTTTCCACATGGACACACCAGCTCTACACATTCGTATTTTCTAGGAAGAAAGCTAGAGGAACTGCGGCAAACAAACATGATCTTTCTATTTGTATAGATGACATTTTATGCAATTGCCTAATGAAAAGACTTTGCTTTTCTCCAAAAGCATTTGTACTGTGATTTTCTCGGTCCATTGCATACGAATTCCACACCAGTTTGTCCGGATATGACTGGATGAAACCAGAAATATCTGGTTATGTTTTGGCTAACTCAATCCCAGAAATTGCTACATACTCTGTGTTTGTGCATTCCTGATATTATCTACGGACTTTATTTTTTGAATGTTTTTTATCAGGGAACATTTAATTTTCTGCTTGGAAACAATAATTGTTTCCACATGGACACAACAGCTATACACATTCGTATTTTCTAGGGAGAAATCTAGGGGAACTGCGGCAAACACACATGATCTTTCTGTTTGTATAGATGACATTTGATGGACTTGCCTAACAAAAAGACTTTGCTTTTCTCCAAAACAATTTTTACTGTTATTTTCTCGGTCCATTGCATACGAATTCCACTCCAGTTTGTCCGGATATGACTGGATGAAACCGGAAATATCCGGTTGATTTTTACCTAACTCAATCCCAGATATTGTTACCGCCCCTGTGTTTGTGTATTCCTGATATTATCCACAGACTTTATTGTTTTGAATGTTTTTTTTCAGGAAACATTTAATTTTCTGCTTGGAAACACTAATTGTTTCCACATGGACACACCAGCTCTACTCATTCGTATTTTCTAGGGAGAAAGCTAGAGTAACTGCGGCAAACAAACATGATCTTTCTGTTTGTATAGATGACATTTGATGCACTTGCCTAACGAAAAGACTTTGCTTTTCTCCGAAACCATTTCTACTGTGATTTTCTCGGACCATTGCATACGAATTCCACACCCGTTTCTCCGGATATGACTGGATGAAACCGGAAATATCCGGTTTTTTTTTGGCTAACTCAATCCCAGATATTGTTACCGCCTCTGTGTTTGTGTATTCCTGATATTATCTACGGACTTTATTCTTTTGAATGTTTTTTTTTTCAGGAAACATTTAATTTTCTGCTTGGAAACACTAATTGGTTCCACATGGAGACACCGGCTCTACAAATTCGTATTTTCTAGGGAGAAAGCTAGAGGAACTGCGGCAAACAAACATGTTCTTTCTGTTTGTATAGATGACATTTGATGCACTTGCCTAACGAAAAGACTTTGCTTTTCTCCAAAATCATTTGTACTGTTATTTTCTCGGTCCATTGCATACAAATTCCACAACTTTTTGTCCGGATATGACTGGATAAAACCGGAAATATCCGGTTGATTTTTGCCTAACTCAATCCCAGATATTCTTACCGCATCTTTGTTTGTGTATTCCTGATATTATCCACGGACTTTATCGTTTTGAATGTTTTTTTTCAGGAAACATTTAATTTTCTGCTTGGAAACACTAATTGGTTCCACATGGAGACACCAGCTCTACACATTCGTATTTTCTAGGGAGAAATCTAGAGGAACTGCGGCAAACAAACATGATATTTCTGTTTGTACAGATGACATTTGATGGAATTGCTTAATGAAAAGACTTTGCTTTTCTCCAAAACCATTTGTACTGTGATTTTCTCGGTCCATTGCATATGAATTCCACACCAGTTTGTCCGGATATGACTGTAGGAAACCAGAAATATCCGGTTGTGTTTTGGGTAACTCAATCCGAAATATTGCTACAGCATCTGTTTTTGTTTTTTCTGGATATTATCCACGGACTTTATTGTTTTGAATGTTTTTTATCAGGAAACATTTAATTTTCTGCTTGGAAACACTAATTGTTTCCACATGGACACACCAGCTCTACACATTCGTATTTTCTAGGAAGAAAGCTAGAGGAACTGCGGCAAACAAACATGATCTTTCTGTTTGTATAGATGACATTTGATGCACTTGCCTAACGAAAATACTTTGCTTTTATCCAAAACAATTTCTACTGTGATTTTCTCGGTCTATTGCATACGAATTCCACACCATTTTGTCCGGATATGACTGGATGAAACCGGAAATATCTGGTTTTGTTTTGGCTAACTCAATCCCAGATATCGTTACCGCCTCTGTGTTTGTGTATTCCAGATATTACCCACAGACTTTATTCTTTTGAATGTTTTTTTTTTCAGGAAACATTTAATTTTCTGCTTGGAAACACTAATTGTTTCCACACGGACACACCAGCTCTACACATTCGTATTTTCTAGGAAGAAAGCTAGAGGAACTGCGGCAAACAAACATGATCTTTCTGTTTGTATAGATGACATTTGATGCACTTGCCTAACGAAAATACTTTGATTTTCTCCAAATCAATTTCTACTGTGATTTTCTCGGTCCATTGCATACGAATTCCACACCAGTTTGTCCGGATATGACTGGATGAAACCGGAAATATCTGGTTTTGTTTTGGCTAACTCAATCCCAGATATCGTTACCGCCTCTGTGTTTGTGTATTCCAGATATTACCCACAGACTTTATTGTTTGGAATGGTTTTTTTTTTCAGGAAACATTTAATTTTCTGCTTGGAAACACTAATTGCTTCCACACGGACACACCAGCTCTACACATTCGTATTTTCTAGGAAGAAAGCTAGAGGAACTGCGGCAAACAAACATGATCTTTCTGTTTGTATAGATGACATTTGATGCACTTGCCTAACGGAAATACTTTGCTTTTCTCCAAAACCATTTCTACTGTGATTTTCTCGGTCCATTGCATACGAATTCCACACCAGTTTGTCCGGATATGACTGGATGAAACCGGAAATATCTGGTTTTTTTTGGCTAACTCAATCCCAGATATCGTTACCGCCTCTGTGTTTTTTGTATTCCAGATATTATCCACAGACTTTATTGTTTTGAATGTTTTTTATCAGGGAACATTTAGTTTTCTGCTTGGAAACACTAATTGTTTTCACATGGACACACCAGCTCTACACATTCGTATTTTCTAGGAAGAAAGCTAGAGGAACTGCGGCAAACAAACATGATCTTTCTGTTTGTATAGATGACATTTTATGCAATTGCCTAACGAAAAGACTTTGCTTTTCTCCAAAACCATTTCTACTGTGATTTTCTCGGTACATTGCATACAAATTCCACACCAGTTTGTCTGGATATGACAGGATGAAACCAGAAATATCCGGTTGATTTTTACCTAACTCAATCCCAGATATTGTTACCGACCCTGTGTTTGTGTATTCCTGATATTATACACGGACTTTATTGTTTGAATGTTTTTTTTTCAGGAAACATTTAATTTTCTGCTTGGAAACACTAATTGTTTCCACATGGACACACCAGCTCTACACATTCGTATTTTCTAGGAAGAAAGCTAGAGGAACTGCGGCAAACAAACATGATCTTTCTATTTGTATAGATGACATTTTATGCAATTGCCTAATGAAAAGACTTTGCTTTTCTCCAAAAGCATTTGTACTGTGATTTTCTCGGTCCATTGCATACGAATTCCACACCAGTTTGTCCGGATATGACTGGATGAAACCAGAAATATCTGGTTATGTTTTGGCTAACTCAATCCCAGAAATTGCTACATAGTCTGTGTTTGTGCATTCCTGATATTATCTACGGACTTTATTTTTTGAATGTTTTTTATCAGGGAACATTTAATTTTCTGCTTGGAAACAATAATTGTTTCCACATGGACACAACAGCTATACACATTCGTATTTTCTAGGGAGAAATCTAGGGGAACTGCGGCAAACACACATGATCTTTCTGTTTGTATAGATGACATTTGATGGACTTGCCTAACGAAAAGACTTTGGTTTTCTCCAAAACAATTTTTACTGTTATTTTCTCGGTCCATTGCATACGAATTCCACTCCAGTTTGTCCGGATATGACTGGATGAAACCGGAAATATCCGGTTGATTTTTACCTAACTCAATCCCAGATATTGTTACCACCCCTGTGTTTGTGTATTCCTGATATTATCCACAGACTTTATTGTTTTGAATGTTTTTTTTCAGGAAACATTTAATTTTCTGCTTGGAAACACTAATTGTTTCCACATGGACACACCAGCTCTACTCATTCGTATTTTCTAGGGAGAAAGCTAGAGTAACTGCGGCAAACAAACATGATATTTCTGTTTGTATAGATGACATTTGATGCACTTGCCTAACGAAAAGACTTTGCTTTTCTCCGAAACCATTTCTACTGTGATTTTCTCGGACCATTGCATACGAATTCCACACCCGTTTCTCCGGATATGACTGGATGAAACCGGAAATATCCGGTTTTTTTTTGGCTAACTCAATCCAGGATATTGTTACCGCCTCTGTGTTTGTGTATTCCTGATATTATCTACGGACTTTATTCTTTTGAATGTTTTTTTTTTTCAGGAAACATTTAATTTTCTGCTTGGAAACACTAATTGGTTCCACATGGAGACACCGGCTCTACAAATTCGTATTTTCTAGGGAGAAAGCTAGAGGAACTGCGGCAAACAAACATGTTCTTTCTGTTTGTATAGATGACATTTGATGCACTTGCCTAACGAAAAGACTTTGCTTTTCTCCAAAATCATTTGTACTGTTATTTTCTCGGTCCATTGCATACAAATTCCACAACTTTTTGTCCGGATATGACTGGATAAAACCGGAAATATCCGGTTGATTTTTGCCTAACTCAATCCCAGATATTCTTACCGCATCTTTGTTTGTGTATTCCTGATATTATCCACGGACTTTATCGTTTTGAATGTTTTTTTTCAGGAAACATTTAATTTTCTGCTTGGAAACACAATTGGTTCCACATGGAGACACCAGCTCTACACATTCGTATTTTCTAGGGAGAAATCTAGAGGAACTGCGGCAAACAAACATGATATTTCTGTTTGTACAGATGACATTTGATGGAATTGCTTAATGAAAAGACTTTGCTTTTCTCCAAAACCATTTGTACTGTGATTTTCTCGGTCCATTGCATATGAATTCCACACCAGTTTGTCCGGATATGACTGTAGGAAACCAGAAATATCCGGTTGTGTTTTGGGTAACTCAATCCGAAATATTGCTACAGCATCTGTTTTTGTTTTTTCTGGATATTATCCACGGACTTTATTGTTTTGAATGTTTTTTATCAGGAAACATTTAATTTTCTGCTTGGAAACACTAATTGTTTCCACATGGACACACCAGCTCTACACATTCGTATTTTCTAGGAAGAAAGCTAGAGGAACTGCGGCAAACAAACATGATCTTTCTGTTTGTATAGATGACATTTGATGCACTTGCCTAACGAAAATACTTTGCTTTTATCCAAAACAATTTCTACTGTGATTTTCTCGGTCTATTGCATACGAATTCCACACCATTTTGTCCGGATATGACTGGATGAAACCGGAAATATCTGGTTTTGTTTTGGCTAACTCAATCCCAGATATCGTTACCGCCTCTGTGTTTGTGTATTCCAGATATTACCCACAGACTTTATTGTTTGGAATGGTTTTTTTTTTCAGGAAACATTTAATTTTCTGCTTGGAAACACTAATTGTTTCCACACGGACACACCAGCTCTACACATTCGTATTTTCTAGGAAGAAAGCTAGAGGAACTGCGGCAAACAAACATGATCTTTCTGTTTGTATAGATGACATTTGATGCACTTGCCTAACGGAAATACTTTGCTTTTCTCCAAAACAATTTCTACTGTGATTTTCTCGGTCCATTGCATACGAATTCCACACCAGTTTGTCCGGATATGACTGGATGAAACCGGAAATATCTGGTTTTTTTTGGCTAACTCAATCCCAGATATCGTTACCGCCTCTGTGTTTTTTGTATTCCAGATATTATCCACAGACTTTATTGTTTTGAATGTTTTTTATCAGGGAACATTTAGTTTTCTGCTTGGAAACACTAATTGTTTTCACATGGACACACCAGCTCTACACATTCGTATTTTCTAGGAAGAAAGCTAGAGGAACTGCGGCAAACAAACATGATCTTTCTGTTTGTATAGATGACATTTTATGCAATTGCCTAACGAAAAGACTTTGCTTTTCTCCAAAACCATTTCTACTGTGATTTTCTCGGTACATTGCATACAAATTCCACACCAGTTTGTCTGGATATGACTGGATGAAACCGGAAATATCTGGTTTTTTTTGGCTAACTCAATCCCAGATATCGTTACCGCCTCTGTGTTTTTGTATTCCTGATATTATCCACGGACTTTATTGTTTTGAATATTTTTTTTCAGGAAACATTTAATTTTCTGCTTGGAAACACTAATTGGTTCCACATGGAGACACCAGCTCTACACATTTGTATTTTCTAGGGAGAAAGCTAGAGGAACTGCGACAAACAAACATGATCTTTCTGTTTGTATAGATGACATTTTATGCAATTGCCTAACGAAAAGACTTTGCTTTTCTCCAAAACCATTTCTACTGTGATTTTCTCGGTCCATTGCATACGAATTCCACACCAGTTTGTCCGGATATGACTGGATGAAACCGGAAATATCTGGTTTTGTTTTGGTCAACTCGGTCCCAGATACTGTTACAGCCTCTGTGTTTGTTTATTCCAGATATTATCCACAGACATTATTGTTTTGAATGTTTTTTCTCAGGGAACATTTAATTTTCTGATTGGAAACAATAATTGGTTCCACATGGTGACACCAGCTCTACACATTCCTATTTTCTAGGGAGAAAGCTAGAGGAACTGCGGCAAACAAACATGATCTTTCTGTTTGTATAGATGACATTTGATGCACTTGCTTAACGTAATGACTTTGCTTTTCTCCAAAACCATTTGTATTGTGATTTTCTCGGTCCATTGCATACGAATTCCACACCAGTTTCCGGATATGACTGGATGAAACCGGAAATATCTGGTTTTGTTTTGCCTAACTCAATCCCAGAAATTGCTACATCCTCTGTGTTTGTGCATTCCTGATATTATCTACGGACTTTATTCTTTTGAATTGTTTTTATCAGGGAACATTTAATTTTCTACTTGGAAACACTATTTGGTTCCACATGGACACACCAGCTCTACACATTCGTATTTTCTAGGAAGAAAGCTAGAGGAACTGTGGCAAACAAACATGATCTTTCTGTTTGTATAGATGACATTTTATGCAATTGCCTAACGAAAAGACTTTGCTTTTCTCCAAAAGCATTTGTACTGTGATTTTCTCGGTCCATTGCATACGAATTCCACATCAGTTTGTCCGGATATGACTGGATGAAACCAGAAATATCTGGTTTTGTTTTGGCTAACTCAATCCCAGATATTGTTACCGCCTCTGTGTTTGTGTATTCCAGATATTACCCCCAGACTTTATTGTTTTGAATGTTTTTTTTCAGGAAACATTTAATTTTCTGCTTGGAAACAATAATTGGTTCCACATGGAGACACCAGCTCTACACATTCGTATATTCTAGGGAGAAAGCTAGAGGAACTTCAGCAAGAAAACATGATATTTCTGTTTGTATAGATGACATTTTATGCACTTGCCTAACGAAAAGACTTTGCTTATTTCCAAAACCATTTGTACTGTTATTTTCTCGGTCCATTGCATATGAATTCCACTCCAGTTTGTCCGGATATGACAGGATGAAACCAGAAATATCCGGTTGATTTTTACCTAACTCAATCCCAGATATTGTTACCGACCCTGTGTTTGTGTATTCCTGATATTATACACGGACTTTATTGTTTGAATGTTTTTTTTTCAGGAAACATTTAATTTTCTGCTTGGAAACACTAATTGTTTCCACATGGACACACCAGCTCTACACATTCATATTTTCTAGAGAGAAAGCTAGAGGAACTGCGGCAAACAAACATGATCTTCTGTTTGTATAGATGACATTTGATGCACTTGCCTAACGAAAAGACTTTGCTTTTCTCCACAACCATTTTTACGGTTATTTTCTTGTCCAAGGCATACGAATTCCACACAAGTTTCTACGAATATGACTAGATGAAACCGGAAATATTCGGTTGATTTTTGCCTAACTCAATCCCAGATATTTTGAACGCCTCTGAGTTTGTGTATTCCTGATATTTTCCACGGACTTTATTGTTTTGAATGTTTTTTTTCAGGAAACATTTGATTTACTGCTTGGAAACACTAATTGTTTCCACATGGACACACTAGCTCTACACATTCGTATTTTCTAGGAAGAAAGCTAGAGGAACTGCGGCAAACAAACATGATATTTCTGTTTGTATAGATGACATTTTATGCAATTGCCTAACGAAAAGACTTTGCTTTTCTCCAAAAGCATTTGTACTGTGATTTTCACGGTCCATTGCATACGAATTCCATATCAGTTTGTCTGGATATGACTGGATGAATCCAGAAATATCTGGTTTTGTTTTGGGTAACTCAATCCCAGATATTGTTACCACCTCTGTGTTTGTGTATTCCTGATATTATCCACGGACTTTATTGTTTTGAATATTTTTTTTCAGGAAACATTTAATTTTCTGCTTGGAAACACTAATTGGTTCCACATGGAGACACCAGCTCTACACATTTGTATTTTCTAGGGAGAAAGCTAGAGGAACTGCGACAAACAAACATGATCTTTCTGTTTGTATAGATGACATTTGATGTACTTGAATAACGAAAAGACTTTGCTTTTCTCCAAAACCATTTCTACTGTGATTTTCTCGGTCCATTGCATACGAATTCCACACCAGTTTGTCCGGATATGACTGGATGAAACCGGAAATATCTGGTTTTGTTTTGGTCAACTCGGTCCCAGATACTGTTACAGCCTCTGTGTTTGTTTATTCCAGATATTATCCACAGACATTATTGTTTTGAATGTTTTTTCTCAGGGAACATTTAATTTTCTGATTGGAAACAATAATTGGTTCCACATGGTGACACCAGCTCTACACATTCGTATTTTCTAGGGAGAAAGCTAGAGGAACTGCGGCAAACAAACATGATCTTTCTGTTTGTATAGATGACATTTGATGCACTTGCTTAACGTAATGACTTTGCTTTTCTCCAAAACCATTTGTATTGTGATTTTCTCGGTCCATTGCATACGAATTCCACACCAGTTTCCGGATATGACTGGATGAAACCGGAAATATCTGGTTTAGTTTTGGCTAACTCAATCCCAGAAATTGCTACATCCTCTGTGTTTGTGCATTCCTGATATTATCTACGGACTTTATTCTTTTGAATTGTTTTTATCAGGGAACATTTAATTTTCTACTTGGAAACACTATTTGGTTCCACATGGACACACCAGCTCTACACATTCGTATTTTCTAGGAAGAAAGCTAGAGGAACTGTGGCAAACAAACATGATCTTTCTGTTTGTATAGATGACATTTTATGCAATTGCCTAACGAAAAGACTTTGCTTTTCTCCAAAAGCATTTGTACTGTGATTTTCTCGGTCCATTGCATACGAATTCCACATCAGTTTGTCCGGATATGACTGGATGAAACCAGAAATATCTGGTTTTGTTTTGGCTAACTCAATCCCAGATATTGTTACCGCCTCTGTGTTTGTGTATTCCAGATATTACCCCCAGACTTTATTGTTTTGAATGTTTTTTTTCAGGAAACATTTAATTTTCTGCTTGGAAACAATAATTGGTTCCACATGGAGACACCAGCTCTACACATTCGTATATTCTAGGGAGAAAGCTAGAGGAACTTCAGCAAGAAAACATGATATTTCTGTTTGTATAGATGACATTTTATGCACTTGCCTAACGAAAAGACTTTGCTTATTTCCAAAACCATTTGTACTGTTATTTTCTCGGTCCATTGCATATGAATTCCACTCCAGTTTGTCCGGATATGACAGGATGAAACCAGAAATATCCGGTTGATTTTTACCTAACTCAATCCCAGATATTGTTACCGACCCTGTGTTTGTGTATTCCTGATATTATACACGGACTTTATTGTTTGAATGTTTTTTTTTCAGGAAACATTTAATTTTCTGCTTGGAAACACTAATTGTTTCCACATGGACACACCAGCTCTACACATTCATATTTTCTAGAGAGAAAGCTAGAGGAACTGCGGCAAACAAACATGATCTTCTGTTTGTATAGATGACATTTGATGCACTTGCCTAACGAAAAGACTTTGCTTTTCTCCACAACCATTTTTACGGTTATTTTCTTGTCCAAGGCATACGAATTCCACACAAGTTTCTACGAATATGACTAGATGAAACCGGAAATATTCGGTTGATTTTTGCCTAACTCAATCCCAGATATTTTGAACGCCTCGGAGTTTGTGTATTCCTGATATTTTCCACGGACTTTATTGTTTTGAATGTTTTTTTTCAGGAAACATTTGATTTACTGCTTGGAAACACTAATTGTTTCCACATGGACACACTAGCTCTACACATTCGTATTTTCTAGGAAGAAAGCTAGAGGAACTGCGGCAAACAAACATGATATTTCTGTTTGTATAGATGACATTTTATGCAATTGCCTAACGAAAAGACTTTGCTTTTCTCCAAAAGCATTTGTACTGTGATTTTCACGGTCCATTGCATACGAATTCCATATCAGTTTGTCTGGATATGACTGGATGAATCCAGAAATATCTGGTTTTGTTTTGGGTAACTCAATCCCAGATATTGTTACCACCTCTGTGTTTGTGTATTCCTGATATTATCCACGGACTTTATTGTTTTGAATATTTTTTTTCAGGAAACATTTAATTTTCTGCTTGGAAACACTAATTGGTTCCACATGGAGACACCAGCTCTACACATTTGTATTTTCTAGGGAGAAAGCTAGAGGAACTGCGACAAACAAACATGATCTTTCTGTTTGTATAGATGACATTTGATGTACTTGCCTAACGAAAAGACTTTGCTTTTCTCCAAAACCATTTCTACTGTGATTTTCTCGGTCCATTGCATACGAATTCCACACCAGTTTGTCCGGATATGACTGGATGAAACCGGAAATATCTGGTTTTGTTTTGGTCAACTCGGTCCCAGATACTGTTACAGCCTCTGTGTTTGTTTATTCCAGATATTATCCACAGACATTATTGTTTTGAATGTTTTTTCTCAGGGAACATTTAATTTTCTGATTGGAAACAATAATTGGTTCCACATGGTGACACCAGCTCTACACATTCGTATTTTCTAGGGAGAAAGCTAGAGGAACTGCGGCAAACAAACATGATCTTTCTGTTTGTATAGATGACATTTGATGCACTTGCTTAACGTAATGACTTTGCTTTTCTCCAAAACCATTTGTATTGTGATTTTCTCGGTCCATTGCATACGAATTCCACACCAGTTTCCGGATATGACTGGATGAAACCGGAAATATCTGGTTTAGTTTTGGCTAACTCAATCCCAGAAATTGCTACATCCTCTGTGTTTGTGCATTCCTGATATTATCTACGGACTTTATTCTTTTGAATTGTTTTTATCAGGGAACATTTAATTTTCTACTTGGAAACACTATTTGGTTCCACATGGACACACCAGCTCTACACATTCGTATTTTCTAGGAAGAAAGCTAGAGGAACTGTGGCAAACAAACATGATCTTTCTGTTTGTATAGATGACATTTTATGCAATTGCCTAACGAAAAGACTTTGCTTTTCTCCAAAAGCATTTGTACTGTGATTTTCTCGGTCCATTGCATACGAATTCCACATCAGTTTGTCCGGATATGACTGGATGAAACCAGAAATATCTGGTTTTGTTTTGGCTAACTCAATCCCAGATATTGTTACCGCCTCTGTGTTTGTGTATTCCAGATATTACCCCCAGACTTTATTGTTTTGAATGTTTTTTTTCAGGAAACATTTAATTTTCTGCTTGGAAACAATAATTGGTTCCACATGGAGACACCAGCTCTGCACATTCGTATATTCTAGGGAGAAAGCTAGAGGAACTTCAGCAAGAAAACATGATATTTCTGTTTGTATAGATGACATTTTATGCACTTGCCTAACGAAAAGACTTTGCTTATTTCCAAAACCATTTGTACTGTTATTTTCTCGGTCCATTGCATATGAATTCCACTCCAGTTTGTCCGGATATGACTGGATGAAACCAGAAATATCCGGTTGATTTTTACCTAACTCAATCCCAGATATTGTTACCGACCCTGTGTTTGTGTATTCCTGATATTATACACGGACTTTATTGTTTGAATGTTTTTTTTTCAGGAAACATTTAATTTTCTGCTTGGAAACACTAATTGTTTCCACATGGACACACCAGCTCTACACATTCGTATTTTCTAGGAAGAAAGCTAGAGGAACTGCGGCAAACAAACATGATATTTCTATTTGTATAGATGACATTTTATGCAATTGCCTAATGAAAAGACTTTGCTTTTCTCCAAAAGCATTTGTACTGTGATTTTCTCGGTCCATTGCATACGAATTCCACACCAGTTTGTCCGGATATGACTGGATGAAACCAGAAATATCTGGTTATGTTTTGGCTAACTCAATCCCAGAAATTGCTACATACTCTGTGTTTGTGCATTCCTGATATTATCTACGGACTTTATTTTTTGAATGTTTTTTATCAGGGAACATTTAATTTTCTGCTTGGAAACAATAATTGTTTCCACATGGACACAACAGCTATACACATTCGTATTTTCTAGGGAGAAATCTAGGGGAACTGCGGCAAACACACATGATCTTTCTGTTTGTATAGATGACATTTGATGGACTTGCCTAACGAAAAGACTTTGGTTTTCTCCAAAACAATTTTTACTGTTATTTTCTTGGTCCATTGCATACGAATTCCACTCCAGTTTGTCCGGATATGACTGGATGAAACCGGAAATATCCGGTTGATTTTTACCTAACTCAATCCCAGATATTGTTACCGCCCCTGTGTTTGTGTATTCCTGATATTATCCACAGACTTTATTGTTTTGAATGTTTTTTTTCAGGAAACATTTAATTTTCTGCTTGGAAACACTAATTGTTTCCACATGGACACACCAGCTCTACTCATTCGTATTTTCTAGGGAGAAAGCTAGAGTAACTGCGGCAAACAAACATGATATTTCTGTTTGTATAGATGACATTTGATGCACTTGCCTAACGAAAAGACTTTGCTTTTCTCCGAAACCATTTCTACTGTGATTTTCTCGGACCATTGCATACGAATTCCACACCCGTTTCTCCGGATATGACTGGATGAAACCGGAAATATCCGGTTTTTTTTTGGCTAACTGAATCCCAGATATTGTTACCGCCTCTGTGTTTGTGTATTCCTGATATTATCTACGGACTTTATTCTTTTGAATGTTTTTTTTTTCAGGAAACATTTAATTTTCTGCTTGGAAACACTAATTGGTTCCACATGGAGACACCGGCTCTACACATTCGTATTTTCTAGGAAGAAAGCTAGAGGAACTGCGGCAAACAAACATGATATTTCTGTTTGTACAGATGACATTTGATGGAATTGCTTAATGAAAAGACTTTGCTTTTCTCCAAAACCATTTGTACTGTGATTTTCTCGGTCCATTGCATATGAATTCCACACCAGTTTGTCCGGATATGACTGTAGGAAACCAGAAATATCCGGTTGTGTTTTGGGTAACTCAATCCGAAATATTGCTACAGCATCTGTTTTTGTTTTTTCTGGATATTATCCACGGACTTTATTGTTTTGAATGTTTTTTATCAGGAAACATTTAATTTTCTGCTTGGAAACACTAATTGTTTCCACATGGACACACCAGCTCTACACATTCGTATTTTCTAGGAAGAAAGCTAGAGGAATTGCGGCAAACAAACATGATCTTTCTGTTTGTATAGATGACATTTGATGCACTTGCCTAACGAAAATACTTTGCTTTTATCCAAAACAATTTCTACTGTGATTTTCTCGGTCTATTGCATACGAATTCCACACCAGTTTGTCCGGATATGACTGGATGAAACCGGAAATATCTGGTTTTGTTTTGGCTAACTCAATCCCAGATATCGTTACCGCCTCTGTGTTTGGGTATTCCAGATATTACCCACAGACTTTATTGTTTGGAATGGTTTTTTTTTTTCAGGAAACATTTAATTTTCTGCTTGGAAACACTAATTGTTTCCACACGGACACACCAGCTCTACACATTCGTATTTTCTAGGAAGAAAGCTAGAGGAACTGCGGCAAACAAACATGATCTTTCTGTTTGTATAGATGACATTTGATGCACTTGCCTAACGGAAATACTTTGCTTTTCTCCAAAACAATTTCTACTGTGATTTTCTCGGTCCATTGCATACGAATTCCACACCAGTTTGTCCGGATATGACTGGATGAAACCGGAAATATCTGGTTTTTTTTGGCTAACTCAATCCCAGATATCGTTACCGCCTCTGTGTTTTTTGTATTCGAGATATTATCCACAGACTTTATTGTTTTGAATGTTTTTTATCAGGGAACATTTAGTTTTCTGCTTGGAAACACTAATTGTTTTCACATGGACACACCAGCTCTACACATTCGTATTTTCTAGGAAGAAAGCTAGAGGAACTGCGGCAAACAAACATGATCTTTCTGTTTGTATAGATGACATTTTATGCAATTGCCTAACGAAAAGACTTTGCTTTTCTCCAAAACCATTTCTACTGTGATTTTCTCGGTACATTGCATACAAATTCCACACCAGTTTGTCTGGATATGACAGGATGAAACCAGAAATATCCGGTTGATTTTTACCTAACTCAATCCCAGATATTGTTACCGACCCTGTGTTTGTGTATTCCTGATATTATACACGGACTTTATTGTTTGAATGTTTTTTTTTCAGGAAACATTTAATTTTCTGCTTGGAAACACTAATTGTTTCCACATGGACACACCAGCTCTACACATTCGTATTTTCTAGGAAGAAAGCTAGAGGAACTGCGGCAAACAAACATGATCTTTCTATTTGTATAGATGACATTTTATGCAATTGCCTAATGAAAAGACTTTGCTTTTCTCCAAAAGCATTTGTACTGTGATTTTCTCGGTCCATTGCATACGAATTCCACACCAGTTTGTCCGGATATGACTGGATGAAACCAGAAATATCTGGTTATGTTTTGGCTAACTCAATCCCAGAAATTGCTACATACTCTGTGTTTGTGCATTCCTGATATTATCTACGGACTTTATTTTTTGAATGTTTTTTATCAGGGAACATTTAATTTTCTGCTTGGAAACAATAATTGTTTCCACATGGACACAACAGCTATACACATTCGTATTTTCTAGGGAGAAATCTAGGGGAACTGCGGCAAACACACATGATCTTTCTGTTTGTATAGATGACATTTGATGGACTTGCCTAACGAAAAGACTTTGGTTTTCTCCAAAACAATTTTTACTGTTATTTTCTCGGTCCATTGCATACGAATTCCACTCCAGTTTGTCCGGATATGACTGGATGAAACCGGAAATATCCGGTTGATTTTTACCTAACTCAATCCCAGATATTGTTACCGCCCCTGTGTTTGTGTATTCCTGATATTATCCACAGACTTTATTGTTTTGAATGTTTTTTTTCAGGAAACATTTAATTTTCTGCTTGGAAACACTAATTGTTTCCACATGGACACACCAGCTCTACTCATTCGTATTTTCTAGGGAGAAAGCTAGAGTAACTGCGGCAAACAAACATGATATTTCTGTTTGTATAGATGACATTTGATGCACTTGCCTAACGAAAAGACTTTGCTTTTCTCCGAAACCATTTCTACTGTGATTTTCTCGGACCATTGCATACGAATTCCACACCCGTTTCTCCGGATATGACTGGATGAAACCGGAAATATCCGGTTTTTTTTTGGCTAACTCAATCCCAGATATTGTTACCGCCTCTGTGTTTGTGTATTCCTGATATTATCTACGGACTTTATTCTTTTGAATGTTTTTTTTTTTCAGGAAACATTTAATTTTCTGCTTGGAAACACTAATTGGTTCCACATGGAGACACCGGCTCTACAAATTCGTATTTTCTAGGGAGAAAGCTAGAGGAACTGCGGCAAACAAACATGTTCTTTCTGTTTGTATAGATGACATTTGATGCACTTGCCTAACGAAAAGACTTTGCTTTTCTCCAAAATCATTTGTACTGTTATTTTCTCGGTCCATTGCATACAAATTCCACAACTTTTTGTCCGGATATGACTGGATAAAACCGGAAATATCCGGTTGATTTTTGCCTAACTCAATCCCAGATATTCTTACCGCATCTTTGTTTGTGTATTCCTGATATTATCCACGGACTTTATCGTTTTGAATGTTTTTTTTCAGGAAACATTTAATTTTCTGCTTGGAAACACTAATTGGTTCCACATGGAGACACCAGCTCTACACATTCGTATTTTCTAGGGAGAAATCTAGAGGAACTGCGGCAAACAAACATGATATTTCTGTTTGTACAGATGACATTTGATGGAATTGCTTAATGAAAAGACTTTGCTTTTCTCCAAAACCATTTGTACTGTGATTTTCTCGGTCCATTGCATATGAATTCCACACCAGTTTGTCCGGATATGACTGTAGGAAACCAGAAATATCCGGTTGTGTTTTGGGTAACTCAATCCGAAATATTGCTACAGCATCTGTTTTTGTTTTTTCTGGATATTATCCACGGACTTTATTGTTTTGAATGTTTTTTATCAGGAAACATTTAATTTTCTGCTTGGAAACACTAATTGTTTCCACATGGACACACCAGCTCTACACATTCGTATTTTCTAGGAAGAAAGCTAGAGGAACTGCGGCAAACAAACATGATCTTTCTGTTTGTATAGATGACATTTGATGCACTTGCCTAACGAAAATACTTTGCTTTTATCCAAAACAATTTCTACTGTGATTTTCTCGGTCTATTGCATACGAATTCCACACCATTTTGTCCGGATATGACTGGATGAAACCGGAAATATCTGGTTTTGTTTTGGCTAACTCAATCCCAGATATCGTTACCGCCTCTGTGTTTGTGTATTCCAGATATTACCCACAGACTTTATTGTTTTGAATGTTTTTTTTTTCAGGAAACATTTAATTTTCTGCTTGGAAACACTAATTGTTTCCACACGGACACACCAGCTCTACACATTCGTATTTTCTAGGAAGAAAGCTAGAGGAACTGCGGCAAACAAACATGATCTTTCTGTTTGTATAGATGACATTTGATGCACTTGCCTAACGGAAATACTTTGCTTTTCTCCAAAACAATATCTACTGTGATTTTCTCGGTCCATTGCATACGAATTCCACACCAGTTTGTCCGGATATGACTGGATGAAACCGGAAATATCTGGTTTTTTTTGGCTAACTCAATCGCAGATATTGCTACAGCCTCTGTGTTTTTTGTATTCCAGATATTATCCACAGACTTTATCGTTTTGAATGTTTTTTATCAGGGAACATTTAGTTTTCTGCTTGGAAACACTAATTGTTTTCACATGGACACACCAGCTCTACACATTCGTATTTTCTAGGAAGAAAGCTAGAGGAACTGCGGCAAACAAACATGATCTTTCTGTTTGTATAGATGACATTTTATGCAATTGCCTAACGAAAAGACTTTGCTTTTCTCCAAAACCATTTCTACTGTGATTTTCTCGGTACATTGCATACAAATTCCACACCAGTTTGTCTGGATATGACTGGATGAAACCGGAAATATCTGGTTTTTTTTGGCTAACTCAATCCCAGATATCGTTACCGCCTCTGTGTTTTTTGTATTCGAGATATTATCCACAGACTTTATTGTTTTGAATGTTTTTTATCAGGGAACATTTAGTTTTCTGCTTGGAAACACTAATTGTTTTCACATGGACACACCAGCTCTACACATTCGTATTTTCTAGGAAGAAAGCTAGAGGAACTGCGGCAAACAAACATGATCTTTCTGTTTGTATAGATGACATTTTATGCAATTGCCTAACGAAAAGACTTTGCTTTTCTCCAAAACCATTTCTACTGTGATTTTCTCGGTACATTGCATACAAATTCCACACCAGTTTGTCTGGATATGACAGGATGAAACCAGAAATATCCGGTTGATTTTTACCTAACTCAATCCCAGATATTGTTACCGACCCTGTGTTTGTGTATTCCTGATATTATACACGGACTTTATTGTTTGAATGTTTTTTTTTCAGGAAACATTTAATTTTCTGCTTGGAAACACTAATTGTTTCCACATGGACACACCAGCTCTACACATTCGTATTTTCTAGGAAGAAAGCTAGAGGAACTGCGGCAAACAAACATGATCTTTCTATTTGTATAGATGACATTTTATGCAATTGCCTAATGAAAAGACTTTGCTTTTCTCCAAAAGCATTTGTACTGTGATTTTCTCGGTCCATTGCATACGAATTCCACACCAGTTTGTCCGGATATGACTGGATGAAACCAGAAATATCTGGTTATGTTTTGGCTAACTCAATCCCAGAAATTGCTACATACTCTGTGTTTGTGCATTCCTGATATTATCTACGGACTTTATTTTTTGAATGTTTTTTATCAGGGAACATTTAATTTTCTGCTTGGAAACAATAATTGTTTCCACATGGACACAACAGCTATACACATTCGTATTTTCTAGGGAGAAATCTAGGGGAACTGCGGCAAACACACATGATCTTTCTGTTTGTATAGATGACATTTGATGGACTTGCCTAACGAAAAGACTTTGCTTTTCTCCAAAACAATTTTTACTGTTATTTTCTCGGTCCATTGCATACGAATTCCACTCCAGTTTGTCCGGATATGACTGGATGAAACCGGAAATATCCGGTTGATTTTTACCTAACTCAATCCCAGATATTGTTACCGCCCCTGTGTTTGTGTATTCCTGATATTATCCACAGACTTTATTGTTTTGAATGTTTTTTTTCAGGAAACATTTAATTTTCTGCTTGGAAACACTAATTGTTTCCACATGGACACACCAGCTCTACTCATTCGTATTTTCTAGGGAGAAAGCTAGAGTAACTGCGGCAAACAAACATGATATTTCTGTTTGTATAGATGACATTTGATGCACTTGCCTAACGAAAAGACTTTGCTTTTCTCCGAAACCATTTCTACTGTGATTTTCTCGGACCATTGCATACGAATTCCACACCCGTTTCTCCGGATATGACTGGATGAAACCGGAAATATCCGGTTTTTTTTTGGCTAACTCAATCCCAGATATTGTTACCGCCTCTGTGTTTGTGTATTCCTGATATTATCTACGGACTTTATTCTTTTGAATGTTTTTTTTTTTCAGGAAACATTTAATTTTCTGCTTGGAAACACTAATTGGTTCCACATGGAGACACCGGCTCTACAAATTCGTATTTTCTAGGGAGAAAGCTAGAGGAACTGCGGCAAACAAACATGTTCTTTCTGTTTGTATAGATGACATTTGATGCACTTGCCTAACGAAAAGACTTTGCTTTTCTCCAAAATCATTTGTACTGTTATTTTCTCGGTCCATTGCATACAAATTCCACAACTTTTTGTCCGGATATGACTGGATAAAACCGGAAATATCCGGTTGATTTTTGCCTAACTCAATCCCAGATATTCTTACCGCATCTTTGTTTGTGTATTCCTGATATTATCCACGGACTTTATCGTTTTGAATGTTTTTTTTCAGGAAACATTTAATTTTCTGCTTGGAAACACTAATTGGTTCCACATGGAGACACCAGCTCTACACATTCGTATTTTCTAGGGAGAAATCTAGAGGAACTGCGGCAAACAAACATGATATTTCTGTTTGTACAGATGACATTTGATGGAATTGCTTAATGAAAAGACTTTGCTTTTCTCCAAAACCATTTGTACTGTGATTTTCTCGGTCCATTGCATATGAATTCCACACCAGTTTGTCCGGATATGACTGTAGGAAACCAGAAATATCCGGTTGTGTTTTGGGTAACTCAATCCGAAATATTGCTACAGCATCTGTTTTTGTTTTTTCTGGATATTATCCACGGACTTTATTGTTTTGAATGTTTTTTATCAGGAAACATTTAATTTTCTGCTTGGAAACACTAATTGTTTCCACATGGACACACCAGCTCTACACATTCGTATTTTCTAGGAAGAAAGCTAGAGGAACTGCGGCAAACAAACATGATCTTTCTGTTTGTATAGATGACATTTGATGCACTTGCCTAACGAAAATACTTTGCTTTTATCCAAAATAATTTCTACTGTGATTTTCTCGGTCTATTGCATACGAATTCCACACCATTTTGTCCGGATATGACTGGATGAAACCGGAAATATCTGGTTTTGTTTTGGCTAACTCAATCCCAGATATCGTTACCGCCTCTGTGTTTGTGTATTCCAGATATTACCCACAGACTTTATTGTTTTGAATGTTTTTTTTTTCAGGAAACATTTAATTTTCTGCTTGGAAACACTAATTGTTTCCACACGGACACACCAGCTCTACACATTCGTATTTTCTAGGAAGAAAGCTAGAGGAACTGCGGCAAACAAACATGATCTTTCTGTTTGTATAGATGACATTTGATGCACTTGCCTAACGAAAATACTTTGATTTTCTCCAAAACAATTTCTACTGTGATTTTCTCGGTCCATTGCATACGAATTCCACACCAGTTTGTCCGGATATGACTGGATGAAACCGGAAATATCTGGTTTTGTTTTGGCTAACTCAATCCCAGATATCGTTACCGCCTCTGTGTTTGTGTATTCCAGATATTACCCACAGACTTTATTGTTTGGAATGGTTTTTTTTTTCAGGAAACATTTAATTTTCTGCTTGGAAACACTAATTGTTTCCACACGGACACACCAGCTCTACACATTCGTATTTTCTAGGAAGAAAGCTAGAGGAACTGCGGCAAACAAACATGATCTTTCTGTTTGTATAGATGACATTTGATGCACTTGCCTAACGGAAATACTTTGCTTTTCTCCAAAACAATATCTACTGTGATTTTCTCGGTCCATTGCATACGAATTCCACACCAGTTTCTCCGGATATGACTGGATGAAACCGGAAATATCTGGTTTTTTTTGGCTAACTCAATCGCAGATATTGCTACAGCCTCTGTGTTTTTTGTATTCCAGATATTATCCACAGACTTTATCGTTTTGAATGTTTTTTATCAGGGAACATTTAGTTTTCTGCTTGGAAACACTAATTGTTTTCACATGGACACACCAGCTCTACACATTCGTATTTTCTAGGAAGAAAGCTAGAGGAACTGCGGCAAACAAACATGATCTTTCTGTTTGTATAGATGACATTTTATGCAATTGCCTAACGAAAAGACTTTGCTTTTCTCCAAAACCATTTCTACTGTGATTTTCTCGGTACATTGCATACAAATTCCACACCAGTTTGTCTGGATATGACTGGATGAAACCGGAAATATCTGGTTTTTTTTGGCTAACTCAATCCCAGATATTGTTACCGCCTCTGTGTTTTTTGTATTCCAGATATTATCCACAGACTTTATTGTTTTGAATGTTTTTTATCAGGGAACATTTAATTTTCTGCTTGGAAACACTAATTGTTTCCACATGGACACACCAGCTCTACACATTCGTATTTTCTAGGAAGAAAGCTAGAGGAATTGCGGCAAACAAACATGATCTTTCTGTTTGTATAGATGACATTTGATGCACTTGCCTAACGAAAAGACTTTGCTTTTCTCCAAAACCATTTCTACTGTGATTTTCTCGGTCCATTGCATACGAATTCCACACCAGTTTGTCCGGATATGACTGGATGTAACCGGAAATATCTGGTTTTGTTTTGGCTAACTCAATCCCAGATATTGTTACCGCCTCTGTGTTTGTGTATTCCAGATATTACCCCCAGACTTTATTGTTTTGAATGTTTTTTTTCAGGAAACATTTAATTTTCTGCTTGGAAACAATAATTGGTTCCACATGGAGACACCAGCTCTGCACATTCGTATATTCTAGGGAGAAAGCTAGAGGAACTTCAGCAAGAAAACATGATATTTCTGTTTGTATAGATGACATTTTATGCACTTGCCTAACGAAAAGACTTTGCTTATTTCCAAAACCATTTGTACTGTTATTTTCTCGGTCCATTGCATATGAATTCCACTCCAGTTTGTCCGGATATGACTGGATGAAACCAGAAATATCCGGTTGATTTTTACCTAACTCAATCCCAGATATTGTTACCGACCCTGTGTTTGTGTATTCCTGATATTATACACGGACTTTATTGTTTGAATGTTTTTTTTTCAGGAAACATTTAATTTTCTGCTTGGAAACACTAATTGTTTCCACATGGACACACCAGCTCTACACATTCGTATTTTCTAGGAAGAAAGCTAGAGGAACTGCGGCAAACAAACATGATATTTCTATTTGTATAGATGACATTTTATGCAATTGCCTAATGAAAAGACTTTGCTTTTATCCAAAAGCATTTGTACTGTGATTTTCTCGGTCCATTGCATACGAATTCCACACCAGTTTGTCCGGATATGACTGGATGAAACCAGAAATATCTGGTTATGTTTTGGCTAACTCAATCCCAGAAATTGCTACATACTCTGTGTTTGTGCATTCCTGATATTATCTACGGACTTTATTTTTTGAATGTTTTTTATCAGGGAACATTTAATTTTCTGCTTGGAAACAATAATTGTTTCCACATGGACACAACAGCTATACACATTCGTATTTTCTAGGGAGAAATCTAGGGGAACTGCGGCAAACACACATGATCTTTCTGTTTGTATAGATGACATTTGATGGACTTGCCTAACGAAAAGACTTTGGTTTTCTCCAAAACAATTTTTACTGTTATTTTCTCGGTCCATTGCATACGAATTCCACTCCAGTTTGTCCGGATATGACTGGATGAAACCGGAAATATCCGGTTGATTTTTACCTAACTCAATCCCAGATATTGTTACCGCCCCTGTGTTTGTGTATTCCTGATATTATCCACAGACTTTATTGTTTTGAATGTTTTTTTTCAGGAAACATTTAATTTTCTGCTTGGAAACACTAATTGTTTCCACATGGACACACCAGCTCTACTCATTCGTATTTTCTAGGGAGAAAGCTAGAGTAACTGCGGCAAACAAACATGATATTTCTGTTTGTATAGATGACATTTGATGCACTTGCCTAACGAAAAGACTTTGCTTTTCTCCGAAACCATTTCTACTGTGATTTTCTCGGACCATTGCATACGAATTCCACACCCGTTTCTCCGGATATGACTGGATGAAACCGGAAATATCCGGTTTTTTTTTGGCTAACTCAATCCCAGATATTGTTACCGCCTCTGTGTTTGTGTATTCCTGATATTATCTACGGACTTTATTCTTTTGAATGTTTTTTTTTTTCAGGAAACATTTAATTTTCTGCTTGGAAACACTAATTGGTTCCACATGGAGACACCGGCTCTACACATTCATATTTTCTAGGAAGAAAGCTAGAGGAACTGCGGCAAACAAACATGATATTTCTGTTTGTACAGATGACATTTGATGGAATTGCTTAATGAAAAGACTTTGCTTTTCTCCAAAACCATTTGTACTGTGATTTTCTCGGTCCATTGCATATGAATTCCACACCAGTTTGTCCGGATATGACTGTAGGAAACCAGAAATATCCGGTTGTGTTTTGGGTAACTCAATCCGAAATATTGCTACAGCATCTGTTTTTGTTTTTTCTGGATATTATCCACGGACTTTATTGTTTTGAATGTTTTTTATCAGGAAACATTTAATTTTCTGCTTGGAAACACTAATTGTTTCCACATGGACACACCAGCTCTACACATTCGTATTTTCTAGGAAGAAAGCTAGAGGAATTGCGGCAAACAAACATGATCTTTCTGTTTGTATAGATGACATTTGATGCACTTGCCTAACGAAAATACTTTGCTTTTATCCAAAACAATTTCTACTGTGATTTTCTCGGTCTATTGCATACGAATTCCACACCAGTTTGTCCGGATATGACTGGATGAAACCGGAAATATCTGGTTTTGTTTTGGCTAACTCAATCCCAGATATCGTTACCGCCTCTGTGTTTGGGTATTCCAGATATTACCCACAGACTTTATTGTTTGGAATGGTTTTTTTTTTTCAGGAAACATTTAATTTTCTGCTTGGAAACACTAATTGTTTCCACACGGACACACCAGCTCTACACATTCGTATTTTCTAGGAAGAAAGCTAGAGGAACTGCGGCAAACAAACATGATCTTTCTGTTTGTATAGATGACATTTGATGCACTTGCCTAACGGAAATACTTTGCTTTTCTCCAAAACAATTTCTACTGTGATTTTCTCGGTCCATTGCATACGAATTCCACACCAGTTTGTCCGGATATGACTGGATGAAACCGGAAATATCTGGTTTTTTTTGGCTAACTCAAACCCAGATATCGTTACCGCCTCTGTGTTTTTTGTATTCGAGATATTATCCACAGACTTTATTGTTTTGAATGTTTTTTATCAGGGAACATTTAGTTTTCTGCTTGGAAACACTAATTGTTTTCACATGGACACACCAGCTCTACACATTCGTATTTTCTAGGAAGAAAGCTAGAGGAACTGCGGCAAACAAACATGATCTTTCTGTTTGTATAGATGACATTTGATGCACTTGCCTAACGAAAAGACTTTGCTTTTCTCCAAAACCATTTCTACTGTGATTTTCTCGGTACATTGCATACAAATTCCACACCAGTTTGTCTGGATATGACAGGATGAAACCAGAAATATCCGGTTGATTTTTACCTAACTCAATCCCAGATATTGTTACCGACCCTGTGTTTGTGTATTCCTGATATTATACACGGACTTTATTGTTTGAATGTTTTTTTTTCAGGAAACATTTAATTTTCTGCTTGGAAACACTAATTGTTTCCACATGGACACACCAGCTCTACACATTCGTATTTTCTAGGAAGAAAGCTAGAGGAACTGCGGCAAACAAACATGATCTTTCTATTTGTATAGATGACATTTTATGCAATTGCCTAATGAAAAGACTTTGCTTTTCTCCAAAAGCATTTGTACTGTGATTTTCTCGGTCCATTGCATACGAATTCCACACCAGTTTGTCCGGATATGACTGGATGAAACCAGAAATATCTGGTTATGTTTTGGCTAACTCAATCCCAGAAATTGCTACATACTCTGTGTTTGTGCATTCCTGATATTATCTACGGACTTTATTTTTTGAATGTTTTTTATCAGGGAACATTTAATTTTCTGCTTGGAAACAATAATTGTTTCCACATGGACACAACAGCTATACACATTCGTATTTTCTAGGGAGAAATCTAGGGGAACTGCGGCAAACACACATGATCTTTCTGTTTGTATAGATGACATTTGATGGACTTGCCTAACGAAAAGACTTTGGTTTTCTCCAAAACAATTTTTACTGTTATTTTCTCGGTCCATTGCATACGAATTCCACTCCAGTTTGTCCGGATATGACTGGATGAAACCGGAAATATCCGGTTGATTTTTACCTAACTCAATCCCAGATATTGTTACCGCCCCTGTGTTTGTGTATTCCTGATATTATCCACAGACTTTATTGTTTTGAATGTTTTTTTTCAGGAAACATTTAATTTTCTGCTTGGAAACACTAATTGTTTCCACATGGACACACCAGCTCTACTCATTCGTATTTTCTAGGGAGAAAGCTAGAGTAACTGCGGCAAACAAACATGATATTTCTGTTTGTATAGATGACATTTGATGCACTTGCCTAACGAAAAGACTTTGCTTTTCTCCGAAACCATTTCTACTGTGATTTTCTCGGACCATTGCATACGAATTCCACACCCGTTTCTCCGGATATGACTGGATGAAACCGGAAATATCCGGTTTTTTTTTGGCTAACTCAATCCCAGATATTGTTACCGCCTCTGTGTTTGTGTATTCCTGATATTATCTACGGACTTTATTCTTTTGAATGTTTTTTTTTTTCAGGAAACATTTAATTTTCTGCTTGGAAACACTAATTGGTTCCACATGGAGACACCGGCTCTACAAATTCGTATTTTCTAGGGAGAAAGCTAGAGGAACTGCGGCAAACAAACATGTTCTTTCTGTTTGTATAGATGACATTTGATGCACTTGCCTAACGAAAAGACTTTGCTTTTCTCCAAAATCATTTGTACTGTTATTTTCTCGGTCCATTGCATACAAATTCCACAACTTTTTGTCCGGATATGACTGGATAAAACCGGAAATATCCGGTTGATTTTTGCCTAACTCAATCCCAGATATTCTTACCGCATCTTTGTTTGTGTATTCCTGATATTATCCACGGACTTTATCGTTTTGAATGTTTTTTTTCAGGAAACATTTAATTTTCTGCTTGGAAACACTAATTGGTTCCACATGGAGACACCAGCTCTACACATTCGTATTTTCTAGGGAGAAATCTAGAGGAACTGCGGCAAACAAACATGATATTTCTGTTTGTACAGATGACATTTGATGGAATTGCTTAATGAAAAGACTTTGCTTTTCTCCAAAACCATTTGTACTGTGATTTTCTCGGTCCATTGCATATGAATTCCACACCAGTTTGTCCGGATATGACTGTAGGAAACCAGAAATATCCGGTTGTGTTTTGGGTAACTCAATCCGAAATATTGCTACAGCATCTGTTTTTGTTTTTTCTGGATATTATCCACGGACTTTATTGTTTTGAATGTTTTTTATCAGGAAACATTTAATTTTCTGCTTGGAAACACTAATTGTTTCCACATGGACACACCAGCTCTACACATTCGTATTTTCTAGGAAGAAAGCTAGAGGAACTGCGGCAAACAAACATGATCTTTCTGTTTGTATAGATGACATTTGATGCACTTGCCTAACGAAAATACTTTGCTTTTATCCAAAACAATTTCTACTGTGATTTTCTCGGTCTATTGCATACGAATTCCACACCATTTTGTCCGGATATGACTGGATGAAACCGGAAATATCTGGTTTTGTTTTGGCTAACTCAATCCCAGATATCGTTACCGCCTCTGTGTTTGTGTATTCCAGATATTACCCACAGACTTTATTGTTTTGAATGTTTTTTTTTTCAGGAAACATTTAATTTTCTGCTTGGAAACACTAATTGTTTCCACACGGACACACCAGCTCTACACATTCGTATTTTCTAGGAAGAAAGCTAGAGGAACTGCGGCAAACAAACATGATCTTTCTGTTTGTATAGATGACATTTGATGCACTTGCCTAACGAAAATACTTTGATTTTCTCCAAAACAATTTCTACTGTGATTTTCTCGGTCCATTGCATACGAATTCCACACCAGTTTGTCCGGATATGACTGGATGAAACCGGAAATATCTGGTTTTGTTTTGGCTAACTCAATCCCAGATATCGTTACCGCCTCTGTGTTTGTGTATTCCAGATATTACCCACAGACTTTATTGTTTGGAATGGTTTTTTTTTTCAGGAAACATTTAATTTTCTGCTTGGAAACACTAATTGTTTCCACACGGACACACCAGCTCTACACATTCGTATTTTCTAGGAAGAAAGCTAGAGGAACTGCGGCAAACAAACATGATCTTTCTGTTTGTATAGATGACATTTGATGCACTTGCCTAACGGAAATACTTTGCTTTTCTCCAAAACAATATCTACTGTGATTTTCTCGGTCCATTGCATACGAATTCCACACCAGTTTGTCCGGATATGACTGGATGAAACCGGAAATATCTGGTTTTTTTTGGCTAACTCAATCGCAGATATTGCTACAGCCTCTGTGTTTTTTGTATTCCAGATATTATCCACAGACTTTATCGTTTTGAATGTTTTTTATCAGGGAACATTTAGTTTTCTGCTTGGAAACACTAATTGTTTTCACATGGACACACCAGCTCTACACATTCGTATTTTCTAGGAAGAAAGCTAGAGGAACTGCGGCAAACAAACATGATCTTTCTGTTTGTATAGATGACATTTTATGCAATTGCCTAACGAAAAGACTTTGCTTTTCTCCAAAACCATTTCTACTGTGATTTTCTCGGTACATTGCATACAAATTCCACACCAGTTTGTCTGGATATGACTGGATGAAACCGGAAATATCTGGTTTTTTTTGGCTAACTCAATCCCAGATATTGTTACCGCCTCTGTGTTTTTTGTATTCCAGATATTATCCACAGACTTTATTGTTTTGAATGTTTTTTATCAGGGAACATTTAATTTTCTGCTTGGAAACACTAATTGTTTCCACATGGACACACCAGCTCTACACATTCGTATTTTCTAGGAAGAAAGCTAGAGGAATTGCGGCAAACAAACATGATCTTTCTGTTTGTATAGATGACATTTGATGCACTTGCCTAACGAAAAGACTTTGCTTTTCTCCAAAACCATTTCTACTGTGATTTTCTCGGTCCATTGCATACGAATTCCACACCAGTTTGTCCGGATATGACTGGATGTAACCGGAAATATCTGGTTTTGTTTTGGCTAACTCAATCCCAGATATCGTTACCGCCTCTGTGTTTGTGTATTCCAGTTATTATCCACAGACTTTATTGTTTTGAATGTTTTTTATCAGGAAACATTTAATTTTCTGCTTGGAAACACTAATTCGTTCCACATGGAGACACCAGCTCTACACATTCGTATTTTCTAGGGAGAAAGCTAGAGGAACTGCGGCAAACAATCATGATCTTTCTGTTTGTATAGATGACATTTGATGCACTTGCCTATCGAAAGACTTTGCTTTTCTCCAAAACCATTTTTACTCTTATTTTCTCGGTCCACTGCATATGAATTTCACACCAGTTTGTCCGGATATGACTGTAGGAAAGCAGAAATATCCGGTATTGTTTGGCTAACTCAATCCGAAATATTGTTACGGCATCTGTGTTTGTGTATCCCTGATATTATCCACAGACTTTATTGTTTTGAATGTTTTTTATCAGGGAACATTTAATTTTCTGCTTGGAAACACTAATTGGTTCCACATGGAGACACCAGCTCTACACATTCATATTTTCTAGGGAGAAAGCTAGAGGAACTGCGGCAAACAAACATGATCTTTCTGTTTGTATAGATGACATTTGATGCACTTGCCTAACGAAAACACTTTGCTTTTCTCCAAAACCATTTGTACTGTTATTTTCTCGGTCCATTGCATACAAATTCCACACCAGGTTGTCCGGATATGACTGTAGGAAACCAGAAATATCCAGTTGTGTTTTGGGTAACTCAATCCGAAATATTGCTACAGCATCCGTGTTTGTTTTTTCTGGATATTATCCACGGACTTTATTGTTTTGAATGTTTTTGTTCAGGAAACATTTAATTTTCTGCTTGGAAACACTAATTGTTTCCACATGGACACACCAGCTGTACACATTCGTATTTTCTAGTAAGAAAGCTAGAGGAAAAGCGGCAAACAAACATGATATTTCTGTTTGTATAGATGACATTTGATGCACTTGCCTAACGAAAATACTTTGCTTTTCTCCAAAACCATTTCTACTGTTATTTTCTTGGTCCATTGCATACGAATTCCACACCAGTTTGTCCGGATATGACTGGATGAAACCGGAAATATCTGGTTTTGTTTTGGCTAACTCAATCCCAGAAATTGCTACATCCTCTGTGTTTGTGCATTCCTGATATTATCTACGGACTTTATTCTTTTGAATGTTTTTATCAGGAAACATTTAATTTTCTGCTTGGAAACACTAATTGTTTCCACATGGAGACACCAGCTCTACACATTCATATTTTCTAGAGAGAAAGCCAGAGGAACTGCGGCAAACAAACATGATCTTCTGTTTGTATAGATGACATTTGATGCACTTGCCTAACGAAAAAACTTTGCTTTTCTCCACAACCATTTTTACGGTTATTTTCTTGTCCAAGGCATACGAATTCCACACAAGTTTCTACGAATATGACTAGATGAAACCGGAAATATTCGGTTGATTTTTGCCTAACTCAATCCCAGATATTTTGAACGCCTCTGAGTTTGTGTATTCCTGATATTTTCCACGGACTTTATTGTTTTGAATGTTTTTTTTCAGGAAACATTTGATTTACTGCTTGGAAACACTAATTGTTTCCACATGGACACACTAGCTCTACACATTCGTATTTTCTAGGAAGAAAGCTAGAGGAACTGCGGCAAACAAACATGATATTTCTGTTTGTATAGATGACATTTGATGCACTTGCCTAACGAAAAGACTTTGCTTTTCTCCAAAAGCATTTGTACTGTGATTTTCACGGTCCATTGCATACGAATTCCATATCAGTTTGTCTGGATATGACTGGATGAATCCAGAAATATCTGGTTTTGTTTTGGCTAACTCAATCCCAGATATTGTTACCACCTCTGTGTTTGTGTATTCCTGATATTATCCACGGACTTTATTGTTTTGAATGTTTTTTTTCAGGAAACATTTAATTTTCTGCTTGGAAACACTAATTGGTTCCACATGGAGACACCAGCTCTACACATTCGTATTTTCTAGGGAGAAAGGTAGAGGAACTGCGGAAACAAACATGATATTTCTGTTTGTATAGATGACATTTGATGCACTTGCCTAACGAAAAGACTTTGCTTTTCTCCAAAACCATTTGTACTGTGATTTTCTCGGTCCATTGCATACGAATTCCACACCAGTTTGTCCGGATATGACTGGATGAAACCGGAAATATCTGGTTTTGTTTTGGTCAACTCGGTCCCAGATACTGTTACAGCCTCTGTGTTTGTTTATTCCAGATATTATCCACAGACTTTATTGTTTTGAATGTTTTTTCTCAGGGAACATTTAATTTTCTGATTGGAAACAATAATTGGTTCCACATGGTGACACCGGCTCTACACATTCGTATTTTCTAGGGAGAAAGCTAGAGGAACTGCGGCAAACAAACATGATCTTTCTGTTTGTATAGATGACATTTGATGCACTTGCTTAACGTAATGACTTTGCTTTTCTCCAAAACCATTTGTATTGTGATTTTCTCGGTCCATTGCATACGAATTCCACACCAGTTTCCGGATATGACTGGATGAAACCGGAAATATCTGGTTTTGTTTTGGCTAACTCAATCCCAGAAATTGCTACATCCTCTGTGTTTGTGCATTCCTGATATTATCTACGGACTTTATTCTTTTGAATTGTTTTTATCAGGGAACATTTAATTTTCTACTTGGAAACACTATTTGGTTCCACATGGACACAGCAGCTCTACACATTCGTATTTTCTAGGAAGAAAGCTAGAGGAACTGCGGCAAACAAACATGATCTTTCTATTTGTATAGATGACATTTTATGCAATTGCCTAACGAAAAGACTTTGCTTTTCTCAAAAAGCATTTGTACTGTGATTTTCTCGGTCCATTGCATACGAATTCCACATCAGTTTGTCCGGATATGACTGGATGAAACCAGAAATATCTGGTTTTGTTTTGGCTAACTCAATCCCAGATATTGTTACCGCCCCTGTGTTTGTGTATTCCAGATATTACCCCCAGACTTTATTGTTTTGAATGTTTTTTTTCAGGAAACATTTAATTTTCTGCTTGGAAACAATAATTGGTTCCACATGGAGACACCAGCTCTACACATTCGTATATTCTAGGGAGAAAGCTAGAGGAACTTCAGCAAGAAAACATGATATTTCTGTTTGTATAGATGACATTTTATGCACTTGCCTAACGAAAAGACTTTGCTTATTTCCAAAACCATTTGTACTGTTATTTTCTCGGTCCATTGCATATGAATTCCACTCCAGTTTGTCCGGATATGACAGGATGAAACCAGAAATATCCGGTTGATTTTTACCTAACTCAATCCCAGATATTGTTACCGCCCCTGTGTTTGTGTATTCCTGATATTATCTACGGACTTTATTCTTTTGAATGTTTTTTATCAGGGAACATTTAATTTTCTGCTTGGAAACACTAATTCTTTCCACATGGACACACCAGCTCTACACATTCGTATTTTCTAGGAAGAAAGCTAGAGGAACTGCGGCAAACACACATGATCTTTCTGTTTGTATAGATGACATTTGATGCACTTGCCTAATGAAAAGACTTTGCTTTTCTCCAAAACCATTTTTACTGTGATTTTCTCGTCCATTGCAAACGAATTCCACATCCGTTTCTCCGGATATGACTGGATGAAACCGGAAATATCTGGTTTTTTTTGCCTAACTCAATCCCAGATATTGTTACCGCCTCTGTGTTTGTTTATTCCTGATGTTATCTATGGAGTTTATTGTTTGAATGTTTTTTTTTCAGGAAACATTTAATTTTCTGCTTGGAAACACTAATTGGTACCACATGGAGACACCAGCTCTAGACATCGTATTTTCTAGGGAGAAAGCTAGAGGAACTGCGGCAAACAAACATGATCTTTCTGTTTGTATAGATGACATTTGATGCACTTGGCTAACGAAAAGATTTGCTTTTCTCCAAAAAAATTTTTACTGTTATTTTCTCGGTCCATTACATACAATTCCACACCAGTTCCTCCGGATATGACTGGATGAAATCGGAAATATCCGGTTGATTTTTACCTAACTCAATCCCAGATATTTTTACCGACCCTGTGTTTGTGTATTCCTGATATTATACACGGACTTTATTGTTTGAATGTTTTTTTTTTCAGGAAACATTTAATTTTCTGCTTGGAAACACTAATTGTTTCCACATGGAGACACCAGCTCTACACATTCGTATTTTCTAGGAAGAAAGCTGAGGAACTGCGGCAAACAAACATGATCTTTCTATTTGTATAGATGACATTTTATGCAATTGCCTAATGAAAAGACTTTGCTTTTCTCCAAAAGCATTTGTACTGTGATTTTCTCGGTCCATTGCATACGAATTCCACACCAGTTTGTCCGGATATGACTGGATGAAACCAGAAATATCTGGTTATGTTTTGGCTAACTCAATCCCAGAAATTGCTACATACTCTGTGTTTGTGCATTCCTGATATTATCTACGGACTTTATTTTTTGAATGTTTTTTATCAGGGAACATTTAATTTTCTGCTTGGAAACAATAATTTTTTCCACATGGACACAACAGCTCTACACATTCGTATTTTCTAGGGAGAAATCTAGAGGAACTGCGGCAAACACACATGATCTTTCTGTTTGTATAGATGACATTTGATGGACTTGCCTAACGAAAAGACTTTGCTTTTCTCCAAAACCATTTTTACTGTTATTTTCTCGGTCCATTGCATACGAATTCCACTCCAGTTTGTCCGGATATGACTGGATGAAACCGGAAATATCCGGTTGATTTTTACCTAACTCAATCCCAGATATTGTTACAGCCCCTGTGTTTGTGTATTCCTGTTATTATCCACAGACTTTATTGTTTTGAATGTTTTTTTTCAGGAAACATTTAATTTTCTGCTTGGAAACACTAATTGTTTCCACATGGACACACCAGCTCTACACATTCGTATTTTCTAGGGAGAAAGCTAGAGGAACTGCGGCAAACAAACATGATATTTCTGTTTGTATAGATGACATTTGATGCACTTGCCTAACGAAAAGACTTTGCTTTTCTCCAAAACCATTAGTACTGTGATTTTCTCGGTCCATTGCATACGAATTTCAAACCAGTTTGTCCGGATATGACTGGATGAAACCGGAAATATCTGGTTTTGTTTTGGCTAACTCAATCCCAGATATTGTTACCGCCTCTGTGTTTGTGTATTCCAGATATTATCCACAGACTTTATTGTTTTGAATGTTTTTTCTCAGGGAACATTTAATTTTCTGATTGGAAACACTAATTGGTTCCACATGGAGACACCAGCTCTACACATTCGTATTTTCTAGGGAGAAAGCTAGAGGAACTGCGGCAAACAAACATGATCTTTCTGTTTGTATACATGACATCTGATGCACTTGCTAAACGAAAAGACTTTGCTTTTCTCCAAAACAATTTTTACTGTTATTTTCTGGTCCATTGCATACGAATTCCATACCAGTTTCTCCGGATATGACTAGATGAAACCGGAAATATCCGGTTGATTTTTGCCTAACTCAATCCCAGATATTGTTACCGCCTCTGTGTTTGTGTATTCCTGATATTATCCATGGACTTTATTGTTTTGAATGTTTTTTATCAGGGAACATTTAATTTTCTGCTTGGAAAAACTAATTGGTTCCACATGAGCACAGCAGCTCTACACATTCGGATTTTCTAGGGAGAAAGCTAGAGGAACTGCGGCAAACAAACATGATCTTTCTGTTTGTATAGATGACATTTGATGCACTTGCCTAACGAAAAGACTTTGCTTTTCTCCAAAACCATTTGTACTGTGATTTTCTGGTCCATTACATATGAATTCCACACCAGTTTCTCCGGATATGACTGGATGAAATCAGAAATATCCGGTTGATTTTTATCTAATTGCATCCCAGATATTGTTACCGCCCCTGTGTTTGTGTATTCCTGATATTATCCACGGACTTTATTGTTTTGAATGTTTTTCATCAGGGAACATTTAATTTTCTGCTTGGAAACACTAATTGGTTCCACATGGAGACACCAGCTCTACACATTCGTATTTTCCAGGGAGAAATCTAGAGGAACTGCGGGAAACCAACATGATTTTTCTGTTTGTATAGATGATATTTCATGCACTTATCTAACGAAAAGAATTTGTGTTTCTCCAAAACCATTGGTACTGTGATTTTCTCGGTCCATTGCATACGAATTCCACACCAGTTTGTCCGGATATGAGTGGATGAAACCGGAAATATCTGGTTTTGTTTTGGCTAACTCAATCCCAGAAATTGCTATATCCTCTGTGTTTGCGTATTCCAGATATTATCCACAGACTTTATTGTTTTGAATGTTTTTGATCAGGGAACATTTAATTTTCTGCTTGGAAACACTAATTGGTTCCACATGGAGACACCAGCTGTACACATTCGTATTTTCTAGGGAGAAAGCTAGAGGAACTGCAGCAAACAAACATGATCTTTCTGTTTGTACAGATGACATTTGATGCACTTGCTTAACGAAAAGATTTGCTTTTCTCCGAAACAATTTTTTGTTATTTTCTCAGTCCATTGCATACGAATTCAACACCAGTTTCTCCGGATATGCCTGGATGATACCGGAAATATCTGGTTTTGTTTTGGTCAACTGAATCCCATATATTGTTACAGCCTCTGTGTTTGTTTATTCCAGATATTATCCACAGACTTTATTGTTTTGAATGTTTTTGATCAGGGAACATTTAATTTTCTGCTTGGAAACACTAATTGGTTGCACAAGGAGACACCAGCTCCACACATTCGTATTTTTAAGGGAGAAAGCTAGAGGAACTGCGACAAAGAAACATGATATTTCTGTTTCTATAGATGACATTTGATGCACTTGCCTAACGAAAAGACTTTGCTTTTCTCCAAAACCATTTCTACTGTGATTTTCTCGGTCCATTGCATACGAATTCCACACCAGATTGTTCGGGTATGACTGGATGAAACCGGAAATATCTGTTTTTTTTTGGCTAACTCAATCCCAGATATTGTTACCGCCTCTTTGTTTGCGTATTCCAGATATTATCCACAGACTTTATTGTTTTGAATGTTTTTTCTCAGGGAACATTTAATTTTCTGCTTGGAAACACTAATTGGTTCCACATGGAGACACCAGCTCTACACATTCGTATTTTCTAGGGAGAAAGCTAGAGGAACTGCGGCAAACAAACATGATCTTTCTGTTTGTATAGATGACATTTGATACACTTGCTTAATGTAATGACTTTGCTTTTCTCCAAAACCATTTTTACTGTTATTTTCTCCGTCCATTGCATACGAATTCCACACGAGTATTACCGGATAAGACTGGATGAAACCGGAAATATCTGGTTTTCTTTTGGCAAACTCAAACCCAGAAATTGCTACATCCTCTGTGTTTGTGCATTCCTGATATTATCTACGGACTTTATTGTTTTGAATGTTTTTTATCAGGGAACATTTAATTTTCTGCTTGGAAACACTAACTGGTTCCACATGGAGACACCAGCTCTACACATTCGTATTTTCTAGGGAGAAAGCTAGAGGAACTGCGGCAAACAAACATGATCTTTCTATTTGTATAGATGATATTTTATGCACTTGCCTAACGAAAAGATTTGCTTTTCTCCAAAACAATTTTCACTGTGATTTTCTCGGTCCATTGCATACGAATTCCACACCAGTTTGTTCGGATATGACTGGATGAAACCGGAAATATCCGGTTGATTTTTACCTAACTCAATCCCAGATACTGTTACCGCCACTGTGTTTGTGTATTCAAGATATTATCCACGGACTTTATTGCTTTGAATGTTTTTTTTCAGTGAACATTTAATTTTCTGCTTGGAAACACCAATTGGTTCCACATGGAGACACCAGCTCTAGACATTCGTATTTTCTATGGAGAAAGCTAGAGGAACTGTGGCAAACAAACATAATCTTTCTATTTGTATAGATGACATTTGATGCACTTGCCTAACGAAAAGATTTGCTTTTCTCCAAAACAATTTTTACTGTTATTTTCTGGTCCATTGCATACGAACTCCACACCAGTTTCTCCGGATATGACTGGATGAAACCGGAAATATCTGTTTTTGTTTTGGTCAACTGAATCCCAGATATTGTTACCGCCTCTGTGTTTGTGTATTCCAGATATTATCCACAGACTTTATTGTTTTGAATGTTTTTTATCAGGGAACATTTAATTTTCTGCATGGAAACACTGATTGGTTCCACATGGTGACACCAGCTCTACACATTCGTATTTTCTAGGGAGAAAGCTAGAGGAACTGCGGCAAACAAACATGATCTTTCTGTTTGTATAGATTTCATTTGATGCACTTGCTTAACGTAATGACTTTGCTTTTCTCCAAAACCATTTGTACTGTGAATTTCTCGGTCCATTGCATACGAATTCCACACCAGTTTGTCCAGATATGATGGATGAAACCGGAAATATCTGGTTTTGTTTTGGCTAACTCAATCCCAGAAATTGCTACATCCTCTGTGTTTGTGCATTCCTGATATTATCTACGGACTTTATTCTTTTGAATGTTTTTTATCAGGGAACATTTAATTTTCTGCTTGGAAACACTAATTGGTTCCACATGGAGACACCAGCTCTACACATTCATATTTTCTAGGAAGAAAGCTAGAGGAAATTTGGCAAACAGACATGATCTTTCTGTTTGTATAGATGACATTTGATGCACTTGGCTAACGAAAAGCCTTTGCTTTTCTCCAAAACCATTGTTACTGTGATTTTTTCGATCCATTGCAAATGAATTCCACACCACTTTTTCGGAATATGACTGGATGAAACCGGAAATATCTGGTTTTTTTTGGCTAACTCAATCCCAGATATTCTTACCACCTCTGTGTTTGTGTATTCCAGATATTATCCACAGACTTTATTGTTTAGAATGTTTTTCATCAGGGAACATTTAATTTTCTGCTTGGAAACACTAATTGGTTCCACATGGAGACACCAGTTCTACACATTCGTATTTTCTAGGGAGAAAGCTAGAGGAACTGCGGCAAACAAACATGATCTTTCTGTTTGTATAGATGACATTTGATGCACTTGCCTAACGAAAAGACTTTGCTTTTCTCCAAAACCATTTGTACTGTGATTTTCTCGGTCCATTGCATACGGATTCCACACCAGATTGTTCGGATATGACTGGATGAAACCGGAAATATCTGGTTTTGTTTTGGCTAACTCAATCCCAGATATTGTTACCGCCTCTGTGTTTGCGTATTCCAGATATTATCCACAGACTTTATTGTTTTGAATGTTTTTTATCAGGGAACATTTAATTTTCTGCTTGGAAACACTGATTGGTTCCACATGGAGACACCAGCTCTACACATTCGTATTTTCTAGGGAGAAAGCTAGAGGAACTGCGGCAAACAAACATGATCTTTCTGTTTGTATAGATGACATTTGATGCACTTGCCTAAAGAAAAGACTTTGCTTTTCTTGAAACCATTTTAACTGTGATTTTCTCGGTCCATTGCATATGAATTCCACACCAGTTTGTCCGGATAAGAGTGGAAGAAACCGGAAATATCTGGTTTTTTTTTTTGGCTACCTCAACCCAGATATTGTTACCGCCTCTGTGTTTGTGTATTCCAGATATTATCCATAGACTTTACGGTTTTGAATGTTTTTTTTTCAGGAAACATTTAATTTTCTGCTTGGAAACACTAATTGGTTCCACATGGAGACACCAGCTCTACATATTCGTATTTTCTAGGAGGAAAGCTAGAGGAACTGCGGCAAACAAGCATGATATTTCTGTTTGTATAGATGACATTTGATGCACTTGCCTAACGAAGACTTTGCTTTTCTCCAAAACCATTTCTACTGTTATTTTCTTGGTCCACTGCATACGAATTCCACACCAGTTTCTCCGGATATGACTGGATGAACCCGAAAATATCTGGTTTTGTTTTGGCTAACTCAATCCCAGATATTGTTACCGCCTCTGTGTTTGTGTATTCCTTATATTATACACGGACTTTATTGTTTTGAATGTTTTTATCAGGGAACATTTAATTTTCTGCTTGGAAACACTAATTCGTTCTACATGGAGACACCAGCTCTACACATTCGTATTTTCTAGGGAGAAAGCTAGAGGAACTGCGGCAAACACACATGATCTTTCTGTTTGTATAGATGACATTTGATGCACTTGGCTAACGAAAAGACTTTGCTTTTCTCCAAAACCATTTGTACTGTGATTTTCTCGGTCCATTGCATACGAATTCCACACCAGTTTCTCCGGATATGACTGGATGAAACAGGAAATATCCGGTTTTTTTTTGGCTAACTCAATCCCAGATATTGTTACCGCCTCTGTGTTTGTGTATTCCTGATATTATCCACGGACTTTATTGTTTTGAATTTTTTTTTCAGGAAACATTTAATTTTCTGCTTGGAAACACTAATTGGTTCCACATGGAGACACCAGCTCTACACATTCGTATTTTCTAGGGAGAAAGCCTGAGGAACTGCGGCAAACAAACATGATATTTCTGTTTGTATAGATGACATTTGATGCACTTGCCTAACGAAAAGACTTTGCTTTTCTCCAAAACCATTTGTACTGTGATTTTCTCGGTCCATTGCATACGAATTCCACACCAGTTTCTCCGGATATGACTGGATGAAACAGGAAATATCCGGTTGAGTTTTACCTAACTCAGTCCCAGATATTGTTACCGCCTCTGTGTTTGTGTATTCCTATTATTATCCACGGACTTTATTGTTTTGAATGTTTTTTTTTTCAGGAAACATTTAATTTTCTGCTTGGATACAATAATTCTTTCCACATGGAGACACCAGCTCTACACATTCATATTTTCTAGGAAGAAAGCTAGAGGAACTGCGGCAAACAAACATGATATATCTGTTTGTATAGATGACATTTGATGCACTTGCCTAACAAAAAGACTTTGCTTTTCTCCAAAACCATTTTTTCTGTTATTTTCTCGGTCCATTGCATATGAATTCCACACCAGTTTGTCCGGATATGACTGGATGAAACCGGAAATATCCGGTTGATTTTTACCTAACTCAATCGCAGATATTGTTACTGCCTCTGTGTTGGTGTATTCCTGATATTATACACGGACTTTATTGTTTTGAATGTTTTTTTTCAGGAAACATTTAATTTTCTGCTTGGAAACACTAATTCTTCCACATGGAGACACCAGCTCTACACATTCATATTTTCTAGGAAGAAGGCTAGAGGTACTGCGGCAAACAAACATGATATTTCTGTTTGTATAGATGACATTTGATGCACTTGCCTAACAAAAAGACTTTCTTTTCTCCAAAACCATTTTTTCTGTTATTTTCTCGGTCCATTGCATACGAATTCCACACCAGTTTCACCGGATATGACTGGATGAATCCGGAAATATCCAGTTAATTTTTGCCTAACTGAATCCCAGATATTGTTACCGCCTCTGTGTTTGTTTATTCCTGATATTACCACGGACTTTATTGTGTTGAAATTTTTTTTTTCAGGAAACATTTAATTTTCTGCTTGGAAACACTAATTCTTTCCACATGTACACACCAGCTCTACACATTCGTATTTTCTAGGGAGAAAGCTAGAGGAACTGCGGCAAACAAACATGATCTTTCTATTTGTATAGATGACATTTGATGCACTTGCCTAAAGAAAAGACTTTGCTTTTCTTGAAACCATTTTAACTGTGATTTTCTCGGTCCATTGCATACGAATTCCACACCAGTTTGTCCGGATATGACTGGATGAAACCGGAAATATCCAGTTGATTTTTGCCTAACTCAATACCAGATATTGTTACAACCTCTGTGTTTGTGTTTTCCTGATATTATCCACGGACTTTATTGTTTTGAATGTTTTTTTTCAGGAAACATTTAATTTTCTGCTTGGAAACACTAATTGTTTCCACATGGAGACACCAGCTCTACACATTCGTATTTTCTAGGGAGAAAGCTAGAGGAACTGCGGCAAACAAACATGATATTTCTGTTTGTATAGATGACATTTGATGAACTTGGCTAACGAAAAGTCTTTGCTTTTCTCCAAAACCATTTCTACTGTGATTTTCTCGGTCCATTGCATACGAATTCCACACCAGTTTTTCCGGATATGACTGTAGGAAAGCAGAAATATCCGGTTGTGTTTTAAGTAACTCAATCCAAAATATTGCTACAGACTCTGTGTTTGTTTTTTCTGGATATTATCGATGGACTTATTGTTTTGAATGTTTTTATCAGGGAACATTTAATTTTGTACCGTTGAAACACTAATTGTTTCCACATGGGAACACCAGCTCTACACATTTGTATTTTCTAGGGAGAAAGCTGGAGGAACTGCGGCAAACAAACATGATATTTCTGTTTGTATAGATGACATTTGATGCACTTGCCTAATGAAAAGAGTTTGCTTTTCTCCAAAACCATTTCTACTGTGATTTTCTCGGTCCACTGCATACGAATTCCACACCAGTTTGTCCAGATAAGACTGGAAGAAACCAGAAATATCCAGTTGATTTTTGCCTCACTCAATCCCAGATATTGTTACCACCTCTGTGTTTGTGTATTCCGGATATTATCCATGGACTTTATTGTTTTGAATGTTTTTTTTCAGGAAACATTTAATTTTCTGCTTGGAAACACTAATTCTTTCCACATGGAGACACCAGCTCTACACATTCGTATTTTCTAGGGAGAAAGCTAGAGGAACTGCGGCAAACAAACATGATATTTCTGTTTGTATAGATGACAATTGATGCACTTGGCTAACGAAAAGCCTTTGCTTTTCTCCAAAATCATTTGTACTGTGATTTTCTCGGTTCATTGCATACGAATTGCACACCAGTTTGTCCGGATATGACTGGATGAAACCGGAAGTATCTGGTTTAGTTTTGGCTAACTCAATCCCAGATATTGTTACCACCTCTGTGTTTGTGTATTCCAGATATTATCCACAGACTTTATTGTTTTGAATGTTTTTTATCAAGGAACATTTAATTTTCTGCTTGGAAACACTAATTTGTTCCACATGGAGACACCAGCTCTACACATTCGTATTTTCTAGGGAGAAAGCTAGAGGAACTGCAGCAAACAAACATGATATTTCTGTTTGTATAGATGACATTTGATGCACTTGCTTAACGTAATGACTTTGCTTTTCTCCAAAACCATTTTTTTGTTATTTTCTGGGTCCATTGCATACGAATTCCACACCAGTTTCTCCGGATAAGACTGGATGAAACCGGAAATATCCAGTAGATTTTTGCCTAACTCAATCCCAGAAATTGCTACATACTCTGTGTTTGTTTATTCCTGATATTATCGATGGACTTATTGTTTTGAATGTTTTTATCAGGGAACATTTAATTTTGTACCATTGAAACACTAATTGTTTCCACATGGAGACACCAGCTCTACACATTCGTATTTTCTAGGGAGAAAGCTAGAGGAACTGCGACAAACAAACATGATATTTCTGTTTGTATAGATGACATTTGATGCACGTTCCCATCGAAAAGACTTTGCTTTTCTTGAAATCATTTTAACTGTGATTTTCTCGGTCCATTTCATATGAATTCCACACCACTTTGTCCATATATAACTGAATGAAACCGGAAATATCTGGTTTTGTTTTGGCTAACTCAATCGCAGATATTGCTACAGCCTCTATATTTGTTTTTTCTGGATATTAACCACAGACATTATGGTTTGGAATGTTTTTTATCGGGAAACATTTTTTTTAGCTTGGATATAGTAATGGTTTCCACATGAGGACACCAGCTCTACATATTCATATTTTCTAGGGAGAAAGCTGGAGGAACTGCGGCAAACAAACATGATATTTCTGTTTGTATAGATGACATTTGATGCACTTGCCTAACGAAAAGACTGCTTTTCTCCAAAACCATTTCTACTGTTATTTTCTTGGTCCACTGCATACGAATTCCACACCAGTTTGTCCGGATATGACTGTAGGAAACCAGAAATATCCGGTTATGTTTTAGGTAACTCAATCCGAAATATTGCGACAGACTCTGTGTTTGTGTTTTCTGGATGTTATCGATGGACTTATTGTTTTGAATGTTTTAATCAAGGAACATTTAATTTTGTACCACTGAAACACTAATTGTTTCCACATGGGAACACCAGCTCTACACATTCGTGTTTTCTAGGGAGAAAGCTGGAGGAACTGCGGCAAACAAACATGATATTTCTGTTTGTATAGATGACATTTGATGCACTTGCCTAACGAAAAGACTTTGCTTTTCTCCAAAACCATTTCTACTGTGATTTTCTCGGTCCATTGCATACGAATTCCGCACAAGTTTGTCCGGATATGACTGGATGAAACCGGAAATATCCAGTATTTTTGCCTAACTTAATCACAGATATTGTTACCGCCTCTGTGTTTGTTTATTCCTGATATTATCCACGGACTTTATTGTTTTGAATGTTTTTTTTCAGGAAACATTTAATTTTCTGCTTGGAAACACTAATTGTTTCCACATGGAGACACCAGCTCTACACATTCGTATTTTCTAGGGAGAAAGCTAGAGGAACTGCGACAAACAAACATGATATTTCTGTTTGTATAGATGACATTTGATGCACGTTCCCATCGAAAAGACTTTGCTTTTCTTGAAACCATTTTAACTGTGATTTTCTCGGTCCATTTCATACGAATTCCACACCACTTTGTCCGTATATAACTGAATGAAACCGGAAGTATCTGGTTTAGTTTTGGCTAACTCAATCCCAGATATCATTACCGCCTCTGTGTTTGTGTATTCGAGATATTATCGACAGACTTTATTGTTTTGAATGTTTTTTATCAAGGAACATTTAATTTTCTGCTTGGAAACACTAATTGGTTCCACATGGAGACACAAGCTCTACACATTCGTATTTTCTATGGAGAAAGCTAGAGGAACTGCGGCAAACAAACATGATATTTCTGTTTGTATAGATGACATTTTATGCACTTTCTAAAAAAAAGATTTTGCTTTTCTCCAAAACCATTTTTTCTGTTATTTTCTGGGTCCATTGCATACGAATTCCACACCGGTTTGTACGGATAAGACTGGATGAAACCGGAAATATCCAGTTGATTTTTGCCTATCTCAATCCCTGATATTGTTACCACATCTGTGTTTGTTTATTCCTGATATTATCCACGGACTTTATTGCTTTGAATGTTTTTTTTTCAGGAAACATTTAATTTTCTGCTTGGAAACACTAATTGTTTCCACATCTACACACCAGCTCTACACATTCGTATTTTCTAAGAAGAAAGCTAGAGGAACTGCGGCAAACAAACATGATATTTCTGTTTGTATAGATGACATTTCATGCTCTTGCCTAACGAAAAGACTTTGCTTTTCTCCAAAACCATTTGTACTGTGATTTTCTCGGTCCATTGCATACGAATTCCACACCAGTTTGTCCGGATATGACTGTAGGAAACCAGAAATATCCGGTTGTGTTTTAGGTAAATCAATCCGAAATATTGCTACAGACTCTGTGTTTGTGTTTTCTGGATATTATCGATGGACTTATTGTTTTGAATGTTTTTATCAGGGAACATTTAATTTTGTACCGTTGAAACACTAATTGTTTCCACATGGTAATACCAGCTCTACACATTCGTATTTTCTAGGGAGAAAGCTAGAGGAACTGCAGCAAACAATCATGATATTTCTGTTTGTATAGATGACATTTGATGCACTTGCCTAACGAAAAGACTTTGCTTTTCTCCAAAACCATTTCTACTGTGATTTTCTCGGTCCATTGCATACGAATTCCACACCAGTTTGTCCAGATATGACTGGAATGAACCGGAAATTTCCAGTTGATTTTTGCCTAACTCAATCCCAGATATTGTTACCACCTCTGTGTTTGTTTATTCCTGATATTATCCACGGACTTTATTGTTTTGAATGTTTATTTTTTCAGGAAACATTTAATTTTCTGCTTGGAAACACTAATTGTTTCCACATGGACACACCAGCTCTACACATTCGTATTTTCTAGGGAGAAAGCTAGAGGAACAGTGGCAAACAAACATGATATTTCTGTTTGTATAGATGACATTTGATGCACTTTCCTAACGAAAAGACTTTGCTTTTCTCCAAAACCATTTTTACTGTGATTTTCTGGTCCATTGCATATGAATTCAAGAACAGTTTGTCCAGATATGACTGGATGAAACCGGAAATATCCGGTTGATTTTTGCCTTACTCAATCCCAGATATTGTTACCGCCTCTGTGTTTGTGTATTCCTGATATTATCCACAGACTTTATTGTTTTGAATATTTTTTATCAGGGAACGTTTAATTTTCTGCTAGGAAACACTAATTGGTTCCACATGGAGACACCAGCTCTGCACATTGGTATTTTCTAGGGAGAAAGCTAGAGGAACTGCGGCAAACAAACATGATCTTTCTGTTTGTATAGATGACATTTGATGCACTTGCCTAACGAAAAGACTTTGCTTTTCTTGAAACCATTTCTACTGTGATTTTCTCGGTCCATTTCATACGAATTCCACACCACTTTGTCCGTATATAACTGGATGAAACCGGAAATATCTGGTTTTGTTTTGGCTAACTCAATCGCAGATATTGCTACAGCCTCTATGTTTGTTTTTTCTGGATATTAACCACAGACATTATGATTTGGAATGTTTTTTATCGGGAAACATTTATTTTTAGCTTGGATATAGTATTTGGTTCCACATGAGGACACCAGCTCTACATATTGATATTTCCCAGGGAGAAAGCTAGAGGAATTGCGACAAACAAACATGATATCTCTGTATAGATGACATTTGATGCACTTGCCTAAAAAAAAGATTTTGCTTTTCTCCAAAACCATTTTTTCTGTGATTTTCTGGGTCCATTGCATATGAATTCCACACCAGTTTGTCGGATAAGACTGGATGAAACCGGAAATGTCCAGTTGATTTTTGCCTAACTCAATCCCAGATATTGTTACCGCCTCTGTGTTTGTTTATTCCTGATATTATCCACGGACTTTATTGTTTTGAATGTTTTTTTTCAGGAAACATTTAATTTTCTGCTTGGAAACACTAATTGTTTCCACATGGAGACACCAGCTCTACACATTCGTATTTTCTAGGGAGAAAGCTAGAGGAACTGCGGCAAACAAACATGATCTTTCTGTTTGTATAGATGACATTTGATGCACTTGCCTAACGAAAAGACTTCGCTTTTCTCCGAAGCCATTTCTACTGTGATTTTCTCGGTCCATTGCATACGAATTCCACACCAGTTTGTCCTGACAGGACTGTAGGAAACCACAAATATCAGGTTGTGTTTTAGGTAACTCAATCCGAAATATTGCTATAGACTCTGTGTTTGTGTTTTCTGGATATTATCGATGGACTTATTGTTTTGAATGTTTTTATCAGGGAACATTTAATTTTGTACCATTGAAACACTAATTGTTTCCACATGGAGACACCAGCTCTACACATTCGTATTTTCTAGGGAGAAAGCTAGAGGAACTGCGACAAACAAACATGATATTTCTGTTTGTATAGATGACATTTGATGTACTTTCCCATCGAAAAGACTTTGCTTTTCTTGAAACCATTTGAACTGTGATTTTCTCGGTCCATTGCATACGAATTCCACACCACTTTGTCGTATATAACTGGATGAAACTGGAAATATCTGGTTTTGTTTTGGCTAACTCAATCGCAGATATTGCTACAGCCTCTGTGTTTGTTTTTTCTGGATATTATCCACAGACATTATGGTTTGGAATGTTTTTTATCAGAGAACATTTATTTTTAGCTTGGATATAGTAATTGGTTCCACATGAGGACACCAGCTCTACATATTGATATTTCCTAGGGAGAAAGCTAGAGGAATTGCGACAAACAAACATGATATCTCTGTTTGTATAGATGACATTTGATGCACTTGCCTAAGGAAAAGACTTTGCTTTTCTCCAAAATCATTTTTACTGTGATTTTCTCGGTCCATTGCATATGAATTCCACAACAGTTTGTCCGGATATGACTGGATGAAACCGGAAATATACGGTTGAGTTTTGGCTAACACAATCCCAGATATTGTTACCGCCTCTGTGTTTGTGTATTCCAGATATTATTCACAGACTTTATTGTTTTGAATGTTTTTATCAAGGAACATTTAATTTTCTGCTTGGAAACACTAATTGGTTCCACATGGAGACACCAGCTCTACACATTCGTATTTTCTAGGGAGAAAGCTAGAGGAACTGCGGCAAACAAACATGATATTTCTGTTTGTATAGATGACATTTGATGCACTTGCCTAAAAAAAAGATTTTGCTTTTCTCCAAAACCATTTTTTCTGTTATTTTCTGGGTCCATTGCATATGAATTCCACACCAGTTTGTCGGATAAGACTGGATGAAACCGGAAATGTCCAGTTGATTTTTGCCTAACTCAATCCCAGATATTGTTACCGCCTCTGTGTTTTTTGTATTCCTGATATTATCCACGGACTTTATTGTTTTGAATGTTTTTTTTCAGGAAACATTTAATTTTCTGCTTGGAAACACTAATTGTTTCCACATGGAGACACCAGCTCTACACATTCGTATTTTCTAGGGAGAAAGCTAGAGGAACTGCGGCAAACAAACATGATATTTCTGTTTGTATAGATGACATTTGATGCACTTGCCTAACGAAAAGACTTTGCTTTTCTCCGAAACCATTTCTACTGTGATTTTCTCGGTCCATTGCATACGAATTCCACACCAGTTTGTCCTGACAGGACTGTAGGAAACCAGAAATATCAGGTTGTGTTTTAGGTAACTCAATCCGAAATATTGCTATAGACTCTGTGTTTGTGTTTTCTGGATATTATCGATGGACTTATTGTTTTGAATGTTTTTATCAGGGAACATTTAATTTTGTACCATTGAAACACTAATTGTTTCCACATGGAGACACCAGCTCTACACATTCGTATTTTCTAGGGAGAAAGCTAGAGGAACTGCGACAAACAAACATGATATTTCTGTTTGTATAGATGACATTTGATGTACTTTCCCATCGAAAAGACTTTGCTTTTCTTGAAACCATTTGAACTGTGATTTTCTCGGTTCATTGCATACGAATTCCACACCACTTTGTCGTATATAACTGGATGAAACTGGAAATATTTGGTTTTGTTTTGGCTAACTCAATCGCAGATATTGCTACAGCCTCTGTGTTTGTTTTTTCAGTATATTATCCACAGACATTATGGTTTGGAATGTTTTTTATCAGGGAACATTTATTTTTAGCTTGGATATAGTAATTGGTTCCACATGAGGACACCAACTCTACATATTGATATTTTCTAGGGAGAAAGCTAGAGGAATTGCGACAAACAAACATGATATTTCTGTTTGTATAGATGACATTTGATGCACTTGCCTAAAGAAAAGACTTTGCTATTCTCCAAAACGATTTTTACTGTTATTTTCTCAGTCCATTGCATATGAATTCAAGAACAGTTTGTCCGGATATGACTGGATGAAACCGGAAATATCCGGATGATTTTTGCCTAACTCAATCCCAGATATTGTTACCCCCTCTGTGTTTGTTTGTTCCTGATATTATCCATGGACTTTATTGTTTTGAATGTTTTTTTTTCAGGAAACATTTAATTTTCTGCTTGGAAACACTAATTGGTTCCACATGGAGACACCAGCTCTACACATTCGTATTTTCTAGGGAGAAAGCTAGAGGAACTTCGGCAAACAAACATGATATTTCTGTTTGTATAGATGACATTTGATGCACTTGCCTAAAAAAAGATTTTGCTTTTCTCCAAAACCATTTTTTCTGTTATTTTCTCGGTCCATTGCATACAAATTCCACACCAATTTCTCCGGATATGACTGGATGAAACCGGAAATATCCAGTTGATTTTTGCCTAACTCAATCCCAGATATTGTTACCGCCTCTGTGTTTGTTTATTCCTGATATTATCCACGGACTTTATTGTTTTGAATGCTTTTTTTTTTCAGGAAACATTTAATTTTCTGCTTGGAAACACTAATTGTTTCCACATGTACACACTAGCTCTACACATTCGTATTTTCTAGGAAGAAAACTAGAGGAACTGCGGCAAACAAACATGGTATTTCTGTTTTTATATATGACATTTTATGCTCTTTCCTAACAAAAAGACTTTTCTTTTCTCCAAAACAATTTTTACTGTGATTTTCTCTGTCCATTGCATACGATTCCACACCAGTTTGTCCGGATATGACTGGATGAAACCGGGAATAGCCGGTTTTGTTTTGGCTAACTCAATCCGAAATATTGTGAAAGCCTCTGTGTTTGTATTTTCTGTATATTATCAAGGTACTTTATTTTTTGAACGGTTTTATGAAGGAACATTTAATTTTGTACCATTGAAACACTAATTGGTTCACAATGGGAAAACCAGCTCTACACATTCGTATTTTCTAGGGAGATTGCTAGAGGAACTGCGGCAAACAAACATGATATTTCTGTTTGTATCGATGATATTTTATCTACTTCCCTAATGAAAAGACTTTGCTTTTCTATAAAACCATTTTTAATTGTGATTTTCTCGGTCCATTGCATACGAATTCCACACAAGTTCATCCGGATATGACTGCATGGAACCGGAAATATCTGGTTGTTTTTTGCCTAACTCAATCCCAGATATTGCTACAGCCTCAGTGTTTCTTTATTTTTGATATTATCCACAGACTTTATTGTTTTGAATGTTTTTTTTTTCCAGGAACATTTAATTTTGTGCTTGGAAACACTAATTGGTTCCACATGGAGACACCAGCTCTAGACATTCGTATTATCTAGGGAGAACGCTAGAGGAACTGCGGCAAACAAACATGATATTTCTGTTTGTATAGATGACATATTATGCACTTGCCTAATGAAAAGACTTTGCTTTTCCCAAAACCATTTTTACTCTGATTTTCTCGGTCCATTACATAGCAATTTCACAACACTTTGTCCGGATATGGCTGGGTGAAACCGGAAATATCCGGGTTTTTCTTTGCCTAATTGAATCCCTGATATTTTATAGCATCTGTGTTTGTGTATTCCTGATATTATCCACAGACTTTATTGTTTTGAATGTTTTTTATCAGGGAACGTTTAATTTTCTGCTAGGAAACACTAATTGGTTCCACATGGAGACACCAGCTCTGCACATTGGTATTTTCTAGGGAGAAAGCTAGAGGAACAGTGGCAAACAAACATGATATTTCTGTTTGTATAGATGACCCTTGATGCACTTGCCTAACGAAAAGACTTTGCTTTTCTCCAAAACCATTTTTACTGTGATTTTCTCCTTCCATTGCAAACGAATTCCACACCAATATGTCCGTATATGACTGGATGAAACTGGAAATATCTGGTTTCTTTTTGGCTAACAATCCCAGATATTGCTACAGCCTCTGTGTTTGTTTTTTCTGGATATTATCCACAGACTTTATTGATTTGAATGTTTTTTATTAGGGAACATTTCATTTTGAGCTTGGATAAAGTAATTGGTTCAACGTGGAGACACCAGCTCTACATACTCGTATTTTCTAGGGAGAAAGCTAGAGGAACTGGGACAATCAAACATGATATTTCTGTTTTTATATATGACATTTTATGCTCTTGCCTAACGAAAAGACTTTGCTTTTCTCCAAAACCATTTTTACTCTGATTTTCTCGGTCCATTACATAGGAATTCCACAGCACTTTTTCCGGATATGACTGGATGAAACCAGAAATATCTGGTTGTCTTTTGGTTAACTCAATCCAAAATATTGCTACAGCCTCTGTTTTTGTTTATTCCAGATATTATCCATGGAGTTTATTTTTTGAATGTTTTTTTTCAGGGAACATTTAATTTTGTGCTTGGAAACACTAATTCGTTCCACATGGAGACACCAGCTCTACACATTTGTATTTTCTAGGGAGACAACTAGAGGAACTGCGACAAACAAACATGATATTTCTGTTTGTATAGAGGACATTTTATACAGATGCCTAACGAAAAGACATTGCTATTCTCCAAAACCATTATTACTATGATTTTCTCGGTCCATTGCATCCGAATTCCAAACTTTTTCCGGATATGACTGGATGAAACCGGAAATTTCCGGTTTCATTTTGGCTAACTCAATGCGAAATATTGTGAAAGTTTCTTTTTGTTTTTGTTTTTTTCTGGATATTATCGATGGACTTTATGGTTTTGAATGTTTTTTTCAGGGAATATTTAATTTTGTACCTTATAAACACTAATTGGTTCATCATGGGTACACCAGTTCTACACATTCTTATATTCTATGTACAATGTTAGAGGAACTGCGGCAAACAAACCTGAAATTTCTATTTGTATGGAAGACATTTAGTGCAGTTGCCTAATGAAAAGGCTTTGCCTTTCTCCAAAACCATTTTTACTGTGATTTTCTCGGTCCACTGCATACGAATTCCACACCAGTTTTCCGGATATGCCTGAAGGAAACCGGAACTATCCGGTTTTGTTTTGGCTAACTCAATCCAAGACATTGCTAAGCCTTCTGTGTTTGTGTATTCCTGATATTGTCCACGGACTTTATTGTTTTGAATGTTTTTTTATCTGGGAAAATTTAATTTTTTAACGTAGAAACACTAATTGATTCTACATGGAGACACCAGCTCTACACTTTCGTATATTTTAGGGGGAAAGCTAGAGGAACTGCGGCAAACAAACATGATATTTCTGTTTGTATAGATGACATTTTATGCACTTGCCTAACGAAAAGACTTTGCTTTTCTCCGAAACCATTTCTACTGTGATTTTCTCGGTCCATTGCATACGAATTCCACACCAGTTTGTCCTGACAGGACTGTAGGAAACCAGAAATATCAGGTTGTGTTTTAGGTAACTCAATCCGAAATATTGCTATAGACTCTGTGTTTGTGTTTTCTGGATATTATCGATGGACTTATTGTTTTGAATGTTTTTATCAGGGAACATTTAATTTTGTACCATTGAAACACTAATTGTTTCCACATGGAGACACCAGCTCTACACATTCGTATTTTCTAGGGAGAAAGCTAGAGGAACTGCGACAAACAAACATGATATTTCTGTTTGTATAGATGACATTTGATGTACTTTCCCATCGAAAAGACTTTGCTTTTCTTGAAACCATTTGAACTGTGATTTTCTCGGTTCATTGCATACGAATTCCACACCACTTTGTCGTATATAACTGGATGAAACTGGAAATATTTGGTTTTGTTTTGGCTAACTCAATCGCAGATATTGCTACAGCCTCTGTGTTTGTTTTTTCAGTATATTATCCACAGACATTATGGTTTGGAATGTTTTTTATCAGGGAACATTTATTTTTAGCTTGGATATAGTAATTGGTTCCACATGAGGACACCAACTCTACATATTGATATTTTCTAGGGAGAAAGCTAGAGGAATTGCGACAAACAAACATGATATTTCTGTTTGTATAGATGACATTTGATGCACTTGCCTAAAGAAAAGACTTTGCTATTCTCCAAAACGATTTTTACTGTTATTTTCTCAGTCCATTGCATATGAATTCAAGAACAGTTTGTCCGGATATGACTGGATGAAACCGGAAATATCCGGATGATTTTTGCCTAACTCAATCCCAGATATTGTTACCCCCTCTGTGTTTGTTTGTTCCTGATATTATCCATGGACTTTATTGTTTTGAATGTTTTTTTTTCAGGAAACATTTAATTTTCTGCTTGGAAACACTAATTGGTTCCACATGGAGACACCAGCTCTACACATTCGTATTTTCTAGGGAGAAAGCTAGAGGAACTTCGGCAAACAAACATGATATTTCTGTTTGTATAGATGACATTTGATGCACTTGCCTAAAAAAAGATTTTGCTTTTCTCCAAAACCATTTTTTCTGTTATTTTCTCGGTCCATTGCATACAAATTCCACACCAATTTCTCCGGATATGACTGGATGAAACCGGAAATATCCAGTTGATTTTTGCCTAACTCAATCCCAGATATTGTTACCGCCTCTGTGTTTGTTTATTCCTGATATTATCCACGGACTTTATTGTTTTGAATGCTTTTTTTTTTCAGGAAACATTTAATTTTCTGCTTGGAAACACTAATTGTTTCCACATGTACACACTAGCTCTACACATTCGTATTTTCTAGGAAGAAAACTAGAGGAACTGCGGCAAACAAACATGGTATTTCTGTTTTTATATATGACATTTTATGCTCTTTCCTAACAAAAAGACTTTTCTTTTCTCCAAAACAATTTTTACTGTGATTTTCTCTGTCCATTGCATACGATTCCACACCAGTTTGTCCGGATATGACTGGATGAAACCGGGAATAGCCGGTTTTGTTTTGGCTAACTCAATCCGAAATATTGTGAAAGCCTCTGTGTTTGTATTTTCTGTATATTATCAAGGTACTTTATTTTTTGAACGGTTTTATGAAGGAACATTTAATTTTGTACCGTTGAAACACTAATTGGTTCACAATGGGAAAACCAGCTCTACACATTCGTATTTTCTAGGGAGATTGCTAGAGGAACTGCGGCAAACAAACATGATATTTCTGTTTGTATCGATGATATTTTATCTACTTCCCTAATGAAAAGACTTTGCTTTTCTATAAAACCATTTTTTATTGTGATTTTCTCGGTCCATTGCATACGAATTCCACACAAGTTCATCCGGATATGACTGCATGGAACCGGAAATATCTGGTTGTTTTTTGCCTAACTCAATCCCAGATATTGCTACAGCCTCAGTGTTTCTTTATTTTTGATATTATCCACAGACTTTATTGTTTTGAATGTTTTTTTTTCCAGGAACATTTAATTTTGTGCTTGGAAACACTAATTGGTTCCACATGGAGACACCAGCTCTAGACATTCGTATTATCTAGGGAGAACGCTAGAGGAACTGCGGCAAACAAACATGATATTTCTGTTTGTATAGATGACATATTATGCACTTGCCTAATGAAAAGACTTTGCTTTTCCCAAAACCATTTTTACTCTGATTTTCTCGGTCCATTACATAGCAATTTCACAACACTTTGTCCGGATATGGCTGGGTGAAACCGGAAATATCCGGGTTTTTCTTTGCCTAATTGAATCCCTGATATTTTATAGCATCTGTGTTTGTGTATTCCTGATATTATCCACAGACTTTATTGTTTTGAATGTTTTTTATCAGGGAACGTTTAATTTTCTGCTAGGAAACACTAATTGGTTCCACATGGAGACACCAGCTCTGCACATTGGTATTTTCTAGGGAGAAAGCTAGAGGAACAGCGGCAAACAAACATGATATTTCTGTTTGTATAGATGACCCTTGATGCACTTGCCTAACGAAAAGACTTTGCTTTTCTCCAAAACCATTTTTACTGTGATTTTCTCCTTCCATTGCAAACGAATTCCACACCAATATGTCCGTATATGACTGGATGAAACTGGAAATATCTGGTTTCTTTTTGGCTAACTCAATCCCAGATATTGCTACAGCCTCTGTGTTTGTTTTTTCTGGATATTATCCACAGACTTTATTGATTTGAATGTTTTTTATTAGGGAACATTTCATTTTGAGCTTGGATAAAGTAATTGGTTCAACGTGGAGACACCAGCTCTACATACTCGTATTTTCTAGGGAGAAAGCTAGAGGAACTGGGACAATCAAACATGATATTTCTGTTTTTATATATGACATTTTATGCTCTTGCCTAACGAAAAGACTTTGCTTTTCTCCAAAACCATTTTTACTCTGATTTTCTCGGTCCATTGCATAAGAATTCCACACCAGTTTCTTCGGATATCACTGGATGAAAACAGAACTATCCGGTTTTGTTTTGGTTAACTCAATCCGAAATATTGTGAAAGCCTCTGTGTTTGTGTATTAGTGATATTATCCACGGACTTTATTTTTTTCAATATTTTTTTCAGGGAACATTCAATTTTGTGCTTGGAAACACTAATTGGTTCATCGTGGGAACACCAGCTCCACACATTCGTATTTTCTAGGGAGAAATCTAGAGGAACTTCGGCAAAGAAACATGATAATTCTGTTTGTATAGATGACATTTTATGCACTTGCCTAATGAAAATACTTTGCTTTTCTCCAAAACCATTTTTACTCTGATTTTCTCAGTCCATTACATAGGAATTCCACAGCACTTTTTCCGGATATGACTGGATGAAACCAGAAATATCTGGTTGTCTTTTGGTTAACTCAATCCAAAATATTGCTACAGCCTCTGTTTTTGTTTATTCCAGATATTATCCATGGAGTTTATTTTTTGAATGTTTTTTTTCAGGGAACATTTAATTTTGTGCTTGGAAACACTAATTCGTTCCACATGGAGACACCAGCTCTACACATTTGTATTTTCTAGGGAGACAGCTAGAGGAACTGCGACAAACAAACATGATATTTCTGTTTGTATAGAGGACATTTTATACAGATGCCTAACGAAAAGACATTGCTATTCTCCAAAACCATTATTACTATGATTTTCTCGGTCCATTGCATCCGAATTCCAAACTTTTTCCGGATATGACTGGATGAAACCGGAAATTTCCGGTTTCATTTTGGCTAACTCAATGTGAAATATTGTGAAAGTTTCTTTTTGTTTTTGTTTTTTCTGGATATTATCGATGGACTTTATGGTTTTGAATGTTTTTTTCAGGGAATATTTAATTTTGTACCTTATAAACACTAATTGGTTCATCATGGGTACACCAGTTCTACACATTCTTATATTCTATGTACAATGTTAGAGGAACTGCGGCAAACAAACCTGAAATTTCTATTTGTATGGAAGACATTTAGTGCAGTTGCCTAATGAAAAGGCTTTGCCTTTCTCCAAAACCATTTTTACTGTGATTTTCTCGGTCCACTGCATACGAATTCCACACCAGTTTTCCGGATATGCCTGAAGGAAACCGGAACTATCCGGTTTTGTTTTGGCTAACTCAATCCAAGACATTGCTAAGCCTTCTGTGTTTGTGTATTCCTGATATTGTCCACGGACTTTATTGTTTTGAATGTTTTTTTATCTGGGAAAATTTAATTTTTTAACGTAGAAACACTAATTGATTCTACATGGAGACACCAGCTCTACACTTTCGTATATTTTAGGGGGAAAGCTAGAGGAACTGCGGCAAACAAACATGATATTTCTGTTTGTATAGATGACATTTTATGCACTTGCCTAACGAAAAGACTTTGCTGTTCTCCAAAACCATTTTTACTGTCATTTTTTCAGTTCATTGAATACGAATTCCACACCAGTTTATCTGGTATGACTGGATGGAACCAGAAATATCTGGTTTTGTTTAGGCTAACTCAATCCCAGATATTGCTACAGTCTCTGTGTTTCTGTATTCCTGATATTATCCACGGACTTTATTGTTTTGAATGTTTTTTATCAGGGAACATTTCATTTGCTACCGTTGAAACACTAATAGGTTCATCATGGGGACACCAGCTCTACACATTCGTATATTCTAAGGAGGACGCTAGAGGAACTGTGGCAAACAAACATGATATTTCTGTTGGTATAGATGACATTTTATGCAGTTGCCTAAGGAAAATACGTTGCTTTTCTCCAAAACCATTTTTACTGTTATTTTCTCGGTCCATTGCATACGAATTCCACACCACTTTGTCCGGATATGACTGGATGAAACTGGAAATATGCAGTTTTTTTTGTCTAACTCAATCCCAGATATTGCTACAGCCTCTGTGTTGGTGTACTCCTGATATTATCCATGGAATTTATTGTTTTGAATGTTTTTTTATCTGGGAAAATTTAATTTTTTACCGTAGAAACACTAATTGATTCTACATGGAGACACCAGCTCTACACTTTCGTATTTTCTAGGGGGAAAGGTAGAGGAACTGCGGCAAACAAACATGGTATTTCTGTTTGTATAGATGACATTTGATGCACTTGCCTAACGAAAAGACTTTGCTTTTCTCCAAAACCATTTGTACTGTGATTTTCTCGGTCCATTGCATACGAATTCCACACCAGTTTGTCCGGATATGACTGGATGAACCAGAAATATCCGGTTGTGTTCTGGCTAACTCAATCCGAAATATTGTGAAAGCCTCTGTGTTTGTGTTTTCTGGATATTATCGTTGGATTTATTGTGTTGAATGTTTTTTATCAGGGAACATTTGATATTTTACCGTAGAAACACTAATTGGTTCCATATGGAGACACCAAGTGAACATATTCGTATTTTCTAGGGAGAAAGCTAGAGGAACTGTGGCAAACAAACATGATCTTTCTGTTTGTATAGATGACATTTTATGCTCTTGCCTAACGAAAAGACTTTGCTTTTCTCCAAAACCATTTGTACTGTGATTTTCTCGGTCCATTGCATACGAATTCCACACCAGTTTGTCCGGATATGACTGGATAAAACCGGAAATTTCCGGTTTCATTTTGGCTAACTCAATCCCAGATATTGCTACAGGCTCTGTGTTTGTTTTTACTGGATACAATTCATGGTCTTCATTGTTTTGAATGCTTTTTGTCAGGGAACATTTTATTTTGAGCTTGGATACAGTAATTGGCTCCACATGGAGACACCAGCTCTACATATTCGTATTTTCTAGGGAGAAAGCTAGAGGAACTGCGGCAAACAAACATGATATTTCTGTTTGTCTAGATGACATTTTATGCACTTGCCTAACGAAAAGACTTTTCTTTTCTCCAAAACCATTTGTACTGTGATTTTCTCGGTCCATTGCATAAGAATTCCACACCAGTTTGTCCAGAATGACTGGATGAAACCGGAAATTTCCGATTTCATTTTGGCTAACTCAATCCCAGATATTGCTACAGCCTCTGTGTTTGTTTTTACTGGATACAATCCATGGATTCATTGTTTTGATTGCTTTTTTTCAGGCAGCATTTTATTTTGAGCTTGGATACAGTAATTGGCTCCACATGGAGACACCAGCTCTACCTATTCGTATTTTCTAGGGAGAAAGCTAGAGGAACTCTGACAAACAAACATGATATTTCTGTTTGTGTAGATGACATTTTATGCACTTGCCTAACGAAAAGACTTTGCTTTTCTGCAAAACAATTTTACTGTATTTATCTCGGTGCATTGCATACGAATTACACTAGAGTTGTCCGGATATGACTGGAAGAAACCGGAAATATCCGGTTTTGTTTTGGCTAATTCAATCCCTTATATTGCTACAGCCTCTGTGTTTCTGTATTCCTGATATTATCCACGGACTTTATAGTTTTGAATGTTTTTTTTTATCAGGGAACATTTAATTTTGTGCTTGGAATCACTAACTGGTTCCACATGGACACACCAGCTCTACACATTCGTATTTTCTAGGGAGAAAGCTAGAGGAACTGCGGCAAACAAACATGATATTTCTGTTTGTATAGATGACATTTTATACAGTTTCCTAACGAAAAGACATTGCTTTTCTCCAAAACCATTAGTACTGTGATTTTCTCGGTTCATTGTATACGAATTCCACACCAGTTTGTCCGGATATGACTGGATGAAACCAGAAATATCCGGTTGTGTTTTGGCTAACTCAATCCCAGATATTGCTACAGTCTCTGTGTTTCTTTATTCCTGATATTATCCACGGACTTTATTGTTTTGAATGTTTTTTTATCAGGGAACATTTCATTTGGTACCGTTGAAACACTAATAGGTTCATCATGGGGACACCAGTTCTACACATTCGTATATTCTAGAGAGGAAGCTAGAGGAACTGTGGCAAACAAACATGATATTTCTGGTGGGATAGATGACATTTTATGCAGTTGCCTGAGGAAAATACGTTGTTTTTCTCCAAAACCATTTTTACTGTGATTTTCTCGGTCCATTGCATACGAATTCCACACCAGTTTCTCCAGATATGCCTGAAGGAAACCAGAAATATCCAGTTGTTTTTTGCCTAACTCAATCCCAGATATTGTTACTGCCTCTGTGTTTGTGTATTCCTGATATTATCCACGGACTTTATTTTTTTGAATGTTTTTTTTTCAGGAAACATTTAATTTTGTGCTTGGAAACACTAATTGGTTCCACATGGAGACACCAGCTCTACACATTCGTATTTTCTAAGGACAAAGCTAGAGGAACTGCGGCATACAAACATGATATTTCTGTTTGTATAGATGACATTTGATGCACTTGCCTAACGAAAAGACTTTGCTTTTCTCCAAAACCATTTTTACTGTGATTTTCTCACTCCATTGCATGCGAATTCCACACCACTTTGTCGGGATATGACTGGAAGAAACCAGAAATATCCGGTTGTGTTTTGCTTAACTCAATCCGAAATATTGCTACAGCCTCTGTGTTTGTGTTTTCTGGATATTATCCACGGACTTTATGGTTTGAATGTTTTCTATCAGGGAACATTTAATTTTGTGCTTGGAATCACTAATTGGTTCCACATGGAGACACCAGCTCTACACATTCATATTTTCTAGGGAGGAAGGTAGAGGAACTGCGACAAACAAACATGATATTTCTGGCTTTACAGATGACATTTTATGCACTTGCCTAACGAAAAGACTGCTTTTCTCCAAAACCATTTTTACTGTGATTTTCTCGGTCCTGTGCATATGAATTCCACACCAGTTTGTCCGGATACGACTGGATAAACCAGAAATATGCGGTTGTGTTTTGGCTAAGTGAATCCAAAATATTTTGAAACCCTCTGTCTTGTTTTTTTCTGGATGTTATCGATGGACTTTATTGTTTTGAATGTTTTTTTTTTATCAGGGAACATTTATAATTCTGCTTGGAAACACTAATTGGTTCCACATGGAGACACCAGCTCTACACATTCGTATTTTCTAGGGAGAAAGCTAGAGGAACTGCTGCAAACAAACATTCTATTTCTGTTTGTATAGATGACATTTTATGCACTTGCCAAATAAAAGACTTTGCTTTTCTGCAAACCCATTTTTACTGTGATTTTCTCGGTCCATTGCATACGAATTCCACACCAGTTTCTCCAGATATGCCTGAAGGAAACTGGAAATATCCGGTTGTTTTTTGCCTAACTCAATCCCAGCTATTGTTACTGCCTCTGTGTTTGTGTATTCCTGATATTATCCATGGACTTTATTTTTTTTTAATGTTTTTTTTTTTCAGGAAACATTTAATTTTGTGCTTGTATACAGTAATTCATTCCACAAGGAGACACCAGCTGAACATATTCGTATTTTCTAGGGAGAAAGCTAGAGGAACTGCGGTAAACAAACATGATATTTTGTAGGGAACCAGACCGGAGGAACCGTGCCCCTAAGATGGCGCCGACTCCCTGCTTCCGGGTTCTTCCTCATCTCAGGGAGTTCCCGCTCTTGCTCGCTCCTTCCCGCCTTAGATTTCCCGCTCTAGCTCGCTCCTTCCCGCCTTGCCACGAGATTGTCCTATCCCCGCGCTTCTAGCCTATCACCTGATTTGTGACGTGTATTGTGCATATAAACCCTTGCTACGCGGGTGTAAGGGAAGTTCCTGCCCAGAAGAGATCGAAGCTGGATCTCCTGCTTGCCGAGCAATAAAGGAACCCCGTGCAAAGTGTTCGGTCTCTGTCTCTTGCTGGACGAGGACGGCGCCGAGCAGCTGGTGGCCCGTACGGGGAGCTTCCTCTACGTTGCCCGGTAAGTAGAAGGTAAGCGAGGTCAGTCTTACCGTCTGGGCCCCGCGAGTGAGGTATATCTCGTGGTTGGAGGGTGGACGCACCCTAAGATAGCGGACGTGTTTCCCCGCTTTAAACTGAAAGAATAGCGGACGTGTTTCCCCGCTTTAAACTGAAAGAATAGCAGACTTGTTCCCCCGCTTTAAACTGAAAATAAGATAGCGGACGTGTCTTCCCGCTTTAAACTGAAAATGGGAAATTCATCTAGCCATTCAATGTTGCTTAATCCGTTAAAAGCATTATTGCGTAGCAAAGGGATTAAGGTTTCTAAGACCACACTTGTCAGGTTCCTTGGAAGTGTTGATTTCTTTGCGCCGTGGCTCACCCACGAGGGCCAAATAACTCTTGAGTCTTGGGAGAAATTAGGAAAGGATCTCCGGCGCACAGTTAACGATCCCCAGGAACCCGATATCGACCCCGTTGTTCTCCCCTTATGGGAACTACTGCGGGCGTGCCTCCAAGAGGAGAGGTCGGTGGGAGCGGACCGCCCGACTCTTACGGCGGTTCGCGAGGCTCTCGAGGAAGTTCGTTCTCAGAGCTCGGACGGCGCCCGGGACCTCATACAATTTAAGGACACGGGATGCCAGACTTCCTCACTGGCCTCAGGCTCCGAATGTGGCTCCGCCTCCTCTGAGTCTGAGGGGGAAGGGGACGGCGATCCTAAATCCCCGCCTCCTACGTATGCGCAGCTGCGGCAAAAGTTAAAAGATGCCTGTTTACGCCCTCTAGTGCCTACGGCTCCTCCTATCGATGTCGTGCCCGCCCATCAGATTAAAGACGCAGCGCCTCCTACTGGCGGTCATGTAGGCGTGCCTCAGCCCCATCTAACACCCGTGCCGCCATGGCCATTAAACGTCCCAAATGTGCCACCTTTTTCAGGCAGACAGTTTCATCAACAAGCCTGGAAACAGTTGCGAACTGGCGCTCCCGCTGCCCCCGCTCAGGCTTACCCTGTTTTGGCTTTGGGCACGCGAGAGGCCCGGCACGAACCATTGGACATGACAGTATTAAAACAACTTAAGGCTGCGGTCCATGACTATGGACCCACAGCCCCATTCACATTGTCACTCCTTGAATCAGTCGGCCAGTCCATTTTAACACCTAGCGACTGGACCCAATTGGCTCGGGCCTGTTTAAGTCCAGGCGGCTTTCTTTTGTGGCAATCTATGAATACAGAGTGCTGTCATGACCAGGCAGATGAAAATGCTGAGGACGGCCACCCTACGTGGAATGCTGATATGCTTTTAGGGCGTGGACCTTATCAGGCTGACCAGACCCAATTCCCTAGACAAGTATACAGGCAAATTTCCAACTGTGCCCAACGTGCGTGGAGGCAGGCGTCCAATCCAAGTGACTCAGCTAGCCACCTCACCAAGATCGTTCAGGGCACGGCCGAACCCTTCGCTGATTTTGTCGCTCGCATACTTGAGGCTGCGTCGCGTATTTTCCCTTCCGAGGTTGACGTTCAGCCACTGGTCAAACAAATTATTTTTGAGCAGGCTAATAAAGAGTGCAAAAACATTCTTCGACAATATAGACATAAATCTCTGGACTCCTGGTTAAAATACTGCAGAGATACCGGTGGGCCACTTACTAATGCGGGCCTAGCTGCGATGCTGGCAAAAGTCAAAGAAAACAGTCCAAAATCTAAATCGACCCGACCCCCCATATCTTCAGGACTTTGCTTCCAATGTCATCAACCGGGTCACAGAAAACGCGATTGCCCCAATCTCAGCCATGGGTATTCCACGGCACAGCCTTCAGGCATAGAGCCTTGTCGCCGTTGCCACAAGGGCCCTCATAGGGCAGAGGTATGCCGTTCTGCTTTCGATATCGATGGCAACCCACTTACAGGTAGCGCCCAGGGGCCAAAAAACGGCCAGAGGGGGCTCCCCAACCCAGCGAGGAGCCCCCAAAATCAAATCTACTCTCAGGTTCCACCTCCCGTGTCTGCGCTACACCCAGTGCACCCTCAGCCCGTGCCACTCACGGGTCCGCAGGCCTGGACCTCCGCGCCACCTCCCCTCTCCTCTTAACTCCGGAGATGGGGGTACAATTAGTGGAGAGCGACTGCTCCGGTCCTCTGCCCCCGGATTCGGTTGGATTAGTGTTGGGTCGGTCCTCCGCCGCCCTCCGAGGGCTAGCTGTGATCCCCGGGGTAGTTGACTCTGATTTCACTGGTAAAGTAAAGATCATGGTTCAGGCCCCTCAGGGACCTTTAGTAATCAATCCTGGAGACCGTATCGCACAAATGTTATTACTGCCCAGTCTTCACTCTTTAATCCCAGCTAAAAACCACGTTCGCGGCACTGGTAACTTTGGGTCCTCTGGCATTAATTTTACCGGCTTACATATGCTTTTAAATGAACGTCCCACTTTAGTGTTGCAGATTAATGGCAAGGACATTAAGGGACTTTTAGACACAGGAGCCGACAAATCCATTATAGCAACAAAGGACTGGCCTAGTACATGGCCTACAAATGTGGCGGAACAAACCTTGCAAGGACTTGGTTTTGCTCATTTCCCAAAAATCAGTGCAGCCTTGTTGTCATGGCAGGATAGCGAGGGTCATAGAGGACAGTTTTCTCCATTCATTTTACCTCTACCCATCTCCCTTTGGGGGAGAGACGTCCTGGCAGAAATGGATGTTGCTTTGGTCACCACTTCCCCTGCAGTACGATCTATGCTACAAAATATGGGTTACGTCCCAGGCAAGGGACTCGGTGTCCAGCTCCAGGGCCACCCTTCCCCCATTGAACCAAAACAAAGACCAAGTAAAGTTGGCCTGGGTTTTTCCTAGGGGTCACTGTTTCGCCTCCTAAACCAGTGGAGCCTTTACCCATCTCGTGGCTAACGGACGTACCCGTCTGGGTTCCACAGTGGCCCCTATCTCAGGAGAAACTGGAGGCAGTCAACACTCTGGTCTTGGAGCAGGTCAACGCTGGTCATTTGATCCCATCCACCTCTCCATGGAATACGCCTATTTTTGCCATCCGCAAAAAATTAGGTCAATGGAGACTCTTACATGATCTTAGGGCAGTCAACGCACAGATGCAGCCTATGGGCCCTGTGCAACGTGGTCTTCCTCTGCTTTCGGCACTTCCCAACCAATGGCCTGTTATTGTAATAGATCTTAAGGATTGTTTCTTTTCCATTCCATTGGACAAAAAGGATACCCCACGTTTTGCTTTTACTGTCCCCACCCAGAACCAGGAACAACCGGACAAGCGTTGGGAGTGGACAGTCTTGCCTCAGGGTATGACTAATAGCCCCACCATGTGTCAAGTCTATGTAGCCCAAGTACTAAAACCTCTTAGAGACCGATATTCCGACTGCAGGTGCCTACATTATATGGACGACCTACTGTGTGCAGCCCCCACAGCAGAGAGGCTCCTGGCCTTATACAGTACACTCCAACAAGTGCTGGAAGGGGCAGGGCTGCATATTGCACCTAATAAGGTGCAATTGTCGTCTGTAGTTTCTTATCTTGGGGCTATAGTCGCCCCTACTCAAATTAGACCTCAAAAAATTCAAATAAAAATCAATGCTATCTCCACTCTAAATGACTTACAAAAACTTTTAGGGGATATCAATTGGATTAGGCACTACCTTAACATTCCTAATGCTGCATTGCAGCCCCTCTTTAATATACTTAAAGGAGACCCGGATCTTGCTTCCCCCCGAACCTTCACCTCTGAGGCCAAACAAGCACTGTCAATTGTCAACGATGCCCTTAGTAAAGCTGCCCTAAAACGTTGGGACCCTGCGGGAGACCTTACTCTTTGGGTCCTCGACACCCTTAAACAGCCCACCGCGGTCCTATGGCAGGATGGGCCTCTCCTCTGGATCCATCCCTCAATGTCATCTACTAGATCTATTAGTTACTATCCCGTGGCAGTGGCGGAGATAACTCTCCTAGCCATTCAGAGGGCTATCCAACATTTTGGACGCGAACCATCCACCATTGTTGTCCCCTATTCCATGGAACAGGTACGTGTGCTAATCGCTTGTACTGATGCTTGGGCGGTTTTAGTCTGCTCCACTTCCGCAACTATTACAAACAGAACACCCTCTGATCCTTTGCTAACCTTTGTTCAGTCTCACCCAGTTATTTTTCCAAAGTCCACATCCCAAAAGCCCTTACAGGGAGCCCCAGTAGTGTATACCGACGGTTCTAAAACAGGAGTCGGTGCATATGTTGTTTCAGGATCTGTGCCAAAAACATTCCAATTCGCTACTAACTCCCCCCAGGTAACTGAACTTCTTATAGTTAACCAAGTCTTCTCTGATTTCCCCGGACCTGTCAATATTGTGTCTGATTCACGCTATGTGGTTAATTCTGTGTCTATCCTTGAGGCCGCAGGACTAGTCAATTCTTCATCCTCCGTAGCGACAGTTTTCCTCACCCTGCAAAAATCTATTTGGAATCGGTCTGCTCCTTTCTTTATTACTCATATTAGAGCTCATTCTTCCTTACCTGGACCCATGACCACAGGCAATGCTATAGCTGATCAAGCCACACGCCCCATTTGGATACTCCAATTTTCTTCCCCAGAAGAGCAGGCTATCCAGTTTCATTCAGAGTTCCATGTAAACGCAAAAACCCTTGCCGCCAAATTCGGTCTTTCTCGTGCTGCCGCTCGCGATATTGTTCGCCATTGTGCCGCATGCCCTACTTTAACCCCTGTGCCTTCGGTGGGGGTTAATCCCCGAGGATTACTACCAGGACATATCTGGCAGATGGATGTCACCCACATATCCGAGTTTGGGACCTTAAAGTATGTTCATGTGTCAGTTGACACCTGTTCCCAAGTAATTTTTGCTTCTCTGGAGACGGGTGAGCGTACCACCCATGTCATTAATCACTGCCTTGCTGCATGGGCAGCCTGGGGCAAACCAAAAACTTTAAAAACAGATAATGGTCCTGCATACACAAGTAAATCATTCCAAGATTTCTGCACCCGTATGCAGGTACAACATAAAACTGGAATCCCTTATAACCCTCAGGGACAGGCCATAATTGAAAGGGCTCATCGAACCCTCAAGGCTTTTCTCTTAAAACAAAAGGAGGGAATTGCCACGGGCAAAACCCCTCGAATGCGCCTCTCCCTTGCACTGTTTACTATAAACTTTTTGAATTTGACAGATCATTCTATGTCCCCCGCTGAGAGACACATGTTAAAGGAGCCATCTTCACGAGGCTATGTCCGTTGGAAAGATGTCCTCACGGGAAAGTGGTACGGCCCGGATCCGGTATTATGCTGGAACCGAGGCGCGGTCTGTGTCTTCCCACAGGAATCTGGAAGAGAACCTCTCTGGATACCGGAAAGATTGGTCAGAAAAACAGCCCCGCCGCCGCAAGATACACCTCTATCACCTACGGACGACATCTCCCCCGAGATAACCGAGATTACCACGCTCTCACAGGACGACAAATTGCAACAAAACAACGAGACGTCCCTGTGTACTTCGCTGGGTGAGCTCCTTCATCAACAACAAGTTGGAGAGCGTCAGACATCAGTTCCGCGCGGCAGCGTATGCTGCTCTCCATCACCGTGATCCGGATGCATATGCCATGCTGGCTCGCATGACTTATGACCGGGTCCATACCAGCGATTAAAACCCTCGTCCCCCCATCCCTACTCACGCCTCACATATGGACAATGCCTCCATCAGGCACACACCTTCCTCGAGTTGTCTTGTTCCCCCTCTCATTCATTGGGCTGTATCACCCATCCCTGACGGGGAGCGAAAACTGGGTATGCGAGACCAAAGGTACTGCAGCAGGAGTCCACCCGGGGGTTCCGGGGGTCCTGGGAGAGCATATGCATATGCATGCAGGTTCAATTCCCAGCCTGCCCCAGCAAAAGGGAATAAAAACTGATCCCTAACGGAGACATCAGGGGTTGTGGCCAGGCCCTTGAAGTTCCGTAACTAACGGATCACAAGCACGCTGGGTATGCACCTCTACTCTCTGCCTAGTAAATATTCTCCCGGCCCTCATGAGCCAGGGCCGTCGGGGATGTGATTTGTGCAAAAACAAAAGGAGGGAGATGTAGGGAACCAGACCGGAGGAACCGTGCCCCTAAGATGGCGCCGACTCCCTGCTTCCGGGTTCTTCCTCATCTCAGGGAGTTCCCGCTCTTGCTCGCTCCTTCCCGCCTTAGATTTCCCGCTCTAGCTCGCTCCTTCCCGCCTTGCCACGAGATTGTCCTATCCCCGCGCTTCTAGCCTATCACCTGATTTGTGACGTGTATTGTGCATATAAACCCTTGCTACGCGGGTGTAAGGGAAGTTCCTGCCCAGAAGAGATCGAAGCTGGATCTCCTGCTTGCCGAGCAATAAAGGAACCCCGTGCAAAGTGTTCGGTCTCTGTCTCTTGCTGGACGAGGACGGCGCCGAGCAATATTTCTGTTTGTATAGATGACATTTGAAGCACTTGCCTAACGAAAAGACTTTGCTTTTCTCCAAAACCATTTGTACTGTGATTTTCTCGGTCTATTGCTTACGAATTCCACACCAGTTTGTCTGAATATGACTGGATGAAACCGGTAATATCTGGTTTTGTTTTGGCTATCTCAATACCAGATATTGCTACATCCTCAGTGTTTGTGCATTCCTGATATTATCTATGAACTTTATTGTTTTGAATGTTTTTTTTTTCAGGGAACCTTTAATTTTGTGCTTGGAATCACTAATTGGTTCCAGATGGAGACACCAGCTCTACACATTCGTATTTTCTAGGGAGAAAGCTAGAGGAACTGCGGCAAACAAACATGATATTTCTTTTTATATAGATGACATTTTATACAGTTGCTTAACGAAAAGACATTGCTTTTCTCCAAAACCATTAGTACTGTGATTTTCTCGGTCCACTGCATACGAATTCCAAACGACTTTATCCGGATATGACTGGATGAAGTCAGAAATATCCGGTTGTGTTCTGGCTAACTCAACCAGATATATTGGGAAAGCCAATAAGTGTTTTCTGGATATTATCGTTGGACTTTATTGTTTTGAATGTTTTTTATCAGGGAATATTTAATTTTCTGCTTGGAAACACTAATTGGTTCCACATGGAGACACTAGCTCTACACATTCATATTTTCTACGGAGAAATCTAGAGGAACTGCGTCAAACAAACATGGTATTTCTGTTTGTATAGATGACATTTTATGCACTTGCCTAACGAAAAGACTTTGCTTTTCTCCAAAACCATTTTTTCTGTGATTTTCTCAGTGCACTGCATATGAATTCCTCACCAGTTTGTCCGGATATGACTAGATGACACCTGAAATATCCGGTTTTGTTTGGCTAACTCAAACCCAGATATTGCTACAGCCTCTGTGTTTGTTTTTTCTGGATACTATCCATGGACTTTATTGTTTTGAATTCTTTTTATCGGGGAACATTTTATTTTGACCTTGGATACAGTAATTGGTTCCACTTGGAGACACCAGCTCTACATATTCTTATTTTCTAGATAGAAAGCTAGAGGAACTTCGACAAACAAACATGATAGTTCTGTTTGTATAGAGGACATTTTATGCACTTGCCTAACGAAAAGACTTTGCTTATCTTGAAAACCATTTTTACTGTGATTTTCTCGGTGCATTGCGTACGAATTCCACACCACCTTGTCCGGATATAACTGGATGAAACCGGAAATATCCGGTTTTGTTTTGGATAACTCAATCCCAGATATTGCTAAAGCCTCTGTGTTGGTGTTTTCTGGATATTATCCACTGACTTTATAGTTTTGAATGTTTTTTTTTATCAGGGAACTTTTAATTTTGTACTTGGGATCACTAATTGCTTCCACATGGAGACACCAGCTCCATACATTCGTATTTTCTAAGGAGAAAGCTAGAGGAACTGCGGTAAACAAAGCTGATATTTCTGTTTGTATAGAAGACATGTTATGCACTTGCCTAACGAAAAGATTTTGCTTTTCTCTAAAACCATTTTTCTATGATTTTCTCGGTACTCTTCATATGAATTCCACACAAGTTTGTCCGGAAATGACTGGATGAAACGGGAAATATCTGGGGTTTTTTTTGGCTAACTCAATCCCAGTTATTGCTACAGCCTCTTTGTTTTTGTATTCCTGATGTTATCCACGTGCACTATTGATTTGAATGTTTTTTATTGGGGAACATTTTATTTTGTGCTTGGAAACACTAATTGGATCCACATGGAGACACCAACTCTACACATTCGTACTTTCTGGGGAGAAAGCTAGAGGAACTCTAACAAACAAACATGATATTTCTGTTTGTATCGATGACATTTTATGCACTTGCCTAACGAAAACACTTTGCTTTTCTCCAAAACCACTTTTACTGTGATTTTCTCGGACAATCGCATACGAATTCCACATGAGTTTTTCCGGAAATGACTGGATAAAAACGGAAATATCCAGTTGTGTTTTGGCTAACTCAATCCGAAATATTGTGAAAGCCTATATTGGTGTTTTCTGGATATAATCAATGGACTTTATTGTTTTGAATGTTTTTTATCAGGGAACATTTAATTTTGATCCTGGAAACACTAATTGTTTCCACATGGAGACACCAGCTCTACACATTTGTATTTTCTAGGGAGAAAGCTAGAGCAACTGCAGCAAACAAACATGATATATCTGTTTGTATAGATGACATTATATGCACTTGCCTAACGAAAAGACTTTGCTTTTCTCCAAAACCATTTTTACTGTGATTTTTTGGTTCATTGCATATGAACTCCACACCACGTTGTCCGTATATGACTGGATGAAAACAGAAATATCAGGTTGTGTTTTTGCTAACACAATACGAAATATTGTGAAAGCCTCTATGTTTGTGTTTTCTGGGTATTAATGATGGACTTTATTGTTTTGAATATTTTATCAGGGAACATTTAATTTTGTACCGTAGAAACACTAATTGGTTCATCATGGGGACACCAGCTCTACACATTCATATTGTCTAGGAAGACTGCGATAGGAACTGCGGCAAACAAGCATGATATTTCTGTTTGTATAGAAGACATTTTATGCACTTGCCTAACAAATAGACTTTGCTTTTTTCCAAAACCATTTTTACAGTGAATATCTCCATTTATTGCATACGAATTCCACATCATTTTACCCGATATTACTGGATGTAACAGGAAATATCCAGTTTTGTTTTGGCTAACTCAATCCCAGATATTGCTACAGCCTCTGTGTTTGTGTATTCCTGATATTATCCACGGTCTTTATTGTTTTGAATTTTTTTTATCAGCGAACATTTAATTTTGTGCTTGGAATCACTAATTGGTTCCACATGGAGACACCAGCTCTACACATTCGTATTTTCTAGGGAGACAGCTGGAGGAACTGCGGCAAACAAACATGATCTTTCTGTTTGTATAGATGACATTTGATGCACTTGCCTAACGAAAAGACTTTGCTTTTCTCCAAAACCATTTTTACTGTGAATATCTCCTTCCATTGCATACGAATTCCACATCAGTTTACTGGATATTACTGGATATAACCAGAAATATCCGGTTTTGTTTTGGCTAACTCAATCCGAAATATTGCTACAGCCTCTGTGTTTGTGTATTGCTGATATTATAAACGGTCTTTATTTTTTTCAATGTTTTTTTATCAGGGAACATTTAATTTTGTGCCTGGAATCACTAATTGGTTCCACATGGAGACACCAGCTCTACACATTCGTATTTTCTAGGGAGACAGCAAGAGGAACTGCGACTAACAAACATGATATTTCTGTTTGTATAGATGACATTTTATGTACTTGCCTAACGAAAAGACTTTGCTTTTCTCCAAAAGCATTTTTACTGTGATTTTCTCTGTCCATTGCATACGAATTCCACTCCAGTTTGTCCGGATATGACTGGATGAAATCAGAAATATCCAGTTGTGTTTTGGCTAACAGAATCCGAAATATTGTGAAAGCCTCTGTGTTTGTGTTTTCTGGATATTATCAATGGACTTTATTTTTTTGAATGTTTTTTATCAGGGAACATTTAATTTTGTACCTTAGAAACTCTAATTGTTTCCACATGGAGACACCAGCTCTACACATTCGTATTTTCTAGGGAGACTGCTAGAGGAACTGCCGCAAACAAACATGATATTTCTGTTTGTATAAATGATATTTTATACACTTGCCTGTCGAAAAGACTTTGCTATTCTCCAAAACCATTTTTGCTGTGATTATTTTGGTTCATTGCATACGAATTCCACATCACTTTGTCCGGATATGACTGGATGAAAGCAGAAATGTCTGGTATTGTTTTGGCTAACTCAATCCAAAATTTTGTGAAAGCCTCTATGTTTATGTTTTCTGGATATTATCAATGGACTTTATTTTTTTTTCCTTTTTCTTAAACTATTATTTAATGAATATAAATTTCCAGTGTGCAGCTTATGGATTACATTGGCTTCCCCCTCCCATAACTTCCCACCCTCTGCAAGCCTCCCGTCTCCCGCTCCCTCTCCCCTTTCATTTGCATCAAGATTCATTTTCAATTCTCTTTATATACAGAAGATCATTTTAGTATATATGAAGTAAAGATTTCAACAGTTTGCACACACATAGAAACACAAAGGGAAACATACTGTTTGAGTACTAATTATAGCATTAAATCACAATGTACAGCACATTAAGGACAGAGATCCCACATGAGGAGCAAGTGCACAGTGGCTCCTGTTGTTGACCCAACAAATTGACACTCTAGTTTATGGCGCCAGTAACCATCCTAGGCTGTCATCATGAGTTGCCAAGGCTATGGAAGCCTTCCAATTTTACAGACTCTGATCATATTTAGACAAGGTCATAAAAGACAGAGTGAGGATAGTAACCAATGATCCTAAGAGTGGCATTTACCAGGTTTGAACAATTGTACAGCATTAAGTGGGGAAGAGGACCATCAGTACACACAGGTTGGGAGTAGAGCCATTGGTGGTAGAGTAGAGGTTATGATTACAAAGGAATGAGGCCCAAGTGCACTAGACAGGGCCTAGAACAAAGGACAGAGTCATTATTAGAGGAGCTAAGAAAGGTGATGTCTAAGCTACAAGTAATTTTTCTGATTGAGAGTCAAATGGAACCTGATAGAAGGGGCTTGATAATAATCTGGTGGGCTTTAGGCCTTGTAAGTTAAGTGGCCCAGACCTATCTATCTCTTCACATGGCGTATATCCTAAGGGAGGTGTGAACCTCCTAGGGGAAGGCCCTCTGTTGACTTTCATTACTTGGCTGGCCTGGGAGGAGAGCTGGGCAGGTAAATGCAGGGGGCATCTCTAACAAGAAATTTACAGTTCTGCCTGCAATGTTGCTGACCCTACTTGACCAAATCCTCAGCTGCAGTGGTCACTTTGGAAGTTGGGCTGAGTGAAGGGCTTTTCAGCTTAGAGCCAATAAGATCTGTGGCTCTGACCTGGGCATCCTTCGACTCCAGGGCAGGTCCATTTCCAGTGATCCAACTCTTGGCAGAGCTACCAGGGCTCTTCACAAGCTAACTTCTGCTGAAGCCCAGGCTTGTAGTGGAATGAGAAGGCCATGCCAAGGTGGCCACTTGGAAGTGAGTGTCAGTTAGTCAGGAATGGCTTTGAAACCCAGCTGGCTTTGGAAACTGCCTAGCAACAGGCTGTGATTGGATGGCTCTGGAAACTGCCTGGCGACAGGCTGTGATTGGATGGATTTGAAACTGCCTGGCGACAGGCTGTGATTGGATGGCTGTGGAAACTGCCTGGCAACAGGCTGTGATTGGTTGTGGTATGGACCGCCCCTTGACCAGATTGGCTGGTCTTGGCTATATAAGCTTTTGTGCCAACTGTAATAAACGAGTCTGCAGGCTGCTCGCCACAAGCCTGCTCTCACCCGACTCCCGGGGTCTGTGTGTTGACTCCGCGCCTCTTGCCCCCACCACGCTGCTCTTCTCAGAAACGAACCCACTGCAACATTGTTGAAAAATCAATGGCAACATCTGGCGCGCCAACGTGACTGACAAAGAGACAGTGTGTCAGACTCGGCGAGGTCCCCCCTGGATTTCGGCAAGTAGGCCCCTCGGTGTTTTGTATGCTGTTCGGTTCTGTGAGGGTGAGCACAGAACCCCCTCCTACGCCCCTTTCGTTGTCCTTGTCCTCGGTCTAAGTGACCCCAGGTTAACACACACCGCCCTGAAGTGTGCCTCGCTTCTCGGCTCCTCCTTTTACTTTCGGTTCGCCCGGCGAATTTTCATAAGGGACTGATCATCCCAGAATTCGGAACCAAGTCATCTTCCCTCACTCGAGAGAGGTGACGCTCCGGAGACACCGTGTGGGCATACGGCCTTGACCTAACGAATCAAGGAAGTTCCCCACTAAGCACAGGACATAGGAACGATCTGATACACCACTATCTGTTTGTCTAGCATAGGGAAACCTCCTGCAAAATGCCATCCACAGCTGAGGTGCTTGGAATTTGCTTTGTTACAGCAGAAGTGCTGTACGTGTCTTTCCTCTGGCTAGAGTTGGCGTACCGTGCCACTCTTAAGCGCTCAGACATAGGAAAGATACCCCCCTCTCAGAATCCTGTGCAGATTATCAAACATAGTGAATCTGTGAGGGATAGGAGCCTGACACTCCAGGTCCCTGTCTCACAGACAATGGTTTATGACTTAGGGAGAGAGAGCTCGGACAGTGAAAAAAACAATGTAGCAAACAAGGTAGCAATGCCTAGTCAGCCACCCCCCACATACCCGTGGGATGAACTAAGAGGACCTCTACACAATAACTCATGCGATGTCATCCCATCCACACCCAGTGAGAATCCCCACATTTGTGGCAGTCCTCGGGCACCCCAAGCTCTCAGCGCAGCCGCTAGATCCCATGCCATCAGCATGTTTGCTGCTAATGTTGAAGTGTACGCAAAATTCAGGCCCTGGATTCCAACGCCTATAAAAAGGCTTCTATTAACCAAGGGTCGAGGATATGCTTGTGTCTTTCCAGAGAATGCGGAACAGCCCATTTGGGTACCAGCCAGAAACATCAAGCCTGCAACTGACAGCCAACCAGAACCAGCTGAACAAGACCGTGACTCCGCCTTGTTAGCACACACACCTGCCCTATCATCCTACCCTGAGAAACTGCCCAAAGCCATATCTGTTACTGTTGTATACCCCACTAGCTCTGGTCAGCCACTCAAATGGCCCACAGCCTGTGTGCGGTCATGCCATTCCTGATGACCGTTATTCCTCATTCCTACCCCTATCTGAGCAAGTAATCCTGTGGCCTCTTGATTTGAGCGCTGGTTAGTCAATGACGGGTAAGATCCCCTGGGGGACAACCTAAGACAGGCACAGCTGCATACGGAGACCACATGGAAACGGGATCAACAATGGTATGGCCAAGAATCATGCCTCCCGTTGCTCAAAAAATAAACGAAAAGGGGGAAATGTAGTGGAATGAGAAGGCCATGCCAAGGTGGCCACTGGCAAGCGAGTGTCAGTCAGGAATGGCTTTGAAACCCACCAGGCTTTGGAAACTGCCTAGCAACAGGCTGTGATTGGATGGATTTGAAACTGCCTGGTGACAGGCTGTGATTGGATGGCTGTGGAAACTGCCTGGCAACAGGCTGTGATTGATTGGGGGTCAGGACCGCCCCTTGACCAGATTTGCTGGTCATGTCTATATAAGCTGTTGTGCCAACTGTAATAAACGAGTCTGCAGGCTGCTCGCCACAAGCCTGCTCTCACCCGACTCCCGGGGTCTGTGTGTTGACTCCGCGCCTCTTGCCCCCACCACGCTGCTCTTCTCAGAAATGAACCCACTGCAACATTGTTGAAAAATCAATGGCAACACAGGCTTAACACATTGAAAGCCACTGCTGTGGACTGGCCTGTTGGGTCTCCTTGAGGGCAGATCACTGTACAGATCAGCCATTAATAGGCCTGCCACCCATTGCTTCTGATGCCGAGCTTTCTTTTCCTCCTGGTTTGTGTTAAAGCAGACCAGAGGATGCAAGTCAAGGGAGTGCCCAAGTCCCTTCTCTAATCTTCTGTTGCCTGAACTACAAGTCTATAGTCACAGGCATGTTCTGCAGTAGTTTTTCTAAGGTAGACAATGCCCATGAGGAAAATTATATTCTCACTTGAAAACTTTCTTTCCCTTTGGTCTGAAAGGGAGGTTTTTTCTACTTACTGTATACTTCGCTGATGGCAAAGTGAATCTACTATGAGATTATTATTTAAGTTCTTATTTTGGCCATGCTACTACAGAAAACTGTTAGCCATCTCTTTTATAAGGTCTAAAGATTTAATTGTGCCTCCTACAGATTCCTTTATAATAGAATTAGTTTCCTACCTTGAAGAGAATAGAGAAATGAAAGAACAAGTTGGGCTTAGAATAGAGAAATGAGGGAGCAAGTCCTAGTTCGCTTACTGACAATAGCAATATGACATGAATACTTAGCAAATCATTTCAACCATTAGATATCAACTTAAGAAAACATTTACCAGAAGGTCCAATGCCTTCTATAAATTTTAAGAATCATGTATTTGAAAACACCTCTTAAATATCTAACATGGTGTAGTTTGTTTAGCCAGTAAACTTAAGCACAGCCATCTAAATTGTTTTTAGTTTCTTTCTACCAACAAGTATAAAACATATGATACAGAGATTCAGGTCACACCAATTAAAATGTATCTTTGATTGATTTTAGCAGTTTAAATTTATGGACCATCTTATCTATAAGCCATTTAAAATAAAACTCTTAATAAAATTCCCCCATGCGGACATACAATATGTACACACATATAACATAGCATAAGAGACCAATATAACAATTTTAATAATAGCTTTTAAAATCTTTAACTCTTTTTCTAGATTGCCAATGGATTTGAATTGTTTTTTGTTTTTAGTAACCTCAGTTAACCATACTTTCTCTCAGTTGGTACTGTTAATACATTATTGGCTTCATCTGTTTACAGAGCCATCCCAAAGTACTGAATACAATAAAAGTGGCTGGAAAAAGTCCATAGGAACCTATAGGAGGACAGCTAAACACAGAACCAACAACGCTTTAGTTTTATGAGCAGCACATCATATATAACTATGGATGACAAAAGACTTTAAGTCGCCATGTTTAAAATGATAAACTCATCAAACAACAAGAGGCACTTGCTTACTTCACAGTATTTTTGAAAGCACCTGTAGGATTTTACAAGTATTTAACCCTTTAGGCCTCTGGGGCTTTCTCATTAAGATAACTATCATGTCTAGTAACACAAGATCATTAGACTTTTTAATTCTCAAACATTTGTATTAATAGCATTTTCCATTATATAAACTTAAAGTCTGGTAGCACATCCCATCCTGACAGTCCTTCTAATATAATCCAAATAGCCTGCTTAGTTGGTGTCTCTATAAGATGAGAGACATAGGTCCTTCGATTTTTTCAGTTGGGCCCAACCTGGAAAAACCAAAGTCCAGGATTTACTGGAAATTTTAGAGACCAGATTGTTTGAAACTTTGATTTTTTGAATGCCTGTCAAGAATGCCAAGAAGGCTCAAAATCCAAAATATCTGGTTGAACTAAGATTCCTTAATATCATGACATAACATAGACCAAATTTGATCATTGTTACAAGGTGACTATTCAAATCTTTGAAAAGAAGCACATATTTAAATAACCCATAGCTCTTAATAAAAATTCAGCTGTTTTTGAACAATTAGAATTTAACAGACATCAAGAGCACATAATAGATTACTTGAACACATTGCTTTAACAGAGCATCAGAGTTTAATTCTATGTCAAAGAGAAATTGAGCCTCCTGTGATCTTTTGCTGTGAGGTTTCCTTCCTTTACCTTCTTTCATATTGGTGACTGTGTTTCTGTGTTTCTGTGTGTAACACATCGTTAAGCCTCTTTGGCAGGGCAGGATGAGTGCAACAAATTCTTTCAGTTTCTGTTTGCTATGAAAAGTCTTAATTTCACCTTCATTCACAAATGAGAGCTTTGCAGGATATAGTATTCTGGGCTGGCAGTTTTTCTCTCTTAATACCTGGGCTATGTCTCGCCATTCCCTTCTAGCTTGTAGGGTTTCTGATGAGAAGTCTGCTGTGAGTCTAATTGGAGATCCTCTAAGAGTAATCTGACGTTTCTCTCTTGCACCTTTTAGGATCTTTTCTTTATGTTTCACTGTGGTGAGTGTGATTACAACATGTCGTGGTGAGGATCTCTTTTGGTCATGTTTATTAGGGGTTCTATAAGCTTCCTGTACTAAGATGCCTCTGTCCTTCTCCAAACCTGGGAAATTTTCTGCTAGTATCTCCCTGAAAATGCCTTCTAATCCTTTCTCCCTCTCCATGCCTTCAGGAACTCCTAGAACCCGAATGTTGGGTTTTTTAATAGTATCCTGTAGATTCCTGACAATATATTTTAGATTTCTGATTTCTTCTTCTTTTCTTTGGTTTGCCTGTTTCCTTTTCTGTTCTCTGTCTTCTTTTTTTTTTAATTTTTTTTGACAGGCAGTGTGGATAGTGAGAGAGAGAGAGAGAAAGGTCTTCTTTTTGCCGTGGTTCACCCTCCAATGGCCGCCGCGGTAGGCGCGCTGCGACCTGCGCATCGCACTGATCCGATGGCAGGAGCCAGGTGCTTATCCTGGTCTCCCATGGGGTGCAGGGCCCAAGGACTTGGGCCATCCTCCACTGCACTCCCTGGCCACGCAGAGAGCTGGTGTGGAAGAGGGGCAACCGGGACAGGATCGGTGCCCCGACCAAGACTAGAACCCGGTGTGCCGGCGCCGCAAGGCGGAGGATTAGCCTAGTGAGCCGCGGCGCCGGCCATGTTCTCCGTCTTCTATGTCTAATATTCTCTCTTCTGCTTCGCCCATTCTGTTTTTAAGGCTCTCTAATGTGTTTGTCATTTGATCTATTGAATTCTTCATTTCATTATGATTTCTCGTCACTATCACAGTTTCTTGTTCCACTAGTTGCTTCATTTCATTTTGATTCCTCCTTAATATTTCATTTTCACGAGAGAGATTTTCTATCTTGTCCATTAAGGATTTCTCTAGTTCAAGAATTTGTTTTTGAGAAATTCTTAATGTTCTTATCAATTTTTTGAGATCCGCTTCTTGCATTTCTTCGATCTCATCATCTTCATAATCTTGAATTGGGGTGTCTTTTTCATTTGTGGGCGTCACAGTGTCTTCCTTGTTCTTGTTAGCTTGGTTTTTGTGTTTGTTGTTTGGCATGTTGGAGATATTTGGTTTCTTCACTGTGGTGTTTTTTCTTGTTACACTATGGCTCTCTATTAAGTGGACTGTCTGCTTTCAGTGGAGTCTTAGAGGCTTGAGATGAGTGTGGCCTGAGAGCTGTGTTTGGTTCCTCAGGGTTGAGGGTGTGTCAAAGATGACACTCCCAGGTTAGGTGTGGTAAATCTCTCTTTCTTTTTTTTTTGATTCAAAAGTTAAGTAATTCTGCACAGCAGAACGTAATTGGAGGTAGTTAGCAGGCAAATGATATACCCACAGGAGCCAGAGATCAGAAGCTCTTTCCCAAGGACCACACAGGAAATCTGTGCTGCCCTCAGTGTGGGCTCCAATTCTCCTGCAGTCTCCCACTGGGTTGCCAAGTTAGATCCTAACCTCCTGTTATTTCACCCCTCCCCCCAGAGTCAGGTGTTTCTGCTAGGCTCAGGGCCGGTGCAGACCTGAGGTCGCACTGCTTATGACGTATGTCCAAAATGGTGCCTGCTCTGTCTTTCTCACCTTTGAGAGGTGAGCGGAGAGAGAGAAACTTGTGTCCGTATCGCTCACTTTTTTTATTTTTTTCCTGTCTCTCTTCTCGTTAGCCTGGTGAATTTTTCCCCACGGAGTTTCAAGCCTCGTTCCCTCTAGCCTCCTCTTTCCACTTGCCCCCTGGTGTCTCGGGCTATTGAGGATCCGCTCACCTCACGTTCCAGCGCTGGGGAACATTTTATTTTGAGCTTGCATACAGTATTTGGTTCCACATGGAGATACCAGCTGAACATATTCATATTTTCTAGGGAGAAAGCTAGAGGAACTGTGGCAAACAAACATGATATTTCTGTTTGTATAGATGGCATTGTATGCACATGCCTAACGAAAAGTTTTTGCTTTTCTCCAAAACCATTTTTACTGTGATTTTCTCGGTGCATGGCATACGAATTCCACACAAGTTTGTCCGGATATGACTGCTTGAAACCGGAAATATATGGTTTTGTTTTATCTAACTCAATCCCAAATATTGCTCCAGCCACTGTGTTTGTTTTTTCTGGATATTATCAACGGACTTTATTGTTTGGAATTTTTTTTATAGGGGAACATTTTATTTTTTGCGTGGATACAGTAATTCGTTCCACAAGGAACCACCAACTGAACATATTCGTATTTTCAAGGGAGAAAGCTAGAGGAACTGTGGCAAACAAACATGATATTTATATTTGTATAGATGACATTTTATGCACTTGCCAAACGAAAAGACTTTGCTCTTCTCCGAAACCAATTTACTGTGAATATCTCAGTCCATTGCTTACGCATTCCACACCAGTTTACCAGATATGACTGGAAGAAACCAGAAATATCCGATTTTGTTTTGGCTAACTCAATCCAAGACATTGCTACAGCCTCTGTGTTTGTGTATTCCTGATATTATCCACGGACTTTATTGTTTTGAATGTTTTTTATCAGGGAACATTTAATTTTGTGCTTGGAATCACTAATTGCTTCCACAAGGAGACACCAGCTCTACACATTCATATTTTCTAGGGAGACAGCTAGAGGAACTGCGGCAAACAAACATGATCTTTCTGTTTGTATAGATGACATTTGATGCACTTGCCTAACGAAAAGACTTTGCTTTTCTCCAAAACAATTTTTACTGTGATTTTTTTGGTTCATTGAATACGGATTCCACACCACTTTGTCCGGATATGAATGGATGAAAACAGAAATATCCGGTGGTGTTTTGGCTAACTCAATCCGAAATATTGTGAAAGCCTCTCTGTTTGTGTTTTCTGGGTATTATCGATGGACTTTATTGTTTTGATGGGGACACCAGCTCTACACATTCGTATTTTTTAGGGAGGAAGCTAGAAGATCTGTGGCAAACAAACATGATATTTCCGGTTGTATAGATGACATTTTATGCACTTGCCTAACGAAAAGCCTTTACTTTTCTGCAAAACCATTTTTACTGTGAATATCTCGGGTCATTGCATGCGAACTCCACACCAGTTTACTGGATATGACAGGATGAAACCGGAAATATCCAGTTTTCTTTTGGCTAACTCAATCCCAGATATTGCTACAGCCTCTGTGTTTGTGTATTCCTGATATTATCCACGGACTTTATTGTTTTGAATGTTTTTTATCATGGAACATTTACTTTTGTGCTTGGAATCACTAATTGGTTCCACATGGAGACACCAGCTCTACACATTCGTATTTTCTAGGGAGAAAGCTAGCGGAACTGCGGCAAACAAACATGATATTTCTGTTTCTATAGATGACATTTGATGCACTTGCCTAACGAAAAGACTTTGCTTTTCTCCAAAAGCATTTTTACTGTGATTTTTTTGGTTCATTGCATCCGAATTCCACATCACTTTGTCCGGATATGACCGGATGAAAATTGAAATATCCGGTTGTGTTTTGGCTAATTCCAACCGAAATATTGAGAAAGCTTCTGTCTTTGTGTCTTCTGGATATTATCGATAGACTTTATTGTTTTGAATATTTTATCAGGGAACATTTAATTTTGTACCGTAGAAACACTAATTGGTTCATCATGGAGACACCAGCTCTACAATTCATATTTTCTAGGGAGACTGCTAGAGCAACTGCGGCAAACAAACATGATATTTCTGTTTGTATAGATAATATTTTATGCACTTGCCTAACTAAAAGACTTTGCTTTTTTCCAAAACCATTTTTCTGTGATTTTCTCCGTACACTTCATATGAATTCCACACCAGTTTGTCTGGATATGACTGGATGAAACCTGAAATATCTGGTTTTGTTTTGGCTAACTCAATCCCAGATATTGCTACAGCCTTTGTGTTTGTGTATTCCTGATATTATCCACGGACTTTATTGTTTTGAATGTTTTTATCAAGGAACATGCAATTTTGTACCGTTGAAACACTAATTGGTTCATCATGGAGACACCAGCTCTACACATTCGTATTTTCTAGGGAGAAAGCTAGAGGAACTGTGGCAAACAAACATGATCTTTCTGTTTGTCTAGATGACATTTTATGCACTTGCCTGATGAAAAGACTTTGCTGTTCTCCAAAACCATTTTTACTGTAATTTTCTCGGTCCATTGCATACGAATTCCACACCACTTTATCCGGATATGATTGGATGAAACCAGAAATATCTGGTTGTGTTTTGGCTAACTCAATCTGAAATATTGGTACAGCCTCTGTTTTTTGTGTATTCCTGATATTATCCATGGACTTTATTTTTTTGAATGTTTTTTTTTTTCAGGGAACATTCAATTTTGTGCTTGGAAACACTAATTGGTTCCACATGGAGACACCAGCTCTACACATTCGTATTATATAGGGAGAAAGCTAGAGGAACTCTGGCAAACAAACATGATATTTCTCTTTGAATCGATGACATTTTATGCACTTGCCTAACGAAAAGACTTTGCTTTTCTTCAAAACCATTTTTACTGTAATTTTCTCGGTCCATTGCATACGAATTCCACACCAGTTTGTCTGGATATGACTGGATGAAAACAGAAATATCCGGCTGTGTTTTGGCTAACTCAAGCCGAAATATTGCTACAGACTCTGTGTTTGTATTTTCTGGATATTATCGATGAACTTTATGGTTTTGAATGATTTTATCAGGGAACATTTAATTTTGTACCTTTGAAATACTAATTGGTTCATCATGTGGACACCAGCTCTACACATTCGTATTTTCTAGGGAGAAAGCTAGAGGAACTGTGAAAAACAAACATGATATTTCTGTTTATATAGATGACATTTTATACACTTGCATAACGAAAAGTCTTTGCTATTCTCCAAAACTATTTTTACTGTGATTTTCTCGGTCCATTGCATACGAATTCCACAACAGTTTGTCCTGATATGACTGGATGACCCCGGAAATATCCGGTTTTGTTTTGGCTAACTCAATCCCAGATATTGCTACAGCATCTATGTTTGTGTATTCCTGATATTATCCGCGGACTTTATTGTTTTGAATGTTTTTTATCAGGGAACATTTAATTTTCTGCTTGGAAACACTAATTGGTTCCACATGGAGACACCAGCTCTACACATTCGTATTTTCTAGGGAGAAAGCTAGAGGAACTGCGGCAAACAAACATGATATTTCTGTTTGTATCGAAGACATTTTATGCACTTGCCTAACGAAAAGACTTTGCTTTACTCCAAAAATATTTTAATGTGATTTTCTGGTCCATTGCATACGAATTCCTGAACAGTGTGTCAGGATATGACTGGATGTAACCAGAAATATCCGGTTGTGTTTGGGTAACTCAATCCGAAATATTGTGAAAGCCTCTATTGGTGTTTTCTGGATATTATCAATGGACTTTATTGTTTTCAATGTTTTTATCAGGGAACATTTAATTTTGTTATTGGAAACACTAATTCTTTACACATGGAGACACCAGCTTTACATGTTCGCATTTTGTAGGGAGAAAGCTAGATGAACTGTGGCAAACAAACATGATATTTCTGTTTGTATAGATGACATTTTATGCTCTTGGCTAACGAAAAGACTTTGCTTTACTCCAAAACCATTTCTACTGTGATTTTTTCGGTCCATTGCATACGAATTCCACACCAGTTTGTCCGGATATGACTGGAGGAAACCGGAAATATCCGGTTGTGTTTTGGCTAACTCAATCCGAAATATTGCTACAGACTCTGTGTATGTGTTTTCTGGATATTATCGATGGACTTATTGTTTTGAATGTTTTTATCAGGGAACATTTAATTTTGTACTGTTGAAACACTAATTGTTTCCACATGGAGACACTAACTCTACACATTCGTATTTTCTAGGGAGAAAGCTAGAAGAACTGCGGCAACAAACATGATATTTCTGTTTGTATAGATGAAATTTTATGCACTTGCCTTTTGAAAAGACTTTGCTTTTCTCCAAAACAATTTTTACTCTGATTTTCTCGGTGCATTGCATACGAATTCCACACCAGTTTGTTCGGATATGACTGGATGAAACCAGAAATATCCGGTTGTGTTTTGGCTAAGTCAATCCCAGATATCGTTACCGCCTCTGTGTTTGTGTATTCCTGATATTATCTACGGACATTATTTTTTTGAATGTTTTTTTTTTTCAAGGAACATTAAATTTGGGCTTGGAAACACTAATTCTTTCCACATAGAGACACCAGATCTACACGTTCGTATATTTTAGGGAGAAAGCTTGAAGAACTGCGGCAAACAAACATGATATTTCTGTTTGTATAGATGACGTTTTATGCTCTTGCCTACAGAAAAGACTTTGCTTTTCTCCAAAACCATTTTTCCTGTGATTTTCTCAGTCCATTAGATACGAATTCCACAGCAGTTTGTCTTGATATGACTGGATGAAACCAGAAATATCCGGCTGTGTTTTGGCTAACTCAATCCGAAATATTGCTACAGACTCTGTGTTTGTGTTTTCTGGATATTATCGATGGACTTATTGTTTTGAATGTTTTTATCAGGGAACATTTAATTTTGTACCGTTGAAACACTGATTGTTTCCACATGGAGACACTAGCTCTACACATTCGTATTATCTAGGGAGAAAGCTAGAGGAACTCTGGCAAACAAACATGATATTTCTGTTTGTATAGATGACATTTGATGCACTTGCCTAACGAAAAGACGTTGCTTTTCATGAAACCATTTTACTATGATTTTCTAGGTCCATTGCATACGAATTACACAACACTTTGTCCGTATATGACTGGATGAAACCGGAAATATCTGGTTTTGTTTTGGCAAACTCAATTGCAGATATTGCTACAGCCTCTGTGTTTTTTTTTTCTGGATATTATCCACAGACTTTATTGTTTGGAATGTTTTTTATCCGGGAACATTTTATTTTTAGCTTGGATATAGTAATTGGATCCACATGAAGACACCAGCTCTACATATTCATATTTTCTTGGGAGAAATCTAGAAGAACTGCGACAAACAAACATGATATTTCTGTTTGTATAGATGACATTTTATGCACTTGCCTATTGAAAAGACATTGCTTTTCTCCAAAACCATTTTTTCTTTGGTTTTCTCGTTCCATTGCATATGAATTCCACACAAGTATGTCCGGATATGACTGGATGAAACCGGAAAAATCTGTGTTTTTTTTTTTTTTGGCTAACTCAATCCAAGAAATTGCTACATCCTCAGTGTTTGTGCATTCCTGATATTATCTACGGACTTTATTGTTTTGAATGTTTTGTATCAGGGAACATTTAATTTTGTGCTTGGAAACACTAATTGGTTCCACATGGAGACACCAGCTCTACACATTCGTATTTTCTAGGGAGAAAGCTAGAGGAACTGCGGCAAACAAACATGATATTTCTGTTTGTATAGATGACATTTTATGCACTTGCCTAACGAAAAGACTTTGCTTTTCTCCAAAACAATTTTTAGGGTGATTTTCTGGTCCATTGCATACGAATTCAAGAACAGTTTGTCCGTATATGACTGGATGAAACCAGAAATATCTCATTGTGTTTTGGCTAACTCAATCCCAGATATTGTTACCACATCTGTGGTTGTGTGTTCCTGATATTATCCACAGACTTTACTGTTTTGAATGCTTTTTATCAGGGAACATTTAATTTTCTGCTTGGAAACACTGATTCTTTCCACAGGGAGACACCAGCTCTACACATTCGTATTTTCTAGGTAGAAAGCTAGAGGAAATTCGGCAAGCAAACATGATATTTCTGTTTGTATAGATGACATTTCATGCTCTTGCCTAATGAAAAGACTTTGCTTTTCTCCAAAACCATTTCTACTGTTATTTTCTCGGACCATTGCATACGAATTTCACACCAGTTTGTCCGGATATGACTGGATGAAACCAGAAATATCCGGCTCTGTTTTGGCTAACTCAATCAGAAATATTGCTACAGCCTCTGTGTTTGTGTTTTCTGGATATTATGGATGGACTTATGGTTTTGAATGTTTTTATCAGGGAACATTTAATTTTGTACCGTTGAAACACTAATTGTTTCCACAGGAGACACCAGCTCTACACATTCATATTTTCTAGGGAGAAAGCTAGAGAAACTGCGACAAACAAACATGATATTTCTGTTTGTATAGATGACATTTTATGCTCTTGCCTAACGAAAAGACTTTGCTTTTCTCCAAAACCATTTCTACTGTGATTTTCTCGGTCCATTGCATATGAATTCCACACCACTTTGTAAGAATATGACTGGATGAAACCGGAAATATCTGGTTTTGTTTTGGCTAACTCAATTGCCGATATTGCTACATCCTCTGTGTTTGTGCATTCCTGATATGATCTACGGACTTTATTGTTTTGAATGTTTTTTATCAGGGAACATTTAATTTTGTGCTTGGAAACACTAATTGGTTTCACATGGAGACACCAGCTCTACACATTCATATTTTCTAGGGAGAAAGCTAGAGGAACTGTGGCAAACAAACATGATATTTCTGTTTGTATAGATGACATTTTATGCACTTGCCTATGAAAAGACTTTGCTTTTCTCCAAAACCATTGTTTCTGTGATTTTCTGGTCCATTGCATACGAATTCAAGAACAGTTTCTCCGGATATGACTGGATGAAACCGGAAATATCTGGTAGTGTTTTGGCTAACTCAATCCCAGATATCGTTACCACCACTGTGTTTGTGTATTCCTGATATTATCCACAGACCTTATTGTTTTGAATGTTTTTTTTTTCAGGAAACTTTTAATTTTCTGCTTGGAAACACTAATTGTTTCCACATGGAGACACCAGCTCTTCACATTCGTATTTTCTAGGGAGAAAGCTACAGGAACTGCGGCAAACAAACATGGTATTTCTGTTTGTATAGATGAGATTTTATGCTCTTGCCTAACGAAATGACTTTGCTTTTCTCCAAAACCCTTTGTACTGTGATTTTCTCAGTCCATTGCATACGAATTCCACACCAGTTTTTCTTGAAATGACTGGTTGAAACCAGAAATATCCGCCTGTGTTTTGGCTAACTCAATCTGAAATATTGCTACAGAATCTGTGTTTGTGTTTTCCGGATATTAAAAATGGACTTATTGTTTTGAATGTTTTTATCAGGGAAAAATTAATTTTGTACCGTTGAAACACTAATTGTTTCCACATGGAGACACCAGCTCTACACATTCGTATTTTCTAGGGAGAAAGATAGAGTAACTGCGACAAACAAACATGATATTTCTGTTTGTATAGATGACATTTTATGCACTTGCCTAACGAAAAGACTTTGCTTTTCTTGAAACCATTTATACTATGATTTTATCGGTCCATTGCATACAAATTACACAACACTTTGTCCGTATATGACTGGATGAAACCGGAAATATCCGGTTTTCTTTTGGGTAACTCAATCGCAAATATTGCTACAAACTCTGTGTTTGTTTTTTCTGGATATTATCCACAGACTTTATTGTTTGGAATGTTTTTTATCGGGGAACATTTTATTTTTAGCTTGCATATAGTAATTGGTTCCACATGAAGACACCAGCTCTACATATTCATATTTTCTTGGGAGAAAGCTATAGGAACTGAGACAAACAAACATGATATTTCTGTTTGTATAGATGACATTTTATGCACTTGCCTAACGAAAAGACTTTGCTTTTCTCCAAAACCATTTTTACTGTTATTTTCTCGGTCCATTGCATACGAATTCCACAACAGTTTGTCCGGAAATGACTGGATGAAACCGGAAATATCTGGTTTTGTTTTGGCTAACTCAATCCCAGAAATTGCTACATCCTCTGTGTTTGTGCATTCCTGATTATCTACGGACTTTATTGTTTTGAATGTTTTTTATCAGGGAACATTTAATTTTCTGCTTGGAAACACTAATTGGTTCCACATGGAGACACCAGCTCTACACATTCTTATTTTGTAGGGAGAAAGCTAGAGGAACTGCGGCAAACAAACATGATATTTCTGTTTGTATAGATGACATTTGATGCACTTGCCTAACGAAAAGACTTTGCTTTTCTCCAAAACAATTTTTACTGTGATTTTTTTGGTTCACTGAATACGGATTCCACACCACTTTGTCCGGATATGAATGGATGAAAACAGAAATATCCGGTGGTGTTTTGGCTAACTCAATCCAAAATATTGTGAAAGCCTCTCTGTTTGTGTTTTCTGGGTATTATCGATGGACTTTATTGTTTTGAATGATTTTATCAGGGAACATTTAATTTTGTACCGTAGAAACACTAATTGTGTCATCATGGGTACACCAGCTCTACACATTTGTATTTTCTAGGGAGAAAGCTAGAGGAACTGCGACAAACAAACATGATATTTCTGTTTGTATCTATGAGATTTTATGCACTTGCCTAAGAAAAGACTTTGCTATTCTTGAAAACCATTTTTACTGTGATTTTCTCGGTCCATTGCATACGAATTCCACACCAGTTTGTCCGGATATGACTGGATGAAACCGGAAATATCCGGTATTGTGTTGGCTAACTCAATCCGAAATATTGTGAAAGCCTCTGTGTTTGTGTTTTCTGGATATTATCAACGGACTTTGGTTTTTTCAATGTTTTTTATTGGGGAACATTTTATTTTGAGTTTGGATACAGTAATTCATTCCACAAGGAGACACCAGCTGAACTTATTCGTATTTTCTAGGGAGAAAGCTAGAGTAACTGTAACAAACAAACATGATATTTCTGTTTGTATCGATGACATTTTATGCACTTGCCTAACGAAAAAATTTGCTATTCTCCAAAACGATTTTTACTGTGATTTTCTCGGTCCATTGCATACGAATTCAATACAAGTTTGTCCTTATATGCTTGGAAGAAACCGGAAATATCCGGTATTGTTTTATCTTACTCAATCCCAGATATTGCTACAGCCTCTGTGTTGGTGTATTCCTGATATTATCCAAGGACTTTATTGTTTTGAATGTTTTTTTAACAGGGAACATTTAAGTTTGTGCTTGGAATCATTAATTGGTTCCACATTGAGACACCAGCTCTACACATTCGTATTTTCTAGTGAGAAAGCTAGAGGAACTGTGACAAACAAACATGATATTTCTGTTTGTATAGATGACATTTTATGTACTTGCATAACAAAAAGACTTTGCGTTTCTCCAAAACCAATTTACTGTGAATATCTCAGTCCATTGCTTACGCATTCCATAGCAGTTTACTGGATATGACTGGAAGAAACTGGAAATATCCGATTTGTTTTGGCTAACTCAATCCGAAATATTCTGAAAGCCTCTGTGTTTGTGTTTTCTGGGTATTATCGATGGACTTTATTGTTTTGAATATTTTTTATCGGGGAACATTTAATTTTGTACCGTAGAAACACTAATTGGTTCATCATGGGGACACCAGCTCTACACATTCATATTTTCTAGGGAGACTACAAGAGGAACTACGCAAACAAACATGATATTTCTGTTTGTATAGATGATATTTTATGCACTTGCCTAACGAAAAGACTTTGCTTTTCCCCAAAACCATTTTTACTGTGAATATCTCAGTCCATTGCTCACGAATTCCACACCAGTTTACGGCATATGACTGGAAGAAACCGGAAATATCCCGTTTTGTTTTGGCTAACTCAATCCCAGATATTGCTACAGCCTCTGTGTTTGTGTATTCCTGATATTATCCACTGACTTTATTGTTTTGAATGTTTTTTTATCAGGAAACATTTACTTTTGTGCTTAGAATCACTAATTGGTTCCACATGGAGACACCAGCTCTACACATTCGTATTTTCTGGGGAGAAAACTAGAGGAACTGCGGCAAACAAACATGATATTTCTGTTTGTATAGATGAAATTTTATGCACTTGCCTAACGAAAAGACTTTGCTTTTCTCCAAAACCATTTTTACTGTGGTTTTTTGGTTCATTGCATATGAATTCCACACCAGTTTGTCCGGATATGACTGAATGAAAACAGAAATATCCGGTTGTATTTTGGCTAACTCAATCTGAAATATTGTGAAAGCCTCTTTGTTTGTGTTTTCTGGATATTATCGATGGACTTTATTGTTTTGAATGTTTTTTTTTTTCAGGAAACATTTAATTTTGTACCGTTGAAACACTAATTGGTTCATCATGGGAACACCAGCTCTACACATTCGTATTTTCTACGGAGAAAGCTAGAGGAACTGCGGCAAACAAACATGATATTTCCGTTTGTATCGATGACATTTTATGCACTTGCCTAACGAAAAGACTTTGCTATTCTCCAGAACCATTTTTATTGTGATTTTTTCAGTCCATTGCATACGAATTCCCCACCAGTTTGTCCGGATATGACTGGAAGAAACAGGAAATATCCGGTTTTTTTGGCTAACTCAATCCCAGATATTGCTACAGCCTCTGTGTTTGTGTATTCCTGATATTATCCATGGACTTTAGTAATTTGAATGTTTTTTTATTGGGGAGCATTTTATTTGAGCATGGATACAGTAATTGGTTCCACATGGAGACACCAGCTGGACATATTCGTAGTTTCTAGGGAGAAAGCTAGAGGAACTGTGGCAAACAAACATGATATTTCTGTTTGTATAGATGACATTTGATGCACTTGCCTAACGAAAGGACTTTGCTTTTCTCCAAAACCATTTTTATTGTGAATATCTCTGTCCATTGCTTACGAATTCCACACCAGTTTACCGGATATGACTGGATGAAACCGGAAATATCCTCTTTTGTTTTGGCGAACTCAATCCAAGATATTACTACAGCCTCTGTGTTTGTGTATTCCTGATATTATCCACGGACTTTATTGTTTTGAATGCTTTTTATTAGGGAACATTTAAATTTGTACCATTGAAACACTAATTGGTTCATCATGGGGACACCAGCTCTACACATTCGTATTTTCTAGGGAGAAAGCTACAGGAACTGCGGCTAAGAAACAAGATATTTCTGTTTGTATCTATGAACTTTATGCATTTGCCTAACGAAAAGACTTTGCTTTTCTCCAAAACCATTTTTACTGTGTTTTTCTCAGTCCACAGCTTACGAATTCCACACAAGTTTGTGCGGATATGACTGGAAGAAACCGGAAATATACTGTTTTGTTTTGGCTAACTCAATCCCAGATATTGCTACCGCCTCTGTTTGTGTATTCCTGATATTATCCACGGACTTTATTGTTTTGAATGCTTTTTATCAGGGAATATTTCATTTTGTGCTTGGAATCACTAATTGGTTCCACATGGAGACACCAGCTCTTCACATTCATATTTTCTAGGGAGAAAGCTAGAGGAACTGCGGCAAACAAACATGATATTTCTGTTTGTATAGATGACATTTGATGCACTTGCCTAACGAAAAGACTTTGTTATTCTCCAAAACCATTTTACTGTGATTTTCTCAGTCCATTGCATACGAATTCCCCACCAGTTTGTGGCGATATGACTGGATGAAAACAGAAATATCCGGTGGTGGTTTGGCTAACTCAATCCGAAATATTTTGAAAGCCTCTGTGTTTCTCTTTTCTGGATATTATCAATGGACTTTATTGTTTTGAATATTTTTATCAGGGAACATTTAATTTTGTACCGTTGAAACACTAGTTGTTTCATCATGGGCACACCAGCTCTACACATTTGTATTTTCTAGGGAGAAAGCTAGAGGAACTGCGGCAAACAAACATGATATTTCTGTTTGTATAGATGACATTTTATGCAGTTGCCTAAGAAAAGACTTTGCTATTCTCCAAAACAATTTTTACTGGGATTTTCTCGGTCCATTGCATACGAATTCCACACCAGTTTGCCCGGATATGACTGGATGAAACCGGAAATATCCGGTATTGTTTTTGCTAACTCAATCCGAAATATAGTGAAAGCCTCTGTGTTTGTGTTTTCTGGATATTATCAACGGACTTCAGGTTTTTGAATTTTTTTTATCGGGGAACATTTTATTTTGAGATTGGATACAGTAATTCATTCCACAAGGAGACACCCGCTGAAAATATTCGTATTTTCTAGGGAGAAAGCTAGAGGAACTGCGACACACAAACATGATATTTCTGTTTGTATAGATAACATTTTATGCACTTGCCTAACGAAAAGACTTTGCTATTCTCTAAAACCATTTTTACTGGGATTTTCTCTGTCCATTGCATACGAATTCCACACAAGTTTGTCCGGATATGACTGGAAGAAACCGGAAATATCAGGTTGTGTTTTGGCTAAGTCAATCCGAAATATTGTGAAAGCCTCTGTGTTAGTGTTTTCTGGATATTATCAACGGATTTTAGTTTTTTGAATATTTGTTATCGGGGAACATTTTATTTTGAGCTTGGATACAGTAATTCGTTCCACAAGGAGACACCAGGTGAACATATTCGTATTTTCTAGGGAGAAAGCTAGAGGAACTGTGGCAAACAAACATGATATTTCTGTTTGTTTAGATGACATTTTATGCACTTGCCTAACGAAAACACTTTGCTTTTCTCCAAAACCGTTTTTACTGTGACTTTCTCGGTCCATTGCATACGAATTCCACACCATTTTACCAGATATGACTGGATGAAAGCAGAAATATCCGGTATTGTTTTATCTAACTCAATCCCAGATATTGCTACAGCCTCTGTGTTTGTGTATTCCTGATGTTATCAATGGACTTTATGGTTCTGAATGTTTTTTATCAGGGAACATTTTAATTTTGAGCTTGGTATCACTAATTGGTTCCACATGGAGGAACCAGCTCTACACATTCATATTTTCTAGGGAGAAAGCTAGTGGAACTGCCACAAATAAACATGATATTTCTGTTTGTATCGATGACATTTTATGCAATTGCCTAACGAAAAGACTTTGTTATTCTCCAAAACCATTTTACTGTGATTTTCTCGGTCCATTGCATACGAATTCCCCACCAGTTTGTGGGGATATGACTGGATGAAACCAGAATTATCCGGTTGTGTTTTGGCTAACTCAATACGAAATGTTGTGAAAGCCTCCGTGTTGGTGTTTTCTGGATATTATCAACGGATTTTATTTTTATTTTTTTTTACTTTTATTTAATGAATATAAATTTCCAGTGTACATCTTATGGATTACAATGGCTTCCCCCTCCCTTAAATTCCCTCCCACCGCTACCCTCTCCTCTCCCGCTCCCTGTCCCCTTTCATTTGCATCAAGATTCATTTTCAATTCTCTTTATATACAGAAGATCAATTTAGTATATATGAAGTAAAGATTTCAACAGTTTGCACCCACATAGAAACAAAAAGTGAAACATACTGTTTGAGTACTAGTTATAGCATTAAATCACAATGTACAGCACATTAAGGACAGAGATCCCACATGAGGAGCAAGTGCACAGTGGCTCCTGTTGTTGACCCAACAAATTGACACTCTAGAGGAATCCAAGATGGCGGAATAGGAAGGGAGCACATTGATATTCTTCGGCAAGACACAGCTTAATATAAGTGGAGATACTGCAGGGTCAAGGAAGAGTAGGGGAAGAAACAGCAGCGGAAACTCTTCCGGAACTAGTGATTCACAGCGGACCTGCGTGGAGAGCGTGGGAGCCCAAGTTCGGGAAACCAGCAGCAGACTCAACGCACCAGCGCTGGAACGCGAGGTGAGCCGAACCTCCATAGCCCGAGACACCAGCGGGCAAGCGGAAAGAGGAGGCTAGAGGGAACGAGCCTTGAAACTCCGTGGGGAAAATTCACCAGGCTAACTAGAAGAGAGAGAGGGAAAAAAAAGTGACTGAAACGGACACGAGTTTCTCTCTCTCCACTCACCCCTCAAGGGCGAGCAAGACAAAGAGCAGGCGCCATTTTGGACATACGTCATAAGCAGGGCGACCTCAGGTCTGCACCGGCCCTGAGCCTAGCAGAAAAACCTGACTCGGGGGGGAGGGGTGAAATAACAGGAGATTAGCATCTAACTTGGCAACCCAGTGGGAGACTGCAGGAGAATTGGAGCCCACACTGAGGGCAGCAGAGATTCCCTGTGTGGTCCTTGGGAAAGAGCTTCCAATCTCTGGCTCCTGTAGGTATATCATTTGCCTGCTAACTACCTCCAATTACATTCAGCTGTGTGGAATTACTTCCCTTTTGAATCAACAAAAGAGACACTTACCACACCTAACCTGGGAGTGTCTTCTTGACACACCCTCAACCCTGAGGAACCAAACACAGCTCGCAGTCCACACCCATCTCAAGCCTCTAAGGCTCCACTAAAAGCAGACAGTCCACTTAATATAGAGTCATAGTATAACAAGAAAAAAAAAACACCACAGTGAAGAAACCAAATATCTCCAACATGCCATACAACAAACGCAAAAACCAAGCTAACAAGAACAAGGAAGACACTGTGACGCCCACAAATGAAAAAGACACCCCAACTCAAGATTATGAAGATGATTAGATAGAAGAAATGCAAGAAGCGGATCTCAAAAATTTGATAAGAACATTAAGAAGTTCTCAAAAACAAATTCTTGAACTACAGAAATCCTTAAAGGACAAGATAGAAAATCTCTCTCGTGAAAGTGAAATATTAAGGAGGAATCAAAATGAAATGAAACAACTAATGGAACAAGAAATGGTGATTGTGACGAGAAATCATAATGAAATGAAGAATTCAATAGATCAAATGACAAACACATTAGAGAGCCTTAAAAACAGAATGGGCGAAGCAGAAGAGAGAATATCAGACTTAGAAGACAGAGAACAGGAAAGGAAACAGGCAAACCAAAGAAAAGAAGAAGAAATTAGAAATCTAAAAAATATTGTCGGGAATCTACAGGATACTATTAAAAAATCTAACATTCGGGTTTTAGGAGTTCCTGAAGGCATGGAGAGGGAGAAAGGATTAGAAGGCATTTTCAGTGAGATACTAGCAGAAAATTTCCCAGGTTTGGAGGACAGAGGCATCTTAGTACAGGAAGCTTATAGAACCCCTAATAAACATGACCAAAAGAGATCCTCACCACGACACGTCATAACATAGCCTTGGCAACACATGACGACAGCCTAGGGTGGTTACTGGTGCCATAAACTAGAGTGTCAATTTGTTGGGTCAGCAACAGGAGCCACTGTGCGCTTGCTCCTGATGTGGGATCTCTGTCCTTAATGTACTGTACATTTTGATTTAATGCTAAAACTAGTACTCAAACAGTATGTTTCACTTTTTGTTTCTATGTGGGTGCAAACTGTTGAAATCTTTACTTAATGTATACTAAATTGATCTTCTGTATATAAAGAGAATCGAAAATTAATCTTAATGTGAATGGAAGGGGAGAGGGAGCGGGAGAGGGGAGGGTCGCGGGTTGGAGGGAAATTATGGGAAGGGGTAGTCATTGTAATCTATAAGCTGTATACTGGAAATTTATATTCATTAAATAAAAGTTAAAAAAAAAACAAATTGACACTCTAGTTTATGGCGCCAGTAACCATCCTAGGCTGTCATCATGAGTTGCCAAGGCTATGGAAGCCTTCCAAGTTTACCGACTCTGATCATATTTAGACAAGTTCATAAAAGACAGAGTGAGGATAGTAACCAATGATCCTAAGAGTGGCATTTACCAGCTTTGAACAATTGTACAGCATTAAGTGGGGGAGAGGACCATCAGTACACACAGGTTGGAGTAGAGCCATTGGTGGTAGAGTAGAGGTTATGATTACAAAGGAATGAGGCCCAAGTGCACTAGACAGGGCCTAGAACAAAGGACAGAGTCATTATTAGAGGAGCTAAGAAAGGTGCTGTCTAAGCTACAAGTAATTTTTCTGATTGAGAGTCAAATGGAACCTGATAGAAGGGGCTTGATAATAATCTGGTGGGCTTTAGGCCTTGTAAGTTAAGAGGCCCAGACCTATCTATCTCTTCACATGGGGTATATCCTAAGGGAGGTGTGAACCTCCTAGGGGAAGGCCCTCTGTTGACTTTCATTACTTGGCTGGCCTGGGAGGAGCGCTGGGCAGGTAAATGCAGGGGGCATCTCTAACAAGAAATTTACAGTTCTGCCTGCAGTGTTGCTGACCCTACTTGACCAAACCCTCAGCTGCAGTGGTCATTTTGGAAGTTGGGCTGAGTGAAGGGCTTTTCAGCTTAGAGCCAATAAGATCTGTGGCTCTGACCTGGGCATCCTTCGACTCCAGGGCAGGTCCATTTCCAGTGACCCAACTCTTGGCAGAGCTACCAGGGCTCTTCACAAGCTGATTTCTGCTGAAGCCCAGGCTTACCACATTGAAAGCCACTGCTGTGGACTGGCCTGTTGGGTCTCCTTGAGGGCAGATCACTGTACAGATCAGCCATTAATAGGCCTGCCACCCATTGCTTCTGATGCCGAGCTTTCTTTTCCTCCTGGTTTGTGTTAAAGCAGACCAGAGGATGCAAGTCAAGGGAGTGCCCAAGTCCCATCTCTAATCTTCTGCGGCCTGAACTACAAGTCTATAGTCACAGGCATGTTCTGCAGTAGTTTTTCTAAGGTAGACAATGCCCATGAGGAAAATTATATTCTCACTTGAAAACTTTCTTTCCCTTTGGTCTGAAAGGGAGGTTTTTTCTACTTACTGTATACTTCGCTGATGGCAAAGTGAATCTACTATGAGATTATTAGTTAAGTTCTTATTTTGGCTATGTTATTACAGAAAAATGTTAGCCATCTCTTTTATAAGGTCTAAAGATTTAATTGTGCCTCCTACAGATTCCTTTATAATAGAATTAGTTTCCTACCTTGAAGAGAATAGAGAAATGAAAGAACAAGTTGGGCTTAGAATAGAGAAATGAGGGAGCAAGTCCCAGATCGCTTACTGACAATAGCAATATGACATGAATACTTAGCAAACCGTTGCAACCATTAGATAACAACTTAAGAAAACATTTACCAGAAGGTCCAATGCCTTCTATAAATTTTAAGAATCATGTATTTGAAAATACCGCTTAAATATCTAACATGGTGTAGTTTGTTTAGCCAGTAAACTTAAGCACAACCATCTAAAATGTTTTTAGTTTCTTTCTACCAACAAGTATAAAACATATGATACAGAGATCCAGGTCACACCAATTAAAATGTATCTTTGATTGATTTTAGCAGCTTAAATTTATGGACCATCTTATCTATAAGCCATTTAAAACTCTTAATAAAATTCCCCCATGTGGACATACAATATGTACACACATATAACATAGCATAATAGACCAATATAGCAATTTTAATAATAGCTTTTAAAATCTTTAACTCTTTTTCTAGATTGCCAATGGATTTGAATTGCTTTTTGTTTTTAGTAACCTCAGTTAACCATACTTTCTCTCAGTTGATACTTTTAATACATTATTGGCTTCATCTGTTTACAGAGCCATCCCAAAGTACTGAATACAATAGAAGTGGCTGGAAAAAGTCCATAGGAACCTATAGGAGGACAGCTAAACACAGAACCAACAATGCTTTAGTTTTATGAGCAGCACATCATATATAACTATGGATGACAAAAGACTTTAAGTCGCCATGTTTAAAATGATAAACTCATCAACCAATAAGAGGCACTTGCTTACTTCACAGTATTTTTGAAAGCACCTGTAGGATTTTACAAGTATTTAACCCTTTAGGCCTCTGGGGCTTTCTCATTAAGATAACTATCATGTCTAGTAACACAAGATCATTAGACTTTTTAATTCTCAAACATTTGTATTAATGGCATTTTCCATTATAGAAACTTAAAGTCTGGTAGCACATCACATCCTGACAGTCCTTCTAATATAATCCAAATAGCCTGCTTAGTTGGTGTCTCTATAAGATGAGAGACATAGGTCCTTCGATTTTTTCAGTTGGGCCCAAACTGGAAAAACCAAAGTCCAGGATTTACTGGAAATTTTAGAGACCAGATTGTTTGAAACTTTGATTTTTTGAATGCCTGTCAAGAATGCCAAGAAGGCTCAAAATCCAAAATATCTGGTTGAAATAAGATTCCTTAATATCATGACATAACATAGACCAAATTTGATCATTGTTACAAGGTGACTATTCAAATCTTTGAAAAGAAGCACATATTTAAATAACCCATAGCTCTTAATAAAAATTCAGCTGTTTTTGAACAATTAGAATTTAACAGACATCAAGAGCACATAATAGATTACTTGAACACATTGCTTTAACAGAGCATCAGAGTTTAATTCTATGTCAAAGAGAAATTGAGCCTCCTGTGATCTTTTGCTGTGAGGTTTCCTTCCTTTACTTTCTTTCATATTGGTGACCGTGTTTCTGTGTTTCTGTGTGTAACACATCGTTAAGCCTCTTTGGCAGGGCAGGATGAGTGGCAACAAATTCTTTCAGTTTCTGTTTGCTATGAAAAGACTTAATTTCACCTTCATTCACAAATGAGAGCTTTGCAGGATATAGTATTCTGGGCTGGCAGTTTTTCTCTCTTAATACCTGGGCTATGTCTCGCCATTCCCTTCTAGCTTGTAGGGTTTCTGATGAGAAGTCTGCTGTGAGTCTAATTGGAGATCCTCTAAGAGTAATCTGACGTTTCTCTCTTGCACCTTTTAGGATCTTTTCTTTATGTTTCACTGTGGTGAGTGTGATTACAACATGTCGTGGTGAGGATCTCTTTTGGTCATGTTTATTAGGGGTTCTATAAGCTTCCTGTACTAAGATGCCTCTGTCCTTCTCCAAACCTGGGAAATTTTCTGCTAGTATCTCCCTGAAAATGCCTTCTAATCCTTTCTCCCTCTCCATGCCTTCAGGAACTCCTAGAACCCGAATGTTGGGTTTTTTAATAGTATCCTGTAGATTCCTGACAATATATTTTAGATTTCTGATTTCTTCTTCTTTTCTTTGGTTTGCCTGTTTCCTTTTCTGTTCTCTGTCTTCTTTTTTTTTTAATTTTTTTTGACAGGCAGTGTGGATAGTGAGAGAGAGAGAGAGAAAGGTCTTCTTTTTGCCGTGGTTCACCCTCCAATGGCCGCCGCGGTAGGCGCGCTGCGACCTGCGCATCGCACTGATCCGATGGCAGGAGCCAGGTGCTTATCCTGGTCTCCCATGGGGTGCAGGGCCCAAGGACTTGGGCCATCCTCCACTGCACTCCCTGCCACGCAGAGAGCTGGTGTGGAAGAGGGGCAACCGGGACAGGATCGGTGCCCCGACCAAGACTAGAACCCGGTGTGCTGGCGCCGCAAGGCGGAGGATTAGCCTAGTGAGCCGCGGCGCCGGCCATGTTCTCCGTCTTCTATGTCTAATATTCTCTCTTCTGCTTCGCCCATTCTGTTTTTAAGGCTCTCTAATGTGTTTGTCATTTGATCTATTGAATTCTTCATTTCATTATGATTTCTCGTCACTATCACAGTTTCTTGTTCCACTAGTTGTTTCATTTCATTTTGATTCCTCCTTAATATTTCATTTTCACGAGAGAGATTTTCTATCTTGTCCATTAAGGATTTCTCTAGTTCAAGAATTTGTTTTTGAGAAATTCTTAATGTTCTTATCAATTTTTTGAGATCCGCTTCTTGCATTTCTTCGATCTCATCATCTTCATAATCTTGAATTGGGGTGTCTTTTTCATTTGTGGGCGTCACAGTGTCTTCCTTGTTCTTGTTAGCTTGGTTTTTGTGTTTGTTGTTTGGCATGTTGGAGATATTTGGTTTCTTCACTGTGGTGTTTTTTCTTGTTACACTATGGCTCTCTATTAAGTGGACTGTCTGCTTTCAGTGGAGTCTTAGAGGCTTGAGATGAGTGTGGACTGAGAGCTGTGTTTGGTTCCTCAGGGTTGAGGGTGTGTCAAAGATGACACTCCCAGGTTAGGTGTGGTAAATGTCTCTTTCTTTTTTTTTGATTCAAAAGGGAAGTAATTCTGCACAGCTGAACATAATTGGAGGTAGTTAGCAGGCAAATGATATACCCACAGGAGCCAGAGATCGGAAGCTCTTTCCCAAGGACCACACAGGAAATCTGTGCTGCCCTCAGTGTGGGCTCCAATTCTCCTGCAGTCTCCCACTGGGTTGCCAAGTTAGATCCTAACCTCCTGTTATTTCACCCCTCCCCCCAGAGTCAGGTGTTTCTGCTAGGCTCAGGGCCGGTGCAGACCTGAGGTCGCCCTGCTTATGATGTATGTCCAAAATGGCACCTGCTCTGTCTTTCTCACCTTTGAGAGGTGAGCGGAGAGAGAGAAACTTGTGTCCGTATCGGTCACTTTTTTTTATTTGTTTCCTCTCTCTCTTCTTGTTAGCCTGGTGAATTTTTCCCCATGGAGTTTCAAGCCTCGTTCCCTCTAGCCTCCTCTTTCCACTTGCCCGCTGGTGTCTTGAGCTATTGAGGTTCGGCTCACCTCACGTTCCAGTGCTGGTGTGTTGAGTCTGCCGCTGGTGTCCTGAACTTGGGCTCCCACGCTCTCCACGCAGGTACACTGTGAAACACTAGTTCCGGAACTGTTTCCTCTGCTGTTTCATCCCCTACTCTTCCTTGACCTTGCAGTATCTCCATTTATATTAAACTGTATCTCCCCCGGACTAATAGTGTGCTCGCTGCCTATTTCGCCATCTTACCGCTCTCTAAATTTCCTATCCGGACTTTATTCTTTAGAATGTTGTTTATGGCGGAACATTTTATTTTGAGCTTGGATACAGTATATGGTTCCACATGGAGACACCAGCTGAACATATTCATATTTTCTAGGGAGAAAGCTAGAGGAACTGCGACAAACAAACATGATATTTCTGTTTGTATAGATGACATTTTATGCACTTGCCTAACGAAAAGATTTTGTTATTCTCCAAAACCATTTTTACTGTGATTTTCTCAGTCCATTGCTTACGAATTCCACAAAAGTTTGTCCGGATATGACTGGATGAAACCGGAAATATCCGGTATTATTTTGGCTAACTCAATCCGAAATATTGTGAAAGCCTCTGTGTTTGTGTTTTCTGGATATTATCAATGGACTTTAGGTTTTTGAATGTTTTTTATTGGGGAATATTTTATTTTGAGCTTGGATACAGTAATTCGTTCCACAAGGAGACACCAGCTGAACATATTCGTATTTTCTAGGGAAAAAGCTAGAGGAACTGTGGCAAACAATCATAATATTTCTGTTTGTATCGATGACATTTTATGCACTTGCCTAACGAAAAGATTTTGTTATTCTCCAAAACCATTTTTACTGTGATTTTCTCGGTCCATTGCTACGAATTCCACACCAGTTTGTCCGGATATGACTGGATGAAACTGGAAATATCCAGTATTGTTTTGGCTAACTCAATCCGAAATATTGTGAATGCCTCTGTGTTTGTGTTTTCTGGATATTATCGATGGACTTTATTGTTTTGAATGTTTTTATCAGGGAACATTTAATTTTGTACCATTGAAACTCTAATTGGTTCATCTTGGGGACACCAGCTCTACACATTCGTATTTTCTAGGGAGAAAGCTAGAGGAACTGCGGCAAACAAACATGATATTTCTGTTTGTATACATGACTTTGCTTTTCTCCAAAACCATTTTTACTGTGAATTTCTCGGTCCATTGCATATGAATTCCACACCAGTTTGTCCGGATATGACTGGATGAAAACAGAAATATCCGGTGGTGGTTTGGCTAACTCAATCCCAAATATTGTGAAAGCCTCTGTGTTTTTTTGTTTTCTGGATATTATCGATGGACTTTATTGTTTTGAATATTTTTATCAGGGAACATTTAATTTTGTACTGTTGAAACACTAATTGGTTCATCATGGGGACACCAGCTCTACACACTCGTATTTTCTACGGAGAAAGCTAGAGGAACTGCGGCAAACAAACATGATATTTCTGTTTGTCTAGATGACATTCTATGCACTTGCCTTACGAAAAGACTTTGCTATTCTCCAAAGCTATTTTTACTGTGATTTTCTCGGTCCATTGCATACGAATTCCACAACAGTTTGTCCGGATATGACTGGATGAAAACAGAAATATCCGGTGGTGGTTTGGCTAACTAAATTCGAGATATTGTGAAAGCCTCTGTGTGTTTTCTGGATATTATCGATGTACTTTATTGTTTTGAATGTTTTTATAAGGGAACATTTAATTTCGTACCGTAGAAACAGTAATTGGTTCATCATGGGGACACCAGCTCTACACAGTTGTATTTGCTACGGAGAAAGCTAGAGGAACTGCGGCAAACAAACATGATATTTCTCTTTGTCTAGATGACATTATATGCACTAGCATAACGAAAAGACTTTGCTGTTCTCCAAAACCATTTTTACTGTGATTTTCTCGGTCCATTGCATATGAATTCCACACCAGTTTGTCCGTATATGACTGGATGAAACCGGAAATATCCGGTTTTGTTTTGGCTAACTCAATCCGAAATATTGTGAAAGCCACTGTGTTTGTGTTTTCTGGGTATTATCGATGGACTTTATTTTTTTGAAAGTTTTTTATCAGGGAACATTTAATTTTGTACCGTTGAAACACTAATTAGTTCATAATGGGGACACCAGCTCTTACATTTGTATTTTCTATGGAGAAAGCTAGAGGAACTGCGGCAAACAAACATGATATTTCTGTTTGTATGGATGACATTTTATGCACTTGCCTTACGAAAAGACTTTGCTGTTCTCCAAAACTATTTTTACTGTGATTTTCTCGGTCCATTGCATACGAATTCCACAGCAGTTTGTCCGGATATGACTGGATGAAAACTTAAATATCCGGTATTGTTTTGGCTAACTCAATCCGAAATATTGTGAAAGCCTCTGTGTTTGTGTTTTCTGGCTATTATCAATGGACTGTAGTTTTTTCAATGTTTTTTATCAGGGAACATTTTATTTTGAGCTTGGATACACTAATTGGTTCCACATGGAGACACCAGCTGAACATATTCCTATTTTCTAGGGAGAAAGCTAGAGGAACTGTGGCTAACAAACATGATATTTCTGTTTGTCTAGATGACATTTGATGCACTTGCCTAACGAAAAGATTTTGCTGTTCTCCAAAACCATTTTTACCCAGAATTTCTCGGTTCATTGCATATGAATTCCACACTAGTTTCTACGGATATGACTGGATGAAACCGGAAATATATGGTTTTGTTTTGGCTAACTCAATCCCAAATATTGCTCTAGCCACTGAGTTTGTTTTTTCTGGATATTATGCACGGACTTCATTGTTTCGAATGTTTTTTTATCGGGGAACATTTTATTTTGAGCTTGGATACAGTAATTCGTTCCACAAGGAGACACCTGGTGAACATATTCGTATTTTCTAGGGAGGAAGCTAGAGGAACTGTGGCAAACAAACATGATATTTCTGTTTGTATAGATGACATTTTATGCACTTGCCTAACGAAAAGACTTTGCTTTTCTCCAAAAAAATTTCTGTGATTTTCTCGGTCATTTGCATACGAATTTCACACCTTTTTGTCTGGATATGACTGGCTGAAAACAGAAATTTCCCGTGGTGGTTTGGGTAACTCAATCCCAAATATTGTGAAAGCCTCTGTGTTGGTGTTTTCTGGATATTATCGATGGACTTTATTGTTTTGAATATTTTTATCAGGGAACATTTAATTTTGTACCATTGAAACACTAATTGGTTCATCATGGGGACACCAGCTGTACACACTCGTATTTTCTACGGAGAAAGCCAGAGGAACTGCCACAAACAAACATGATATTTCTGTTTGTCTAGATAACATTCTATGCACTTGCCTTACGAAAAGACTTTGCTGTTCTCCAAAACTATTTTTACTGTGATTTTCTCAGTCCATTGCATACGAATTCCACACCAGTTTGTCTGGATATGACTGGATGAAACCGGAAATATCCGGAGTTGTTTTTTCTAACTCAATCCGAAATATTGTGAAAGCCTCTCTGTTGGTGTTTTCTGGATAGTATCATCGGACTTTAGGTTTTTGAAGTTTTTTTATTGGGGAACATTTTATTTTGTGCTTGGATACAGTAATTCATTCCACAAGGAGACACGAGGTGAACATATTCGTATTTTCTAGGGAGAAAGCTAGAGGAACTGTGGCAAACAAACATGATATTTCTGTTTGTATAGATGACATTTTATGCACTTGCCTAACGAAAAGACTTTGCTTTTCTCCAAAACCATTTATACCCAGAATTTCTCGGTCCATTGCAGACGAATTCCACACCAGTTTGTCCGGATATGACTGGATGAAAACAGAAATATCCGGTGGTGGTTTGGCTAACTCAATCCGAAATATTGTGAAAGCCTCTTTTTTTTTGTTTTCTGGATATTATCGATGGACTTTATTGTTTTGAATGTTTTTTATTGGGGAACATTTTATTTTGTGCTTGGATACAGTAATTCGTTCCACAAGGAGACACCAGCTGAACATATTCGTATTTTCTAGGGAGAAATCTAGAGGAAATGCAGCAAACAAACATGATATTTCTGTTTGTATCGATGACATTTCATGTACTTGCCTAACGAAAACACTTTGCTTTGCTGCAAAACCATTTTTACTGTGAATTTCTCGGTCCATTGCATACGAATTCCACACCAGTTTGTCCGGATATCCTGGATGAAAACAGAAATATCCGGTGGTGGTTTGGGTAACTAAATTCGAAATATTGTGAAAGCCTCTGTGTGTTTTCTGGATATTATCGATGGACTTTATTGTTTTGAATGTTTTTATCAGGGAACATTTTATTTTGTACCATTGAAACACTAAGTAGTTCATAATGGGGACACCAGCTCTTACAATCGTATTTTCTGGGGAGAAAGCTAGAGGAACTGCGGCAAACAAACGTGATATTTCTGTTTGTATGGATGACTTTTTATGCACTTGCCTTACGAAAAGACTTTGCTGTTCTCCAAAACTATTTTTACTGTGATTTTCTCGGTCCATTGCATACGAATTCCACAAAAGTTTGTCCGCATATGACTGGAAGAAAACAGAAATATCCGGTATTGTTTTGGCTAACTCAATCCGAAATATTGTGAAAGCCTCTGTGTTGGTGTTTTCTGGATATTATCAACGGACTTTAGGTTTTTGAATGTTTTTTATTGGGGAACATTTTTTTTTGAGCTTGGATACAGTAATTCGTTCCACAAGGAGACACCAGCTGAACATATTCGTATTTTCTAGGGAGAAAGCTAGAGGAACTGTGGCAAACAAACATGATATTTTTGTTTGTATCGATGACATTTTATGCACTTGCCTAACGAAAAGACTTTGCTATTCTCCAAAACCATTTTTACTGTGATTTTCTCGGTCCATTGAATACGAATTCCACACCAGTTTTTCCGGATATGACTGGATGAAAACAGAAATATCCGGTGGTGGTTTGGCTAACTAAATTCGAGATATTGTGAAAGCCTCTGTGTGTTTTCTGGATATTATCGATGGACTTTATTGTTTTGAATGTTTTTATAAGGGAACATTTAATTTTGTACCGTTGAAACACTAATTGGTTCATCATGGGGACACCAGCTCTACACATTCGTATTTTCTAGGGAGAAAGCTAGAGGAACTGTAACAAAGAAACATGATATTTCTCTTTGTATAGATGGCATTATATGCACTTGCATAAAGAAAAGACTTTGCTATTCTCCAAAACCAATTTTACTGTGATTTTCTCGGTCCGTTGCGTATGAATTCCACACCAGTTTGTCCGTATATGACTGGATGAAACCGGAAATATCCGGTTTTGTTTTGGCTAACTCAATCCAAAATATTGTGAAAGCCTCTGTGTTTGTGTTTTCTGGGTATTATCGATGGACTTTATTGTTTTGAATGTTTTTTATCAGGGAACATTTAATTTTGTACCGTTGAAACACTAATTAGTTCATAATGGGGACACCAGCTCTTACATTTGTATTTTCTATGGAGAAAGCTAGAGGAACTGCGGCAAACAAACATGATATTTGTGTTTATATGGATGACATTTTATGCACTTGCCTTACGAAAAGACTTTGCTGTTCTCCAAAACTATTTTTACTGTGATTTTCTCGGTCCATTGCATACGAATTCCACAACAGTTTGTCCGGATATGACTGGATGAAAACAGAAATATCCGGTTGCGTTTTGGCTAACTCAATCGAAATATTGTGAAAGCCTCTGTGTTTGTGTTTTCTGGCTATTATCAACGGACTTTAGGTTTTTCAATGTTTTGTATTGGGGAACATTTTATTTTGAGCTTGGATACAGTAATTCTTTCCAGAAGGAGACACCAGCTGAACATATTCGTATTTTCTAGGGAGGAAGCTAGAGGAACTGTGGCAAACAAACTTGATATTTTTGTTTGTATGGATGACTTTTTATGCACTTGCCTAATGAAAAGACTTTGCTATTCTCCAAAACCATTTTTACTATGATTTTCTCGGTCCATTGAATACGAATTCCACACCAGTTTTTCCGGATATGACTGGATGAAAACAGAAATATCCGGTGGTGGTTTGGCTAACTAAATTCGAGATATTGTGAAAGCCTCTGTGTGTTTTCTGGATATTATCGATGGACTTTATTGTTTTGAATGTTTTTATCCGGGAACATTTAATTTTGTACCGTTGAAACAGTAATTGGTTCATCATGGGGACACCAGCTCTACACATTTGTATTTTCTATGGAGAAAGCTAGAGGAACTGCGGCAAACAAACATGATATTTCTGTTTGTATGGATGACATTTTATGCACTTGCCTTACGAAAAGACTTTGCTGTTCTCCAAAACTATTTTTACTGTGATTTTCGCAGTCCATTGCATACGAATTCCAAAACAGTTTGTCCGCATATGACTGGATGAAAACAGAAATATCCGGTATTGTTTTGGCTAACTCAATCCGAAATATTGTGAAAGCCTCTGTTTTGTGTTTTCTGGCTATTATCAAAGGAATTTAGTATTTTCTATGTTTTTTATCGGGGAACATTTTATTTTGAGCTTGGATACACTAATTGGTTCCACATGGAGACACCAGCTGAACATATTCCTATTTTCTAGGGAGAAAGCTAGAGGAACTGTGGCTAACAAACATGATATTTCTGTTTGTCTAGATGACATTTGATGCACTTGCCTAACGAAAAGATTTTGCTGTTCTCCAAAACCATTTTTACCCAGAATTTCTCGGTCCATTGCATATGAATTCACACCAGTTTCTACGGATATTACTGGATGAAACCGGAAATATATGGTTTTGTTTTGGCTAACTCAATCCCAAATATTGCTCCAGCCACTGTGTTTGTTTTTTCTGGATATTATGCACGGACTTCATTGTTTCAAATGTTTTTTTATCGGGGAACATTTTATTTTGAGCTTGGATACAGTAATTCGTTCCACAAGAAGACACCAGCTGAACATATTCGTATTTTCTAGGGAGAAAGCTAGAGGAACTGTGGCAAACAAACACGATATTTCTGTTTGTATAGATGACATTTTATGCACTTGCCTAACGAAAAGACTTTGCTTTTCTCCAAAAAAATTTCTGTGATTTTCTCGGTCCATTGCATATGAATTTCACACCTTTTTTTCTGGATATGACTGGCTGAAAACAGAAATTTCCCGTGGTGTTTTGGCTAACTCAATCTGAAATATTGTGAAAGCCTCTGTGTTTGTGTTTTCTGGGTATTTTGATGGACTTTATTGTTTTGAATGTTTTTTATCAGGGAACATTTAATTTTGTACCATAAAAACACTAATTGGTTCATCATGGGGACACCAGCTCTACACATTCGTATTTTCTAGGGAGAAAGCTAGAGGAACTGCGGCAAACAAACATGATATTTCTGTTTGTGTAGATGACATTTTATGCACTTGCCAAACGAAAAGACTTTGCTTTTCTCCAAAACCATTTTTACTGTGAATTTCTCGGTCCATTGCAGACGAATTCCACACCAGTTTGTCCGGATATGACTGGATGAAAACAGAAATATCCGGTGGTGGTTTGGCTAACTCAATCCGAAATATTGTGAAAGCCTCTGTGTTGGTGTTTTCTGGATATTAACAACAGACTTTATTGTTTTGAATGTTTTTTATTGGGGAACATTTTATTTTGTGCTTGGATACAGTAATTCGTTCCACAAGGAGACACCAGCTGAACATATTCGTATTTTCTAGGGAGAAAGCTAGAGGAACTGCGGCAAACAAACATGATATTTCTGTTTGTATCGATGACATTTTATGCACTTGCCTAACTAAAAGACTTTGCTTTTCTGCAAAACCATTTTTACTGTGAATTTCTCGGTCCATTGCATACGAATTCCCCACCAGTTTGTCCGGATATAACTGGATGAAAACAGAAATATCTGGTGGTGGTTTGGCTAACTTAATTCGAAATATTGTGAAAGCCTCTGTGTTTGTGTTTTCTGGATATTATCGATGGACTTTATTGTTTTGAATGTTTTTATCAGGGAACATTTAATTTTGTACCGTTGAAACACTAATTGGTTCATCATGGGTCACCAGCTCTACACATTCGTATTTTCTAGGGAGAAAGCTAAAGGAACGGCGGCAAAGAAACATGATATTTCTGTTTGTCTAGATGACATTTTATGCACCTTCCTTACGAAAAGAATTTGCTGTTCTCCAAAACTGTTTTTACTGTGATTTTCTCGGTCCATTGCATACGAATTCCACACCAGTTTGTCCGGATATGACTGGATGAAAACAGAAATATCCGTTATTGTATTGGCTAACTCAATCCGAAATATTGTGAAAGCCTCTGTGTTGGTGTTTTCCGGATATTATCAACGTACTTTAGTGTTTTCAATGCTTTTTATCTGGGAACCTTTTTTTTGAGCTTGGATACACAAATTGGTTCCACATGGAGACACCAGCTGAACATATTCGTATTTTCTAGGGAGAAAGCTAGAGGAACTGTAGCAAACAAACATGATATTTCTGTTTGTATCGATGACATTTTATGCAATTGCCTTACGAAAAGACTTTGCTGTTCTCCAAAACTATTTTTACTGTGATAATCTCGGTCCATTGCATACGAATTCCACAAAAGTTTGTCCGGATATGACTGGATGAAACCGGAAATATCCGGTATTGTTTAGGCTAACTCAATCCGAAATAATGTGAAAGCCTCTGTGTTGGTGTTTTCTGGATATTATCAACGGACTTTAGGTTTTTGAATGTTTTTTATTGGGGAACATTTTATTTTAGCTTGGATAGAGTAATTCATTACACAAGGAGACACCAGCTGAACATATTCGTATTTTCTAGGGAGACAGCTAGAGGAACTGTGGCAAACAAACATGATATTTCTGTTTGTATCGATGACATTTTATGCACTTGCCTAACGAAAAGACTTTGCTATTCTCCAAAACCATTTTTACTGTGATTTTCTCGGTCCATTGAATACGAATTCCACACCAGTTTTTCCGGATATGACTGGATGAAAACAGAAATATCCGGTTATGTTTTGGCTAACTAAATTCGAAAAGTTGTGAAAGCCTCTGTGCGTTTTCTGGATATTATCGATGGACTTTATTGTTTTGAATGTTTTTATAAGGGAACATTTAATTTTGTACCGTAGAAACAGTAATTGGTTCATCATGGGGACACCAGCTCTACACATTTGTATTTTCTATGGAGAAAGCTAGAGGAACTGCGGCAAACAAACATGATATTTCTGTTTGTATGGATGACATTTTATGCACTTGCCTTACGAAAAGACTTTGCTGTTCTCCAAAACTATTTTTACTGTGATTTTCGCAGTCCATTGCATACGAATTCCAAAACAGTTTGTCCGCATATGACTGGATGAAAACAGAAATATCCGGTATTGTTTTGGCTAACTCAATCCGAAATATTGTGAAAGCCTCTGTTTTGTGTTTTCTGGCTATTATCAACGGACTTTAGTTTTTTCAATGTTTTTTATCGGGGAACATTTTATTTTGAGCTTGGATACACTAATTGGTTCCACATGGAGACACCAGCTGAACATATTCCTATTTTCTAGGGAGAAGGCCAAAGGAACTGTGGCTAACAAACATGATATTTCTGTTTGTCTAGATGACATTTGATGCACTTGCCTAACGAAAAGATTTTGCTGTTCTCCAAAACCATTTTTACCCAGAATTTCTCGGTCCATTGCATATGAATTCCACACCAGTTTCTACGGATATGACTGGATGAAACCGGAAATATATGGTTTTCTTTTGGCTAACTCAATCCCAAATATTGCTCCAGCCACTGTGTTTGTTTTTTCTGGATATTATGCACGGACTTCATTGTTTCAAATGTTTTTTTTATCGGGGAACATTTTATTTTGAGCTTGGATACAGTAATTCGTTCCACAAGGAGACACCAGGTGAACATATTCGTATTTTCTAGGGAGAAAGCTAGAGGAACTGTGGCAAACAAACATGATATTTCTGTTTGTATAGATGACATTTTATGCACTTGCCTAACGAAAAGACTTTGCTTTTCTCCAAAACCATTTTTACTGTGAATTTCTCGGTCCATTGCAGACGAATTCCACACCAGTTTGTCCGGATATGACTGGATGAAAACAGAAATATCCGGTGGTGGTTTGGCTAACTCAATCCGAAATATTGTGAAAGCCTCTGTGTTGATGTTTTCTGGATATTAACAACAGACTTTATTGTTTTGAATGATTTTTATTGGGGAACATTTTATTTTGTGCTTGGATACAGTAATTCGTTCCACAAGGAGACACCAGCTGAACATATTCGTATTTTCTAGGGAGAAAGCTAGAGGAACTGCGGCAAACAAACATGATATTTCTGTTTGTATCGATGACATTTTATGCACTTGCCTAACTAAAAGACTTTGCTTTTCTGCAAAACCATTTTTACTGTGAATTTCTCGGTCCATTGCATACGAATTCCCCACCAGTTTGTCCGGATATAACTGGATGAAAACAGAAATATCCGGTGGTGGTTTGGCTAACTAAATTCGAAATATTGTGAAAGCCTCTGTGTTTGTGTTTTCTGGATATTATCGATGGACTTTATTGTTTTGAATGTTTTTATCCGGGAACATTTAATTTTGTACCGTTGAAACACTAATTGGTTCATCATGGGTCACCAGCTCTACACATTCGTATTTTCTAGGGAGAAAGCTAAAGGAACGGCGGCAAAGAAACATGATATTTCTGTTTGTCTAGATGACATTTTATGCACTTGCCTTACGAAAAGACTTTGCTGTTCTCCAAAACTATTTTTACTGTGATTTTCTCGGTCCATTGCATACGAATTCCACACCAGTTTGTCCGGATATGACTGGATGAAAACAGAAATATCCGTTATTGTATTGGCTAACTCAATCCGAAATATTGTGAAAGCCTCTGTGTTGGTGTTTTCCGGATATTATCAACGTACTTTAGTGTTTTCAATGCTTTTTATCTGGGAACCTTTTTTTTGAGCTTGGATACACAAATTGGTTCCACATGGAGACACCAGCTGAACATATTCGTATTTTCTAGGGAGAAAGCTAGAGGAACTGTAGCAAACAAACATGATATTTCTGTTTGTATCGATGACATTTTATGCAATTGCCTTACGAAAAGACTTTGCTGTTCTCCAAAACTATTTTTACTGTGATAATCTCGGTCCATTGCATACGAATTCCACAAAAGTTTGTCCGGATATGACTGGATGAAACCGGAAATATCCGGTATTGTTTAGGCTAACTCAATCCGAAATAATGTGAAAGCCTCTGTGTTGGTGTTTTCTGGATATTATCAACGGACTTTAGGTTTTTGAATGTTTTTTATTGGGGAACATTTTATTTTGAGCTTGGATACAGTAATTCATTCCACAAGGAGACACCAGCTGAACATATTCGTATTTTCTAGGGAGACAGCTAGAGGAACTGTGGCAAACAAACATGATATTTCTGTTTGTATCGATGACATTTTATGCACTTGCCTAACGAAAAGACTTTGCTATTCTCCAAAACCATTTTTACTGTGATTTTCTCGGTCCATTGAATACGAATTCCACACCAGTTTTTCCGGATATGACTGGATGAAAACAGAAATATCCGTTATTGTATTGGCTAACTCAATCCGAAATATTGTGAAAGCCTCTGTGTGTTTTCTGGATATTATCGATGTACTTTATTGTTTTGAATGTTTTTATAAGGGAACATTTAATTTTGTACCGTAGAAACACTAATTGGTTCATCATGGGGACACCAGCTCTACACATTTGTGTTTTCTAGGGAGAAAGCTAGAGGAACTGCGGCAAACAAACATGATATTTCTGTTTGTATCGATGACATTATATGCACTTGCATAACGAAAAGACTTTGCTGTTCTCCAAAACCATTTTTACTGTGATTTTCTCGGTCCGTTGCATATGAATTCCACATCAGGTTGTCCATATATGACTGGATGAAAACAGAAATAACTGGTTGTGTTTTGGCTAACTCAATCCAAAATATTGTGAAAGCCTCTGTGTTTGTGTTTTCTGGGTATTATCGATGGACTTTATTGTTTTGAATGTTTTTTATCCGGGTACATTTTATTTTGTACCATTGAAACACTAATTAGTTCATAATGGGGACACCAGCTCTTACATTCGTATTTTCTAGGGAGAAAGCTAGAGGAACTGCGGCATACAAACATGATATTTCTGTTTGTCTAGATGACATTTTATGCACTTGCCTTACGAAAAGACTTTGCTGTTCTCCAAAACTATTTTTACTGTGATTTTCTCGGTCCATTGCATACGAATTCCACAAAAGTTTGTCCGGATATGACAGGATGAAACCGGAAATATCCGGTTGTGTTTTGGCTAACTCAATCCGAAATATTGTGAAAGCCTCTGTGTTGGTGTTTTCTGGATATTATCAACGGACTTTAGGTTTTTGAATGTTTTTTATTGGGGAACATTTTATTTTGAGCTTGGATACAGTAATTCATTCCACAAGGAGACACCAGCTGAACATATTCGTATTTTCTAGGGAGACAGCTAGAGGAACTGTGGCAAACAAACATGATATTTCTGTTTGTATCGATGACATTTTATGCACTTGCCTAACGAAAAGACTTTGCTATTCTCCAAAACCATTTTTACTGTGATTTTCTCGGTCCATTGAATACGAATTCCACACCAGTTTTTCCGGATATGACTGGATGAAAACAGAAATATCTGGTTATGTTTTGGCTAACTAAATTCGAAATATTGTGAAAGCCTCTGTGTGTTTTCTGGATATTATCGATGTACTTTATTGTTTTGAATGTTTTTATAAGGGAACATTTAATTTTGTACCGTAGAAACACTAATTGGTTCATCATGGGGACACCAGCTCTACACATTTGTGTTTTCTAGGGAGAAAGCTAGAGGAACTGCGGCAAACAAACATGATATTTCTGTTTGTATCGATGACATTATATGCACTTGCATAACGAAAAGACTTTGCTGTTCTCCAAAACCATTTTTACTGTGATTTTCTCGGTCCGTTGCATATGAATTCCACACCAGGTTGTCCATATATGACTGGATGAAAACAGAAATAACTGGTTGTGTTTTGGCTAACTCAATCCAAAATATTGTGAAAGCCTCTGTGTTTGTGTTTTCTGGGTATTATCGATGGACTTTATTGTTTTGAATGTTTTTTATCCGGGTACATTTTATTTTGTACCATTGAAACACTAATTAGTTCATAATGGGGACACCAGCTCTTACATTCGTATTTTCTAGGGAGAAAGCTAGAGGAACTGCGGCATACAAACATGATATTTCTGTTTGTCTAGATGACATTTTATGCACTTGCCTTACGAAAAGACTTTGCTGTTCTCCAAAACTATTTTTACTGTGATTTTCTCGGTCCATTGCATACGAATTCCACACCAGTTTGTCCGGATATGACTGGATGAAAACAGAAATATCCGGTGGTGGTTTGGCTAACTCAATCCGAAATATTGTGAAAGCCTCTGTGTTGGTGTTTTCTGGATATTAACAACAGACTTTATTGTTTTGAATGTTTTTTATTGGGGAACATTTTATTTTGTGCTTGGATACAGTAATTCGTTCCACAAGGAGACACCAGGTGAACATATTCGTATTTTCTAGGGAGAAAGCTAGAGGAACTGCGGCAAACAAACATGATATTTCTGTTTGTATAGATGACATTTTATGCACTTGCCTAACTAAAAGACTTTGCTTTTCTGCAAAACCATTTTTACTGTGAATTTCTCGGTCCATTGCATACGAATTCCCCACCAGTTTGTCCGGATATAACTGGATGAAAACAGAAATATCCGGTGGTGGTTTGGCTAACTAAATTCGAAATATTGTGAAAGCCTCTGTGTTTGTGTTTTCTGGATATTATCGATGGACTTTATTGTTTTGAATGTTTTTATCCGGGAACATTTAATTTTGTACCGTTGAAACACTAATTGGTTCATCATGGGTCACCAGCTCTACACATTCGTATTTTCTAGGGAGAAAGCTAAAGGAACGGCGGCAAAGAAACATGATATTTCTGTTTGTCTAGATGACATTTTATGCACTTTCCTTATGAAAAGACTTTGCTGTTCTCCAAAACTATTTTTACTGTGATTTTCTCGGTCCATTGCATACGAATTCCACAAAAGTTTGTCCGGATATGACTGGATGAAAACAGAAATATCCGTTATTGTATTGGCTAACTCAATCTGAAATATTGTGAAAGCCTCTGTGTTGGTGTTTTCCGGATATTATCAACGTACTTTAGTGTTTTCAATGCTTTTTATCTGGGAACCTTTTTTTTGAGCTTGGATACACAAATTGGTTCCACATGGAGACACCAGCTGAACATATTCGTATTTTCTAGGGAGAAAGCTAGAGGAACTGTAGCAAACAAACATGATATTTCTGTTTGTATCGATGACATTTTATGCAATTGCCTTACGAAAAGACTTTGCTGTTCTCCAAAACTATTTTTACTGTGATAATCTCGGTCCATTGCATACGAATTCCACAAAAGTTTGTCCGGATATGACTGGATGAAACCGGAAATATCCGGTATTGTTTAGGCTAACTCAATCCGAAATAATGTGAAAGCCTCTGTGTTGGTGTTTTCTGGATATTATCAACGGACTTTAGGTTTTTGAATGTTTTTTATTGGGGAACATTTTATTTTGAGCTTGGATACAGTAATTCATTCCACAAGGAGACACCAGCTGAACATATTCGTATTTTCTAGGGAGACAGCTAGAGGAACTGTGGCAAACAAACATGATATTTCTGTTTGTATCGATGACATTTTATGCACTTGCCTAACGAAAAGACTTTGCTATTCTCCAAAACCATTTTTACTGTGATTTTCTCGGTCCATTGAATACGAATTCCACACCAGTTTTTCCGGATATGACTGGATGAAAACAGAAATATCCGTTATTGTATTGGCTAACTCAATCCGAAATATTGTGAAAGCCTCTGTGTGTTTTCTGGATATTATCGATGTACTTTATTGTTTTGAATGTTTTTATAAGGGAACATTTAATTTTGTACCGTAGAAACACTAATTGGTTCATCATGGGGACACCAGCTCTACACATTTGTGTTTTCTAGGGAGAAAGCTAGAGGAACTGCGGCAAACAAACATGATATTTCTGTTTGTATCGATGACATTATATGCACTTGCATAACGAAAAGACTTTGCTGTTCTCCAAAACCATTTTTACTGTGATTTTCTCGGTCCGTTGCATATGAATTCCACATCAGGTTGTCCATATATGACTGGATGAAAACAGAAATAACTGGTTGTGTTTTGGCTAACTCAATCCAAAATATTGTGAAAGCCTCTGTGTTTGTGTTTTCTGGGTATTATCGATGGACTTTATTGTTTTGAATGTTTTTTATCCGGGTACATTTTATTTTGTACCATTGAAACACTAATTAGTTCATAATGGGGACACCAGCTCTTACATTCGTATTTTCTAGGGAGAAAGCTAGAGGAACTGCGGCATACAAACATGATATTTCTGTTTGTCTAGATGACATTTTATGCACTTGCCTTACGAAAAGACTTTGCTGTTCTCCAAAACTATTTTTACTGTGATTTTCTCGGTCCATTGCATACGAATTCCACAAAAGTTTGTCCGGATATGACAGGATGAAACCGGAAATATCCGGTTGTGTTTTGGCTAACTCAATCCGAAATATTGTGAAAGCCTCTGTGTTGGTGTTTTCTGGATATTATCAACGGACTTTAGGTTTTTGAATGTTTTTTATTGGGGAACATTTTATTTTGAGCTTGGATACAGTAATTCATTCCACAAGGAGACACCAGCTGAACATATTCGTATTTTCTAGGGAGACAGCTAGAGGAACTGTGGCAAACAAACATGATATTTCTGTTTGTATCGATGACATTTTATGCACTTGCCTAACGAAAAGACTTTGCTATTCTCCAAAACCATTTTTACTGTGATTTTCTCGGTCCATTGAATACGAATTCCACACCAGTTTTTCCGGATATGACTGGATGAAAACAGAAATATCTGGTTATGTTTTGGCTAACTAAATTCGAAATATTGTGAAAGCCTCTGTGTGTTTTCTGGATATTATCGATGTACTTTATTGTTTTGAATGTTTTTATAAGGGAACATTTAATTTTGTACCGTAGAAACACTAATTGGTTCATCATGGGGACACCAGCTCTACACATTTGTGTTTTCTAGGGAGAAAGCTAGAGGAACTGCGGCAAACAAACATGATATTTCTGTTTGTATCGATGACATTATATGCACTTGCATAACGAAAAGACTTTGCTGTTCTCCAAAACCATTTTTACTGTGATTTTCTCGGTCCGTTGCATATGAATTCCACACCAGGTTGTCCATATATGACTGGATGAAAACAGAAATAACTGGTTGTGTTTTGGCTAACTCAATCCAAAATATTGTGAAAGCCTCTGTGTTTGTGTTTTCTGGGTATTATCGATGGACTTTATTGTTTTGAATGTTTTTTATCCGGGTACATTTTATTTTGTACCATTGAAACACTAATTAGTTCATAATGGGGACACCAGCTCTTACATTCGTATTTTCTAGGGAGAAAGCTAGAGGAACTGCGGCATACAAACATGATATTTCTGTTTGTCTAGATGACATTTTATGCACTTGCCTTACGAAAAGACTTTGCTGTTCTCCAAAACTATTTTTACTGTGATTTTCTCGGTCCATTGCATACGAATTCCACACCAGTTTGTCCGGATATGACTGGATGAAAACAGAAATATCCGGTGGTGGTTTGGCTAACTCAATCCGAAATATTGTGAAAGCCTCTGTGTTGGTGTTTTCTGGATATTAACAACAGACTTTATTGTTTTGAATGATTTTTATTGGGGAACATTTTATTTTGTGCTTGGATACAGTAATTCGTTCCACAAGGAGACACCAGGTGAACATATTCGTATTTTCTAGGGAGAAAGCTAGAGGAACTGCGGCAAACAAACATGATATTTCTGTTTGTATCGATGACATTTTATGCACTTGCCTAACTAAAAGACTTTGCTTTTCTGCAAAACCATTTTTACTGTGAATTTCTCGGTCCATTGCATACGAATTCCCCACCAGTTTGTCCGGATATAACTGGATGAAAACAGAAATATCCGGTGGTGGTTTGGCTAACTAAATTCGAAATATTGTGAAAGCCTCTGTGTTTGTGTTTTCTGGATATTATCGATGGACTTTATTGTTTTGAATGTTTTTATCCGGGAACATTTAATTTTGTACCGTTGAAACACTAATTGGTTCATCATGGGTCACCAGCTCTACACATTCGTATTTTCTAGGGAGAAAGCTAAAGGAACGGCGGCAAAGAAACATGATATTTCTGTTTGTCTAGATGACATTTTATGCACTTGCCTTACGAAAAGACTTTGCTGTTCTCCAAAACTATTTTTACTGTGATTTTCTCGGTCCATTGCATACGAATTCCACACCAGTTTGTCCGGATATGACTGGATGAAAACAGAAATATCCGTTATTGTATTGGCTAACTCAATCCGAAATATTGTGAAAGCCTCTGTGTTGGTGTTTTCCGGATATTATCAACGTACTTTAGTGTTTTCAATGCTTTTTATCTGGGAACCTTTTTTTTGAGCTTGGATACACAAATTGGTTCCACATGGAGACACCAGCTGAACATATTCGTATTTTCTAGGGAGAAAGCTAGAGGAACTGTAGCAAACAAACATGATATTTCTGTTTGTATCGATGACATTTTATGCAATTGCCTTACGAAAAGACTTTGCTGTTCTCCAAAACTATTTTTACTGTGATAATCTCGGTCCATTGCATACGAATTCCACAAAAGTTTGTCCGGATATGACTGGATGAAACCGGAAATATCCGGTATTGTTTAGGCTAACTCAATCCGAAATAATGTGAAAGCCTCTGTGTTGGTGTTTTCTGGATATTATCAACGGACTTTAGGTTTTTGAATGTTTTTTATTGGGGAACATTTTATTTTGAGCTTGGATACAGTAATTCATTCCACAAGGAGACACCAGCTGAACATATTCGTATTTTCTAGGGAGACAGCTAGAGGAACTGTGGCAAACAAACATGATATTTCTGTTTGTATCGATGACATTTTATGCACTTGCCTAACGAAAAGACTTTGCTATTCTCCAAAACCATTTTTACTGTGATTTTCTCGGTCCATTGAATACGAATTCCACACCAGTTTTTCCGGATATGACTGGATGAAAACAGAAATATCCGTTATTGTATTGGCTAACTCAATCCGAAATATTGTGAAAGCCTCTGTGTGTTTTCTGGATATTATCGATGTACTTTATTGTTTTGAATGTTTTTATAAGGGAACATTTAATTTTGTACCGTAGAAACACTAATTGGTTCATCATGGGGACACCAGCTCTACACATTTGTGTTTTCTAGGGAGAAAGCTAGAGGAACTGCGGCAAACAAACATGATATTTCTGTTTGTATCGATGACATTATATGCACTTGCATAACGAAAAGACTTTGCTGTTCTCCAAAACCATTTTTACTGTGATTTTCTCGGTCCGTTGCATATGAATTCCACACCAGGTTGTCCATATATGACTGGATGAAAACAGAAATAACTGGTTGTGTTTTGGCTAACTCAATCCAAAATATTGTGAAAGCCTCTGTGTTTGTGTTTTCTGGGTATTATCGATGGACTTTATTGTTTTGAATGTTTTTTATCCGGGTACATTTTATTTTGTACCATTGAAACACTAATTAGTTCATAATGGGGACACCAGCTCTTACATTCGTATTTTCTAGGGAGAAAGCTAGAGGAACTGCGGCATACAAACATGATATTTCTGTTTGTCTAGATGACATTTTATGCACTTGCCTTACGAAAAGACTTTGCTGTTCTCCAAAACTATTTTTACTGTGATTTTCTCGGTCCATTGCATACGAATTCCACAAAAGTTTGTCCGGATATGACTGGATGAAACCGGAAATATCCGGTTGTGTTTTGGCTAACTCAATCCGAAATATTGTGAAAGCCTCTGTGTTGGTGTTTTCTGGATATTATCAACGGACTTTAGGTTTTTGAATGTTTTTTATTGGGGAACATTTTATTTTGAGCTTGGATACAGTAATTCATTCCACAAGGAGACACCAGCTGAACATATTCGTATTTTCTAGGGAGACAGCTAGAGGAACTGTGGCAAACAAACATGATATTTCTGTTTGTATCGATGACATTTTATGCACTTGCCTAACGAAAAGACTTTGCTATTCTCCAAAACCATTTTTACTGTGATTTTCTCGGTCCATTGAATACGAATTCCACACCAGTTTTTCCGGATATGACTGGATGAAAACAGAAATATCTGGTTATGTTTTGGCTAACTAAATTCGAAATATTGTGAAAGCCTCTGTGTGTTTTCTGGATATTATCGATGTACTTTATTGTTTTGAATGTTTTTATAAGGGAACATTTAATTTTGTACCGTAGAAACACTAATTGGTTCATCATGGGGACACCAGCTCTACACATTTGTGTTTTCTAGGGAGAAAGCTAGAGGAACTGCGGCAAACAAACATGATATTTCTGTTTGTATCGATGACATTATATGCACTTGCATAACGAAAAGACTTTGCTGTTCTCCAAAACCATTTTTACTGTGATTTTCTCGGTCCGTAGCATATGAATTCCACACCAGGTTTTCCATATATGACTGGATGAAAACAGAAATAACTGGTTGTGTTTTGGCTAACTCAATCCAAAATATTGTGAAAGCCTCTGTGTTTGTGTTTTCTGGGTATTATCGATGGACTTTATTGTTTTGAATGTTTTTTATCCGGGTACATTTTATTTTGTCCCTTGAAACACTAATTAGTTCATAATGGGGACACCAGCTCTTACATTCGTATTTTCTAGGGAGAAAGCTAGAGGAACTGCGGCATACAAACATGATATTTCTGTTTGTCTAGATGACATTTTATGCACTTGCCTTATGAAAAGACTTTGCTGTTCTCCAAAACTATTTTTACTGTGATTTTCTCGGTCCATTGCATACGAATTCCACAAAAGTTTGTCCGGATATGACTGGATGAAAATAGAAATATCCGTTATTGTATTGGCTAACTCAATCCGAAATATTGTGAAAGCCTCTGTGTTGGTGTTTTCCGGATATTATCAACGTACTTTAGTGTTTTCAATGCTTTTTATCTGGGAACCTATTTTTTGAGCTTGGATACACAAATTGGTTCCACATGGAGACACCAGCTGAACATATTCGTATTTTCTAGGGAGAAAGCTAGAGGAACTGTAGCAAACAAACATGATATTTCTGTTTGTATCGATGACATTTTATGCAATTGCCTTACGAAAAGACTTTGCTGTTCTCCAAAACTATTTTTACTGTGATAATCTCGGTCCATTGCATACGAATTCCACAAAAGTTTGTCCGGATATGACTGGATGAAACCGGAAATATCCGGTATTGTTTAGGCTAACTCAATCCGAAATAATGTGAAAGCCTCTGTGTTGGTGTTTTCTGGATATTATCAACGGACTTTAGGTTTTTGAATGTTTTTTATTGGGGAACATTTTATTTTGAGCTTGGATACAGTAATTCATTCCACAAGGAGACACCAGCTGAACATATTCGTATTTTCTAGGGAGACAGCTAGAGGAACTGTGGCAAACAAACATGATATTTCTGTTTGTATCGATGACATTTTATGCACTTGCCTAACGAAAAGACTTTGCTATTCTCCAAAACCATTTTTACTGTGATTTTCTCGGTCCATTGCATACGAATTCCACACCAGTTTTTCCGGATATGACTGGATGATAACAGAAATATCCGGTTATGTTTTGGCTAACTAAATTCGAAATATTGTGAAAGCCTCTGTGTGTTTTCTGGATATTATCGATGTACTTTATTGTTTTGAATGTTTTTATAAGGGAACATTTAATTTTGTACCGTAGAAACAGTAATTGGTTCATCATGGGGACACCAGCTCTACACATTTGTATTTTCTATGGAGAAAGCTAGAGGAACTGCGGCAAACAAACATGATATTTCTGTTTGTATGGATGACATTTTATGTACTTGCCTTACGAAAAGACTTTGCTGTTCTCCAAAACTATTTTTACTGTGATTTTCGCAGTCCATTGCATACGAATTCCAAAACAGTTTGTCCGCATATGACTGGATGAAAACAGAAATATCCGGTATTGTTTTGGCTAACTCAATCCGAAATATTGTGAAAGCCTCTGTTTTGTGTTTTCTGGCTATTATCAACGGACTTTAGTTTTTTCAATGTTTTTTATCGGGGATCATTTTATTTTGAGCTTGGATACACTAATTGGTTCCACATGGAGACACCAGCTGAACATATTCCTATTTTCTAGGGAGAAAGCTAGAGGAACTGTGGCTAACAAACATGATATTTCTGTTTGTCTAGATGACATTTGATGCACTTGCCTAACGAAAAGATTTTGCTGTTCTCCAAAACCATTTTTACCCAGAATTTCTCGGTCCATTGCATATGAATTCCACACCAGTTTCTACGGATATGACTGGATGAAACCGGAAATATATGGTTTTCTTTTGGCTAACTCAATCCCAAATATTGCTCCAGCCACTGTGTTTGTTTTTTTCTGGATATTATGCACGGACTTCATTGTTTCAAATGTTTTTTTTATCGGGGAACATTTTATTTTGAGCTTGGATACAGTAATTCGTTCCACAAGGAGACACCAGGTGAACATATTCGTATTTTCTAGGGAGAAAGCTAGAGGAACTGTGGCAAACAAACATGATATTTCTGTTTGTATAGATGACATTTTATGCACTTGCCTAACGAAAAGACTTTGCTTTTCTCCAAAACCATTTTTACTGTGAATTTCTCGGTCCATTGCAGACGAATTCCACACCAGTTTGTCCGGATATGACTGGATGAAAACAGAAATATCCGGTGGTGGTTTGGCTAACTCAATCCGAAATATTGTGAAAGCCTCTGTGTTGGTGTTTTCTGGATATTAACAACAGACTTTATTGTTTTGAATGTTTTTTATTGGGGAACATTTTATTTTGTGCTTGGATACAGTAATTCGTTCCACAAGGAGACACCAGCTGAACATATTCGTATTTTCTAGGGAGAAAGCTAGAGGAACTGCGGCAAACAAACATGATATTTCTGTTTGTATCGATGACATTTTATGCACTTGCCTAACTAAAAGACTTTGCTTTTCTGCAAAACCATTTTTACTGTGAATTTCTCGGTCCATTGCATACGAATTCCCCACCAGTTTGTCCAGATATAACTGGATGAAAACAGAAATATCCGGTGGTGGTTTGGCTAACTCAATCCGAAATATTGTGAAAGCCTCTGTGTTTGTGTTTTCTGGATATTATCGATGGACTTTATTGTTTTGAATGTTTTTATCCGGGAACATTTAATTTTGTACCGTTGAAACACTAATTGGTTCATCATGGGTCACCAGCTCTACACATTCGTATTTTCTAGGGAGAAAGCTAAAGGAACGGCGGCAAAGAAACATGATATTTCTGTTTGTCTAGATGACATTCTATGCACTTGCCTTACGAAAAGACTTTGCTGTTCTCCAAAACTATTTTTACTGTGATTTTCTCGGTCCATTGCATACGAATTCCACAAAAGTTTGTCCGGATATGACTGGATGAAAACAGAAATATCCGTTATTGTATTGGCTAACTCAATCCGAAATATTGTGAAAGCCTCTGTGTTGGTGTTTTCCGGATATTATCAACGTACTTTAGTGTTTTCAATGCTTTTTATCTGGGAACCTATTTTTTGAGCTTGGATACACAAATTGGTTCCACATGGAGACACCAGCTGAACATATTCGTATTTTCTAGGGAGAAAGCTAGAGGAACTGTAGCAAACAAACATGATATTTCTGTTTGTATCGATGACATTTTATGCAATTGCCTTACGAAAAGACTTTGCTGTTCTCCAAAACTATTTTTACTGTGATAATCTCGGTCCATTGCATACGAATTCCACAAAAGTTTGTCCGGATATGACTGGATGAAACCGGAAATATCCGGTATTGTTTAGGCTAACTCAATCCGAAATAATGTGAAAGCCTCTGTGTTGGTGTTTTCTGGATATTATCAACGGACTTTAGGTTTTTGAATGTTTTTTATTGGGGAACATTTTATTTTGAGCTTGGATACAGTAATTCATTCCACAAGGAGACACCAGCTGAACATATTCGTATTTTCTAGGGAGACAGCTAGAGGAACTGTGGCAAACAAACATGATATTTCTGTTTGTATCGATGACATTTTATGCACTTGCCTAACGAAAAGACTTTGCTATTCTCCAAAACCATTTTTACTGTGATTTTCTCGGTCCATTGAATACGAATTCCACACCAGTTTTTCCGGATATGACTGGATGAAAACAGAAATATCTGGTTATGTTTTGGCTAACTAAATTCGAAATATTGTGAAAGCCTCTGTGTGTTTTCTGGATATTATCGATGTACTTTATTGTTTTGAATGTTTTTATAAGGGAACATTTAATTTTGTACCGTAGAAACACTAATTGGTTCATCATGGGGACACCAGCTCTACACATTTGTGTTTTCTAGGGAGAAAGCTAGAGGAACTGCGGCAAACAAACATGATATTTCTGTTTGTATCGATGACATTATATGCACTTGCATAACGAAAAGACTTTGCTGTTCTCCAAAACCATTTTTACTGTGATTTTCTCGGTCCGTAGCATATGAATTCCACACCAGGTTTTCCATATATGACTGGATGAAAACAGAAATAACTGGTTGTGTTTTGGCTAACTCAATCCAAAATATTGTGAAAGCCTCTGTGTTTGTGTTTTCTGGGTATTATCGATGGACTTTATTGTTTTGAATGTTTTTTATCCGGGTACATTTTATTTTGTCCCTTGAAACACTAATTAGTTCATAATGGGGACACCAGCTCTTACATTCGTATTTTCTAGGGAGAAAGCTAGAGGAACTGCGGCATACAAACATGATATTTCTGTTTGTCTAGATGACATTTTATGCACTTGCCTTATGAAAAGACTTTGCTGTTCTCCAAAACTATTTTTACTGTGATTTTCTCGGTCCATTGCATACGAATTCCACAAAAGTTTGTCCGGATATGACTGGATGAAAATAGAAATATCCGTTATTGTATTGGCTAACTCAATCCGAAATATTGTGAAAGCCTCTGTGTTGGTGTTTTCCGGATATTATCAACGTACTTTAGTGTTTTCAATGCTTTTTATCTGGGAACCTTTTTTTTGAGCTTGGATACACAAATTGGTTCCACATGGAGACACCAGCTGAACATATTCGTATTTTCTAGGGAGAAAGCTAGAGGAACTGTAGCAAACAAACATGATATTTCTGTTTGTATCGATGACATTTTATGCAATTGCCTTACGAAAAGACTTTGCTGTTCTCCAAAACTATTTTTACTGTGATAATCTCGGTCCATTGCATACGAATTCCACAAAAGTTTGTCCGGATATGACTGGATGAAACCGGAAATATCCGGTATTGTTTAGGCTAACTCAATCCGAAATAATGTGAAAGCCTCTGTGTTGGTGTTTTCTGGATATTATCAACGGACTTTAGGTTTTTGAATGTTTTTTTATTGGGGAACATTTTATTTTGAGCTTGGATACAGTAATTCATTCCACAAGGAGACACCAGCTGAACATATTCGTATTTTCTAGGGAGACAGCTAGAGGAACTGTGGCAAACAAACATGATATTTCTGTTTGTATCGATGACATTTTATGCACTTGCCTAACGAAAAGACTTTGCTATTCTCCAAAACCATTTTTACTGTGATTTTCTCGGTCCATTGCATACGAATTCCACACCAGTTTTTCCGGATATGACTGGATGATAACAGAAATATCCGGTTATGTTTTGGCTAACTAAATTCGAAATATTGTGAAAGCCTCTGTGTGTTTTCTGGATATTATCGATGTACTTTATTGTTTTGAATGTTTTTATAAGGGAACATTTAATTTTGTACCGTAGAAACAGTAATTGGTTCATCATGGGGACACCAGCTCTACACATTTGTATTTTCTATGGAGAAAGCTAGAGGAACTGCGGCAAACAAACATGATATTTCTGTTTGTATGGATGACATTTTATGTACTTGCCTTACGAAAAGACTTTGCTGTTCTCCAAAACTATTTTTACTGTGATTTTCGCAGTCCATTGCATACGAATTCCAAAACAGTTTGTCCGCATATGACTGGATGAAAACAGAAATATCCGGTATTGTTTTGGCTAACTCAATCCGAAATATTGTGAAAGCCTCTGTTTTGTGTTTTCTGGCTATTATCAACGGACTTTAGTTTTTTCAATGTTTTTTATCGGGGATCATTTTATTTTGAGCTTGGATACACTAATTGGTTCCACATGGAGACACCAGCTGAACATATTCCTATTTTCTAGGGAGAAAGCTAGAGGAACTGTGGCTAACAAACATGATATTTCTGTTTGTCTAGATGACATTTGATGCACTTGCCTAACGAAAAGATTTTGCTGTTCTCCAAAACCATTTTTACCCAGAATTTCTCGGTCCATTGCATATGAATTCCACACCAGTTTCTACGGATATGACTGGATGAAACCGGAAATATATGGTTTTCTTTTGGCTAACTCAATCCCAAATATTGCTCCAGCCACTGTGTTTGTTTTTTTCTGGATATTATGCACGGACTTCATTGTTTCAAATGTTTTTTTTATCGGGGAACATTTTATTTTGAGCTTGGATACAGTAATTCGTTCCACAAGGAGACACCAGGTGAACATATTCGTATTTTCTAGGGAGAAAGCTAGAGGAACTGTGGCAAACAAACATGATATTTCTGTTTGTATAGATGACATTTTATGCACTTGCCTAACGAAAAGACTTTGCTTTTCTCCAAAACCATTTTTACTGTGAATTTCTCGGTCCATTGCAGACGAATTCCACACCAGTTTGTCCGGATATGACTGGATGAAAACAGAAATATCCGGTGGTGGTTTGGCTAACTCAATCCGAAATATTGTGAAAGCCTCTGTGTTGGTGTTTTCTGGATATTAACAACAGACTTTATTGTTTTGAATGTTTTTTATTGGGGAACATTTTATTTTGTGCTTGGATACAGTAATTCGTTCCACAAGGAGACACCAGCTGAACATATTCGTATTTTCTAGGGAGAAAGCTAGAGGAACTGCGGCAAACAAACATGATATTTCTGTTTGTATCGATGACATTTTATGCACTTGCCTAACTAAAAGACTTTGCTTTTCTGCAAAACCATTTTTACTGTGAATTTCTCGGTCCATTGCATACGAATTCCCCACCAGTTTGTCCAGATATAACTGGATGAAAACAGAAATATCCGGTGGTGGTTTGGCTAACTCAATCCGAAATATTGTGAAAGCCTCTGTGTTTGTGTTTTCTGGATATTATCGATGGACTTTATTGTTTTGAATGTTTTTATCCGGGAACATTTAATTTTGTACCGTTGAAACACTAATTGGTTCATCATGGGTCACCAGCTCTACACATTCGTATTTTCTAGGGAGAAAGCTAAAGGAACGGCGGCAAAGAAACATGATATTTCTGTTTGTCTAGATGACATTCTATGCACTTGCCTTACGAAAAGACTTTGCTGTTCTCCAAAACTATTTTTACTGTGATTTTCTCGGTCCATTGCATACGAATTCCACAAAAGTTTGTCCGGATATGACTGGATGAAAACAGAAATATCCGTTATTGTATTGGCTAACTCAATCCGAAATATTGTGAAAGCCTCTGTGTTGGTGTTTTCCGGATATTATCAACGTACTTTAGTGTTTTCAATGCTTTTTATCTGGGAACCTATTTTTTGAGCTTGGATACACAAATTGGTTCCACATGGAGACACCAGCTGAACATATTCGTATTTTCTAGGGAGAAAGCTAGAGGAACTGTAGCAAACAAACATGATATTTCTGTTTGTATCGATGACATTTTATGCAATTGCCTTACGAAAAGACTTTGCTGTTCTCCAAAACTATTTTTACTGTGATAATCTCGGTCCATTGCATACGAATTCCACAAAAGTTTGTCCGGATATGACTGGATGAAACCGGAAATATCCGGTATTGTTTAGGCTAACTCAATCCGAAATAATGTGAAAGCCTCTGTGTTGGTGTTTTCTGGATATTATCAACGGACTTTAGGTTTTTGAATGTTTTTTATTGGGGAACATTTTATTTTGAGCTTGGATACAGTAATTCATTCCACAAGGAGACACCAGCTGAACATATTCGTATTTTCTAGGGAGACAGCTAGAGGAACTGTGGCAAACAAACATGATATTTCTGTTTGTATCGATGACATTTTATGCACTTGCCTAACGAAAAGACTTTGCTATTCTCCAAAACCATTTTTACTGTGATTTTCTCGGTCCATTGAATACGAATTCCACACCAGTTTTTCCGGATATGACTGGATGAAAACAGAAATATCTGGTTATGTTTTGGCTAACTAAATTCGAAATATTGTGAAAGCCTCTGTGTGTTTTCTGGATATTATCGATGTACTTTATTGTTTTGAATGTTTTTATAAGGGAACATTTAATTTTGTACCGTAGAAACACTAATTGGTTCATCATGGGGACACCAGCTCTACACATTTGTGTTTTCTAGGGAGAAAGCTAGAGGAACTGCGGCAAACAAACATGATATTTCTGTTTGTATCGATGACATTATATGCACTTGCATAACGAAAAGACTTTGCTGTTCTCCAAAACCATTTTTACTGTGATTTTCTCGGTCCGTAGCATATGAATTCCACACCAGGTTTTCCATATATGACTGGATGAAAACAGAAATAACTGGTTGTGTTTTGGCTAACTCAATCCAAAATATTGTGAAAGCCTCTGTGTTTGTGTTTTCTGGGTATTATCGATGGACTTTATTGTTTTGAATGTTTTTTATCCGGGTACATTTTATTTTGTCCCTTGAAACACTAATTAGTTCATAATGGGGACACCAGCTCTTACATTCGTATTTTCTAGGGAGAAAGCTAGAGGAACTGCGGCATACAAACATGATATTTCTGTTTGTCTAGATGACATTTTATGCACTTGCCTTATGAAAAGACTTTGCTGTTCTCCAAAACTATTTTTACTGTGATTTTCTCGGTCCATTGCATACGAATTCCACAAAAGTTTGTCCGGATATGACTGGATGAAAATAGAAATATCCGTTATTGTATTGGCTAACTCAATCCGAAATATTGTGAAAGCCTCTGTGTTGGTGTTTTCCGGATATTATCAACGTACTTTAGTGTTTTCAATGCTTTTTATCTGGGAACCTTTTTTTTGAGCTTGGATACACAAATTGGTTCCACATGGAGACACCAGCTGAACATATTCGTATTTTCTAGGGAGAAAGCTAGAGGAACTGTAGCAAACAAACATGATATTTCTGTTTGTATCGATGACATTTTATGCAATTGCCTTACGAAAAGACTTTGCTGTTCTCCAAAACTATTTTTACTGTGATAATCTCGGTCCATTGCATACGAATTCCACAAAAGTTTGTCCGGATATGACTGGATGAAACCGGAAATATCCGGTATTGTTTAGGCTAACTCAATCCGAAATAATGTGAAAGCCTCTGTGTTGGTGTTTTCTGGATATTATCAACGGACTTTAGGTTTTTGAATGTTTTTTATTGGGGAACATTTTATTTTGAGCTTGGATACAGTAATTCATTCCACAAGGAGACACCAGCTGAACATATTCGTATTTTCTAGGGAGACAGCTAGAGGAACTGTGGCAAACAAACATGATATTTCTGTTTGTATCGATGACATTTTATGCACTTGCCTAACGAAAAGACTTTGCTATTCTCCAAAACCATTTTTACTGTGATTTTCTCGGTCCATTGCATACGAATTCCACACCAGTTTTTCCGGATATGACTGGATGATAACAGAAATATCCGGTTATGTTTTGGCTAACTAAATTCGAAATATTGTGAAAGCCTCTGTGTGTTTTCTGGATATTATCGATGTACTTTATTGTTTTGAATGTTTTTATAAGGGAACATTTAATTTTGTACCGTAGAAACAGTAATTGGTTCATCATGGGGACACCAGCTCTACACATTTGTATTTTCTATGGAGAAAGCTAGAGGAACTGCGGCAAACAAACATGATATTTCTGTTTGTATGGATGACATTTTATGTACTTGCCTTACGAAAAGACTTTGCTGTTCTCCAAAACTATTTTTACTGTGATTTTCGCAGTCCATTGCATACGAATTCCAAAACAGTTTGTCCGCATATGACTGGATGAAAACAGAAATATCCGGTATTGTTTTGGCTAACTCAATCCGAAATATTGTGAAAGCCTCTGTTTTGTGTTTTCTGGCTATTATCAACGGACTTTAGTTTTTTCAATGTTTTTTATCGGGGATCATTTTATTTTGAGCTTGGATACACTAATTGGTTCCACATGGAGACACCAGCTGAACATATTCCTATTTTCTAGGGAGAAAGCTAGAGGAACTGTGGCTAACAAACATGATATTTCTGTTTGTCTAGATGACATTTGATGCACTTGCCTAACGAAAAGATTTTGCTGTTCTCCAAAACCATTTTTACCCAGAATTTCTCGGTCCATTGCATATGAATTCCACACCAGTTTCTACGGATATGACTGGATGAAACCGGAAATATATGGTTTTCTTTTGGCTAACTCAATCCCAAATATTGCTCCAGCCACTGTGTTTGTTTTTTTCTGGATATTATGCACGGACTTCATTGTTTCAAATGTTTTTTTTATCGGGGAACATTTTATTTTGAGCTTGGATACAGTAATTCGTTCCACAAGGAGACACCAGGTGAACATATTCGTATTTTCTAGGGAGAAAGCTAGAGGAACTGTGGCAAACAAACATGATATTTCTGTTTGTATAGATGACATTTTATGCACTTGCCTAACGAAAAGACTTTGCTTTTCTCCAAAACCATTTTTACTGTGAATTTCTCGGTCCATTGCAGACGAATTCCACACCAGTTTGTCCGGATATGACTGGATGAAAACAGAAATATCCGGTGGTGGTTTGGCTAACTCAATCCGAAATATTGTGAAAGCCTCTGTGTTGGTGTTTTCTGGATATTAACAACAGACTTTATTGTTTTGAATGTTTTTTATTGGGGAACCTTTTATTTTGTGCTTGGATACAGTAATTCGTTCCACAAGGAGACACCAGCTGAACATATTCGTATTTTCTAGGGAGAAAGCTAGAGGAACTGCGGCAAACAAACATGATATTTCTGTTTGTATCGATGACATTTTATGCACTTGCCTAACTAAAAGACTTTGCTTTTCTGCAAAACCATTTTTACTGTGAATTTCTCGGTCCATTGCATACGAATTCCCCACCAGTTTGTCCAGATATAACTGGATGAAAACAGAAATATCCGGTGGTGGTTTGGCTAACTCAATCCGAAATATTGTGAAAGCCTCTGTGTTTGTGTTTTCTGGATATTATCGATGGACTTTATTGTTTTGAATGTTTTTATCCGGGAACATTTAATTTTGTACCGTTGAAACACTAATTGGTTCATCATGGGTCACCAGCTCTACACATTCGTATTTTCTAGGGAGAAAGCTAAAGGAACGGCGGCAAAGAAACATGATATTTCTGTTTGTCTAGATGACATTCTATGCACTTGCCTTACGAAAAGACTTTGCTGTTCTCCAAAACTATTTTTACTGTGATTTTCTCGGTCCATTGCATACGAATTCCACAAAAGTTTGTCCGGATATGACTGGATGAAAACAGAAATATCCGTTATTGTATTGGCTAACTCAATCCGAAATATTGTGAAAGCCTCTGTGTTGGTGTTTTCCGGATATTATCAACGTACTTTAGTGTTTTCAATGCTTTTTATCTGGGAACCTATTTTTTGAGCTTGGATACACAAATTGGTTCCACATGGAGACACCAGCTGAACATATTCGTATTTTCTAGGGAGAAAGCTAGAGGAACTGTAGCAAACAAACATGATATTTCTGTTTGTATCGATGACATTTTATGCAATTGCCTTACGAAAAGACTTTGCTGTTCTCCAAAACTATTTTTACTGTGATAATCTCGGTCCATTGCATACGAATTCCACAAAAGTTTGTCCGGATATGACTGGATGAAACCGGAAATATCCGGTATTGTTTAGGCTAACTCAATCCGAAATAATGTGAAAGCCTCTGTGTTGGTGTTTTCTGGATATTATCAACGGACTTTAGGTTTTTGAATGTTTTTTATTGGGGAACATTTTATTTTGAGCTTGGATACAGTAATTCATTCCACAAGGAGACACCAGCTGAACATATTCGTATTTTCTAGGGAGACAGCTAGAGGAACTGTGGCAAACAAACATGATATTTCTGTTTGTATCGATGACATTTTATGCACTTGCCTAACGAAAAGACTTTGCTATTCTCCAAAACCATTTTTACTGTGATTTTCTCGGTCCATTGAATACGAATTCCACACCAGTTTTTCCGGATATGACTGGATGAAAACAGAAATATCTGGTTATGTTTTGGCTAACTAAATTCGAAATATTGTGAAAGCCTCTGTGTGTTTTCTGGATATTATCGATGTACTTTATTGTTTTGAATGTTTTTATAAGGGAACATTTAATTTTGTACCGTAGAAACACTAATTGGTTCATCATGGGGACACCAGCTCTACACATTTGTGTTTTCTAGGGAGAAAGCTAGAGGAACTGCGGCAAACAAACATGATATTTCTGTTTGTATCGATGACATTATATGCACTTGCATAACGAAAAGACTTTGCTGTTCTCCAAAACCATTTTTACTGTGATTTTCTCGGTCCGTTGCATATGAATTCCACACCAGGTTGTCCATATATGACTGGATGAAAACAGAAATAACTGGTTGTGTTTTGGCTAACTCAATCCAAAATATTGTGAAAGCCTCTGTGTTTGTGTTTTCTGGGTATTATCGATGGACTTTATTGTTTTGAATGTTTTTTATCCGGGTACATTTTATTTTGTACCATTGAAACACTAATTAGTTCATAATGGGGACACCAGCTCTTACATTCGTATTTTCTAGGGAGAAAGCTAGAGGAACTGCGGCATACAAACATGATATTTCTGTTTGTCTAGATGACATTTTATGCACTTGCCTTACGAAAAGACTTTGCTGTTCTCCAAAACTATTTTTACTGTGATTTTCTCGGTCCATTGCATACGAATTCCACAAAAGTTTGTCCGGATATGACTGGATGAAACCGGAAATATCCGGTATTGTTTAGGCTAACTCAATCCGAAATAATGTGAAAGCCTCTGTGTTGGTGTTTTCTGGAAATTATCAATGGACTTTAGGTTTTTGAATGTTTTTTATTGGGGAACATTTTATTTTGAGCTTGGATACAGTAATTCATTCCACAAGGAGACACCAGCTGAACATATTCGTATTTTCTAGGGAGACAGCTAGAGGAACTGTGGCAAACAAACATGATATTTCTGTTTGTATCGATGACATTTTATGCACTTGCCTAACGAAAAGACTTTGCTATTCTCCAAAACCATTTTTACTGTGATTTTCTCGGTCCATTGAATACGAATTCCACACCAGTTTTTCCGGATATGACTGGATGAAAACAGAAATATCTGGTTATGTTTTGGCTAACTAAATTCGAAATATTGTGAAAGCCTCTGTGTGTTTTCTGGATATTATCGATGTACTTTATTGTTTTGAATGTTTTTATAAGGGAACATTTAATTTTGTACCGTAGAAACACTAATTGGTTCATCATGGGGACACCAGCTCTACACATTTGTGTTTTCTATGGAGAAAGCTAGAGGAACTGCGGCAAAGAAACATGATATTTCTCTTTGTATAGATGACATTATATGCACTTGCATAACGAAAAGACTTTGCTGTTCTCCAAAACCATTTTTACTGTGATTTTCTCGGTCCGTTGCATATGAATTCCACACCAGGTTGTCCATATATGACTGGATGAAAACAGAAATAACTGGTTGTGTTTTGGCTAACTCAATCCAAAATATTGTGAAAGCCTCTGTGTTTGTGTTTTCTGGGTATTATCGATGGACTTTATTGTTTTGAATGTTTTTTATCCGGGTACATTTTATTTTGTACCATTGAAACACTAATTAGTTCATAATGGGGACACCAGCTCTTACATTCGTATTTTCTAGGGAGAAAGCTAGAGGAACTGCGGCATACAAACATGATATTTCTGTTTGTCTAGATGACATTTTATGCACTTGCCTTACGAAAAGACTTTGCTGTTCTCCAAAACTATTTTTACTGTGATTTTCTCGGTCCATTGCATACGAATTCCACAAAAGTTTGTCCGGATATGACTGGATGAAACCGGAAATATCCGGTATTGTTTTGGCTAACTCAAACCGAAATATTGTGAAAGCCTCTGTGTTGGTGTTTTCTGGATATTATCAACGGACTTTAGGTTTTTGAATGTTTTTTATTGGGGAACATTTTATTTTGAGCTTGGATACAGTAATTCGTTCCACAAGGAGACACCAGCTGAACATATTCGTATTTTCTAGGGAGACAGCTAGAGGAACTGTGGCAAACAAACATGATATTTTTGTTTGTATCGATGACATTTTATGCACTTGCCTAACGAAAAGACTTTGCTATTCTCCAAAACCATTTTTACCTGATTTTCTTGGTCCATTGAATACGAATTCCACACCAGTTTTTCCGGATATGACTGGATGAAAACAGAAATATCCGGTGGTGGTTTGGCTAACTAAATTCGAGATATTGTGAAAGAATCTCAGTGTTTTCTGGATATTATCGATGGACTTTATTGTTTTGAATGTTTTTATAAGGGAACATTTAATTTTGTACCATAGAAACAGTAATTGGTTCATCATGGGAACACCAGCTCTACACATTTGTATTTTCTAGGGAGAAAGCTAGAGGAACTGCGGCAAAGAAACATGATATTTCTCTTTGTATAGATGACATTATATGCACTTGCATAACGAAAAGACTTTGCTGTTCTCCAAAACCATTTTTACTGTGATTTTCTCGGTCCGTTGCATATGAATTCCACACCAGTTTGTCCGTATATGACTGGATGAAAACGGAAGTATATGGTTTTGTTTTGACTAACTCAATCCCAAATATTGCTCCAGCCACTGTGTTTGTTTTTTCTGGATATTATCCACGGACTTCATTGTTTCGAATGTTTTTTATCGGGGAACATTTTATTTTGAGCTTGGATACAGTAATTCATTCCACAAGGAGACACCAGCTGAACATATTCGTATTTTCTAGGGAGAAAGCTAGAGGAACTGTGGCAAACAAACATGATATTTCTGTTTGTATAGATGACATTTTATGCACTTGCCTAACGAAAAGACTTTGCTTTTCTCCAAAACCATTTTTACTGTGAATTTCTCGGTCCATTGCATACGAATTTCACACCTTTTTGTCTGGATATGACTGGCTGAAAACAGAAATTTCCCGTGGTGTTTTGGCTAACTCAATCCCAAATATTGTGAAAGCCTCTGTGTTTGTGTTTTCTGGGTATTATTGATGGACTTTATTATTTTGAATGTTTTTTATCAGGGAACATTTAATTTTGTACCGTAAAAACACTAATTGGTTCATCATGGGGACACCAGCTCTACACATTCGTATTTTCCACGGAGAAAGCTAGAGGAACTACGGCAAACAAACATGATATTTCTGTTGGTATAGATGACATTTTATGTACTTGCCTAAAGAAAAGACTTTGCTATTCTCCAAAACCATTTTTACTGTGATTTTTTCGGTCCATTGCATACGAATTCCACACCAGTTTGTCCGGATATAACTGGATGAAAACAGAAATATCCGGTATTGTTTTGGCTAACTCAATCCGAAATATTGTGAAAGCCTCTGTGTTGGTGTTTTCCGGATATTATCGATGGACTTTATTGTTTTGAATATTTTCTTTTTTTTATTAAACTTTTATTTAATGAATATAAATTTCCCAAGTATAGCTTATGGGTTACAATGGCTTCCCCCCCTCCCATAAATTCCCTCCCGCCCGCAACCCTCCCCTTTCCCGCTCCCTTTCCCCTTCCATTCATGTAAAGATTCATTTTCAATTCTCTTTGTATACAGAAGATCAGTTTAGTATATATTAGGTAAAGATTTCAACATTTTGCCCATATAGCAACATCAAGTGAAAAAACTACCATTGGATTACTAATTATAGCATTAAATAGCAATGTACAGCACATTAAAGACAGAGATCCTACATAATTTTTTTTCAAATTAATTAATTTTCTATGCCATTTCCATTTTAACACCAGGTTTTTTTGTTTTTCATTTCCAATTCTCTTTATATACAGAAGATCACTTCAGTATATAATTAGCAAAGACCTCATCAGTCTGTGCCCACACAGAAATGCAAAGTGTAAAAATACTGTTTCAGTACCAGTCATAGCATCACTTGGCTTTAGACGACACATTAGGGACAGATTCCACATGGGGTGTAAGTACACAGTGACTCCTGTTGCTGACTTAACAATTTGACACTCCTGTTCATGGCGTCAGTAATCTCCCTAGGCTCTAGTCATGAGTTGCCAGGGCTTTACACAATTGTTTTGAATATTTTCATCAGGGAACATTTAATTTTGTAACGTTGAAACACTAATTGGTTCATCATGGGGACACCAGCTCTCACATTCGTATTTTCCACGGAGAAAGCTAGAGGAACTGCCACAACAAACATGATATTTCTGTTTGTATCGATGACATTTTATGCACTTGCCTTACGAAAAGACTTTGCTGTTCTCCAAAACTATTTTTACTATGATTTTCTCAGAACATTGCGTACGAATTCCACAAAAGTTTGTCCGGATATGACTGGATGAAACCAGAAATATCCGGTATTGTTTAGGCTAACTCAATCCGAAATATTGTGAAAGCCTCTGTGTTGGTGTTTTCTGGATATTATCAACGGACTTTAGGTTTTTGAATGTTTTTTATTGGGGAACATTTTATTTTGAGCTTGAATACAGTAATTCGTTCCACAAGGAGACACCAGCTGAACATATTCGTATTTCTAGGGAGAAAGCTAGAGGAACTGTGGCAAACAAACATGATATTTCTGTTTGTATCGATGACATATTATGCACTTGACTAACGAAAAGACTTTGCTATACTCCAAAACCATTTTTACTGTGATTTTCTCGGTCCATTGAATACGAATTCCACACCAGTTTTTCCGGATATGACTGGATGAAAACAGAAATATCTGGTTATGTTTTGGCTAACTGAATTCGAAATATTGTGAAAGCCTCTGTGTGTTTTCTGGATATTATCGATGTACTTTATTGTTCTGAATGTTTTTATAAGGGAACATTTAATTTTGTACCGTAGAAACACTAATTGGTTCATCATGGGGACACCAGCTCTACACATTTGTATTTTCTAGGGAGAAAGCTAGAGGAACTGCGGCAAACAAACATGATATTTCTGTTTGTCTAGATGACATTTTATGCACTTGCCTTACGAAAAGACTTTGCTGTTCTCCAAAACTAATTTTACTGTGATTTTCTCAGTCCATTGCATACGAATTCCACACCAGTTTGTCCGGGTATGACTGCATGAAACCGGAAATATCCGGTTGTGTTTTGGCTAACTCAATCCGAAATATTGTGAAAGCCTCTGTGTTGGTGATTACTGGATACTATCAACGGACTTTATTGTTTTGAATGTTTTTTATCCGGGAACATTTTATTTTGTGCTTGGATACAGTAATTCGTTCCACAAGGAGACACCAGCTGAACATATTCGTGTTTTCTAGGGAGAAAGCTAGAGCAACTGCGGCAAACAAACATGATATTTCTGTTTGTATCGATGACATTATATGCACTTGCCTAACGAAAAGACTTTGCTATTCTCCAAAACCATTTTTACTGTGATTTTCTCGGTCCATTGAATACGAATTCCACACCAGTTTTTCCGGATATGACTGGATGAAAACAGAAATATCTGGTTATGTTTTGGCTAACTAAATTCGAAATATTGTGAAAGCCTCTGTGTGTTTTCTGGATATTATCGATGTACTTTATTGTTTTGAATGTTTTTATAAGGGAACATTTAATTTTGTACCGTAGAAACACTAATTGGTTCATCATGGGGACACCAGCTCTACACATTTGTGTTTTCTAGGGAGAAAGCTAGAGGAACTGCGGCAAAGAAACATGATATTTCTGTTTGTATCGATGACATTATATGCACTTGCATAACGAAAAGACTTTGCTGTTCTCCAAAACCATTTTTACTGTGATTTTCTCGGTCCGTTGCATATGAATTCCACACCAGGTTGTCCATATATGACTGGATGAAAACAGAAATAACTGGTTGTGTTTTGGCTAACTCAATCCAAAATATTGTGAAAGCCTCTGTGTTTGTGTTTTCTGGGTATTATCGATGGACTTTATTGTTTTGAATGTTTTTTATCCGGGTACATTTTATTTTGTACCATTGAAACACTAATTAGTTCATAATGGGGACACCAGCTCTTACATTCGTATTTTCTAGGGAGAAAGCTAGAGGAACTGCGGCATACAAACATGATATTTCTGTTTGTCTAGATGACATTTTATGCACTTGCCTTACGAAAAGACTTTGCTGTTCTCCAAAACTATTTTTACTGTGATTTTCTCGGTCCATTGCATACGAATTCCACAAAAGTTTGTCCGGATATGACTGGATGAAACCGGAAATATCCGGTATTGTTTAGGCTAACTCAATCCGAAATAATGTGAAAGCCTCTGTGTTGGTGTTTTCTGGATATTATCAACGGACTTTAGGTTTTTGAATGTTTTTTATTGGGGAACATTTTATTTTGAGCTTGGATACAGTAATTCATTCCACAAGGAGACACCAGCTGAACATATTCGTATTTTCTAGGGAGACAGCTAGAGGAACTGTGGCAAACAAACATGATATTTCTGTTTGTATCGATGACATTTTATGCACTTGCCTAACGAAAAGACTTTGCTATTCTCCAAAACCATTTTTACTGTGATTTTCTCGGTCCATTGAATACGAATTCCACACCAGTTTTTCCGGATATGACTGGATGAAAACAGAAATATCTGGTTATGTTTTGGCTAACTAAATTCGAAATATTGTGAAAGCCTCTGTGTGTTTTCTGGATATTATCGATGTACTTTATTGTTTTGAATGTTTTTATAAGGGAACATTTAATTTTGTACCGTAGAAACACTAATTGGTTCATCATGGGGACACCAGCTCTACACATTTGTGTTTTCTAGGGAGAAAGCTAGAGGAACTGCGGCAAACAAACATGATATTTCTGTTTGTATCGATGACATTATATGCACTTGCATAACGAAAAGACTTTGCTGTTCTCCAAAACCATTTTTACTGTGATTTTCTCGGTCCGTTGCATATGAATTCCACACCAGGTTGTCCATATATGACTGGATGAAAACAGAAATAACTGGTTGTGTTTTGGCTAACTCAATCCAAAATATTGTGAAAGCCTCTGTGTTTGTGTTTTCTGGGTATTATCGATGGACTTTATTGTTTTGAATGTTTTTTATCCGGGTACATTTTATTTTGTACCATTGAAACACTAATTAGTTCATAATGGGGACACCAGCTCTTACATTCGTATTTTCTAGGGAGAAAGCTAGAGGAACTGCGGCATACAAACATGATATTTCTGTTTGTCTAGATGACATTTTATGCACTTGCCTTACGAAAAGACTTTGCTGTTCTCCAAAACTATTTTTACTGTGATTTTCTCGGTCCATTGCATACGAATTCCACAAAAGTTTGTCCGGATATGACTGGATGAAACCGGAAATATCCGGTATTGTTTAGGCTAACTCAATCCGAAATAATGTGAAAGCCTCTGTGTTGGTGTTTTCTGGATATTATCAACGGACTTTAGGTTTTTGAATGTTTTTTATTGGGGAACATTTTATTTTGAGCTTGGATACAGTAATTCATTCCACAAGGAGACACCAGCTGAACATATTCGTATTTTCTAGGGAGACAGCTAGAGGAACTGTGGCAAACAAACATGATATTTCTGTTTGTATCGATGACATTTTATGCACTTGCCTAACGAAAAGACTTTGCTATTCTCCAAAACCATTTTTACTGTGATTTTCTCGGTCCATTGAATACGAATTCCACACCAGTTTTTCCGGATATGACTGGATGAAAACAGAAATATCTGGTTATGTTTTGGCTAACTAAATTCGAAATATTGTGAAAGCCTCTGTGTGTTTTCTGGATATTATCGATGTACTTTATTGTTTTGAATGTTTTTATAAGGGAACATTTAATTTTGTACCGTAGAAACACTAATTGGTTCATCATGGGGACACCAGCTCTACACATTTGTGTTTTCTAGGGAGAAAGCTAGAGGAACTGCGGCAAACAAACATGATATTTCTGTTTGTATCGATGACATTATATGCACTTGCATAACGAAAAGACTTTGCTGTTCTCCAAAACCATTTTTACTGTGATTTTCTCGGTCCGTTGCATATGAATTCCACACCAGGTTGTCCATATATGACTGGATGAAAACAGAAATAACTGGTTGTGTTTTGGCTAACTCAATCCAAAATATTGTGAAAGCCTCTGTGTTTGTGTTTTCTGGGTATTATCGATGGACTTTATTGTTTTGAATGTTTTTTATCCGGGTACATTTTATTTTGTACCATTGAAACACTAATTAGTTCATAATGGGGACACCAGCTCTTACATTCGTATTTTCTAGGGAGAAAGCTAGAGGAACTGCGGCATACAAACATGATATTTCTGTTTGTCTAGATGACATTTTATGCACTTGCCTTACGAAAAGACTTTGCTGTTCTCCAAAACTATTTTTACTGTGATTTTCTCGGTCCATTGCATACGAATTCCACAAAAGTTTGTCCGGATATGACTGGATGAAACCGGAAATATCCGGTATTGTTTAGGCTAACTCAATCCGAAATAATGTGAAAGCCTCTGTGTTGGTGTTTTCTGGATATTATCAACGGACTTTAGGTTTTTGAATGTTTTTTATTGGGGAACATTTTATTTTGAGCTTGGATACAGTAATTCGTTCCACAAGGAGACACCAGCTGAACATATTCGTATTTTCTAGGGAGACAGCTAGAGGAACTGTGGCAAACAAACATGATATTTCTGTTTGTATCGATGACATTTTATGCACTTGCCTAACGAAAAGACTTTGCTATTCTCCAAAACCATTTTTACTGTGATTTTCTCGGTCCATTGAATACGAATTCCACACCAGTTTTTCCGGATATGACTGGATGAAAACAGAAATATCTGGTTATGTTTTGGCTAACGAAATTCGAAATATTGTGAAAGCCTCTGTGTGTTTTCTGGATATTATCGATGTACTTTATTGTTTTGAATGTTTTTATAAGGGAACATTTAATTTTGTACCGTAGAAACACTAATTGGTTCATCATGGGGACACCAGCTCTACACATTTGTGTTTTCTAGGGAGAAAGCTAGAGGAACTGCGGCAAACAAACATGATATTTCTGTTTGTATCGATGACATTATATGCACTTGCATAACGAAAAGACTTTGCTGTTCTCCAAAACCATTTTTACTGTGATTTTCTCGGTCCGTTTTCATATGAATTCCACACCAGGTTGTCCATATATGACTGGATGAAAACAGAAATAACTGGTTGTGTTTTGGCTAACTCAATCCAAAATATTGTGAAAGCCTCTGTGTTTGTGTTTTCTGGGTATTATCGATGGACTTTATTGTTTTGAATGTTTTTTATCCGGGTACATTTTATTTTGTACCATTGAAACACTAATTAGTTCATAATGGGGACACCAGCTCTTACATTCGTATTTTCTAGGGAGAAAGCTAGAGGAACTGCGGCATACAAACATGATATTTCTGTTTGTCTAGATGACATTTTATGCACTTGCCTTACGAAAAGACTTTGCTGTTCTCCAAAACTATTTTTACTGTGATTTTCTCGGTCCATTGCATACGAATTCCACAAAAGTTTGTCCGGATATGACTGGATGAAACCGGAAATATCCGGTATTGTTTTGGCTATCTCAATCCGAAATATTGTGAAAGCCTCTGTGTTGGTGTTTTCTGGATATTATCAACGGACTTTAGGTTTTTGAATGTTTTTTATTGGGGAACATTTTATTTTGAGTTTGGATACAGTAATTTGTTCCACAAGGAGACACCAGCTGAACATATTCCTATTTTCTATGGAGAAAGCTAGAGGAACTGTGGCAAACAAACATGATATTTTTGTTTGTATCGATGACATTTTATGCACTTGCCTAACGAAAAGACTTTGCTATTCTCCAAAACCATTTTTACCTGATTTTCTCGGTCCATTGAATACGAATTCCACACCAGTTTTTCCGGATATGACTGGATGAAAACAGAAATATCCGGTGGTGGTTTGGCTAACTAAATTCGAGATATTGTGAAAGAATCTCAGTGTTTTCTGGATATTATCGATGGACTTTATTGTTTTGAATGTTTTTATAAGGGAACATTTAATTTTGTACCGTAGAAACAGTAATTGGTTCATCATGGGAACACCAGCTCTACACATTTGTATTTTCTAGGGAGAAAGCTAGAGGAACTGCGGCAAAGAAACATGATATTTCTCTTTGTATAGATGACATTATATGCACTTGCATAACGAAAAGACTTTGCTGTTCTCCAAAACCATTTTTACTGTGATTTTCTCGGTCCGTTGCATATGAATTCCACACCAGTTTGTCCGGATATGACTGGATGAAAACGGAAGTATATGGTTTTGTTTTGGCTAACTCAATCCCAAATATTGCTACAGCCACTGTGTTTGTTTTTTCTGGATATTATCCACGGACTTCATTGTTTCGAATGTTTTTTATCGGGGAACATTTTATTTTGAGCTTGGATACAGTAATTCATTCCACAAGGAGACACCAGCTGAACATATTCGTATTTTCTAGGGAGAAAGCTAGAGGAACTGTGGCAAACAAACATGATATTTCTGTTTGTATAGATGACATTTTATGCACTTGCCTAACGAAAAGACTTTACTATTCTCCAAAACCATTTTTACTGTGAATTTCTCGGTCCATTGCATACGAATTTCACACCTTTTTGTCTGGATATGACTGGCTGAAAACAGAAATTTCCCGTGGTGTTTTGGCTAACTCAATCCGAAATATTGTGAAAGCCTCTGTGTTTGTGTTTTCTGGGTATTATTGATGGACTTTATTATTTTGAATGTTTTTTATCAGGGAACATTTAATTTTGTACCGTAAAAACACTAATTGGTTCATCATGGGGACACCAGCTCTACACATTCGTATTTTCTAGGGAGAAAGCTAGAGGAACTACGGCAAACAAACATGATATTTCTGTTGGTATAGATGACATTTTATGTACTTGCGTAACGAAAAGACATTGCTTTTCTCCAAAACCATTTTTACTCAGAATTTCTCGGTCCATTGCATATGAATTCCACACCAGGTTTTCCAGATATGACTAGATGAAAACAGAAATATCCGGTTATGTTTTGGCTAACTAAATTCGAAATATTGTGAAAGCATCTGTGTGTTTTCTGGATATTATCGATGGACTTTATTGTTTTGAATGTTTTTTATTGGGGAACATTTTATTTTGTGCGTGGATACCGTAATTCGTTCCACAAGGAGACACCAGCTGAACATATTCGCATTTTCTAGGGAGAAAGCTAGAGCAACTGCAGCAAACAAACATGATATTTCTGTTTGCATAGATGACATTTTATGCACTTGCCTTACGAAAAGACTTTGCTTTTCTCCAAAACCATTTTTACTGTGAATTTCTCGGTCCATTGCATATGAATTCCACACCAGTTTGTCCGGATATGACTGGATGAAAACAGAAATATCCGGTGGTGGTTTGGCTAACTCAATCCGAAATATTGTGAAAGCCTCTGTGTTTGTGTTTTCTGGATATTATTGATGGACTTTATTATTTTGAATGTTTTTTATCAGGGAACATTTAATTTTGTACCGTAAAAACACTAATTGGTTCATCATGGGGACACCAGCTCTACACATTCGTATTTTCTAGGGAAAAGCTAGAGGAACTACGGCAAACAAACATGATATTTCTGTTGGTATAGATGACATTTTATGCACTTGCCTAAAGAAAAGACTTTGCTATTCTCCAAAACCATTTTTACTGTGATTTTTTCGGTCCATTGCATACGAATTCCACACCAGTTTGTCCGGATATAACTGGATGAAAACAGAAATATCCGGTATTGTTTTGGCTAACTCAATCCGAAATATTGTGAAAGCCTCTGTGTTGGTGTTTTCCGGATATTATCGATGGACTTTATTGTTTTGAATATTTTCTTTTTTTTATTAAACTTTTATTTAATGAATATAAATTTCCCAAGTATAGCTTATGGGTTACAATGGCTTCCCCCCCTCCCATAAATTCCCTCCCGCCCGCAACCCTCCCCTTTCCCGCTCCCTTTCCCCTTCCATTCATGTAAAGATTCATTTTCAATTCTCTTTGTATACAGAAGATCAGTTTAGTATATATTAGGTAAAGATTTCAACATTTTGCCCATATAGCAACATCAAGTGAAAAAACTACCATTGGATTACTAATTATAGCATTAAATAGCAATGTACAGCACATTAAAGACAGAGATCCTACATAATTTTTTTTCAAATTAATTAATTTTCTATGCCATTTCCATTTTAACACCAGGTTTTTTTTTTCATTTCCAATTCTCTTTATATACAGAAGATCACTTCAGTATATAATTAGCAAAGACCTCATCAGTCTGTGCCCACACAGAAACGCAAAGTGTAAAAATACTGTTTCAGTACCAGTCATAGCATCACTTGGCTTTAGACGACACATTAGGGACAGATTCCACATGGGGTGTAAGTACACAGTGACTCCTGTTGCTGACTTAACAATTTGACACTCCTGTTCATGGCGTCAGTAATCTCCCTAGGCTCTAGTCATGAGTTCCCAGGGCTTTACACAATTGTTTTGAATATTTTCATCAGGGAACATTTAATTTTGTAACGTTGAAACACTAATTGGTTCATCATGGGGACACCAGCTCTCACATTCGTATTTTCCACGGAGAAAGCTAGAGGAACTGCCGCAACAAACATGATATTTCTGTTTGTCTAGATGACATTCTATGCACTTGCCTTACGAAAAGACTTTGCTGTTCTCCAAAACTATCTTTTCTGTGATTTTCTCAGTCCATTGCATTAGAATTCCACACCAGTTTGTCCGGATATGACTGGATGAAACCGGAAATATCCGGTATTGTTTTGGCTATCTCAATCCGAAATATTGTGAAAGCCTCTGTGTTGGTGTTTTCTGGATACTATCAACGGACTTTATTGTTTTGAATGTTTTTTATTGGGGAACATTTTATTTTGTGCTTGGATACAGTAATTCGTTCCACAAGGAGACACCAGCTGAACATATTCGTATTTTCTAGGGAGAAAGCTAGAGCAACTGCAGCAAACAAACATGATATTTCTGTTTGTATAGATGGCATTTTATGCACTTGCCTAACGAAAAGACTTTGCTGTTCTCCAAAACTATTTTTACTATGATTTTCTCAGTCCATTGCATACGAATTCCAAAAGAGTTTGTCCGGAGATGACTGCATGAAAACAGAAATATCCGGTTATGTTTTAGCTAACTCAATCCGAAATATTGTGAAAGCCTCTTTTTTTTTTGTTTTCTGGATATTATCGATGGACTTTATTGTTTTGAATATTTTTATCCGGGTACATTTTATTTTGTACCATTGAAACACTAATTAGTTCATAATGGGGACACCAGCTCTTACATTCGTATTTTCTAGGGAGAAAGCTAGAGGAACTGCGGCATACAAACATGATATTTCTGTTTGTCTAGATGACATTTTATGCACTTGCCTTACGAAAAGACTTTGCTGTTCTCCAAAACTATTTTTACTGTGATTTTCTCGGTCCATTGCATACGAATTCCACAAAAGTTTGTCCGGATATGACTGGATGAAACCGGAAATATCCGGTATTGTTTTGGCTATCTCAATCCGAAATATTGTGAAAGCCTCTGTGTTGGTGTTTTCTGGATATTATCAACGGACTTTAGGTTTTTGAATGTTTTTTATTGGGGAACATTTTATTTTGAGTTTGGATACAGTAATTTGTTCCACAAGGAGACACCAGCTGAACATATTCCTATTTTCTATGGAGAAAGCTAGAGGAACTGTGGCAAACAAACATGATATTTTTGTTTGTATCGATGACATTTTATGCACTTGCCTAACGAAAAGACTTTGCTATTCTCCAAAACCATTTTTACCTGATTTTCTCGGTCCATTGAATACGAATTCCACACCAGTTTTTCCGGATATGACTGGATGAAAACAGAAATATCCGGTGGTGGTTTGGCTAACTAAATTCGAGATATTGTGAAAGAATCTCAGTGTTTTCTGGATATTATCGATGGACTTTATTGTTTTGAATGTTTTTATAAGGGAACATTTAATTTTGTACCGTAGAAACAGTAATTGGTTCATCATGGGAACACCAGCTCTACACATTTGTATTTTCTAGGGAGAAAGCTAGAGGAACTGCGGCAAAGAAACATGATATTTCTCTTTGTATAGATGACATTATATGCACTTGCATAACGAAAAGACTTTGCTGTTCTCCAAAACCATTTTTACTGTGATTTTCTCGGTCCGTTGCATATGAATTCCACACCAGTTTGTCCGGATATGACTGGATGAAAACGGAAGTATATGGTTTTGTTTTGGCTAACTCAATCCCAAATATTGCTACAGCCACTGTGTTTGTTTTTTCTGGATATTATCCACGGACTTCATTGTTTCGAATGTTTTTTATCGGGGAACATTTTATTTTGAGCTTGGATACAGTAATTCATTCCACAAGGAGACACCAGCTGAACATATTCGTATTTTCTAGGGAGAAAGCTAGAGGAACTGTGGCAAACAAACATGATATTTCTGTTTGTATAGATGACATTTTATGCACTTGCCTAACGAAAAGACTTTACTATTCTCCAAAACCATTTTTACTGTGAATTTCTCGGTCCATTGCATACGAATTTCACACCTTTTTGTCTGGATATGACTGGCTGAAAACAGAAATTTCCCGTGGTGTTTTGGCTAACTCAATCCGAAATATTGTGAAAGCCTCTGTGTTTGTGTTTTCTGGGTATTATTGATGGACTTTATTATTTTGAATGTTTTTTATCAGGGAACATTTAATTTTGTACCGTAAAAACACTAATTGGTTCATCATGGGGACACCAGCTCTACACATTCGTATTTTCTAGGGAGAAAGCTAGAGGAACTACGGCAAACAAACATGATATTTCTGTTGGTATAGATGACATTTTATGTACTTGCGTAACGAAAAGACATTGCTTTTCTCCAAAACCATTTTTACTCAGAATTTCTCGGTCCATTGCATATGAATTCCACACCAGGTTTTCCAGATATGACTAGATGAAAACAGAAATATCCGGTTATGTTTTGGCTAACTAAATTCGAAATATTGTGAAAGCATCTGTGTGTTTTCTGGATATTATCGATGGACTTTATTGTTTTGAATGTTTTTTATTGGGGAACATTTTATTTTGTGCGTGGATACCGTAATTCGTTCCACAAGGAGACACCAGCTGAACATATTCGCATTTTCTAGGGAGAAAGCTAGAGCAACTGCAGCAAACAAACATGATATTTCTGTTTGCATAGATGACATTTTATGCACTTGCCTTACGAAAAGACTTTGCTTTTCTCCAAAACCATTTTTACTGTGAATTTCTCGGTCCATTGCATATGAATTCCACACCAGTTTGTCCGGATATGACTGGATGAAAACAGAAATATCCGGTGGTGGTTTGGCTAACTCAATCCGAAATATTGTGAAAGCCTCTGTGTTTGTGTTTTCTGGATATTATTGATGGACTTTATTATTTTGAATGTTTTTTATCAGGGAACATTTAATTTTGTACCGTAAAAACACTAATTGGTTCATCATGGGGACACCAGCTCTACACATTCGTATTTTCTAGGGAAAAGCTAGAGGAACTACGGCAAACAAACATGATATTTCTGTTGGTATAGATGACATTTTATGCACTTGCCTAAAGAAAAGACTTTGCTATTCTCCAAAACCATTTTTACTGTGATTTTTTCGGTCCATTGCATACGAATTCCACACCAGTTTGTCCGGATATAACTGGATGAAAACAGAAATATCCGGTATTGTTTTGGCTAACTCAATCCGAAATATTGTGAAAGCCTCTGTGTTGGTGTTTTCCGGATATTATCGATGGACTTTATTGTTTTGAATATTTTCTTTTTTTTATTAAACTTTTATTTAATGAATATAAATTTCCCAAGTATAGCTTATGGGTTACAATGGCTTCCCCCCCTCCCATAAATTCCCTCCCGCCCGCAACCCTCCCCTTTCCCGCTCCCTTTCCCCTTCCATTCATGTAAAGATTCATTTTCAATTCTCTTTGTATACAGAAGATCAGTTTAGTATATATTAGGTAAAGATTTCAACATTTTGCCCATATAGCAACATCAAGTGAAAAAACTACCATTGGATTACTAATTATAGCATTAAATAGCAATGTACAGCACATTAAAGACAGAGATCCTACATAATTTTTTTTCAAATTAATTAATTTTCTATGCCATTTCCATTTTAACACCAGGTTTTTTTTTTCATTTCCAATTCTCTTTATATACAGAAGATCACTTCAGTATATAATTAGCAAAGACCTCATCAGTCTGTGCCCACACAGAAACGCAAAGTGTAAAAATACTGTTTCAGTACCAGTCATAGCATCACTTGGCTTTAGACGACACATTAGGGACAGATTCCACATGGGGTGTAAGTACACAGTGACTCCTGTTGCTGACTTAACAATTTGACACTCCTGTTCATGGCGTCAGTAATCTCCCTAGGCTCTAGTCATGAGTTCCCAGGGCTTTACACAATTGTTTTGAATATTTTCATCAGGGAACATTTAATTTTGTAACGTTGAAACACTAATTGGTTCATCATGGGGACACCAGCTCTCACATTCGTATTTTCCACGGAGAAAGCTAGAGGAACTGCCGCAACAAACATGATATTTCTGTTTGTCTAGATGACATTCTATGCACTTGCCTTACGAAAAGACTTTGCTGTTCTCCAAAACTATCTTTTCTGTGATTTTCTCAGTCCATTGCATTAGAATTCCACACCAGTTTGTCCGGATATGACTGGATGAAACCGGAAATATCCGGTATTGTTTTGGCTATCTCAATCCGAAATATTGTGAAAGCCTCTGTGTTGGTGTTTTCTGGATACTATCAACGGACTTTATTGTTTTGAATGTTTTTTATTGGGGAACATTTTATTTTGTGCTTGGATACAGTAATTCGTTCCACAAGGAGACACCAGCTGAACATATTCGTATTTTCTAGGGAGAAAGCTAGAGCAACTGCAGCAAACAAACATGATATTTCTGTTTGTATAGATGGCATTTTATGCACTTGCCTAACGAAAAGACTTTGCTGTTCTCCAAAACTATTTTTACTATGATTTTCTCAGTCCATTGCATACGAATTCCAAAAGAGTTTGTCCGGAGATGACTGCATGAAAACAGAAATATCCGGTTATGTTTTAGCTAACTCAATCCGAAATATTGTGAAAGCCTCTTTTTTTTTTGTTTTCTGGATATTATCGATGGACTTTATTGTTTTGAATATTTTTATCAGGGAACATTTAATTTTGTACCGTTGAAACACTAATTGGTTCATCATGGGGACACCAGCTCTACACATTCGTATTTTCCACGGAGAAAGCTAGAGGAACTGCGGCAAACAAACATGATATTTCTGTTTGTCTAGATGACATTTTAAGCACTTGCCTTACGAAAAGACTTTGCTGTTCTCCCAAACTATTTTTACTGTGATTTTTTCGGTCCATTGCATATGAATTCCACACCAGTTTGTCCGGATATGACTGGATGAAACCGGAAATATCCGGTATTGTTTTGGCTAACTCAATCCGAAATATTGTGAATGCCTCTGTGTTGGTGTTTTCTGGATATTAACAACGGACTTTATTGTTTTGAATGTTTTTTATTGGGGAACATTTTATTTTGTGCTTGGATACAGTAATTCGTTCCACAAGGAGACACCAGCTGAACATATTCGTATTTTCTAGGGAGAAAGCTAGAGGAACTGTGGCAAACAAACATGATATTTCTGTTTGTATCGATGACATTTCATGCACTTGCCTAACGAAAAGACATTGCTTTTCTGCAAAACCATTTTTACTGTGAATTTCTCGGTCCATTGAATACGAATTCCACACCAGTTTGTCCGGATATGACTGGATGAAAACAGAAATATCCGGTGGTGGTTTTGCTAACTAAATTCAAAATATTGTGAAAGCCTCTGTGTTGGAGTTTTCTGGATATTATCAACGGACTTTATTGTTTTGAATGTTTTTTATTGGGGAACATTTTATTTTGTGCTTGGATACAGTAATTCGTTCCACAAGGAGACACCAGCTGAACATATTCGTATTTTCTATGGAGAAAGCTAGAGCAACTGCAGCAAACAAACATGATATTTCTGTTTGTATAGATGGCATTTTATGCACTTGCCTAACGAAAAGACTTTGCTGTTCTCCAAAACTATTTTTACTGTGATTTTCTCAGTCCATTGCATTAGAATTCCACAACCGTTTGTCCGGAGATGACTGCATGAAAACAGAAATATCCGGTTATGTTTTGGCTAACTCAATCCGAAATATTGTGAAAGCCTCTGTGTTGGTGTTTTCTGGATATTATCAACGGACTTTAGTTTTTTCAATGTTTTTTTATTGGGGAACATTTTATGTTGAGCTTGGATACACTAATTGGTTCCACATGGAGACAGCAGCTGAACATATTCCTATTTTATAGGGAGAAAGCTAGAGGAACTGCAGCAAACACACATGATATTGCTGTTTGTATAGATGATATTTTATGCACTTGCCTAACGAAAAGATTTTGCTATTCTCAAAAACCATTTTAACTGTGAATTTCTCGGTCCATTGCATACGTATTCCGCACCAGTTTGTCCGATTATGACTGGATGAAACCGGAAATATCCGGTATTGTTTTGGCTAACTCAATCCGAAATATTGTGAAAGCCTCTGTGTTGGTGTTTTCTGGATATTATCAATGGACTTTAGGTTTTTGAATGATTTTTTTTGGGGAACATTTTATTTTGAGCTTGGATACAGTAATTCGTTCCCCAAGGAGACACCAGCTGAACATATTCGTATTTTCTAGGGAGAAAGCTAGAGGAACTGCGGCAAACAAACATGATATTTCTGTTTGTATAGATGACATTTTATGCTCTTGCCTAACGAAAAGACTTTGCTTTTCTCCAAAACTATTTTTACTGTGAATTTCTCTGTCCATTGCATTTGAATTCCACACCAGTTTGTCCGGATATGACTGGATGAAAACAGAAATATCCGGTGGTGGTTTGGCTAACTCAATCCGAAATATTGTGAAAGCCTCTGTGTTTTTTTGTTTTCTGGATATTACCGATGGACTTTATTATTTTGAATATTTTATCAGGGAACATTTAATTTTGTACCGTTGAAACACTAATTGGTTCATCATGGGGACACCAGCTCTACACACTCGTATTTTCTACGGAGAAAGCTAGAAAAACTGCCGCCTACAAACATGATATTTCTGTTTGTCTAGATGACATTCTATGCACTTGCCTTACGAAAAGACTTTGCTGTTCTCCAAAACTATTTTTACTGTGATTTTCTCAGTCCATTGCATACGAATTCCACACCACTTTGTCCGGATATGACTGGATGAAATCGGAAATATCCGGTATTGTTTAGGCTAACTCAATGCGAAATATTGTGAAAGCCTCTCTGTTGGTGTTTTTGGATAGTATCAACGGACTTTAGGTTTTTGAATGTTTTTTATTGGGGAACATTTTATTTTGTGCTTGGATACAGTAATTCGTTCCAGAGGAGACACCAGCTGAACATATTCGTATTTTCTAGGGAGAAAGCTAGAGGAACTGTGGCAAACACACATGATATTTCCGTTTGTATAGATGACATTTTATGCACTTGCCTAACGAAATGACTTTGCTTTTCTCCAAAACCATTTTTACTGTGAATTTCTCGGTCCATTGCAGACGAATTCCACACCAGTTTGTCCGGATATGACTGGATGAAAACAGAAATATCCGGTGGTTCTTTGGCTAACTCAATCCGAAATATTGTGAAAGCCTCTTTTTTTTTTTTGTTTTCTGGATATTATCGATGGACTTTATTGTTTTGAATATTTTTATTAGGGAACATTTAATTTTGTACCGTTGAAACACTAATTGGTTCATCATGGGGACACCAGCTCTACACATTCGTATTTTCCACGGAGAAAGCTAGAGGAACTGCGGCAAACAAACATGATATTTCTGTTTGTCTAGATGACATTTTAAGCACTTGCCTTACGAAAAGACTTTGCTGTTCTCCCAAACTATTTTTACTGTGATTTTTTCGGTCCATTGCATATGAATTCCACACCAGTTTGTCCGGATATGACTGGATGAAACCGGAAATATCCGGTATTGTTTTGGCTAACTCAATCCGAAATATTGTGAAAGCCTCTGTGTTGGTGTTTTCTGGATATTATCAACGGACTTTATTGTTTTGAATGTTTTTTATTGGGGAACATTTTATTTTGTGCTTGGATACAGTAATTCGTTCCACAAGGAGACACCAGCTGAACATATTCGTATTTTCTATGGAGAAAGCTAGAGCAACTGCAGCAAACAAACATGATATTTCTGTTTGTATAGATGGCATTTTATGCACTTGCCTAACGAAAAGACTTTGCTGTTCTCCAAAACTATTTTTACTGTGATTTTCTCAGTCCATTGCATTAGAATTCCACAACCGTTTGTCCGGAGATGACTGCATGAAAACAGAAATATCCGGTTATGTTTTGGCTAACTCAATCCGAAATATTGTGAAAGCCTCTGTGTTGGTGTTTTCTGGATATTATCAACGGACTTTAGTTTTTTCAATGTTTTTTTATTGGGGAACATTTTATGTTGAGCTTGGATACACTAATTGGTTCCACATGGAGACAGCAGCTGAACATATTCCTATTTTATAGGGAGAAAGCTAGAGGAAATGTGGCAAACACACATGATATTTCAGTTTGTATAGATGATATTTTATGCACTTGCCTAACGAAAAGATTTTGCTATTCTCCAAAACCATTTTAACTGTGAATTTCTCGGTCCATTGCATATGAATTCCACACCAGTTTGTCCGATTATGACTGGATGAAACCAGAAATATCCGGTAGTGTTTTGGCTATCTCAATCCGAAATATTGTGAAAGCCTCTGTGTTTTTTTGTTTTCTGGATATTATCGATGGACTTTATTGTTTTGAATATTTTTATCAGGGAACATTTAATTTTGTACCGTTGAAACACTAATTCATTCATCATGGGGACACCAGCTCTACACATTCGTATTTTCCACGGAGAAAGCTAGAGGAACTGCGGCAAACAAACATGATATTTCTGTTTGTCTAGATGACATTTTATGCACTTGCCTAACGAAAAGACTTTGCTTTTCTCCAAAACTATTTTTACTGTGAATTTCTCGGTCCATTGCATATGAATTCCCCACCAGTTTGTCCGGATATGACTGGATGAAAACAGAAATATCCCGTGGTTCTTTGGCTAACTCAATCCGAAACATTGTGAAAGCCTCTTTTTTTTTTTGTTTTCTGGATATTATCGATGGACTTTATTGTTTTGAATATTTTTATCAGGGAACATTTAATTTTGTACCGTTGAAACACTAATTGGTTCATCATGGGGACACCAGCTCTACACATTCGTATTTTCCACGGAGAAAGCTAGAGGAACTGCGGCAAACAAACATGATATTTCTGTTTGTCTAGATGACATTTTAAGCACTTGCCTTACGAAAAGACTTTGCTGTTCTCCAAAACTATTTTTACTGTGATTTTTTCGGTCCATTGCATATGAATTCCACACCAGTTTGTCCGGATATGACTGGATGAAACCGGAAATATCCGGTATTGTTTTGGCTAACTCAATCCGAAATATTGTGAAAGCCTCTGTGTTGGTGTTTTCTGGATATTAACAACGGACTTTATTGTTTTGAATGTTTTTTATTGGGGAACATTTTATTTTGTGCTTGGATACAGTAATTAATTCCACAAGGAGACACCAGCTGAACATATTCGTATTTTCTAGGGAGAAAGCTAGAGGAACTGTGGCAAACAAACATGATATTTCTGTTTGTATCGATGACATTTCATGCACTTGCCTAACGAAAAGACATTGCTTTTCTGCAAAACCATTTTTACTGTGAATTTCTCGGTCCATTGAATACGAATTCCACACCAGTTTGTCCGGATATGACTGGATGTAAACAGAAATATCCGGTGGTGGTTTTGCTAACTAAATTCGAAATATTGTGAAAGCCTCTGTGTTGGAGTTTTCTGGATATTATCAATGGACTTTATTGTTTTGAATGTTTTTTATTGGGGAACATTTTATTTTGTGCTTGGATACAGTAATTCGTTCCACAAGGAGACACCAGCTGAACATATTCGTATTTTCTAGGGAGAAAGCTAGAGCAACTGCAGCAAACAAACATGATATTTCTGTTTGTATAGATGGCATTTTATGCACTTGCCTAACGAAAAGACTTTGCTGTTCTCCAAAACTATTTTTACTGTGATTTTCTCAGTCCATTGTATTAGAATTCCACAACCGTTTGTCCGGAGATGACTGCATGAAAACAGAAATATCCGGTTATGTTTTGGCTAACTCAATCCGAAATATTGTGAAAGCCTCTGTGTTGGTGTTTTCTGGATATTATCAACGGACTTTAGTTTTTTCAATGTTTTTTTATTGGGGAACATTTTATGTTGAGCTTGGATACACTAATTGGTTCCACATGGAGACAGCAGCTGAACATATTCCTATTTTATAGGGAGAAAGCTAGAGGAACTGCAGCAAACACACATGATATTGCTGTTTGTATAGATGACATTTTATGCACTTGCCTAACGAAAAGACTTTGCTATTTTCCAAAACCATTTTAACTGTGAATTTCTCGGTCCATTGCATACGTATTCCACACCAGTTTGTCCGATTATGACTGGATGAAACCGGAAATATCCGGTATTGTTTTGGCTAACTCAATCCGAAATATTGTGAAAGCCTCTGTGTTGGTGTTTTCTGGATATTATCAACGGACTTTAGGTTTTTCAATGTTTTTTATTGGGGAACATTTTATTTTGAGCTTGGATACAGTAATTCGTTCCACAAGGAGACACCAGCTGAACATATTCGTATTTTCTAGGGAGAAAGCTAGAGGAACTGTGGCAAACAAACATGATATTTCTGTTTGTATAGATGACATTTTATGCACTTGCCTAACGAAATAATTTGCTTTTCTCCAAAACTATTTTTACTGTGAATTTCTCTGTCCATTGCATTTGAATTCCACACCAGTTTGTCCGGATATGACTGGATGTAAACAGAAATATCCGGTGGTGGTTTGGCTAACTCAATCCGAAATATTGTGAAAGCCTCTGTGTTTTTTTGTTTTCTGGATATTACCGATGGACTTTATTGTTTTGAATATTTTATCAGGGAACATTTAATTTTGTACCGTTGAAACACTAATTGGTTCATCATGGGGACACCAGCTCTACACACTCGTATTTTCTACGGAGAAAGCTAGAGGAACTGCCGCAAACAAACATGATATTTCTGTTTGTCTAGATGACATTCTATGCACTTGCCTTACGAAAAGACTTTGCTGTTATCCAAAACTATTTTTACTGTGATTTTCTCAGTCCATTGCATACGAATTCCACACCACTTTGTCCGGATATGACTGGATGAAATCGGAAATATCCGGTATTGTTTTGGCTAACTCAATCCGAAATATTTTGAAAGCCTCTCTGTTGGTGTTTTTGGATAGTATCAAAGGACTTTAGGTTTTTGAATGTTTTTTATTGGGGAACATTTTATTTTGTGCTTGGATACAGTAATTCGTTCCACAAGGAGACACCAGCTGAACATATTCGTATTTTCTAGGGAGAAAGCTAGAGGAACTGTGGCAAACAAACATGATATTTCTGTTTGTATCGATGACATTTCATGCACTTGCCTAACGAAAAGACATTGCTTTTCTGCAAAACCATTTTTACTGTGAATTTCTCGGTCCATTGAATACGAATTCCACACCAGTTTGTCCTGATATGACTGGATGAAAACAGAAATATCCGGTGGTGGTTTGGCTAACTAAATTCGAAATATTGTGAAAGCATCTGTGTTGGAGTTTTCTGGATATTATCAACGGACTTTATTGTTTTCAATGTTTTTTATTGGGGAACATTTTATTTTGTGCTTGGATACAGTAATTCGTTCCACAAGGAGACACCAGCTGAACATATTCGTATTTTCTAGGGAGAAAGCTACAGCAACTGCAGCAAACAAACATGATATTTCTGTTTGTATAGATGGCATTTTATGCACTTGCCTAAGGAAAAGACTTTGCTGTTCTCCAAAACTATTTTTACTATGATTTTCTCAGTCCATTGCATTAGAATTCCACAACCGTTTGTCCGGAGATGACTGGATGAAAACAAAAATATCCGGTATTGTTTTGGCTAACTCAATCCGAAATATTGTGTAAGCCTCTGTGTTGGTGTTTTCTGGATATTATCAATGGACTTTAGGTTTTTGAATGTTTTTTATTGGGGAACATTTTATTTTGAGCTTGGATACAGTAATTCGTTCCCCAAGGAGACACCAGCTGAACATATTCGTATTTTCTAGGGAGAAAGCTAGAGGAACTGCGGCAAACAAACATGATATTTCTGTTTGTATAGATGACATTTTATGCACTTGCCTAACGAAAAGACTTTGCTTTTCTCCAAAACTATTTTTACTGTGAATTTCTCGGTCCATTGCATATGAATTCCACACCAGTTTGTCCGGATATGACTGGATGAAAACAGAAATATCCAGAGGTGCTTTGGCTAACTCAATCCGAAATATTGTGAAAGCCTCTGTGTTTTTTTGTTTTCTGGATATTACCGATGGACTTTATTGTTTTGAATATTTTTATCAGGGAACATTTAATTTTGTACCGTTGAAACACTAATTGGTTCATCATGGGGACACCAGCTCTACACACTCCTATTTCTACGGAGAAAGCTAGAGGAACTGCCGCAAACAAATATGATATTTCTGTTTGTCTAGATGACATTCTATGCACTTGCCTTACGAAAAGACTTTGCTGTTCTCCAAAACTATTTTTACTGTGATTTTCTCGGTTCATTGAATACGAATTCCACACCAGTTTTTCCGGATATGACTGGATGAAAACAGAAATATCCGGTGGTGGTTTGGCTAACTAAATTCGAGATATTGTGAAAGCCTCTGTGTCTTTTCTGGATATTATCGATGGACTTTATTGTTTTGAATGTTTTTATAAGGGTACATTTAATTTTGTACCGTAGAAACACTAATTGGTTCATCATGGGGACACCAGCTCTACACATTTGTATTTTCTAGGGAGAAAGCTAGAGGAACTGCGACAAAGAAACATGATATTTCTCTTTGTATAGATGACATTATATGCACTTGCATAACGAAAAGACTTTGCTTTTCTCCAAAACCATTTTTACTGTTATTTTCTGGTCCATTGCATACCAATTCCACACCAGTTTCTCCGGATATGACTGGATGAAACTGGAAATATCTGGTTGATTTTTGCCTAACTCAATCCCAGATATTGTTACCGCCTCTGTGTTTGTGTATTCCTGATATTATCCACGGACTTTATTGTTTTGAACGTTTTTTTATCAGGGAACATTTAATTTTCTGCTTGGAAACAGTAATTGTTTCCACATGGAGAAACCAGCTCTACACATTCCTATTTTCTAGGGAGAAAGCTAGAGGAACTTCGGCAAACAAACATGATATTTCTGTTTGTATAGATGACATTTGATGCTCTTGCCTAACGAAAAGACTTTGCTTTTCTCCAAAACCATTTTTACTGTTATTTTCTCGGTCCATTGCATATGAATTCCACACAAGTTTGCCCGGATTTGACTGGATGAAAACAGAAATATCCGGTTTTGTTTTATATAACTCAATCCCAGATATTGCTACAGCCTCTGTGTTTGTTATTTCTGGATATTATCCACAGACTTTATGGTTTGGAATGTTTTTTATCGGGGAATATTTTATTTTTAGCTTGCATATAGTAATTGGTTCCACATGAACACACAAGCTCTACATATTCATATTTTCTAGGGAGAAAGCTAGAGGAGCTGCCACAAACAAACATATTTCTCTTTATATAGATGACATTTTATGTACTTGCTTAACGTAAAGACTTTTCTTTTCTCCAAAACCATTTTTACTGTTATTTTCACGGTCCATTGCATACGAATTCCACACGAGTTTGTCCGGATATGACTGGATGAAACCGGAAATATCTGGTTTTGTTTTGGCTAACTCAATCCCAGATATTGTTACCGCCTCTGTGTTTGTGTATTCCAGATATTATCCACAGACTTTATTGTTTTGAATGTTTTTTATCAGGGAACATTTAATTTTCTGCTTGGAAACACTAATTGGTTCCACATGGAGACAACAGCTCTACACATTCGTATTTTCTAGGGAGAAAGCTAGAGGAACTGTGGCAAACAAACATGATATTTCTGTTTGTATCGATGACATTTTATGCACTTGCCTAACGAAAAGACTTTGCTATTCTCCAAAACCATTTTTACTGTGATTTTCTCGGTCCATTGAATACGAATTCCACACCAGTTTTTCCGGATATGACTGGATGAAACCGGAAATATCTAGTTTTGTTTGGCTAAATCAATCCCAGATATCGTTACCGCCTCTGTGTTTGTGTATTCCAGATATTATCCACACACTTTATTGTTTTGAATGTTTTTTATCAGGGAACATTTAATTTTCTGCTTGGAAACACTAATTGGTTCCACATGGAGACACCAGCTCTACACATTCGTATTTTCTAGGGAGAAAGCTAGAGGAACTGTGGCAAACTAACATGATATTTCTGTTTGTATAGATGACATTTGATGCACTTGCCTAACGAAAAGACTTTGCTTCTCTCCAAAACCATTTGTACTGTTATTTTCTCGGTCCATTGCATACCAATTCCACACCAGTTTCTCCGGATATGACTGGATGAAACTGGAAATATCTGGTTGATTTTTGCCTAACTCAATCCCAGATATTGTTACCGCCTCTGTGTTTGTGTATTCCAGATATTATCCACAGACTATATTGTTTTGAAAGTTTTTTATCAGGGAACATTTAATTTTCTGCTTGGAAACACTAAATCTTTCCACATGGAGACACCAGCTCTACACATTCGTATTTTCTAGGGAGAAAGCTAGAGGAACTGCGGCAAACAAACATGATATTTCTGTTTGTATAGATGACATTTGATGGACTTGCCTAACGAAAAGACTTTGCTTTTCTCCAAAACCATTTGTACTGTGATTTTCTCGGTCCATTGCATACCAATTCCACACCAGTTTCTCCGGATATGACTGGATGAAACTGGAAATATCTGGTTGATTTTTGCCTAACTCAATCCCAGATATTGTTACCGCCTCTGTGTTTGTGTATTCCTGATATTATCCATGGAATTTATTGTTTTGAACGTTTTTTTATCAGGGAACATTTAATTTTCTGCTTGGAAACACTAATTGGTTCCACATGGAGACACCAGCTCTACACATTCGTATTTTCTAGGGAGAAAGCTAGAGGAACTGCGGCAAACAAACATGATATTTCTGTTTGTATAGATGACATTTGATGCTCTTGCCTAACGAAAAGACTTTGCTTTTCTCCAAAACCATTTTCACTGTTATTTTCTCGGTCCATTGCATATGAATTCCACACCAGTTTCTCCAGATATGACTGGATGAAACCGGAAATATCCGGTTGATTTTTACCTAACTCAATCCCAGATATTGTTACCGCCTCTGTGTTTGTGTATTCCTGATATTATCCATGTACTTTATTGTTTTGAATATTTTTTTTCAGGAAACATTTAATTTTCTGCTTGGAAACACTGATTGTTTCCACATGGACACACCAGCTCTACACATTCTTATTTTCTAGGAAGAAGCTAGAGGAACTGCGGCAAACAAACATGATATTTCTGTTTTTATAGATGACATTTTATGCAATTGCCTAACGAAAACACTTTGCTTTTCACCAAAACCATTTGTACTGTGATTTTCTCAGTCCATTGCATACGAATTCCACACCAGTTTGTCCGGATATGACTGGATGAATCCGGAAATATCAGGTTGATTTTTGCCTAACTCAATCCCAGATATTGTTACCGCCTCTGTGTTTGTGTATTCCAGATATTATGCACAGACTTTATTGTTTTGAATGTTTTTTATCAGGGAACATTTAATTTTCTGCTTGGAAACACTAATTCTTTCCACATGGAGACACCAGCTCTACACATTCGTATTTTCTAGGGAGAAAGCTAGAGGAACTGCGGCAAACAAACATGATCTTTCTGTTTGTATAGATGACATTTTATGCACTTGCCTAACGAAAAGACTTTGCTTTTCTCCAAAACCATTTGTACTGTGATTTTTCGGTCCATTGCATACGAATTCCACACCAGTTTGTCCGGATATGACTGAATGAAACCGGAAATATCCGGTTGATTTTTACCTAACTCAATCCCAGATATTGTTACCGCCTCTGTGTTTGTGTATTCCTGATATTATCCATGTACTTTATTGTTTTGAATGTTTTTTTTCAGGAAACATTTAATTTTCTGCTTGGAAAACTGATTGTTTCCACATGGACACACCAGCTCTACACATTCGTATTTTCTAGGAAGAAGCTAGAGGAACTGCGGCAAACAAACATGATATTTCTGTTTGTATAGATGACATTTTATGTACTTGCTTAACGTAAAGACTTTTCTTTTCTCCAAAACCATTTGTACTGTGATTTTCTCGGTCCATTGCATACGAATTCCACACGAGTTTTTCCGGATATGATTGGATGAAACCGGAAATATCTGGTTTTGTTTTGGCTAAATCAATCCCAGATATTGTTACCGCCTCTGTGTTTGTGTATTCCAGATATTATCCACAGACTTTATTGTTTTGAATGTTTTTTTATCAGGGAACATTTGATTTTCTGCTTGTAAACACTAATTGGTTCCACATGGAGACACCAGCTCTACACATTCGTATATTCTACGGAGAAAGCTAGAGGAACTGCAGCAAACAAACATGATCTTTCTGTTTGTATAGATGACATTTGATGCAATGCCTAACGAAAAGACTTTGCTTTCCTCCAAAACCGTTTTTACTGTTATTTTCTCGGTCCATTGCATACGAATTCCACACCAGTTTGTCCGGATATGACTGGATGAAACAGGAAATATACGGTTGATTTTTGCTTAACTCAATCCCAGATATGGTTACCGCCTCTGTGTTTGTTTATTCCTGATATTATCCACGGACTTTATTGTTTTGAATGTTTTTGTTCAGGAAACATTTAATTTTCTGCTTGGAAACACTGATTGTTTCCACATGGACACACCAGCTCTACACATTCGTATTTTCTAGGAAGAAAGCTAGAGGAACTGCGGCAAACAAACATGATCTTTCTGTTTGTATAGATGACATTTTATGCAATTGCCTAACGAAAACACTTTGCTTTTCTCCAAAACCATTTTTACTGTGATTTTCTCGGTCTATTCATACGAATTCCACACCAGTTTGCCCGGATTTGACTGGATGAAAACAGAAATATCCGGTTTTGTTTTATATAACTCAATCCCAGATATTGCTACAGCCTCTGTGTTTGTTATTTCTGGATATTATCCACAGACTTTATGGTTTGGAATGTTTTTTATCGGGGAATATTTTATTTTTAGCTTGCATATAGTAATTGGTTCCACATGAACACACCAGCTCTACATATTCATATTTTCTAGGGAGAAAGCTACAGGAGCTGCCACAAACAAACATATTTCTCTTTATATAGATGACATTTTATGTACTTGCTTAACGTAAAGACTTTTCTTTTCTCCAAAACCATTTTTACTGTTATTTTCACGGTCCATTGCATACGAATTCCACACCAGTTTGTCCGGATATGACTGGATGAAACCGGAAATATCTGGTTTGGTTTTGGCTAACTCAACACCAGATATTGTTACCGCCTCTGTGTTTGTGTATTCCAGATATTATCCACAGACTTTATTGTTTTGAATGTTTTTTTATCAGGGAACATTTAATTTTCTGCTTGGAAACACTGATTGTTTCCACATGGACACACCAGCTCTACACATTCGTATTTTCTAGGGAGAAAGCTAGAGGAACTGCGACAAACAAACATGATATTTCAGTTTGTACAGATGACATTTGATGCACTTTCCTAATGTAAAGTCTTTGCTTTTCTCCAAAACCATTTTTACTGTTATTCTCTTGGTCTACTGCATATGAATTCCACACGAGTTTGTCCGGATATGACTGGATGAAACCGGAAATATCTGGTTGATTTTTGCCTAACTCAATCCCAGATATTGTTACCGACTCTGTGTTTGTGTATTCCTGATATTATCCACGGACTTTATTGTTTTGAATGTTTTTTTTCAGGAAACATTTAATTTTCTGCTTGGAAACACTAATTGTTTCCACATGGACACACCAGCTCTAAACATTCTTATTTCCTAGGAAGAAAGCTAGAAGAACTGCGGCAAAAAAAATGACATTTCTGTTTGTATAGATGACATTTGATGCACTTGCTTAACGTAAAGATTTTGCTTTTCTCCAAAACCATTTGTACTGTGATTTTCTCGGTCCATTGCATACGAATTCCACACCAGTTTGTCCGTATATGCCTGGAAGAAACCGGAAATATCCGGTTGATTTTTGGCTAACACAATCCCAAATATTGTTACCGCCTCTGTGTTTGTTTATGCCGGATATTATCCACGGAGTTTATTGTTTTGAATGATTTTTATCAGGGAACATTTAATTTTCTGCTTGGAAACACTAATTCTTTCCACATGGAGACACCAGCTCCACACATTCGTATTTTCTAGGGAGAAAGCTAGAGGAACTGCGGCAAACAAACATGGTATTTCTGCTTGTATGGATGCCATTTTATGCACTTGCCTAATGAAAAGACTTTGCTTTTCACCAAAACCATTTGTACTGTGATTTTCTCAGTCCATTGCATACGAATTCCACACCAGTTTGTGCGGATATGACTGGATGAAACCGGAAATATCTGGTTTTGTTTTGGCTAACTCAACACCAGATATTGTTACCGCCTCTGTGTTTGTGTGTTCCAGATATTATCCACAGACTTTATTGTTTTGAATGTTTTTTTATCAGGGAACATTTGATTTTCTGCTTGGAAACACTAATTGGTTCCACATGGAGACACCAGCTCTACACATTCGTATTTTCTAGGGAGAAAGCTAGAGGAACTGCGGCAAACAAACATGATCTTTCTGTTTGTATAGATGACATTTGATGCACTTGCCTAACGAAAAGACTTTGCTTTCCTCCAAAACCGTTTTTACTGTTATTTTCTCGGTCCATTGCATACGAATTCCACACCAGTTTGTCCGGATATGACTGGATGAAACAGGAAATATACGGTTGATTTTTGCTTAACTCAATCCCAGATATGGTTACCGCCTCTGTGTTTGTTTATTCCTGATATTATCCACGGACTTTATTGTTTTGAATGTTTTTGTTCAGGAAACATTTAATTTTCTGCTTGGAAACACTGATTGTTTCCACATGGACACACCAGCTCTACACATTCGTATTTTCTAGGAAGAAAGCTAGAGGATCTGCGGCAAACAAACATGATCTTTCTGTTTGTATAGATGACATTTTATGCAATTGCCCAACGAAAACACTTTGCTTTTCTCCAAAACCATTTTTACTGTGATTTTCTCGGTCTATTCATACGAATTCCACACCAGTTTGCCCGGATTTGACTGGATGAAAACAGAAATATCCGGTTTTGTTTTATATAACTCAATCCCAGATATTGCTACAGCCTCTGTGTTTGTTATTTCTGGATATTATCCACAGACTTTATGGTTTGGAATGTTTTTTATCGGGGAATATTTTATTTTTAGCTTGCATATAGTAATTGGTTCCACATGAACACACCAGCTCTACATATTCATATTTTCTAGGGAGAAAGCTAGAGGAGCTGCCACAAACAAACATATTTCTGTTTATATAGATGACATTTTATGTACTTGCTTAACGTAAAGACTTTTCTTTTCTCCAAAACCATTTTTACTGTTATTTTCACGGTCCATTGCATACGAATTCCACACCAGTTCGTCCGGATATGACTGGATGAAACCGGAAATATCTGGTTTTGTTTTGGCTAACTCAACACCAGATATTGTTACCGCCTCTGTGTTTGTGTATTCCAGATATTATCCACAGACTTTATTGTTTTGAATGTTTTTTTATCAGGGAACATTTAATTTTCTGCTTGGAAACACTGATTGTTTCCACATGGACACACCAGCTCTACACATTCGTATTTTCTAGGGAGAAAGCTAGAGGAACTGCGACAAACAAACATGATATTTCAGTTTGTACAGATGACATTTGATGCACTTTCCTAATGTAAAGTCTTTGCTTTTCTCCAAAACCATTTTTTCCTGTTATTTCATGGTCCATTGCATACAAATTCCACACCAGTTTCTCCGTATATGACTGGATGAAACCGGAAATATACGGTTGATTTTTACCTAACTCAATCCCAGATATTGTTACCACCTCTGTGTTTGTGTATTCCTGATATTATCCATGGACTTTATTGTTTTGAATGTTTTTTTATCAGGGAACATTTAATTCTCTGCTTGGAAACAGTAATTGGTTCCACATGGAGACTCCAGCTCTACACATTCGTATTTTCTAGGGAGAAAGCTAGAGGAACTGCGGCAAACAAACATGGTATTTCTGTTTGTATAGATGACATTTGATGCACTTGGCTAACGAAAAGACTTTGCTTTTCTCCAAAACCATTTCTACTGTGATTTTCTCGGTCCATTGCATACGAATTCCACACCAGTTTGTCCGGATATGACTGGATGAAACCGGAAATATCCGGTTGATTTTTGGCTAACTCAATCCCAAATATGGTTACCGCCTCTGTGTTTGTGTATTCCTGATATTATCCACGGACTTTATTGTTTTGAATGTTTTTTATTAGGGAACATTTAATTTTCTGCTTGGAAACACTAATTGGTTCCACATGGAGACACCAGCTCTAGACATTCATATTTTCTAGGGAGAAAGCTAGAGGAACTGCGGCAAACAAAAATGATCTTTCTGTTTGTATAGATGATATTTGATGCACTTGGCTAACGAAAAGACTTTGCTTTTCTTGAAACCATTTTTACTGTGATTTTCTCGGTCCATTGCATACGAATTCCACACCATTTTGTCCGTATCTGACTGGATGAAACCGGAAATATCTGGTTTTGTTTTGGCTAACTCAATACCAGATATTGCTACAGACTCTGTGTTTGTGTATTCCTGATATTATCCATGGACTTTATTGTTTTGAATGTTTTTTTTATCAGGGAACATTTAATTCTCTGCTTGGAAACAGTAATTGGTTCCACATGGAGACTCCAGCTCTACACATTCGTATTTTCTAGGGAGAAAGCTAGAGGAACTGCAGCAAACAAACATGATATTTCTGTTTTTATAGAGGACATTTTATGCATTTGCCTAATGTAAAGTCTTTGCTTTTCTCCAAAACCATTTCTCCTGTAATTTTCTCGGTCCATTGCATACAAATTCCAAACCAGTTTCTCCGGATATGACTGGATGAAACCGAAAATATTTGGTTTTGTTTTGGCTAACTCAACACCAGATATTGTTACCGCCTCTGTGTTTGTGTATTCCAGATATTATCCACAGACTTTAGTGTTTTGAATGTTTTTTTTATCAGGGAACATTTAATTTTCTGCTTGGAAACACTAATTGGTTTTACATGGAGACACCAGCTCTACACATTCGTATTTTCTAGGAAGAAAGCTAGAGGAACTGCGGCAAACAAACATGATATTTCAGTTTGTATAGATGACATTTGATGCACTTGCCTAATGTAAAGTCTTTGCTTTTCTCCAAAACCATTTGTACTGTGATTTTCTCAGTCCATTGCATATGAATTCCACACAAGTTTGTCCGGATATGACTGGATGAAACCGGAAATATCTGGTTTTGTTTAGGCTAACTCAATCCCAGATATTGTTACCGCCTCTGTGTTTGTGTATTCCAGATATTATCCACAGACTTTATTATTTTGAATGTTTTTTATCAGGGAATATTTAATTTTCTGCTTGGAAACACTAATTGGTTCCAAATGGAGACACCAGCTCTACACATTCGTATTTTCTAGGGAGAAAGCTAGAGGAACTGCGGCAAACAAACATGGTATTTCTGTTTGTATAGATGACATTTGATGCACTTTCCTAAAGAAAAGACTTTGCTTTTCTCCAGAACCATTTCTACTGTGATTTTCTCGGTCCATTGCATACGAATCCAGAACAGTTTTTCCGGATATGACTGGATGAAACCGGAAATATCCGTTTGATTTTTGGCTAACTCAATCCCAAATATGGTTACCGCCTCTGTGTTTGTGTATTCCTGATATTATCCACGGACTTTTTTGTTTTGAATGTTTTTTATCAGGGAACATTTAATTTTCTGCTTGGAAACACTAATTGGTTCCACATGGAGACACCAGCTCTAGACATTCATATTTTCTAGGGAGAAAGCTAGAGGAACTGCGGCAAACAAACATGAACTTTCTGTTTGTATAGATGATATTTGATGCACTTGCCTAACGAAAAGACTTTGCTTTTCTTGAAACCATTTTTACTGTGATTTTCTCGGTCCATTGCATAAGAATTCCACACCACTTTGTCCGTATATGACTGGATGAAACCGGAAATATCTGGTTTTGTTTTGGCTAACTCAATCGCAGATATTGCTACAGCCTCTGTATTTGTGTATTCCAGATATTATCCACAGACTTTATTGTTTTGAATGTTTTTTATTGGGGAACATTTTATTTTTAGCTTGGATATTGTAATTGGTTCCACTCGAGGACAGCAGTTCTACATATTCATATTTTCTAGGGAGAAAGCTAGAGGAACTGCGGCAAAAAATACATGATATTTCAGTTTGTATAGATGACATTTGATGCACTTGCCTAATGTAAAGTCTTTGCTTTTCTCCAATACCATTTTTACTGTTAGTTTCTCGGTCCATTGCATATGAATTCCACAACAGTTTGTCCGGATATGACTGGATGAAACCGGAAATATCCGGTTGATTTTTACCTAACTCAATCCCAGATATTGTTACCACCTCTGTGTTTGTGTATTCCTGATATTATCCATGGACTTTATTGTTTTGAATGTTTTTTTTCAGGAAACATTTAATTTTCTGCTTGGAAACACTTATTGGTTCCACATGGACACACCAGCTCTACACATTCGTATTTTCTAGGAAGAAAGCTAGAGGAACTGCGGCAAACAAACATGATATTTCTGTTTTTATAGAGGACATTTTATGCAATTGCCTAACGAAAACACTTTGCTTTTCTCCAAAACCATTTCTCCTGTGATTTTCTCGGTCCATTGCATACAAATTCCAAACCAGTTTCTCCGAATATGAATGGATGAAAGCGGAAATATCTGGTTTTGTTTTGGCTAACTCAACACCAGATATTGTTACCGCCTCTGCGTTTGTGTATTCCAGATATTATCCACAGACTTTATTGTTTTGAAAGTTTTTTTATCAGGGAACATTTAATTTTCTGCTTGGAAAAACTAATTGGTTTTACATGGAGACACCAGCTCTACACATTCGTATTTTCTAGAGAGAAAGCTAGAGGAACTGCGGCAAACAAACATGATATTTCAGTTTGTATAGCTGACATTTGATGCACTTGCCTAATGTAAAGTCTTTGCTTTTCTCCAAAACCATTTTTACTGTTATTTTCTCGGTCCATTACATATGAATTCCACACCAGTTTGTCCGGATATGACTGGATGAAACCGGAAATATCTTATTTTGTTTTGGCTAACTCAATCCCAGATATTGTTACCGCCTCTGTGTTTGTGTATTCCAGATATTATCCACAGACTTTATTATTTTGAATGTTTTTTATCAGGGAATATTTAATTTTCTGCTTGGAAAACCTAATTGGTTCCACATGGAGACACCAGCTCTACACATTCGTATTTTCTAGGGAGAAAGCTACAGGAACTGCGGCAAACAAACATGGTATTTCTGTTTGTATAGATGACATTTGATGCACTTGGCTAACGAAAAGACTTTGCTTTTCTCCAAAACCATTTCTACTGTGATTTTCTCGGTCCATTGCATACGAATTCCAAAACAGTTTGTCCGGATATGACTGGATGAAACCGGAAATATCTGGTTTTGTTTTGGCTAACTCAATCCCAGATATTGCTACAGACTCTTTGTTTGTGTATTCCTGATATTATCCATGGACTTTATTGTTTTGAATGTTTTTTTTATCAGGGAACATTTAATTCTCTGCTTGGAAACAGTAATTGGTTCCACATGGAGACTCCAGCTCTACACATTCGTATTTCCTAGGGAGAAATCTAGAGGAACTGCGGCAAACAAACATGGTATTTCTGTTTGTATAGATGACATTTGATGCACTTGTCTAAAGAAAAGACTTTGCTTTTCTCCAAAACCATTTTTACTGTTATTTTCTGGTCCATTGCATACCAATTCCACACCAGTTTCTCCGGATATGACTGGATGAAACTGGAAATATCTGGTTGATTTTTGCCTAACTCAATCCCAGATATTGTTACCGCCTCTGAGTTTGTGTATTCCTGATATTATCCATGTACTTTATTGTTTTGAATGTTTTTGTTCAGGAAACATTTAATTTTCTGCTTGGAAACACTGATTGTTTCCACATGGACACACCAGCTCTACACATTGGTATTTTCTAGGAAGAAGCTAGAGGAACTGCGGCAAACAAACATGATATTTCTGTTTGTATAGATGACATTTTATGCTATTGCCTAACGAAAACACTTTGCTTTTCTCCAAAACCATTTTTAATGTGATTTTCTCGGTCCATTGCATACGAATTCCACACCAGTTTGTCCGGATATGACTGGATGAATCCGGAAATATCTGGTTTTGTTTTGGCTAACTCAATACCAGATATTGTTACCGCCTCTGTGTTTGTGTATTCCAGATATTATCCACAGACTATATTATTTTGAATGTTTTTTATCAGGGAACATTTAATTTTCTGCTTGGAAACACTAATTGGTTCCACATGGAGACACCAGCTCTACACATTCGTATTTTCTAGGGAGAAAGCTAGAGGAACTGTGGCAAACAAAAATGATCTTTCTGTTTGTATAGATGACATTTGATGCACTTGCCTAACGAAAAGACTTTGCTTTTCTCCAAAACCGTTTTTACTGTTATTTTCTCGGTCCATTGCATACGAATTCCACACCAGTTTGTCCGGATATGACTGGATGAAACAGGAAATATACGGTTGATTTTTGCTTAACTCAATCCCAGATATGGTTACCGCCTCTGTGTTTGTTTATTCCTGATATTATCCACGGACTTTATTGTTTTGAATGTTTTTGTTCAGGAAACATTTAATTTTCTGCTTGGAAACACTGATTGTTTCCACATGGACACACCAGCACTACACATTCGTATTTTCTAGGAAGAAAGCTAGAGGAACTGCGGCAAACAAACATGATCTTTCTGTTTGTATAGATGACATTTTATGCAATTGCCTAACGAAAACACTTTGCTTTTCTCCAAAACCATTTTTACTGTGATATTCTCGGTCTTTTCATTCGAATTCCACACCAGTTTGCCCAGATTTGACTGGATGAAAACAGAAATATCTGGTTTTGTTTTATATAACTCAATCCCAGATATTGCTACAGCCTCTGTGTTTGTTATTTCTGGATATTATTATAAGACCCCTGCTAAAAGTAAATATTAAAATAATTTTAGCAAGGGTTAAAAAGTTTGGCTGCTGACAGTAGCCATTCCTTAAGATAACTGTGTCTCCACCTGCCTGCAGAATAACCTTGGGAAACTGCCTTGTGAAACTGCTCTGTGTAACTGTCTCACGCGATAACACTTGCAGGAGTCCGAAAAAGAGTTAAGAAAAACAGCACAGCACGGACAGCCCACACCACCCCCGCCCTGCTCGCCTTAGCTGATAAGAAGAAACTGCCCGCGACCCCCATCCCAAGCCCCTTACCTAGTAACCATTAACATATCCAATAAAATTGTAACACAACTTTTATCTTGCCCAATAGGATTGTAACATAACTAAATATGCTAATGCTGTGGTTTTAAGCTTTAAATACTTTGTAAACCTTTTGTCTAGGCCGCTCTCTCTCTCTGCACCTTACCAGAGGCGGAGATGGCCCATTTGCAAATGAAATAAACTTCCCTCTTGCTTGTTGCATCGATTGGAGTGGAGTCTGTGTTTCTGGGGGTCGCTCTGTAGGACACCTGGTGACAGGGGTCTTACATTTTGGAGGTCCCACCGAGATTGGAACCCCAGATTCACCCTCCATCTCCCAATCGGAGGTAAGTACTTTCTGTTCTGTGTATTTTTGTGTGTTCCATTGTCTATCTTCCCCGGGCGCCTGGAGTACGGGTGTTTGTGTTTGCGGGCGATAGAGCGCCGAACCTGTAGGAAGCCAGTAGTAGGCAGGAACAGACGTGTTCGGGATCCCTGGCTTCAGCCGTGGGGGGACGCCCCAGCGGTGTACTGGGAGGAAGGGAAGGACTTTGTCTCCCTCCTCCCCCGGGAAAGGCTGATAGAGCGGCCGACCCCATCTGAAGTTTTTGTTTCAGTTTTGTCCTGTTCGGTTGTTGCGCGCAGTGTCTTTGTGTCTTGTGATTGTCTTTTGTGTCACAATTTACTTGCCTTTTATCCTTAACATGGGACAAGGACTAACTACACCTTTAAGCCTCGGCTGGACTGCGCGCTCAGCTCTCTGCGTCTTTGCTGGGCCGCTCACCTGTCCTGGTCGGGTGTGGCCTCTCCGCTCGAGCCTCCCTCCTTCCTCCTCCCCCGAGTCTCTCAGGCTCTGTCTGGAGAGGTGCCCATCCATCCTCACAGATGTTCCTTCCTAATAAACCTTGCTGTTTTGCCTCCCGCTGCTCTCTGTCTCACGCCTGAATTCTTTCTTGCGCGAAGACAAGAACCCTGCAATTTTGAGAAGACATCAGAGGTCAGTATTCCTTCCCTCAAGCGGGACCGGATCTGTGGAAGTGACCGTTGAGTGTCCGGCACCCCACAGCTCTCCGAGAATGCGGAGTCCCCCCGGCCATGGCTTAGCTACGGCCGAAACTCCAGAGGGATTGTAAGGAAGGGGGGGGGGGCGATTAGGAAGGGCAGTTGCCTGAGAGCCTGGAGAACCCCTGAGCTCGCTTTGGCGAAGCCCCCCCAGAACCTTGTTGAAGGGTCGTGGAAGGACCGGTCCAGATGAGTTTGCCGGCATTGTCTTTGTGTAGTCGACTGTGTTATCTGAGTTGCCTATAGGTTCTGTATCTGGGCCGACGAAACGTCCTGGCGGACGCGCTATAGGACTGTCGGCGGGGCCGTTGGGAGACGTTCCTCGGACCCCATCTGGGACTATCAGTGTAAATTGTAGTCCATCTGGTCGGGCAAAGACAGCCCAACGCGCCTGCGATCTGTATCTGTGTGGCAGTGTGATTGCTGTTACGCCAAAAGCTTTCAGTTTGAGACTGTTATTTTTCAGGTTACTGCCTTTGGATGAGAAAAGGTGAGGGCAGTCACTCACATCTTGTCCTCTGTCACTTTCCGCCCTTCTCCCGGGGCTCCCTCCCCCACTCTTTGCTCTCTTCATCTCCATTCCTATACCGCTGGCCAGGAGAGAGTAGGAGGAAATTCCACCTAGGGATAAGCTGTTACCAGTTAACCCTTTCCAATCTGGTAGAAGGCTGTCCGTCTTTGCAGCTTATGGTAGCTTTGGTGCATCTTGAAGTTTTTGTGAGCTATTACTGTTGCTAAGCTTTAATTGTCTGAGAAATTGTGGTAACAAAGTGTCCGGACTACCCATTCTATTTTTGTATTATGTATTAACTCTACCCTATTATTAATAGAAATGCTTGAACAGATTATGCTTGGTTTGCTTTACAAAAACAAACCTACAAGAATGTAACAATTACAGATAGTAATAGGCTACTATCATTATGGCTAAATGGTTACCCACCGTGTTCCATCCGCTAAAAAATTTGTTGTCTTATCAAAAAGAGATGTTAAATGTTAGCGCATTTGTTAATTGGACTGTGTGCGCCTCAACATGTCTGTTTAACAAGTAACAGTGCCTCAAATCTCCATGCCATGGGATTGTCTAGCCAGTTCTTAGGCTGTCTGCAGCAGCTTGAGTTGTTGTATTAAAATGGTACTGTTTTTTAGGTCCCTGACATGGGTGCCCAAGAAGCTAATTCCCCCTCAAATATGTTTCAATTTATCCTTAAAATGCCTTAAATATTATTGTGTTTGCTAAATGTATACTTGTATAAAAAAATTTGTATTGTATTCTTATAATGTGTTAATTTTGTCTACCTCTCAATGCAGCCTTAGGGCCAAATGTAAGGACAAATTTTTTAAAATAAAGGGGCTCGTATCTAGGTTCAACTCTGGCGGACAAGTAACTTTGTTGCCAAATGACCTTCTCCTGCTTCTTGGGAGCCTGGCCAGTTCCCTGGGAGGAGGATAAAGGAATGTTTCTGATAAACAGGTGGGCATGCTTCACGGGAGGCACTGCTTGCCTAAAATTTTGGCAATGAGCCACCCTTGTCCTTGGAGGCTTTGAGAGGGAGCCAGAACCTTAATCCATTAACCCTTTCCAACCTGATGGGTTTTTCTCTTTGCAGTTAATAGAAGCCTAAGCAATGGTTCATATGCTGATGTCTAGTTCTTTTCTGTGCTGTTGCCCCTGACTTATCTGATGAGAGTGTTCCTTCACGTGCCTTGAAGGTTTTGCGTTTTTCTATTGCCATTATGAGTCTTGATTGGGAAAACTGCAACGCAAAGTTGTTTATGTTGTTTATCTGTTTTCAGTGTTTGAGTGATTACCCAACTGATCAGAAGTGTACTAATTGTTGGCTAAACCGCTTGACTCTAACAGCTTAAATTCTAAACCGAGTCTTCCAACTTTGGGCTTCCAGTCGGATCCCTGGAACTCTCAAAGGATGAGACTCTAAAATTTGTTAAAGTAACAGCTGCTTGAGTCAATTCAGATTATGTAAAATGTATTAAAATGTTGTAAATAGTGTCAGACCTATGCTGTATTCATGTTTTTGCTTTCCAGCTAGAGTGGTCTTATAAAATTAAAAGTAAATTCTGTGTATACAAGCCTTTATGTTGTTAACATTGGTTCAAAAAATGTTAAGTTAATGCTAAAGCCCTTTAGTTTGCTTGGTAGCTCACTTGCTCGGGTTTTACATGTCTTTGATATGCTTTAAACATGTTTCTCTTAACGATGAAGATCTTTTCAAAGTTGTGTCCATGTTTGCTGTCCAGGAGGAGTTATTCTTATGTTACTTAAAAGCATAAAAATGTAATTTTGACTTTTAATTCAAATAATGGTGTGGTATTCAGTAATAACTCAGTGTCTTAAGCCATCTAGACATCAATGCTAAGCAAAATGTGGAAAAATGTATTGTACTTTTCACATCTTAAATTCGATAAGAGAGACTGTTTGAGTTTGTTAGCATGTATTCTCATAGATTGTCCATACATAACAATTCAAGACTATGTAAAAGTAACTACAGGTATAAAGTTTCAAAAGGTGTGAGCAAGTCATAAAAAGTTTTAAAAGGTTTACAACTTTAAAATTGTTTACAGAGTTTTCTTTAAGTTGAGTGCTAATAAAGTCTGACCTTCTGTTACAAAAATAAGGTTTTAAAAAAAAATGTGCACTAATGTTAGTAAATATCTGAAAATGGTCTAAGTTTTAAAATCTGTTTTTGCAAAAACTGTAATGTCTATTTTAACAGTGTCTGCTTAATCGGTTGCTCTGCCATTTCTAAAGTTAGGTCCTTTAAGCTCTTTTTGACTCTGTTAAATAGTTCTGAATTATGTGAACCCTTATGTGCAAGGTTTTTTATTTCTGGTTTATTCGACAGCAAGAGACATAGAATTCATGTTCTGCCCAAATAATCTATTGTGTACTCTACTGTATCTGTTAAGTTCAGATTAATAAAAAGCATTGTTAAGTATTATAATCAGATCTGGTTTAAAAGTGTAAAAATCACCCTGACTAATAAATGGCTATCATTTCAGGATGTTAAAAAATTCTATTTTAACCAGATACTCTAAGTTCTCTTGGCACCTTTAACAGACTTTCTAAAAATCAAAGTTCTAAATTATCCAGACTTTTGACATCCCCAGAGGGCCCCTGGAGATGTCAAAAGAGATATCTCTCATCTTGCAGAGATAATAACCAATCGGCTGTTTAAGATTAAAAGTGGTGCCAAAATGTAAAATGATGCTAAACTTCAGCTATAAACGTGTTTCTTTCTAGCTGCTCCAGTCTCTGGCTCAGAAGTCAGATCCTTTAAAGAGGGACTGAACAACCAGGCATTGCTAGTTTAAATGTGGATCAAATGGGAGGTCTAGCCAACAGGGAGAGAGTGTTCCAAAAGAGACTTGGAGACGATGGGAGATGGTTATGCGGCAGGTGCTAGAGAACCAGGTTCCAGGAGTCCAAGAAAACTCTAGTGTCCACAGGCTACACGGTGAAAGCCCGGAAGCCCAGGAAGTCAGTCTGGAGACCCGACTCAGCTGCCTCACTTCTCCTCTTTTCTCTTCCAGAAGGGAAGTTACTACAGTTCTGCAGGACTCTCCACTGTGATGTACGGTTTGATCCCCAAACCTTATGTAAGAAATGGTTAACCTTTTCTGTAATAATGCCTGACCAAACTATAAAATAATGTGACAGCTAGATTAATTTTTCAGTGTACGCGGTAAATGGGCAGGACTCCCCTTTTAGACCAAATTAAGGGATAAATAGAAAGTTGTACTGATGACCTCAAAGTATGCAAGCAGGTCACCACAGTTGATCTTACCTAAAAGGTCATAGTTCTCCTCATGGGCGCGGTCTTAACTCACAGAAAAATACTAAGTGTCAGAATTTGCCCATGACTGTAGTTTTTTTTTAGCTCACCCTGATATTAAAGAAATCAGGGTTGGGTTGAGCACCCCCTTGACTGACATAGAGGCTGCCTCCTTGGTCTACTTTATTAGAGACCAGGAGAACGAGGAGCAAGCTAGCAGCAGGAGCGATATGAGAATAGGCAACAGGCCAATCTATGGCTTTCTGCACGGTGACCTGCCGTCAAGGAGACCCAGCAAGGCCAGTGCACCCCAAACAGCACCTGGTGCTGATATAAGGAGCCAGGGCATTGGGCAAACAGCTGTCGTGACAGAAACTGCCTTCTGTCAGCTCTGCCAAGAGCATGGCCACTGGACATGGAACTGCCCTGGGTGTCGAAGGACTCCTGGTTCAGAACCGCAGACCCTGTGGCCCCGAGCTAAAAAGCCTTTAGCTCTGCCCAGCCTCTGCCTAGCTTCTAGCTCCAGCCACTGCTATTAAGGGGATGGCCTAGGGTCAGTGAAACGCAAGTTGCCTATTTCTACCAGCCTCCTATTAAAGCTCTCCTAGTCCAGCCAGGTAATGCAAGTCAACAGGGTGCCTCCCTTAAAGGAGATTCGCATCTCTTGCAATTCTCTTCCAGCACCCCCTGGATAAGTCTGGGCCTCACACACCCAGCCAGGCCTTAAACGTCTATCCAATAGTATTAAGCTTAGAAAAAGTCCTCCCTGCCAGTTCCTAAAAACAGGGCTTTCAGTAACAGCTAACTCAGATAGTCCTGCACCTATTTGGACAGGTCCTCACTGAGGGCTTAAAAGGGACTATCTCTTGAGGGGGGTGCACAATAATCCATAATGTAAATAATTTGTAGTCTGTCTCCTTTCCCAGCCTGAGACTCTGGTCTTGTACATTGGCTTAACTTGCTAGCAAAATTAGCTACTAGGTATCTGGAGGAAAACGAAGCATAGCTAGTCCATTAAAGTGATAACTATTTAACCCTTATCCTCTCCCCTGGGGAGAGAAAACCAGCCCCAGAGAGGATATGGGCCATGCAGCAAATTCCTACTTCTGCAAACTTCAGGCAGTCCCAGCTTTTCTCTATCAGGTTAAGTCGTCTATCACTCAGACACTAGTGCTAACCCAACAATATCAGAGCCTAAAAAAACAGAAAATACTACAGAGACAGGTTACAAAAGCACGAGTGTTCCCTAAAATTTTAAGATTAAAATTAGTACAAAAAGAAGAGGAGGGAATATAAGACCCCTGCTAAAAGTAAATATTACAATAATTTTAGCAAGGGTTAAAAAGTTTGGCTGCTGACAGTAGCCATTCCTTAAGATAACTGTGTCTCCACCTGCCTGCAGAATAACCTTGGGAAACTGCCTTGTGAAACTGCTCTGTGTAACTGTCTCACGCGATAACACTTGCAGGAGTCCGAAAAAGAGTTAAGAAAAACAGCACAGCACGGACAGCCCACACCACCCCCGCCCTGCTCGCCTTAGCTGATAAGAAGAAACTGCCCGCGACCCCCATCCCAAGCCCCTTACCTAGTAACCATTAACATATCCAATAAAATTGTAACACAACTTTTATCTTGCCCAATAGGATTGTAACATAACTAAATATGCTAATGCTGTGGTTTTAAGCTTTAAATACTCTGTAAACCTTTTGTCTAGGCCGCTCTCTCTCTCTGCACCTTACCAGAGGCGGAGATGGCCCATTTGCAAATGAAATAAACTTCCCTCTTGATTGTTGCATCGATTGGAGTGGAGTCTGTGTTTCTGGGGGTCGCTCTGTAGGACACCTGGTGACAGGGGTCTTACATTATCCACAGACTTTATGGTTTGGAAAATTTTTTATCGGGGAATATTTTATTTTTAGCTTGTATATAGTAATTGGTTCCACATAAGGACACCAGCTCTACATATTCATATTTTCTAGGGAGAAAGCTAGAGGAGCTGCCACAAACAAACATATTTCTGTTTATATAGATGACATTTTATGTACTTGCTTAACGTAAAGACTTTTCTTTTCTCCAAAACCATTTTTACTGTTATTTTCACGGTCCATTGCATACGAATTCCACACGAGTTTGTCCGGATATGACTGGATGAAACCAGAAATATCTGGTTTTGTTTTGGCTAACTCAATCCCAGATATTGTTACCGCCTCTGTGTTTGTGTATTCCAGATATTATCCACAGAATTTATTGTTTTGAATGTTTTTTATCAGGGAACATTTAATTTTCTGCTTGGAAACACTAATTGATTCCACATGGAGACACCAGCTCTACGCATTCGTATTTTCTAGGAAGAAAGCTAGAGGAACTGCAGCATACAAACATAATCTTTCTGTTTGTATAGATGACATTTTATGGACTTGCCTGAAGAAAGACTTTGCTTTTCTCCAAAACCATTTGTACTGTGATTTTCTCGGTCCATTGCATACGAATTCCACACCAGTTTCTCTGGATATGACTGGATGAAACCGGAAATATCTGGTTTTGTTTTGGCTAACTCAACCCCAGATATTGTTACCGCCTCTGTGTTTGTGTATTCCAGATATTATCCACAGACTTTATTGTTTTGAATGTTTTTTATCAGGGAACATTTAATTTTCTGCTTGGAAACACTAATTGGTTCCACATGGAGACACCAGCTCTACACATTCGTATTTTCTAGGGAGAAAGCTTGAGGAACTGCGGCAAACAAACATGATCTTTCTGTTTGTATAGATGACATTTTATGGACTTGCCTGAAGAAAGACTTTGCTTTTCTCCAAAACCATTTGTACTGTGATTTTCTCGGTCCATTGCATACGAATTCCACACCAGTTTGTCCGTTTATTACTGGATGAAACCGGAAATATCTGGTTTTGTTTTGGCTAACTCAATCCCAGATATTGTTACCGCCTCTGTGTTTGTGTATTCCAGATATTATCCACAGACTTTATTATTTTGAATGTTTTTGTTCAGGGAACATTTAATTTTCTGCTTGGAAACACTAATTGGTTCCACATGGAGACACCAGCTCTACACATTCGTATTTTCTAGGGAGAAAGCTAGAGGAACTGCGGCAAACAAAAATGATCTTTCTGTTTGTATAGATGACATTTGATGCACTTGCCTAACGAAAAGACTTTGCTTTTCTCCAAAACCGTTTTTACTGTTATTTTCTCGGTCCATTGCATACGAATTCCACACCAGTTTGTCCGGATATGACTGGATGAAACAGGAAATATACGGTTGATTTTTGCTTAACTCAATCCCAGATATGGTTACCGCCTCTGAGTTTGTTTATTCCTGATATTATCCACGGACTTTATTGTTTTGAATGTTTTTGTTCAGGAAACATTTAATTTTCTGCTTGGAAACACTGATTGTTTCCACATGGACACACCAGCACTACACATTCGTATTTTCTAGGAAGAAAGCTAGAGGAACTGCGGCAAACAAACATGATCTTTCTGTTTGTATAGATGACATTTTATGCAATTGCCTAACGAAAACACTTTGCTTTTCTCCAAAACCATTTTTACTGTGATATTCTCGGTCTTTTCATTCGAATTCCACACCAGTTTGCCCAGATTTGACTGGATGAAAACAGAAATATCTGGTTTTGTTTTATATAACTCAATCCCAGATATTGCTACAGCCTCTGTGTTTGTTATTTCTGGATATTATCCACAGACTTTATGGTTTGGAAAATTTTTTATCGGGGAATATTTTATTTTTAGCTTGTATATAGTAATTGGTTCCACATGAGGACACCAGCTCTACATATTCATATTTTCTAGGGAGAAAGCTAGAGGAGCTGCCACAAACAAACATATTTCTGTTTATATAGATGACATTTTATATACTTGCTTAACGTAAAGACTTTTCTTTTCTCCAAAACCATTTTTACTGTTATTTTCACGGTCCATTGCATACGAATTCCACACGAGTTTGTCCGGATATGACTGGATGAAACCGGAAATATCTGGTTTTGTTTTGGCTAACTCAATCCCAGATATTGTTACCGCCTCTGTGTTTGTGTATTCCAGATATTATCCACAGACTTTATTGTTTTGAATGTTTTTTATCAGGGAACATTTAATTTTCTGCTTGGAAACACTAATTGGTTCCACATGGAGACACCAGCTCTACACATTCGTATTTTCTAGGGAGAAAGCTTGAGGAACTGCGGCAAACAAACATGATATTTCTGTTTGTATAGATGACATTTTATGGACTTGCCTGAAGAAAGACTTTGCTTTTCTCCAAAACCATTTGTACTGTGATTTTCTCGGTCCATTGCATACGAATTCCACACCAGTTTTTCCGGATATGACTGGATTAAACCGGAAATATCTGGTTTTGTTTTGGCTAACTCAACAGCAGATATTGTTACCGCCTCTGTGTTTGTGTATTCCAGATATTATCCACAGACTTTATTGTTTTGAATGTTTTTTATCAGGGAACATTTGATTTTCTGCTTGGAAACACTAATTGGTTCCACATGGAGACACCAGCTCTACACATTCGTATTTTCTAGGGAGAAAGCTAGAGGAACTGCGGCAAACAAATATGATCTTTCTGTTTGTATAGATGACATTTGATGCACTTGCCTAACGAAAAGACTTTGCTTTTCTCCAAAACCGTTTTTACTGTTATTTTCTCGGTCCATTGCATACGAATTCCACACCAGTTTGTCCGGATATGACTGGATGAAACAGGAAATATACGGTTGATTTTTGCTTAACTCAATCCCAGATATGGTTACCGCCTCTGAGTTTGTTTATTCCTGATATTATCCACGGACTTTATTGTTTTGAATGTTTTTGTTCAGGAAACATTTAATTTTCTGCTTGGAAACACTGATTGTTTCCACATGGACACACCAGCACTACACATTCGTATTTTCTAGGAAGAAAGCTAGAGGAACTGCGGCAAACAAACATGATCTTTCTGTTTGTATAGATGACATTTTATGCAATTGCCTAACGAAAACACTTTGCTTTTCTCCAAAACCATTTTTACTGTGATATTCTCGGTCTTTTCATTCGAATTCCACACCAGTTTGCCCAGATTTGACTGGATGAAAACAGAAATATCCGGTTTTGTTTTATATAACTCAATCCCAGATATTGCTACAGCCTCTGTGTTTGTTATTTCTGGATATTATCCACAGACTTTATGGTTTGGAATGTTTTTTATTGGGGAATATTTTATTTTTAGCTTGCATATAGTAATTGGTTCCACATGAACACACAAGCTCTACATATTCATATTTTCTAGCGAGAAAGCTACAGGAGCTGCCACAAACAAACATATTTCTGATTATATAGATGACATTTTATGTACTTGCTTAACGTAAAGACTTTTCTTTTCTCCAAAACCATTTGTACTGTGATTTTCATGGTCCATTGCATACGAATTCCACAACAGTTTGTCCGGATATGACTGGATGAAACCGGAAATATCTGGTTTTGTTTTGGCTAACTCAACACCAGATATTGTTACCGCCTCTGTGTTTGTGTATTCCAGATATTATCCACAGACTTTATTGTTTTGAATGTTTTTTATCAGGGAACATTTAATTTTCTGCTTGGAAACACTGATTGTTTCCACATGGACACACCAGCTCTACACATTCGTATTTTCTAGGGAGAAAGCTAGAGGAACTGCGACAAACAAACATGATATTTCAGTTTTTACAGATGACATTTGATGCACTTGCCTAATGTAAAGTCTTTGCTTTTCTCCAAAACCATTTTTACTGTTATTCTCTTGGTCCACTGCATATGAATTCCACACCAGATTGCCGGATATGACTGGATGAAACCGGAAATATCTGGTTTTGTTTTGGCTAACTCAATCCCAGATGTTGTTACCGCCTCTGTGTTTGTGTATTCCAGATATTATCCACAGACTTTATTATTTTGAATGTTTTTTTATCAGGGAACATTTAATTTTCTGCTTGGAAACACTAATTGGTTCCACATGGAGACACCAGCTCTACCCATTCGTATTTTCTAGGGGGAAAGCTACAGGAACTTCAGCAAACAAACCTGATCTTTCTGTTTGTATAGATGACATTTGATGCACTTGCCTAATGAAAAGACTTTGCTTTTCTCCAAAACCATTTCTACTGTGATTTAATCGGTCCATTGCATATGAATTCCACACCAGTTTGTGCGGATATGACTGTATGAAACCGGAAATATCTGGTTTTGTTTTGGCTAACTCAACACCAGATATTGTTACCGCCTCTGTGTTTGTGTATTCCAGATATTATCCACAGACTTTATTGATTTGAATGTTTTTTATCAGGGAACATTTAATTTTCTGCTTGGAAACACTAATTGGTTCCACATGGAGACACCAGCTCTACACATTCGTATTTTCTAGGGAGAAACCTAGAGGAACTGCGGCAAACAAACATGGTATTTCTGTTTGTATAGATGACATTTGATGCACTTGCCTAAAGAAAAGACTTTGCTTTTATCCAAAACCATTTTTTCCTGTTATTTTATGGTCCATTGCATACAAATTCCACACCAGTTTCTCTGGATATGACTGGATGAAACCGGAAATATCTGGTTTTGTTTTGGCTAACTCAACCCCAGATATTGTTACCGCCTCTGTGTTTGTGTATTCCAGATATTATCCACAGACTTTATTGTTTTGAATGTTTTTTTATCAGGGAACATTTAATTTTCTGCTTGGAAACACTAATTGGTTCCACATGGGGACACCAGCTCTACACATTCGTATTTTCTAGGGAGAAAGCTTGAGGAACTGCGGCAAACAAACATGATCTTTCTGTTTGTATCGATGACATTTTATGGACTTGCCTGAAGAAAGACTTTGCTTTTCTCCAAAACCATTTGTACTGTGATTTTCTCGGTCCATTGCATACGAATTCCACACCAGTTTGTCCGTTTATTACTGGATGAAACCGGAAATATCTGGTTTTGTTTTGGCTAACTCAATCCCAGATATTGTTACCGCCTCTGTGTTTGTGTATTCCAGATATTATCCACAGACTTTATTATTTTGAATGTTTTTTATCAGGGAACATTTAATTTTCTGCTTGGAAACACTAATTCATTCCACATGTACACACCAGCTCTACACATTCGTATTTTCTAGGGAGAAAGCTAGAGGAACTGCGACAAACAAACATGATATTTCAGTTTGTACAGATGACATTTGATGCACTTTCCTAATGTAAAGTCTTTGCTTTTCTCCAAAACCATTTTTACTGTTATTCTCTTGGTCTACTGCATATGAATTCCACACGAGTTTGTCCGGATATGACTGGATGAAACCGGAAATATCTGGTTGATTTTTGCCTAACTCAATCCCAGATATTGTTACCGACTCTGTGTTTGTGTATTCCTGATATTATCCACGGACTTTATTGTTTTGAATGTTTTTTTTCAGGAAACATTTAATTTTCTGCTTGGAAACACTAATTGTTTCCACATGGACACACCAGCTCTAAACATTCTTATTTCCTAGGAAGAAAGCTAGAAGAACTGCGGCAAAAAAAATGACATTTCTGTTTGTATAGATGACATTTGATGCACTTGCTTAACGTAAAGATTTTGCTTTTCTCCAAAACCATTTTTACTGTGATTTTCTCGGTCCATTGCATACGAATTCCACACCAGTTTGTCCGTATATGCCTGGAAGAAACCGGAAATATCCGGTTGATTTTTGGCTAACACAATCCCAAATATTGTTACCGCCTCTGTGTTTGTTTATGCCGGATATTATCCACGGAGTTTATTGTTTTGAATGTTTTTTATCAGGGAACATTTAATTTTCTGCTTGGAAACACTAATTCTTTCCACATGGAGACACCAGCTCCACACATTCGTATTTTCTAGGGAGAAAGCTAGAGGAACTGCGGCAAACAAACATGGTATTTCTGCTTGTATGGATGCCATTTTATGCACTTGCCTAATGAAAAGACTTTGCTTTTCACCAAAACCATTTGTACTGTGATTTTCTCAGTCCATTGCATACGAATTCCACACCAGTTTGTGCGGATATGACTGGATGAAACCGGAAATATCTGGTTTGGTTTTGGCTAACTCAACACCAGATATTGTTACCGCCTCTGTGTTTGTGTATTCCAGATATTATCCACAGACTTTATTGTTTTGAATGTTTTTTTATCAGGGAACATTTAATTTTCTGCTTGGAAACACTAATTGGTTCCACATGGAGACACCAGCTCTACACATTCGTATTTTCTAGGGAGAAAGCTACAGGAACTGCGGCAAACAAACATGGTATTTCTGTTTGTATAGATGACATTTGATGCACTTGCCTAACGAAAAGACTTTGCTTTTCTCCAAAACCATTTTTTCCTGTTATTTCATGGTCCATTGCATACAAATTCCACACCAGTTTCTCCGTATATGACTGGATGAAACCGGAAATATACGGTTGATTTTTACCTAGCTCAATCCCAGATATTGTTACCGCCTCTGTGTTTGTGTATTCCTGATATTATCCATGGACTTTATTGTTTTGAATGTTTTTTATAAGGGAACATTTAATTCTCTGCTTGGAAACAGTAATTGTATCCACATGGAGACTCCAGCTCTACACATTCGTATTTTCTAGGGAGAAAGCTAGAGGAACTGCGGCAAACAAACATGGTATTTCTGTTTGTATAGATGACATTTGATGCACTTGGCTAACGAAAAGACTTTGCTTTTCTCCAAAACCATTTCTACTGTGATTTTCTCGGTCCATTGCATACGAATTCCACACCAGTTTGTCCGGATATGACTGGATGAAACCGGAAATATCCGGTTGATTTTTGGCTAACTCAATCCCAAATATGGTTACCGCCTCTGTGTTTGTGTATTCCTGTTATTATCCATGGACTTTATTGTTTTGAATGTTTTTTTTATCAGGGAACATTTAATTCTCTGCTTGGAAACAGTAATTGTTTCCACATGGAGACTCCAGCTCTACACATTCGTATTTTCTAGGGAGAAAGCTAGAGGAACTGCGGCAAACAAACATGGTATTTCTGTTTGTATAGATGACATTTGATGCACTTGCCTAACGAAAAGACTTTGCTTTTCTCCAAAACCATTTTTTCCTGTTATTTCATGGTCCATTGCATACAAATTCCACACCAGTTTGTCCGGATATGACTGGATGAAACCGGAAATATCCGGTTGATTTTTGGCTAACTCAATCCCAAATATGGTTACCGCCTCTGTGTTTGTGTATTCCTGATATTATCCATGGACTTTATTGTTTTGAATGTTTTTTATCAGGGAACATTTAATTTTCTGCTTGGAAACACTAATTGGTTCCACATGGAGACACCAGCTCTAGACATTCATATTATCTAGGGAGAAAGCTAGAGGAACTGCGGCAAACAAAAATGATCTTTCTGTTTGTATAGATGATATTTGATGCACTTGGCTAACGAAAAGACTTTGCTTTTCTTGAAACCATTTTTACTGTGATTTTCTCGGTCCATTGGATACGAATTCCACACCATTTTGTCCGTATCTGACTGGATGAAACCGGAAATATCTGGTTTTGTTTTGGCTAACTCAATACCAGATATTGCTACAGACTCTGTGTTTGTGTATTCCTGATATTATCCATGGACTTTATTGTTTTGAATGTTTTTTTTATCAGGGAACATTTAATTCTCTGCTTGGAAACAGTAATTGGTTCCACATGGAGACTCCAGCTCTACACATTCGTATTTTCTAGGGAGAAAGCTAGAGGAACTGCAGCAAACAAACATGATATTTCTGTTTTTATAGAGGACATTTTATGCATTTGCCTAATGTAAAGTCTTTGCTTTTCTCCAAAACCATTTCTCCTGTAATTTTCTCGGTCCATTGCATACAAATTCCAAACCAGTTTCTCCGGATATGACTGGATGAAACCGAAAATATTTGGTTTTGTTTTGGCTAACTCAACACCAGATATTGTTACCGCATCTGCGTTTGTGTATTCCAGATATTATCCACAGACTTTATTGTTTTGAATGTTTTTTTTATCAGGGAACATTTAATTTTCTGCTTGGAAACACTAATTGGTTTTACATGGAGACACCAGCTCTACACATTCGTATTTTCTAGGAAGAAAGCTAGAGGAACTGCGGCAAACAAACATGATATTTCAGTTTGTATAGATGACATTTGATGCACTTGCCTAATGTAAAGTCTTTGCTTTTCTCCAAAACCATTTGTACTGTGATTTTCTCAGTCCATTGCATATGAATTCCACACAAGTTTGTCCGGATATGACTGGATGAAACCGGAAATATCTGGTTTTGTTTAGGCTAACTCAATCCCAGATATTGTTACCGCCTCTGTGTTTGTGTATTCCAGATATTATCCACAGACTTTATTATTTTGAATGTTTTTTATCAGGGAATATTTAATTTTCTGCTTGGAAACACTAATTGGTTCCACATGGAGACACCAGCTCTACACATTCGTATTTTCTAGGGAGAAAGCTAGAGGAACTGCGGCAAACAAACATGGTATTTCTGTTTGTATAGATGACGTTTGATGCACTTGCCTAAAGAAAAGACTTTGCTTTTCTCCAAAACCATTTCTACTGTGATTTTCTCGGTCCATTGCATACGAATCCAGAACAGTTTTTCCGGATATGACTGGATGAAACCGGAAATATCTGGTTTTGTTTTGGCTAACTCAATCGCAGATATTGCTACAGCCTCTGTATTTGTGTATTCCAGATATTATCCACAGACTTTATTGTTTTGAATGTTTTTTATTGGGGAACATTTTATTTTTAGCTTGGATATTGTAATTGGTTCCACAAGAGGACAGCAGCTCTACATATTCATATTTTCTAGGGAGAAAGCTAGAGGAACTGCGGCAAAAAATACTTGATATTTCAGTTTGTATAGATGACATTTGATGCACTTGCCTAATGTAAAGTCTTTGCTTTTCTCCAATACCATTTTTACTGTTAGTTTCTCGGTCCATTGCATATGAATTCCACAACAGTTTGTCCGGATATGACTGGATGAAACCGGAAATATCCGGTTGATTTTTACCTAACTCAATCCCAGATATTGTTACCACCTCTGTGTTTGTGTATTCCTGATATTATCCATGGACTTTATTGTTTTGAATGTTTTTTTTCAGGAAACATTTAATTTTCTGCTTGGAAACACTTATTGGTTCCACATGGACACACCAGCTCTACACATTCGTATTTTCTAGGAAGAAAGCTAGAGGAACTGCGGCAAACAAACATGATATTTCTGTTTTTATAGAGGACATTTTATGCAATTGCCTAACGAAAACACTTTGCTTTTCTCCAAAACCATTTCTCCTGTGATTTTCTCGGTCCATTGCATACAAATTCCAAACCAGTTTCTCCGAATATGAATGGATGAAAGCGGAAATATCTGGTTTTGTTTTGGCTAACTCAACACCAGATATTGTTACCGCCTCTGCGTTTGTGTATTCCAGATATTATCCACAGACTTTATTGTTTTGAAAGTTTTTTTATCAGGGAACATTTAATTTTCTGCTTGGAAACACTAATTGGTTTTACATGGAGACACCAGCTCTACACATTCATATTTTCTAGGGAGAAAGCTAGAGGAACTGCGGCAAACAAACATGATATTTCAGTTTGTATAGCTGACATTTGATGCACTTGCCTAATGTAAAGTCTTTGCTTTTCTCCAAAACCATTTTTACTGTTATTTTCTCGGTCCATTACATATGAATTCCAGACCAGTTTGTCCGGATATGACTGGATGAAACCGGAAATATCTGGTTTTGTTTTGGCTAACTCAATCCCAGATATTGTTACCGCCTCTGTGTTTGTGTATTCCAGATATTATCCACAGACTTTATTATTTTGAATGTTTTTTATCAGGGAATATTTAATTTTCTGCTTGGAAACCCTAATTGGTTCCACATGGAGACACCAGCTCTACACATTCGTATTTTCTAGGGAGAAAGCTACAGGAACTGCGGCAAACAAACATGGTATTTCTGTTTGTATAGATGACATTTGATGCACTTGGCTAACGAAAAGACTTTGCTTTTCTCCAAAACCATTTCTACTGTGATTTTCTCGGTCCATTGCATACGAATTCCAAAACAGTTTGTCCGGATATGACTGGATGAAACCGGAAATATCTGGTTTTGTTTTGGCTAACTCAATCCCAGATATTGTTACCGCCTCTGTGTTTGTGTATTCCAGATATTATCCACAGACTTTATTGTTTTGAATGTTTTTTATCAGGGAACATTTGATTTTCTGCTTGGAAACACTAATTGGTTCCACATGGAGACACCAGCTCTACACATTCGTATTTTCTAGGGAGAAAGCTAGAGGAACTGCGGCAAACAAATATGATCTTTCTGTTTGTATAGATGACATTTGATGCACTTGCCTAACGAAAAGACTTTGCTTTTCTCCAAAACCATTTTTACTGTTATTTTCTCGGTCCATTGCATACGAATTCCACACCAGTTTGTCCGGATATGACTGGATGAAACAGGAAATATACGGTTGATTTTTGCTTAACTCAATCCCAGTTATGGTTACCGCCTCTGTGTTTGTTTATTCCTGATATTATCCACGGACTTTATTGTTTTGAATGTTTTTGTTCAGGAAACATTTAATTTTCTGCTTGGAAACACTGATTGTTTCCACATGGACACACCAGCTCTACACATTTGTATTTTCTAGGGAGAAAGCTAGAGGAACTGCGGCAAACAAACATGATCTTTCTGTTTGTATAGATGACATTTTATGCAATTGCCTAACGAAAACACTTTGCTTTTCTTGAAACCATTTTTACTGTGATTTTCTCGGTCTATTCATACGAATTCCACACCAGTTTGCCCGGATTTGACTGGATGAAAACAGAAATATCCGGTTTTGTTTTATATAACTCAATCCCAGATATTGCTACAGCCTCTGTGTTTGTTATTTCTGGATATTATCCACAGACTTTATGGTTTGGAATGTTTTTTATTGGGGAATATTTTATTTTTAGCTTGCATATAGTAATTGGTTCCACATGAACACACAAGCTCTACATATTCATATTTTCTAGGGAGAAAGCTAGAGGAGCTGCCACAAACAAACATATTTCTGATTATATAGATGACATTTTATGTACTTGCTTAACGTAAAGACTTTTCTTTTCTCCAAAACCATTTGTACTGTGATTTTCATGGTCCATTGCATACGAATTCCACAACAGTTTGTCCGGATATGACTGGATGAAACCGGAAATATCTGGTTTTGTTTTGGCTAACTCAACACCAGATATTGTTACCGCCTCTGTGTTTGTGTATTCCAGATATTATCCACAGACTTTATTGTTTTGAATGTTTTTTATCAGGGAACATTTAATTTTCTGCTTGGAAACACTGATTGTTTCCACATGGACACACCAGCTCTACACATTCGTATTTTCTAGGGAGAAAGCTAGAGGAACTGCGACAAACAAACATGATATTTCAGTTTTTACAGATGACATTTGATGCACTTGCCTAATGTAAAGTCTTTGCTTTTCTCCAAAACCATTTTTACTGTTATTCTCTTGGTCCACTTCATATGAATTCCACACCAGATTGCCGGATATGACTGGATGAAACCGGAAATATCTGGTTTTGTTTTGGCTAACTCAATCCCAGATGTTGTTACCGCCTCTGTGTTTGTGTATTCCAGATATTATCCACAGACTTTATTATTTTGAATGTTTTTTTATCAGGGAACATTTAATTTTCTGCTTGGAAACACTAATTGGTTCCACATGGAGACACCAGCTCTACCCATTCGTATTTTCTAGGGAGAAAGCTACAGGAACTTCAGCAAACAAACCTGATCTTTCTGTTTGTATAGATGACATTTGATGCACTTGCCTAATGAAAAGACTTTGCTTTTCTCCAAAACCATTTCTACTGTGATTTAATCGGTCCATTGCATATGAATTCCACACCAGTTTGTGCGGATATGACTGTATGAAACCGGAAATATCTGGTTTTGTTTTGGCTAACTCAACACCAGATATTGTTACCGCCTCTGTGTTTGTGTATTCCAGATATTATCCACAGACTTTATTGATTTGAATGTTTTTTATCAGGGAACATTTAATTTTCTGCTTGGAAACACTAATTGGTTCCACATGGAGACACCAGCTCTACACATTCGTATTTTCTAGGGAGAAACCTAGAGGAACTGCGGCAAACAAACATGGTATTTCTGTTTGTATAGATGACATTTGATGCACTTGCCTAAAGAAAAGACTTTGCTTTTATCCAAAACCATTTTTTCCTGTTATTTTATGGTCCATTGCATACAAATTCCACACCAGTTTCTCTGGATATGACTGGATGAAACCGGAAATATCTGGTTTTGTTTTGGCTAACTCAACCCCAGATATTGTTACCGCCTCTGTGTTTGTGTATTCCAGATATTATCCACAGACTTTATTGTTTTGAATGTTTTTTTATCAGGGAACATTTAATTTTCTGCTTGGAAACACTAATTGGTTCCACATGGGGACACCAGCTCTACACATTCGTATTTTCTAGGGAGAAAGCTTGAGGAACTGCGGCAAACAAACATGATCTTTCTGTTTGTATCGATGACATTTTATGGACTTGCCTGAAGAAAGACTTTGCTTTTCTCCAAAACCATTTGTACTGTGATTTTCTCGGTCCATTGCATACGAATTCCACACCAGTTTGTCCGTTTATTACTGGATGAAACCGGAAATATCTGGTTTTGTTTTGGCTAACTCAATCCCAGATATTGTTACCGCCTCTGTGTTTGTGTATTCCAGATATTATCCACAGACTTTATTGTTTTGAATGTTTTTTTATCAGGGAACATTTAATTTTCTGCTTGGAAACACTAATTGGTTCCACATGTACACACCAGCTCTACACTTTCGTATTTTCTAGGGAGAAAGCTAGAGGAACTGCGACAAACAAACATGATATTTCAGTTTGTACAGATGACATTTGATGCACTTTCCTAATGTAAAGTCTTTGCTTTTCTCCAAAACCATTTTTACTGTTATTCTCTTGGTCTACTGCATATGAATTCCACACGAGTTTGTCCGGATATGACTGGATGAAACCGGAAATATCTGGTTGATTTTTGCCTAACTCAATCCCAGATATTGTTACCGACTCTGTGTTTGTGTATTCCTGATATTATCCACGGACTTTATTGTTTTGAATGTTTTTTTTCAGGAAACATTTAATTTTCTGCTTGGAAACACTAATTGTTTCCACATGGACATACCAGCTCTAAACATTCTTATTTCCTAGGAAGAAAGCTAGAAGAACTGCGGCAAAAAAAATGACATTTCTGTTTGTATAGATGACATTTGATGCACTTGCTTAACGTAAAGATTTTGCTTTTCTCCAAAACCATTTTTACTGTGATTTTCTCGGTCCATTGCATACGAATTCCACACCAGTTTGTCCGTATATGCCTGGAAGAAACCGGAAATATCCGGTTGATTTTTGGCTAACACAATCCCAAATATTGTTACCGCCTCTGTGTTTGTTTATGCCGGATATTATCCACGGAGTTTATTGTTTTGAATGTTTTTTATCAGGGAACATTTAATTTTCTGCTTGGAAACACTAATTCTTTCCACATGGAGACACCAGCTCCACACATTCGTATTTTCTAGGGAGAAAGCTAGAGGAACTGCGGCAAACAAACATGGTATTTCTGCTTGTATGGATGCCATTTTATGCACTTGCCTAATGAAAAGACTTTGCTTTTCACCAAAACCATTTGTACTGTGATTTTCTCAGTCCATTGCATACGAATTCCACACCAGTTTGTGCGGATATGACTGGATGAAACCGGAAATATCTGGTTTGGTTTTGGCTAACTCAACACCAGATATTGTTACCGCCTCTGTGTTTGTGTATTCCAGATATTATCCACAGACTTTATTGTTTTGAATGTTTTTTTATCAGGGAACATTTAATTTTCTGCTTGGAAACACTAATTGGTTCCACATGGAGACACCAGCTCTACACATTCGTATTTTCTAGGGAGAAAGCTACAGGAACTGCGGCAAACAAACATGGTATTTCTGTTTGTATAGATGACATTTGATGCACTTGCCTAACGAAAAGACTTTGCTTTTCTCCAAAACCATTTTTTCCTGTTATTTCATGGTCCATTGCATACAAATTCCACACCAGTTTCTCCGTATATGACTGGATGAAACCGGAAATATACGGTTGATTTTTACCTAACTCAATCCCAGATATTGTTACCGCCTCTGTGTTTGTGTATTCCTGATATTATCCATGGACTTTATTGTTTTGAATGTTTTTTTATCAGGGAACATTTAATTCTCTGCTTGGAAACAGTAATTGTTTCCACATGGAGACTCCAGCTCTACACATTCGTATTTTCTAGGGAGAAAGCTAGAGGAACTGCGGCAAACAAACATGGTATTTCTGTTTGTATAGATGACATTTGATGCACTTGGCTAACGAAAAGACTTTGCTTTTCTCCAAAACCATTTCTACTGTGATTTTCTCGGTCCATTGCATACGAATTCCACACCAGTTTGTCCGGATATGACTGGATGAAACCGGAAATATCCGGTTGATTTTTGGCTAACTCAATCCCAAATATGGTTACCGCCTCTGTGTTTGTGTATTCCTGATATTATCCATGGACTTTATTGTTTTGAATGTTTTTTTTATCAGGGAACATTTAATTCTCTGCTTGGAAACAGTAATTGTTTCCACATGGAGACTCCAGCTCTACACATTCGTATTTTCTAGGGAGAAAGCTAGAGGAACTGCGGCAAACAAACATGGTATTTCTGTTTGTATAGATGACATTTGATGCACTTGCCTAACGAAAAGACTTTGCTTTTCTCCAAAACCATTTTTTCCTGTTATTTCATGGTCCATTGCATACAAATTCCACACCAGTTTGTCCGGATATGACTGGATGAAACCGGAAATATCCGGTTGATTTTTGGCTAACTCAATCCCAAATATGGTTACCGCCTCTGTGTTTGTGTATTCCTGATATTATCCATGGACTTTATTGTTTTGAATGTTTTTTATCAGGGAACATTTAATTTTCTGCTTGGAAACACTAATTGGTTCCACATGGAGACACCAGCTCTAGACATTCATATTATCTAGGGAGAAAGCTAGAGGAACTGCGGCAAACAAAAATGATCTTTCTGTTTGTATAGATGATATTTGATGCACTTGGCTAACGAAAAGACTTTGCTTTTCTTGAAACCATTTTTACTGTGATTTTCTCGGTCCATTGCATACGAATTCCACACCATTTTGTCCGTATCTGACTGGATGAAACCGGAAATATCTGGTTTTGTTTTGGCTAACTCAATACCAGATATTGCTACAGACTCTGTGTTTGTGTATTCCTGATATTATCCATGGACTTTATTGTTTTGAATGTTTTTTTTATCAGGGAACATTTAATTCTCTGCTTGGAAACAGTAATTGGTTCCACATGGAGACTCCAGCTCTACACATTCGTATTTTCTAGGGAGAAAGCTAGAGGAACTGCAGCAAACAAACATGATATTTCTGTTTTTATAGAGGACATTTTATGCATTTGCCTAATGTAAAGTCTTTGCTTTTCTCCAAAACCATTTCTCCTGTAATTTTCTCGGTCCATTGCATACAAATTCCAAACCAGTTTCTCCGGATATGACTGGATGAAACCGAAAATATTTGGTTTTGTTTTGGCTAACTCAACACCAGATATTGTTACCGCATCTGCGTTTGTGTATTCCAGATATTATCCACAGACTTTATTGTTTTGAATGTTTTTTTTATCAGGGAACATTTAATTTTCTGCTTGGAAACACTAATTGGTTTTACATGGAGACACCAGCTCTACACATTCGTATTTTCTAGGAAGAAAGCTAGAGGAACTGCGGCAAACAAACATGATATTTCAGTTTGTATAGATGACATTTGATGCACTTGCCTAATGTAAAGTCTTTGCTTTTCTCCAAAACCATTTGTACTGTGATTTTCTCAGTCCATTGCATATGAATTCCACACAAGTTTGTCCGGATATGACTGGATGAAACCGGAAATATCTGGTTTTGTTTAGGCTAACTCAATCCCAGATATTGTTACCGCCTCTGTGTTTGTGTATTCCAGATATTATCCACAGACTTTATTATTTTGAATGTTTTTTATCAGGGAATATTTAATTTTCTGCTTGGAAACACTAATTGGTTCCACATGGAGACACCAGCTCTACACATTCGTATTTTCTAGGGAGAAAGCTAGAGGAACTGCGGCAAACAAACATGGTATTTCTGTTTGTATAGATGACGTTTGATGCACTTGCCTAAAGAAAAGACTTTGCTTTTCTCCAAAACCATTTCTACTGTGATTTTCTCGGTCCATTGCATACGAATCCAGAACAGTTTTTCCGGATATGACTGGATGAAACCGGAAATATCTGGTTTTGTTTTGGCTAACTCAATCGCAGATATTGCTACAGCCTCTGTATTTGTGTATTCCAGATATTATCCACAGACTTTATTGTTTTGAATGTTTTTTATTGGGGAACATTTTATTTTTAGCTTGGATATTGTAATTGGTTCCACACGAGGACAGCAGCTCTACATATTCATATTTTCTAGGGAGAAAGCTAGAGGAACTGCGGCAAAAAATACTTGATATTTCAGTTTGTATAGATGACATTTGATGCACTTGCCTAATGTAAAGTCTTTGCTTTTCTCCAATACCATTTTTACTGTTAGTTTCTCGGTCCATTGCATATGAATTCCACAACAGTTTGTCCGGATATGACTGGATGAAACCGGAAATATCCGGTTGATTTTTACCTAACTCAATCCCAGATATTGTTACCACCTCTGTGTTTGTGTATTCCTGATATTATCCATGGACTTTATTGTTTTGAATGTTTTTTTTCAGGAAACATTTAATTTTCTGCTTGGAAACACTTATTGGTTCCACATGGACACACCAGCTCTACACATTCGTATTTTCTAGGAAGAAAGCTAGAGGAACTGCGGCAAACAAACATGATATTTCTGTTTTTATAGAGGACATTTTATGCAATTGCCTAACGAAAACACTTTGCTTTTCTCCAAAACCATTTCTCCTGTGATTTTCTCGGTCCATTGCATACAAATTCCAAACCAGTTTCTCCGAATATGAATGGATGAAAGCGGAAATATCTGGTTTTGTTTTGGCTAACTCAACACCAGATATTGTTACCGCCTCTGCGTTTGTGTATTCCAGATATTATCCACAGACTTTATTGTTTTGAAAGTTTTTTTATCAGGGAACATTTAATTTTCTGCTTGGAAACACTAATTGGTTTTACATGGAGACACCAGCTCTACACATTCATATTTTCTAGGGAGAAAGCTAGAGGAACTGCGGCAAACAAACATGATATTTCAGTTTGTATAGCTGACATTTGATGCACTTGCCTAATGTAAAGTCTTTGCTTTTCTCCAAAACCATTTTTACTGTTATTTTCTCGGTCCATTACATATGAATTCCAGACCAGTTTGTCCGGATATGACTGGATGAAACCGGAAATATCTGGTTTTGTTTTGGCTAACTCAATCCCAGATATTGTTACCGCCTCTGTGTTTGTGTATTCCAGATATTATCCACAGACTTTATTATTTTGAATGTTTTTTATCAGGGAATATTTAATTTTCTGCTTGGAAACCCTAATTGGTTCCACATGGAGACACCAGCTCTACACATTCGTATTTTCTAGGGAGAAAGCTACAGGAACTGCGGCAAACAAACATGGTATTTCTGTTTGTATAGATGACATTTGATGCACTTGGCTAACGAAAAGACTTTGCTTTTCTCCAAAACCATTTCTACTGTGATTTTCTCGGTCCATTGCATACGAATTCCAAAACAGTTTGTCCGGATATGACTGGATGAAACCGGAAATATCTGGTTTTGTTTTGGCTAACTCAATCCCAGATATTGCTACAGACTCTTTGTTTGTGTATTCCTGATATTATCCATGGACTTTATTGTTTTGAATGTTTTTTTTTATCAGGGAACATTTAATTCTCTGCTTGGAAACAGTAATTGGTTCCACATGGAGACTCCAGCTCTACACATTCGTATTTTCTAGGGAGAAAGCTAGAGGAACTGCGGCAAACAAACATGGTATTTCTGTTTGTATAGATGACATTTGATGCACTTGTCTAAAGAAAAGACTTTGCTTTTCTCCAAAACCATTTTTACTGTTATTTTCTGGTCCATTGCATACCAATTCCACACCAGTTTCTCCGGATATGACTGGATGAAACTGGAAATATCTGGTTGATTTTTGCCTAACTCAATCCCAGATATTGTTACCGCCTCTGAGTTTGTGTATTCCTGATATTATCCATGTACTTTATTGTTTTGAATGTTTTTGTTCAGGAAACATTTAATTTTCTGCTTGGAAACACTGATTGTTTCCACATGGACACACCAGCTCTACACATTGGTATTTTCTAGGAAGAAGCTAGAGGAACTGCGGCAAACAAACATGATATTTCTGTTTGTATAGATGACATTTTATGCTATTGCCTAACGAAAAGACTTTGCTTTTCTCCAAAACCATTTTTACTGTGATTTTCTCGGTCCATTGCATACGAATTCCACACCAGTTTCTCCGGATATGACTGGATGAAACAGGAAATATACGGTTGATTTTTGCTTAACTCAATCCCAGATATGGTTACCGCCTCTGTGTTTGTTTATTCCTGATATTATCCACGGACTTTATTGTTTTGAATGTTTTTGTTCAGGAAACATTTAATTTTCTGCTTGGAAACACTGATTGTTTCCACATGGACACACCAGCACTACACATTCGTATTTTCTAGGAAGAAAGCTAGAGGAACTGCGGCAAACAAACATGATCTTTCTGTTTGTATAGATGACATTTTATGCAATTGCCTAACGAAAACACTTTGCTTTTCTCCAAAACCATTTTTACTGTGATATTCTCGGTCTTTTCATTCGAATTCCACACCAGTTTGCCCAGATTTGACTGGATGAAAACAGAAATATCTGGTTTTGTTTTATATAACTCAATCCCAGATATTGCTACAGCCTCTGTGTTTGTTATTTCTGGATATTATCCACAGACTTTATGGTTTGGAAAATTTTTTATCGGGGAATATTTTATTTTTAGCTTGTATATAGTAATTGGTTCCACATGAGGACACCAGCTCTACATATTCATATTTTCTAGGGAGAAAGCTAGAGGAGCTGCCACAAACAAACATATTTCTGTTTATATAGATGACATTTTATGTACTTGCTTAACGTAAAGACTTTTCTTTTCTCCAAAACCATTTTTACTGTTATTTTCACGGTCCATTGCATACGAATTCCACACGAGTTTGTCCGGATATGACTGGATGAAACCGGAAATATCTGGTTTTTTTTGGCTAACTCAATCCCAGATATTGTTACCGCCTCTGTGTTTGTGTATTCCAGATATTATCCACAGAATTTATTGTTTTGAATGTTTTTTATCAGGGAACATTTAATTTTCTGCTTGGAAACACTAATTGATTCCACATGGAGACACCAGCTCTACGCATTCGTATTTTCTAGGAAGAAAGCTAGAGGAACTGCAGCATACAAACATGATCTTTCTGTTTGTATAGATGACATTTTATGGACTTGCCTGAAGAAAGACTTTGCTTTTCTCCAAAACCATTTGTACTGTGATTTTCTCGGTCCATTGCATACGAATTCCACACCAGTTTCTCTGGATATGACTGGATGAAACCGGAAATATCTGGTTTTGTTTTGGCTAACTCAACCCCAGATATTGTTACCGCCTCTGTGTTTGTGTATTCCAGATATTATCCACAGACTTTATTGTTTTGAATGTTTTTTTATCAGGGAACATTTAATTTTCTGCTTGGAAACACTAATTGGTTCCACATGGAGACACCAGCTCTACACATTCGTATTTTCTAGGGAGAAAGCTTGAGGAACTGCGGCAAACAAACATGATCTTTCTGTTTGTATAGATGACATTTTATGGACTTGCCTGAAGAAAGACTTTGCTTTTCTCCAAAACCATTTGTACTGTGATTTTCTCGGTCCATTGCATACGAATTCCACACCAGTTTGTCCGTTTATTACTGGATGAAACCGGAAATATCTGGTTTTGTTTTGGCTAACTCAATCCCAGATATTGTTACCGCCTCTGTGTTTGTGTATTCCAGATATTATCCACAGACTTTATTGTTTTGAATGTTTTTTTATCAGGGAACATTTAATTTTCTGCTTGGAAACACTAATTGGTTCCACATGGAGACACCAGCTCTACACATTCGTATTTTCTAGGGAGAAAGCTAGAGGAACTGCGGCAAACAAAAATGATCTTTCTGTTTGTATAGATGACATTTGATGCACTTGCCTAACGAAAAGACTTTGCTTTTCTCCAAAACCGTTTTTACTGTTATTTTCTCGGTCCATTGCATACGAATTCCACACCAGTTTGTCCGGATATGACTGGATGAAACAGGAAATATACGGTTGATTTTTGCTTAACTCAATCCCAGATATGGTTACCGCCTCTGAGTTTGTTTATTCCTGATATTATCCACGGACTTTATTGTTTTGAATGTTTTTGTTCAGGAAACATTTAATTTTCTGCTTGGAAACACTGATTGTTTCCACATGGACACACCAGCACTACACATTCGTATTTTCTAGGAAGAAAGCTAGAGGAACTGCGGCAAACAAACATGATCTTTCTGTTTGTATAGATGACATTTTATGCAATTGCCTAACGAAAACACTTTGCTTTTCTCCAAAACCATTTTTACTATGATATTCTCCGTCTTTTCATTCGAATTCCACACCAGTTTGCCCAGATTTGACTGGATGAAAACAGAAATATCTGGTTTTGTTTTATATAACTCAATCCCAGATATTGCTACAGCCTCTGTGTTTGTTATTTCTGGATATTATCCACAGACTTTATGGTTTGGAAAATTTTTTATCGGGGAATATTTTATTTTTAGCTTGTATATAGTAATTGGTTCCACATGAGGACACCAGCTCTACATATTCATATTTTCTAGGGAGAAAGCTAGAGGAGCTGCCACAAACAAACATATTTCTGTTTATATAGATGACATTTTATATACTTGCTTAACGTAAAGACTTTTCTTTCCTCCAAAACCATTTTTACTGTTATTTTCACGGTCCATTGCATACGAATTCCACACGAGTTTGTCCGGATATGACTGGATGAAACCGGAAATATCTGGTTTTGTTTTGGCTAACTCAATCCCAGATATTGTTACCGCCTCTGTGTTTGTGTATTCCAGATATTATCCACAGACTTTATTGTTTTGAATGTTTTTTATCAGGGAACATTTGATTTTCTGCTTGGAAACACTAATTGGTTCCACATGGAGACACCAGCTCTACACATTCGTATTTTCTAGGAAGAAAGCTAGAGGAACTGCGGCAAACAAATATGATCTTTCTGTTTGTATAGATGACATTTGATGCACTTGCCTAACGAAAAGACTTTGCTTTTCTCCAAAACCGTTTTTACTGTTATTTTCTCGGTCCATTGCATACGAATTCCACACCAGTTTGTCCGGATATGACTGGATGAAACAGGAAATATACGGTTGATTTTTGCTTAACTCAATCCCAGTTATGGTTACCGCCTCTGTGTTTGTTTATTCCTGATATTATCCACGGACTTTATTGTTTTGAATGTTTTTGTTCAGGAAACATTTAATTTTCTGCTTGGAAACACTGATTGTTTCCACATGGACACACCAGCTCTACACATTTGTATTTTCTAGGGAGAAAGCTAGAGGAACTGCGGCAAACAAACATGATCTTTCTGTTTGTATAGATGACATTTTATGCAATTGCCTAACGAAAACACTTTGCTTTTCTTGAAACCATTTTTACTGTGATTTTCTCGGTCTATTCATACGAATTCCACACCAGTTTGCCCGGATTTGACTGGATGAAAACAGAAATATCCGGTTTTGTTTTATATAACTCAATCCCAGATATTGCTACAGCCTCTGTGTTTGTTATTTCTGGATATTATCCACAGACTTTATGGTTTGGAATGTTTTTTATTGGGGAATATTTTATTTTTAGCTTGCATATAGTAATTGGTTCCACATGAACACACCAGCTCTACATATTCATATTTTCTAGGGAGAAAGCTAGAGGAGCTGCCACAAACAAACATATTTCTGTTTATATAGATGACATTTTATGTACTTGCTTAACGTAAAGACTTTTCTTTTCTCCAAAACCACTTGTACTGTGATTTTCATGGTCCATTGCATACGAATTCCACAACAGTTTGTCCGGATATGACTGGATGAAACCGGAAATATCTGGTTTTGTTTTGGCTAACTCAACACCAGATATTGTTACCGCCTCTGTGTTTGTGTATTCCAGATATTATCCACAGACTTTATTGTTTTGAATGTTTTTTTATCAGGGAACATTTAATTTTCTGCTTGGAAACACTGATTGTTTCCACATGGACACACCAGCTCTACACATTCGTATTTTCTAGGGAGAAAGCTAGAGGAACTGCGACAAACAAACATGATATTTCAGTTTTTACAGATGACATTTGATGCACTTGCCTAATGTAAAGTCTTTGCTTTTCTCCAAAACCATTTTTACTGTTATTCTCTTGGTCCACTGCATATGAATTCCACACCAGATTGCCGGATATGACTGGATGAAACCGGAAATATCTGGTTTTGTTTTGGCTAACTCAATCCCAGATGTTGTTACCGCCTCTGTGTTTGTGTATTCCAGATATTATCCACAGACTTTATTATTTTGAATGTTTTTTTATCAGGGAACATTTAATTTTCTGCTTGGAAACACTAATTGGTTCCACATGGAGACACCAGCTCTACCCATTCGTATTTTCTAGGGAGAAAGCTACAGGAACTTCAGCAAACAAACCTGATCTTTCTGTTTGTATAGATGACATTTGATGCACTTGCCTAACGAAAAGACTTTGCTTTTCTCCAAAACCATTTCTACTGTGATTTAATCGGTCCATTGCATATGAATTCCACACCAGTTTGTGCGGATATGACTGTATGAAACCGGAAATATCTGGTTTTGTTTTGGCTAACTCAACACCAGATATTGTTACCGCCACTGTGTTTGTGTATTCCAGATATTATCCACAGACTTTATTGATTTGAATGTTTTTTATCAGGGAACATTTAATTTTCTGCTTGGAAACACTAATTGGTTCCACATGGAGACACCAGCTCTACACATTCGTATTTTCTAGGGAGAAACCTAGAGGAACTGCGGCAAACAAACATGGTATTTCTGTTTGTATAGATGACATTTGATGCACTTGCCTAAAGAAAAGACTTTGCTTTTCTCCAAAACCATTTTTTCCTGTTATTTTATGGTCCATTGCATACAAATTCCACACCAGTTTCTCTGGATATGACTGGATGAAACCGGAAATATCTGGTTTTGTTTTGGCTAACTCAACCCCAGATATTGTTACCGCCTCTGTGTTTGTGTATTCCAGATATTATCCACAGACTTTATTGTTTTGAATGTTTTTTTATCAGGGAACATTTAATTTTCTGCTTGGAAACACTAATTGGTTCCACATGGAGACACCAGCTCTACACATTCGTATTTTCTAGGGAGAAAGCTTGAGGAACTGCGGCAAACAAACATGATCTTTCTGTTTGTATAGATGACATTTTATGGACTTGCCTGAAGAAAGACTTTGCTTTTCTCCAAAACCATTTGTACTGTGATTTTCTCGGTCCATTGCATACGAATTCCACACCAGTTTGTCCGTTTATTACTGGATGAAACCGGAAATATCTGGTTTTGTTTTGGATAACTCAATCCCAGATATTGTTACCGCCTCTGTGTTTGTGTATTCCAGATATTATCCACAGACTTTATTATTTTGAATGTTTTTTTATCAAGGAACATTTAATTTTCTGCTTGGAAACACTAATTGGTTCCACATGGAGACACCAGCTCTACACATTCGTATTTTCTAGGGAGAAAGCTAGAGGAACTGCGGCAAACAAAAATGATCTTTCTGTTTGTATAGATGACATTTGATGCACTTGCCTAACGAAAAGACTTTGCTTTTCTCCAAAACCGTTTTTACTGTTATTTTCTCGGTCCATTGCATACGAATTCCACACCAGTTTGTCCGGATATGACTGGATGAAACAGGAAATATACGGTTGATTTTTGCTTAACTCAATCCCAGATATGGTTACCGCCTCTGAGTTTGTTTATTCCTGATATTATCCACGGACTTTATTGTTTTGAATGTTTTTGTTCAGGAAACATTTAATTTTCTGCTTGGAAACACTGATTGTTTCCACATGGACACACCAGCACTACACATTCGTATTTTCTAGGAAGAAAGCTAGAGGAACTGCGGCAAACAAACATGATCTTTCTGTTTGTATAGATGACATTTTATGCAATTGCCTAACGAAAACACTTTGCTTTTCTCCAAAACCATTTTTACTATGATATTCTCGGTCTTTTCATTCGAATTCCACACCAGTTTGCCCAGATTTGACTGGATGAAAACAGAAATATCTTGTTTTGTTTTATATAACTCAATCCCAGATATTGCTACAGCCTCTGTGTTTGTTATTTCTGGATATTATCCACAGACTTTATGGTTTGGAAAATTTTTTATCGGGGAATATTTTATTTTTAGCTTGTATATAGTAATTGGTTCCACATGAGGACACCAGCTCTACATATTCATATTTTCTAGGGAGAAAGCTAGAGGAGCTGCCACAAACAAACATATTTCTGTTTATATAGATGACATTTTATATACTTGCTTAACGTAAAGACTTTTCTTTTCTCCAAAACCATTTTTACTGTTATTTTCACGGTCCATTGCATACGAATTCCACACGAGTTTGTCCGGATATGACTGGATGAAACCGGAAATATCTGGTTTTGTTTTGGCTAACTCAATCCCAGATATTGTTACCGCCTCTGTGTTTGTGTATTCCAGATATTATCCACAGACTTTATTGTTTTGAATGTTTTTTATCAGGGAACATTTAATTTTCTGCTTGGAAACACTAATTGGTTCCACATGGAGACACCAGCTCTACACATTCGTATTTTCTAGGGAGAAAGCTTGAAGAACTGCGGCAAACAAACATGATATTTCTGTTTGTATAGATGACATTTTATGGACTTGCCTGAAGAAAGACTTTGCTTTTCTCCAAAACCATTTGTACTGTGATTTTCTCGGTCCATTGCATACGAATTCCACACCAGTTTTTCCGGATATGACTGGATTAAACCGGAAATATCTGGTTTTGTTTTGGCTAACTCAACACCAGATATTGTTACCGCCTCTGTGTTTGTGTATTCCAGATATTATCCACAGACTTTATTGTTTTGAATGTTTTTTATCAGGGAACATTTGATTTTCTGCTTGGAAACACTAATTGGTTCCACATGGAGACACCAGCTCTACACATTCGTATTTTCTAGGGAGAAAGCTAGAGGAACTGCGGCAAACAAATATGATCTTTCTGTTTGTATAGATGACATTTGATGCACTTGCCTAACGAAAAGACTTTGCTTTTCTCCAAAACCGTTTTTACTGTTATTTTCTCGGTCCATTGCATACGAATTCCACACCAGTTTGTCCGGATATGACTGGATGAAACAGGAAATATACGGTTGATTTTTGCTTAACTCAATCCCAGATATGGTTACCGCCTCTGTGTTTGTTTATTCCTGATATTATCCACGGACTTTATTGTTTTGAATGTTTTTGTTCAGGAAACATTTAATTTTCTGCTTGGAAACACTGATTGTTACAACATGGACACACCAGCTCTACACATTTGTATTTTCTAGGGAGAAAGCTAGAGGAACTGCGGCAAACAAACATGATCTTTCTGTTTGTATAGATGACATTTTATGCAATTGCCTAACGAAAACACTTTGCTTTTCTTGAAACCATTTTTACTGTGATTTTCTCGGTCTATTCATACGAATTCCACACCAGTTTGCCCGGATTTGACTGGATGAAAACAGAAATATCCGGTTTTGTTTTATATAACTCAATCCCAGATATTGCTACAGCCTCTGTGTTTGTTATTTCTGGATATTATCCACAGACTTTATGGTTTGGAATGTTTTTTATTGGGGAATATTTTATTTTTAGCTTGCATATAGTAATTGGTTCCACATGAACACACAAGCTCTACATATTCATATTTTCTAGCGAGAAAGCTACAGGAGCTGCCACAAACAAACATATTTCTGTTTATATAGATGACATTTTATGTACTTGCTTAACGTAAAGACTTTTCTTTTCTCCAAAACCATTTGTACTGTGATTTTCATGGTCCATTGCATACGAATTCCACAACAGTTTGTCCGGATATGACTGGATGAAACCGGAAATATCTGGTTTTGTTTTGGCTAACTCAACACCAGATATTGTTACCGCCTCTGTGTTTGTGTATTCCAGATATTATCCACAGACTTTATTGTTTTGAATGTTTTTTATCAGGGAACATTTGATTTTCTGCTTGGAAACACTAATTGGTTCCACATGGAGACACCAGCTCTACACATTCGTATTTTCTAGGGAGAAAGCTAGAGGAACTGCGGCAAACAAATATGATCTTTCTGTTTGTATAGATGACATTTGATGCACTTGCCTAACGAAAAGACTTTGCTTTTCTCCAAAACCGTTTTTACTGTTATTTTCTCGGTCCATTGCATACGAATTCCACACCAGTTTGTCCGGATATGACTGGATGAAACAGGAAATATACGGTTGATTTTTGCTTAACTCAATCCCAGATATGGTTACCGCCTCTGTGTTTGTTTATTCCTGATATTATCCACGGACTTTATTGTTTTGAATGTTTTTGTTCAGGAAACATTTAATTTTCTGCTTGGAAACACTGATTGTTACAACATGGACACACCAGCTCTACACATTTGTATTTTCTAGGGAGAAAGCTAGAGGAACTGCGGCAAACAAACATGATCTTTCTGTTTGTATAGATGACATTTTATGCAATTGCCTAACGAAAACACTTTGCTTTTCTTGAAACCATTTTTACTGTGATTTTCTCGGTCTATTCATACGAATTCCACACCAGTTTGCCCGGATTTGACTGGATGAAAACAGAAATATCCGGTTTTGTTTTATATAACTCAATCCCAGATATTGCTACAGCCTCTGTGTTTGTTATTTCTGGATATTATCCACAGACTTTATGGTTTGGAATGTTTTTTATTGGGGAATATTTTATTTTTAGCTTGCATATAGTAATTGGTTCCACATGAACACACAAGCTCTACATATTCATATTTTCTAGCGAGAAAGCTACAGGAGCTGCCACAAACAAACATATTTCTGTTTATATAGATGACATTTTATGTACTTGCTTAACGTAAAGACTTTTCTTTTCTCCAAAACCATTTGTACTGTGATTTTCATGGTCCATTGCATACGAATTCCACAACAGTTTGTCCGGATATGACTGGATGAAACCGGAAATATCTGGTTTTGTTTTGGCTAACTCAACACCAGATATTGTTACCGCCTCTGTGTTTGTGTATTCCAGATATTATCCACAGACTTTATTGTTTTGAATGTTTTTTTATCAGGGAACATTTAATTTTCTGCTTGGAAACACTGATTGTTTCCACATGGACACACCAGCTCTACACATTCGTATTTTCTAGGGAGAAAGCTAGAGGAACTGCGACAAACAAACATGATCTTTCTGTTTGTATAGATGACATTTGATGCACTTGCCTAACGAAAAGACTTTGCTTTTCTCCAAAACCATTTTTACTGTTATTCTCTTGGTCCACTGCATATGAATTCCACAACAGATTGCCGGATATGACTGGATGAAACCGGAAATATCTGGTTTTGTTTTGGCTAACTCAATCCCAGATGTTGTTACCGCCTCTGTGTTTGTGTATTCCAGATATTATCCACAGACTTTATTATTTTGAATGTTTTTTTTCAGGGAACATTTAATTTTCTGCTTGGAAACACTAATTGGTTCCACATGGAGACACCAGCTCTACCCATTCGTATTTTCTAGGGAGAAAGCTACAGGAACATCAGCAGACAAACCTGATCTTTCTGTTTGTATAGTTGACATTTGATGCACTTGCCTAACGAAAAGACTTTGCTTTTCTCCAAAACCATTTCTACTGTGATTTAATCGGTCCATTGCATATGAATTCCACACCAGTTTGTGCGGATATGACTGTATGAAACCGGAAATATCTGGTTTTGTTTTGGCTAACTCAACACCAGATATTGTTACCGCCACTGTGTTTGTGTATTCCAGATATTATCCACAGACTTTATTGATTTGAATGTTTTTTATCAGGGAACATTTAATTTTCTGCTTGGAAACACTAATTGGTTCCACATGGAGACACCAGCTCTACACATTCGTATTTTCTAGGGAGAAACCTAGAGGAACTGCGGCAAACAAACATGATATTTCTGTTTGTATAGATGACATTTGATGCACTTGCCTAAAGAAAAGACTTTGCTTTTCTCCAAAACCATTTTTTCCTGTTATTTTATGGTCCATTGCATACAAATTCCACACCAGTTTCTCCGTATATGACTGGATGAAACCGGAAATATCTGGTTGATTTTTGCCTAACTCAATCCCAGATATTGTTACTGCCTCTGTGTTTGTGTATTCCTGATATTATCCATGGACTTTATTGTTTTGAATGTTTTTTTATCAGGGAACATTTAATTCTCTGCTTGGAAACAGTAATTGGTTCCACATGGAGACTCCAGCTCTACACATTCGTATTTTCTAGGGAGAAAGCTAGAGGAACTGCGGCAAACAAACATGATATTTCTGTTTTTATAGAGGACATTTTATGCAATTGCCTAACGAAAACACTTTGCTTTTCTCCAAAACCATTTCTCCTGTGATTTTCTCGGTCCATTGCATACAAATTCCACACCAGTTTCTCCGTATATGACTGGATGAAACCGGAAATATCTGGTTGATTTTTGCCTAACTCAATCCCAGATATTGTTACCGCCTCTGTGTTTGTGTATTCCTGATATTATCCATGGACTGTATTGTTTTGAATGTTTTTTTTATCAGGGAACATTTAATTCTCTGCTTGGAAACAGTAATTGGTTCCACATGGTACACTAGCTCTACACATTCGTATTTTCTAGGGAGAAAGCTAGAGGAACTGTGGCAAACAAACATGATATTTCTGTTTGTATAGATGACATTTGATGCACTTGCCTAACGAAAAGACTTTGCTTTTCTCCAAAACCATTTGTACTGTGATTTTCTCGGTCCATTGCATATGAATTCCACACAAGTTTCTGCGGATATGACTGGATGAAACCGGAAATATCCGGTTGATTTTTACCTAACTCAATCCCAGATATTGTTACCGCCTCTGTGTTTGTGTATTCCTGATATTATCCATGGACTTTATTGTTTTGAATGTTTTTTTTTTCAGGAAACATTTAATTTTCTGCTTGGAAACACTTATTGAGTGCACATGGAAAAACCAGCTCTACACATTCGTATTTTCTAGGAAGAAAGCTAGAGGAACTGCGGCATACAAACATGATATTTCTGTTTATATAGAGGACATTTTATGCAATTGCCTCACGAAAACACTTTGCTTTTCTCCAAAACCATTTCTCCTGTGATTTTCTCGGTCTATTGCATATAAATTCTAAACCAGTTTCTCCGGACATGACTGGATGAAACCGGAAATATCTGGTTTTGTTTTGGCTAACTCAATCCCAGATATTGTTACCGCCTCTGTGTTTGTGTATTCCAGATATTATCCACAGACTATATTGTTTTGAATGTTTTTTATCAGGGAACATTTAATTTTCTGCTTGGAAACACTAATTGGTTCCACATGGAGACACCAGCTCTAGACATTCGTATTTTCTAGGGAGAAAGCTAGAGGAACTGCGGCAAACAAACATGATATTTCTGTTTGTATAGATGATATTTGATGCACTTGCCTAACGAAAAGACTTTGCTTTTCTTGAAACCATTTTTACTGTGATTTTCTCGGTCCATTGCATACGAATTCCACACCACTTTGTCCGTATATGACTGGATGAAACCGGAAATATCTGGTTTTGTTTTGGCTAACTGAATCCCAGATATTGCTACAGCCTCTGTGTTTGTTATTTCTCTATATTATCCACAGACTATATTGTTTGGAATGTTTTTTATTGGGGAACATTTTATTTTTAGCTTGGACATTGTAATTGGTTCCACACGAGGACAGCAGCTCTACATATTCATATTTTCTAGGGAGAAAGCTAGAGGAACTGCGGCAAACAAACATGATATTTCTGTTTGTATAGATGACATTTTATGCACTTCCCTAACGAAAAGACTTTGGTTTTCTCCAATACCATTTGTACTGTGATTTTCTCGGTCCATTGCATACGAATTCCACACCAGTTTCTCCGGATATGACTGGATGAAACCGGAAATATCTGGTTGTGTTTTGGCTAACTCAATCCCAGATATCATTACCGCCTCTGTGTTTGTGTATTCCAGATATTATCCACAGACTTTATTGTTTTGAATGTTTTTTATCAGGGAACATTTAATTTTCTGCTTGGAAACAATAATTCTTTCCACCTGGAGACACCAGCTCTACACATTCGTATTTTCTAGGGAGAACGCTAGAGGAACTGCGGCAAACAAACATGATATTTCTGTTTGTATAGATGACATTTGATGCACTTGCCTAACGAAAAGACTTTGCTTTTCTCCAAAACCATTTGTACTCTGATTTTCTCTGTCCATTGCATACGAATTCCACACCAGTTTCTTCCGATATGACTGGATGAAAGCAGTACTATCCGGTTGTGTTTTGGTTAACTCAATCCGAAATATTGTGAAAGCCTCTGTGTTTGATTTTGCTGGATATTATCGATGGACTTTATTGTTTTGAATGTTTTTATCAGGGAACATTTAACTTTGTACCATTGAAACACTAATTGGTTCATCGGGGGTACACCAGCTCCACACATTCGTATTTTCTAGGGAGAAATCTGGAGGAACTGCAGCAAAGTAACATGATATTTCTGTTTGTATCGATGACATTTTATGCACTTGCCTAATCAATATACTTTGCTTTTCTCAAAAACCATTTTTACTCTGATTTACTCGGTCCATTACATAGGAATTCCACACCACTTTTTCCGGATATGACTGGATGAAACCAGAAATATCTGGTGGTCTTTTGGTTAACTCAATCTGAAATTTTGCTACAGCCTCTGTGTTTGTGTATTCCTGATATTATCCACGGAGTTTATTTTCTGAATGTTTTTTTTTTCAGGGAACTTTTAATTTTGTGCTTGGAAACACTAATTGGTTCCACATGGAGACACCAGCTCTACACATTCGTATTTTCTAGGGAGAAAGCTAGAGGAACTGGGACAAAAAAAATGATATTTCTGTTTGTATAGATGACATTTTGTGAACTTGCCTAACGTAAAGACTTTGCTTTTCTCCAAAACCATTTTTAATGTGATTTTATCGCTCCATTGCATACGAATTCCACAACACTTTTCCGTATATAACTGGATGAAACTGGAAATGTCTGGTTGTTTTTTGGCTAACTCAATCCCAGATATTGCTTTGGCCTCTGTGTTTGTTTTTTCTGGATATTATCCACAGACTTCATTGTTTTGAATGTTTTTTATTAGGGAACATTTCATTTTGAGCTTGGATACAGTAATTGATTCAACATGAAGACACCAACTCTATATATTCGTATTTTCTAGGGAGAAAGCTAGAGGAACTGCGACAAACAAACATGGTATTTCTGTTTGTATAGATGACATTTTATGCACTTGCCTAATGAAAAGATTTTGCTTTTCCCAAAACAATTTTTACTCTGATTTTCATGGTCCATTACATAGTAATTCCACAACACTTTGTCCACATATGACTGGATGAAAAAAGAAATATTTGGTTTTCTTTTGGCTAACTCAGTCCGAAATATTGCTACAGACTCTGTGTTTGTGTATTCTTGATATTATCCAGGGAGTTTATTTTTTTGAATGTTTTTTTAAGGGAACATTTAATTTTGTGCTTGGAAACACTAATTGGTTCCACATGGAGACACCAGCTCTACACATTCGTATTTTCTAGGGAGAATGCTAGAGGAACTGCGGCAAACAATCATGATATTTCTGTTTTTATCGATGATATTTTATCTACTTCCCTTATGAAAAGACTTTGCTTTTCTCCAAAACCATTTTTACTGGGATTTTCTTGGTCCACTGCATACGAATTCCAGACCAGATTGTCCGGATATGATTGGATGAAACCGGAAATATCCAAGTTTTTCTTTACCTAACTGATCCCAGATATTTTACCGCCTCTGTGTTTGTGTATTCCTGACATTATCCACGAACTTTATTGTTTTGAATTTTTTTAAGGGAACATTCATTTTTGTGCTTCAAATACCTAATTGGTTACACATGGAGACACCAGCTCTACACATTCGTATTATCTAGGGAGAAAGCTACATGAACTGGGACAAACAAACATGATATTTCTGTTTGTATAGATGACATTTTATGCACTTGCCTAACGAAAATACTTTGCTTTTCTCCGAAACCATTTTTACTCTGATTTTCTCTGTCCATTGCATACGAATTCCACACCAGTTTCTTCGGATATGACTGGATGAAAGCAGTACTATCCGGTTGTGTTTTAGTTAACTCAATCCGAAATATTGTGAAAGCCTCTGTGTTTGATTTTGCTGGATATTATCGATGGACTTTATTGTTTTGAATGTTTTTATCAGGGAACATTTAATTTTGTACCATTGAAACACTAATTGGTTCATCGTGGGTACACCAGCTCTACACATTCGTATTTTCTAGGGATAAATCTGGAGGAACTGCTGCAAAGTAACATGATATTTCTGTTTGTATCGATGACATTTGATGCACTTGCCTAACGAAAAGACTTTGCTTTCCTCCAAAACCATTTATACTGTGATTTTCTCGGACCATTGCATACAAATTCCACACCAGTTTGTCTGGATATGACTGGATGAAACCGGGAATATCTGGTTTTGTTTTGGCTAACTTAATCCCAAATATGCTTACCCCCTCTGTGTTTGTGTATTCCAGATATTATCCACAGACTTTATTGTTTTGAATGTTTTTTATGAGGGAACATTTAATTTTCTGCTTGGAAACACTAATTGGTTCCACATGGAGACACCAGCTCTACACATTCGTATTTTCTAGGGAGAAAGGTAGAGGAACTGCGGCAAACAAACATGATATTTCTGTTTGTATAGATGACATTTTATGCACTTGCCTAACGAAAAGACTTTGCTTTTCTCCAAAACCATTTCTACTGTGATTTTCTCGGTCCATTGCATACAAATTCCAGAACAGTTTGTCCGGATATGACTGGATGAAAGCAGAAATATCCGGTTGATTTTTGGCTAACTCAATTCCAAATATGGTTACCGCCTCTGTGTTTGTGTATTCCTGATGTTATCCACGGACTTTATTATTTTGAATGTTTTTTTTCAGGAAACATTTAATTTTCTGCTTGGAAACACTAATTCTATCCACATGGAGACACCAGCTCTACACATTCGTATTTTCTAGGGAGAAAGCTAGAGGAACTGCGGCAAACAAACATGGTATTTCTGTTTGTATAGATGACATTTGATGCACTTGCCTAACGAAAAGACTTTGCTTTTCTCCAAAACCATTTTTACTGTTATTTTCTGGTCCATTGCTTACGAACTCAAGAACAGTTTGTCCGGATATGACTGGATGTAACCGGAAATATCTGGTTGAGTTTTAGCTAACACAATCCCAAATATTTTTAACCGCCTCTGTGTTTGTGTATTCCTGATATTATCCACGGACTTTATTGTTTTGAATATTTTTATCAGGGAACATTTAATTTTGTAACGTAGAAACACTAATTGGTTCTACATAGAGACACCAGCTCTACACATTCGTATTTTCTAGGGAGACTGCTATAGGAACTGCGACAAATAAACATGATATTTCTATTTGTATAGATGACATTTTATACACTTACCTAAGGAAAAGACTTTGCTTTTCTTTAAATGATTTTTCTGTGATTTTCTTGGTCCATTGCATATGAATTCCACACCAGTTTGTCCGGATATGACTGGAGGAATCCGGAAATATCTGGTTTTGTTTTTGCCAATTCAATCCCAAAATTTGCCCCAGCCACTGTTTTTGTTTTCTGGGTATTATCAACGGACTTTATTGTTTTAATGTTTTTTTATGGGGGAACATTTTAATTTGAGCTTGGATGCAATAATTTGTTCATCATTGGGACACCAGCTCTACACATTCGTATTTTCTAGGGAGAATGCTAGAGGAACTGTAGCAAACAAACATGATATTTCTGTTTGTACAGATGACATTTTATGCACTTGCCTAATGAAAAGACTTTGCTATTCTCCAAAACTATTTTTACTGTGATTTTCTCGGTCCATTGCATACGAATTCCACACCAGTTTGTCCGGATATGACTGGATGATATCGGAAATATCCGGTTGTGTTTTGGCGAACTCAATTGGAAATATTGTGAAAGCCTCTGTGTTTGTGTTTTCTGGATATTAACAACGGACTTTATTGTTTTGAATATTTTTATCAGAGAACATTTAATTTTGTACTGTAGAAACACTAATTGCTTCATCATGGGGACACCAGCTCTACACATTTGTATTTTCTAGGGAGAAAGCTAGAGGAACTGCGGCAAACAAAAATGAGATTTCTGTTTGTATCTATGAGATTTTATGCATTTGCCTAAGAAAAGACTTTGCTATTCTCCAAAACCATTTTTACTGTGATTTTCATGGTCCATTGCATACGAATTTCACACCAATTTGTCCGCATATGACTGGATGAAACCAGAAATATCCGGTTGTTTTGGCTAACTCAATCCGAAATATTGTGAAAGCGTCTGTGTTTGTGTTTTCTGGATATTATTGATGGACTATATTGTTTTGAATGTTTTTATCAGGGAACATTTAATTTTGTACCATTGAAACACTAATTGGTTCATCATGGGGACACCAGCTCTACACATTCATATTTTCTAGGGAGAAAGCTAGAGGAACTGCGACAAAACACATGGCATTTCTGTTGGTACAGATGACATTTTATGCACTTGCCTAACGAAAAGACTTTGCTATTCTCCAAAACTATTTTTACTGTGATTTTCTCGGTCCATTGCATACGAATTCCACACCAGTTTGTCCAGATATGACTGGATGAAGCCGGAAATATCCGGTTGTGTTTTGGCTAACTCAATCCGAAATATTGTGAAAGCCTATGGGTTTGTGTTTTCTGGGTATTATCGATGGACTTTATTGTTTTGAATATTTTTATCAGGGAACATTTAATTTTGTACCATAGAAACACTAATTGGTTCCACATGGAGACACCAGCTCTACACATTCGTATTTTCTAGAGAGACTGCTAGAGGAACTGCGGCAAATAAACATGATATTTCTGTTTGTATAGATGACATTTTATACACTTACCTAAGGAAAAGAGTTTGCTTTTCTCCAAATGATTTTTCTGTGATTTTCTCGGTACACTTCATATGAATTCCACACCAGTTTGTCAGGATATGACTGGATGAAACCGGAAATATCCGGTTTTGTTTTGGTTAACTCAATCCGAATTATTGTGAAAGCCTCTGTGTTTGTGTTTTCTGGAAATTATCAATGGACATTATTTTTTTGAATGCTTTTTTATCGGGAAACTTTTTATTTTGAGCTTGGATACATTAATTGGTTCCACATGGAGACACCAGCTGAACATATTCGTATTTTCTAGGGAGAAAGCTAGAGGAACTGCGACAAACAAACATGATATTTCTGTTTGTATAGATGACATTTTATGCAGTTGCCTAACAAAAAGACTTTGCTTTTCTCCAAAACCATTTGTACTGTGATTTTTTTGGTTCATTGCATACGAATTGCACACCACTTTGTCCGGATATGACTGGATGAAAACAGAAATATCCGGTTGTGTTTTGGCGAACTCAATCGGAAATATTGTGAAAGCCTCTGTGTTTGTGTTTTCTGGATATTATCAATGGACTTTATTGTTTTGAATATTTTTATCAGGGAACATTTAATTTTGTACCGTAGAAACACTAATTGGTTCATCATGGGGACACCAGCTCTACACATTCATATTTTCTAGGGAGACTGCTAGTGGAACTATGCAAACAAACATGATATTTCTGTTTGTATAGATGACATTTATTCACTTGCCTAATGAAAAGACTTTGCTTTTCTCCAAAACCATTTTTCTGTGTTTTTCTCGGTACACTTCATATGAATTGCACACAAGTTTGTCTGGATATGACTGGATAAAACCGGAAACATCCCGTTTTTTTTGGCTAACTCAATCCCAGATATTGCTACAGGCTCTGTGTTTGTGTATTCCTGATATTATCCACGGACTTTATTGTTTTGAATGTTTTTTAATCAGGGAAAATTTAATTTTGTGCTTGGAAACACTAATTGGTTCAACATGGGGACACCAGCTCTACACATTCTTATTTCTAGGGAGAAAGCTAGAGGAACTGCGGCAAACAAACATGATATTTTTGTTTGTATAGATGACATTTTATGCTCTCGCCTAAGGAAAATACTTTGCTTTTCTCCAAAACTATTTTTACTGTGAATATTTCAGTCCATTGCTTACGAATTCCACACCAGTTTACCGGATATGACTGGAAGAAACCGGAAATATCCGGTTTTGTTTTGACTAACTCAATCCCAGATATTGCTACAGCCTCTTTGTTTGTGTATTCCTGATATTATCCACGGACTTTATTGTTTTGAATGTTTTTTATCGGGGAACATTTAATTTTCTGCTTGGAATCACTAATTGGTTCCACATGGAGACACCAGCTCAACACATTCGTATTTTCTAGGGAGACTGCTTGAGGAACTGTGGCAAACAAACATGATATTTCTGTTTGTATCGATGACATTTTATGCACTTGCCTAATGAAAAGACTTTGCTTTTCTGCAAAACCATTTTTACTGTGATTTTTTCCGTTCATTGCATAGGAATTCCACACCAGCTTGTCCAGATATGACTGGATGAAAACAGAAATATCCGGTTCTGTTTTGGCTAACTCAATCGGAAATATTGTGAAAGACTCTGTGTTTGTGTTTTCTGGATATTATCGATGGACTTTATTGTTTTGAATGATTTTATCAGGGATCATTTAATTTTGTACAGTTGAAACACTAATTGGTTCATCATGGGGACACCAGCTCTACACATTCGTATTTTCTAAGGTGAAAGCTAGAGGAACTGCAGCAAACAAAGATGATATTTCTGTTTGTATAGATGACATTTTATGCACTTGCCTAATGAAAAGACATTGCTTTTCTCCAAAACCATTTTTCCTTTGATTTTCTCGGTCCATTGCATAGGAATTCCACACAAGTTTCTCTGGATAAGACTGGATAAATCCGGAAATATCCGGTTGTGTTTTGGCTAACTCAATCCCAGAAATTGCTGCATCCTCTGTGTTTGTGCATTCCTGATATTATCTACGGACTTCATTGCTTTGAATGTTTTTTATCAGGGAACATTTAATTTTCTACTTGGAAACACTAATTGGTTCCACATGGAGACACAAGCTCTACACATTCTTATTTTCTACGGAGAAAGCTACAGGAACTGTGGCAAACAAACATGATATTTCTGTTGGTATACCTGACATTTTATGCACTTGCCTAACGAAAAGACTTTGCTTTTCTCCAAAACCATTTTTACTGTGATTTTCTGGTCCATTGCGTACGAATTCCAGTACAGTTTGTCCGGATATGACTGGATGAAACCGGAAATATCCGGTTTTGTTTTGGCTAACTCAATCCCAGATACTGCTACAGCCTCTGTGTTTGTGTATTCCTGATATTATCCACAGACTATATTGTTTTCAATGTTTTTTATCAGCGAACATTTATTTTGTGCTGCGAAACACTAATTATTTCCACATGGAGACAGCAGCCCTGCACATTCGTATTTTCTAGGGAGAAAGCTAGAGGAACTGCGGCAAACAAACATGATATTTCTGTTTGTATAGATGACATTTGATGCATTTGCCGAATTAAAAGACTTTGATTTTTTCCAAAACCATTTTTGCTGTGATTTTCTCAGTCCATTGCATAGGAATTCCACACCACTTTCTCTGGATATGACTGGATGAAACCGGGAATATCCGGTTTTGTTTTGGCTAACTCAATCCGAATTATTGTGAAAGCCTCTGTGTTTGTGTTTTCTGAATACTATCGATGGACTTTATTGTTTTGAATGATTTTATCAGGGATAATTTAATTTTGTACCATTGAAACACTGATTGGTTCATCATGGGGACACCAGCTCTACACATTCGTATTTTCTAGGGAGAAAGCTAGAGGAACTCTGGCACACAAACATGATATTTCTGTTTCTATCGAAGACGTTTTATGCACTTGCCTAAGGAAAAGACTTTGCTTTGCTCCAAAACCATTTTTACTGTGATTTTCTCGGTCCATTGCATACGAATTCCACACCAGTTTGTCCGGATATGACTGGATGAAACCAGAAATATCCGGTAGTATATCGGCTAACTCAATCCAAAATATTGCTACAGCCTCAGTGTTTGTGTATTCCTGATATTATCCACGGACTTTATTGTTTTGAATGATTTTATCAGGGAACATTCAATTTTGTACCGTTGAAACACTAATTGGTTCATCATGGGGACACCAGCTCTACACATTCGTATTTTCTAGGGAGAAAGCTAGAAGAACTGCAGCAAACAAACATGATATTTCTGTTTGTATAGATGACATGTTATGCACTTGCCAAACGAAAAGACTTTGCTTTTCTCCAAAACCATTTTTACTGTGATTTTCTGGTCCATTGCATATGAATTCCACACCAGTTTGTCCGGATATGACTGGATGAAACCGGAAATATCCGGTTTTGTTTGGCTAACTCAATCCCAGAGATTGTTACCGCCTCTGTGTTTCTGTATTCCAGATAGTGTCCACAGACTTTAATGTTTTGAATGTTTTTTATCAGGGAACATTTAATTTTCTGCTTGGAAACACTAATTGGTTCCACATGGAGACACCAGCTCTACACATTCGTATTTTCTAGGGAGAAAGCTTGAGGAACTGCGGCAAACAAACATGATATTTCTATTTGTATAGATGACATTTTATGCACTTGCCTAATGAAAAGACTTTGCTTTTCTCCAAAACCAATTTTACTGTGATTTTTTTGGTTCATTGCATACGAATTCCACACCACTTTTTCCGGTTATGACTGGATGAAAACAGAAATATCCGGTTGTGTTTTGGCTAACTCAATCCGAAATATTGTGAAAGCCACTGGGTTTGTGTTTTCTGGGTATTATCGATGGACTTTATTGTTTTGAATATTTTTATCAGGTAACATTTAATTTTGTACCGTAGAAACACTAATTGGTTCATCATGGGGACACCAGCTCTACACATTCATATTTTCTAGGGAGACTGCTAGAGGAACTACGCAAACAAACATGATATTTCTGTTTATATAGATGACATTTTATGCGCTTGCCTAATGAAAAGACTTTGCTTCTCTCCAAAACCATTTCTACTGTGATTTTCTCGGTCTATTCATATGAATTCCACACCAGTTTGCCCGGATTTGAGTGGATGAAAACAGAAATATCCGGTTGTGTTTTGGCTAACTCAATCTGAAATATTGTGAAACCTCTGTGTTTGTGTTTTCTGAATATTATCGATGGACTTTATTGTTTTGATTGTTTTTATCAGGGAACATTTAATTTTATGCTGCAATCACTAATTGGTTCCACATGGAGACATCAGCTCTACACATTCTTATTTCCTTTGGAGAAAGATAGAGATATTGCGATAAACAAACATGATATTTCTGTTTGTATCCATTACATGTTATGCAATTGCCTAATAAAAAGACTTTGCTTTTCTCCGAAACCATTTTTACTGTGAATTTCTCGGTCAATTGCATCCGAATTCCAAACGACTTTTTTCGCATATGACTGGATAAAACCAGAAAAAATCCGGATCTATTTTGGCTAACTCAATCCGAAATATTGTGAAAGCCCCTGTGTTTGTATTTTCTGCATATTATCGATGGACTTTATTGTTTTGAATGTTTATATCAGGGAACATTTCATTTTGTACCGTAGACTCTAATTGGTTCATTATGGGAATACCAGCTCTACACATTTGTATTTTCTAGGGAGAAAGCTACAGGAACTGCGAGAAATAAACATGATATTTCTGTTTGTATCTATGAGATTTTATGCACTTGCCTAACGAAAAGATTTTGCTTTTCTCCAAAACCATTTTTACTCTGAATTTCTTTGTCCATTGCATACAAATTCCACACCACTTTTTCCGGATATGACTTGATGAAAACAGAAATATCCAGCTGAATTTTGGCTAACTGAATCCGAAATATTGTGAAAGCCTCTGTGTTTGTGTTTTCTGGATATTATCGATGGACTTTATTGTTTTGAATGTTTTTATCAGGGAACATTTCATTTTGTACCATAGAAACTCTAATTGCTTCACATGGAGACACCAGCTCTACACATTCCTATTTTATAGGGAGAAAGCTAGAGGAACTGTGGCTAACAAACATGATATTTCTGTTTGTATCGATGACATTTGATGCACTTGCTTAATGAAAAGACTTTACTGTTCTCCAAAACCATTTTACTGTGATTTTCTCGGTAGATTGCATAGGAATTACACACCAGTTTGTCCAGATATGAATGGATGAAACCGGGAATATCCGGTTTTGTTTTGGCTAACTCAATCCCAGATATTGTTACTGCCTCTGTGTTTGTGTATTCCACATATTATCCACAGAGTTTATTGTTTTGAATGTTTTTATCAGGGAACATTTAATTTTCTGCTTGGAAACACTAATTGGTTCTACATGGAAACACCAGCTCTACACATTCGTATTTTCTAGGGAGAAAGCTAGAGGAACTGCGGGAAACAAACATGATATTTCTGTTTGTATAGATGACATTTGATGCACTTGCCTAACGCAAAGACTTTGCTTTTCTCCAAAACCATTTGTGCTGTGATTTTCTCAGTCCATTGCATACGAATTGAAGAACAATTTGTCCGGATATGACTTGATGAAACCGCAAATATCCGGTTGATTTTTGGCTAACACAATCCCAAATATTGTTACCACCTCTGTGTTTGTGTATGCCTGATATTATCCACGGACTTTAGTGTTTTGAATGTTTTTATCAGGGAACATTAAATTTTCTGCTTGGAAACACTAGTTCTTTCCACATGGAGACACCGGCTCCACACATTTGTATTTTCTAGGGAGAAAGCTAGTGGAACTGCGGCAAACAAACATGATATTTATGTTTCTGTAGATGATATTTGATGTATTTGCCTGACGAAAACACTCTGCTTTTCTCCAAAACCATTTCTACTGTGATTTCTTCGGTCCATTGCGTACGAATTCCACACCACTTTGTCCGTATATGCCTGGATGAAACCGGAAATATCTGGTTTTGTTTTGGCTAACTAAATCCCAGATATTGCTACAGCCTCTGTTTGTTTTTTCTGGATATTATCCACAGACTTTATTGTTTAGAAAGTTTTTTATCGGGGAATATTTTATTTTTAGCTTGGATATTGTAATTGGTTCCACATGAAGACACCATCTCTACATATTCACATTTTCTAGGGAGAAAGCTAGAGGAACTGCGGCAAACAAACATGATATTTCTGTTTGTATAGATGACATTTGATGCACTAGCCTAATGAAAAGACATTGCTTTTCTCCAAAACAATTTGTACTGTGATCTTCTCGGTCCACTGCATACGAATTCCACACCAGTTTGTCCGGATATGACTGGATGAAACTGGAAATATCTGGTTTTGTTTTGGCTAACTCAATCCGAAATATTGCTACCGCCTCTGTGTTTGTGTTTTCTGGATATTATCGATGGACTTATTGTTTTAAATTTTTTTATCAGGGAACATTTAATTTTCTGCTTGGAAACACTAATTGGTTCCACATGGAGACACCAGCTCTACACATTCGTATTTTCTAGGAAGTAAGCTAGAGGAACTGCGGCAAACAAACATGATCTTTCTGTTTGTATAGATGATATTTGATGCACTTGGCTAACGAAAAGACTTTGCTTTTCTCCAAAACCATTTGTACTGTGATTTTCTGGTCCATTGCATACGAATTCCACACCAGTTTGTCCGGTTATGTTTGGATGAAACCGGAAATATCCGGTTGATTTTTACCTAACTCAATCCCAGATATTGTTACCGCCTCTGTGTTTGTGTATTCCTGATATTATCCACGGACTTTACTGTTTTGAATGTTTTTTTTCAGGAAACAATTAATTTTCTGCTTGGAAACACTAATTCTTTCCACATGGAGACAGCAGCTCTACTCATTCATATTTTCTAGGAAGAAAGCTAGAGGAACTGCGGCAAACAAACATGATATTTCTGTTTGTGAAGATGACATTTGATGCACTTGGCTAACGAAAAGACTTTGCTTTTCTCCAAAACCATTTTTACTGTGATTTTCTCAGTCCATTGCATACGAATTCCACACCAGTTTGTCCGGATATGACTGTAGGAAACCAGAAATATCCGGTTTTGTTTTGGCTAACTCAATCCGAAATATTGCTACAGACTCTGTGTTTGTGTTTTCTGGATATTATCAATGGACTTATTGTTTTGAATGTTTTTATCAGGGAACATTTAATTTTGTACCGTTGAAACACTAATTATTTCCACATGTACACACCAGCTCTACACCTTCGTATTTTCTAGGGAGAAAGCTGGAGGAACTGCGGCAAACAAACATGATATTTCTGTTTGTATAGATGACATTTGATGCACTTGCCTAACGAAAAAACTTTGCTTTTCTCCAAAACCATTTCTACTGTGATTTTCTTGGTCCATTGCATACGAATTTCACACCAGTTTGTCCGGATATGACTGGATGAAACCGGGAATATCCGGTTTTGTTTTGGCTAACTCAATCCCAGATATTGTTACCGCCTCTGTGTTTGTGTATTCCACATATTATCCACAGAGTTTATTGTTTTGAATGTTTTTATCAGGGAACATTTAATTTTCTGCTTGGAAACACTAATTGGTTCTACATGGAAACACCAGCTCTACACATTCGTATTTTCTAGGGAGAAAGCTAGAGGAACTGCGGGAAACAAACATGATATTTCTGTTTGTATAGATGACATTTGATGCACTTGCCTAACGCAAAGACTTTGCTTTTCTCCAAAACCATTTGTGCTGTGATTTTCTCAGTCCATTGCATACGAATTGAAGAACAATTTGTCCGGATATGACTTGATGAAACCGCAAATATCCGGTTGATTTTTGGCTAACACAATCCCAAATATTGTTACCACCTCTGTGTTTGTGTATGCCTGATATTATCCACGGACTTTAGTGTTTTGAATGTTTTTATCAGGGAACATTAAATTTTCTGCTTGGAAACACTAGTTCTTTCCACATGGAGACACCGGCTCCACACATTTGTATTTTCTAGGGAGAAAGCTAGTGGAACTGCGGCAAACAAACATGATATTTATGTTTCTGTAGATGATATTTGATGTATTTGCCTGACGAAAACACTCTGCTTTTCTCCAAAACCATTTCTACTGTGATTTCTTCGGTCCATTGCGTACGAATTCCACACCACTTTGTCCGTATATGCCTGGATGAAACCGGAAATATCTGGTTTTGTTTTGGCTAACTAAATCCCAGATATTGCTACAGCCTCTGTTTGTTTTTTCTGGATATTATCCACAGACTTTATTGTTTAGAAAGTTTTTTATCGGGGAATATTTTATTTTTAGCTTGGATATTGTAATTTGTTCCACATGAAGACACCATCTCTACATATTCACATTTTCTAGGGAGAAAGCTAGAGGAACTGCGGCAAACAAACATGATATTTCTGTTTGTATAGATGACATTTGATGCACTAGCCTAATGAAAAGACATTGCTTTTCTCCAAAACAATTTGTACTGTGATCTTCTCGGTCCACTGCATACGAATTCCACACCAGTTTGTCCGGATATGACTGGATGAAACTGGAAATATCTGGTTTTGTTTTGGCTAACTCAATCCGAAATATTGCTACCGCCTCTGTGTTTGTGTTTTCTGGATATTATCGATGGACTTATTGTTTTAAATTTTTTTATCAGGGAACATTTAATTTTCTGCTTGGAAACACTAATTGGTTCCACATGGAGACACCAGCTCTACACATTCGTATTTTCTAGGAAGTAAGCTAGAGGAACTGCGGCAAACAAACATGATCTTTCTGTTTGTATAGATGATATTTGATGCACTTGGCTAACGAAAAGACTTTGCTTTTCTCCAAAACCATTTGTACTGTGATTTTCTGGTCCATTGCATACGAATTCCACACCAGTTTGTCCGGTTATGTTTGGATGAAACCGGAAATATCCGGTTGATTTTTACCTAACTCAATCCCAGATATTGTTACCGCCTCTGTGTTTGTGTATTCCTGATATTATCCACGGACTTTACTGTTTTGAATGTTTTTTTTCAGGAAACAATTAATTTTCTGCTTGGAAACACTAATTCTTTCCACATGGAGACAGCAGCTCTACTCATTCATATTTTCTAGGAAGAAAGCTAGAGGAACTGCGGCAAACAAACATGATATTTCTGTTTGTGAAGATGACATTTGATGCACTTGGCTAACGAAAAGACTTTGCTTTTCTCCAAAACCATTTTTACTGTGATTTTCTCAGTCCATTGCATACGAATTCCACACCAGTTTGTCCGGATATGACTGTAGGAAACCAGAAATATCCGGTTTTGTTTTGGCTAACTCAATCCGAAATATTGCTACAGACTCTGTGTTTGTGTTTTCTGGATATTATCAATGGACTTATTGTTTTGAATGTTTTTATCAGGGAACATTTAATTTTGTACCGTTGAAACACTAATTATTTCCACATGTACACACCAGCTCTACACCTTCGTATTTTCTAGGGAGAAAGCTGGAGGAACTGCGGCAAACAAACATGATATTTCTGTTTGTATAGATGACATTTGATGCACTTGCCTAACGAAAAAACTTTGCTTTTCTCCAAAACCATTTCTACTGTGATTTTCTTGGTCCATTGCATACGAATTTCACACCAGTTTGTCCGGATATGACTGGATGAAACCGGGAATATCCGGTTTTGTTTTGGCTAACTCAATCCCAGATATTGTTACCGCCTCTGTGTTTGTGTATTCCACATATTATCCACAGAGTTTATTGTTTTGAATGTTTTTATCAGGGAACATTTAATTTTCTGCTTGGAAACACTAATTGGTTCTACATGGAAACACCAGCTCTACACATTCGTATTTTCTAGGGAGAAAGCTAGAGGAACTGCGGGAAACAAACATGATATTTCTGTTTGTATAGATGACATTTGATGCACTTGCCTAACGCAAAGACTTTGCTTTTCTCCAAAACCATTTGTGCTGTGATTTTCTCAGTCCATTGCATACGAATTGAAGAACAATTTGTCCGGATATGACTTGATGAAACCGCAAATATCCGGTTGATTTTTGGCTAACACAATCCCAAATATTGTTACCACCTCTGTGTTTGTGTATGCCTGATATTATCCACGGACTTTAGTGTTTTGAATGTTTTTATCAGGGAACATTAAATTTTCTGCTTGGAAACACTAGTTCTTTCCACATGGAGACACCGGCTCCACACATTTGTATTTTCTAGGGAGAAAGCTAGTGGAACTGCGGCAAACAAACATGATATTTATGTTTCTGTAGATGATATTTGATGTATTTGCCTGACGAAAACACTCTGCTTTTCTCCAAAACCATTTCTACTGTGATTTCTTCGGTCCATTGCGTACGAATTCCACACCACTTTGTCCGTATATGCCTGGATGAAACCGGAAATATCTGGTTTTGTTTTGGCTAACTAAATCCCAGATATTGCTACAGCCTCTGTTTGTTTTTTCTGGATATTATCCACAGACTTTATTGTTTAGAAAGTTTTTTATCGGGGAATATTTTATTTTTAGCTTGGATATTGTAATTGGTTCCACATGAAGACACCATCTCTACATATTCACATTTTCTAGGGAGAAAGCTAGAGGAACTGCGGCAAACAAACATGATATTTCTGTTTGTATAGATGACATTTGATGCACTAGCCTAATGAAAAGACATTGCTTTTCTCCAAAACAATTTGTACTGTGATCTTCTCGGTCCACTGCATACGAATTCCACACCAGTTTGTCCGGATATGACTGGATGAAACTGGAAATATCTGGTTTTGTTTTGGCTAACTCAATCCGAAATATTGCTACCGCCTCTGTGTTTGTGTTTTCTGGATATTATCGATGGACTTATTGTTTTAAATTTTTTTATCAGGGAACATTTAATTTTCTGCTTGGAAACACTAATTGGTTCCACATGGAGACACCAGCTCTACACATTCGTATTTTCTAGGAAGTAAGCTAGAGGAACTGCGGCAAACAAACATGATCTTTCTGTTTGTATAGATGATATTTGATGCACTTGGCTAACGAAAAGACTTTGCTTTTCTCCAAAACCATTTGTACTGTGATTTTCTGGTCCATTGCATACGAATTCCACACCAGTTTGTCCGGTTATGTTTGGATGAAACCGGAAATATCCGGTTGATTTTTACCTAACTCAATCCCAGATATTGTTACCGCCTCTGTGTTTGTGTATTCCTGATATTATCCACGGACTTTACTGTTTTGAATGTTTTTTTTCAGGAAACAATTAATTTTCTGCTTGGAAACACTAATTCTTTCCACATGGAGACAGCAGCTCTACTCATTCATATTTTCTAGGAAGAAAGCTAGAGGAACTGCGGCAAACAAACATGATATTTCTGTTTGTGAAGATGACATTTGATGCACTTGGCTAACGAAAAGACTTTGCTTTTCTCCAAAACCATTTTTACTGTGATTTTCTCAGTCCATTGCATACGAATTCCACACCAGTTTGTCCGGATATGACTGTAGGAAACCAGAAATATCCGGTTTTGTTTTGGCTAACTCAATCCGAAATATTGCTACAGACTCTGTGTTTGTGTTTTCTGGATATTATCAATGGACTTATTGTTTTGAATGTTTTTATCAGGGAACATTTAATTTTGTACCGTTGAAACACTAATTATTTCCACATGTACACACCAGCTCTACACCTTCGTATTTTCTAGGGAGAAAGCTGGAGGAACTGCGGCAAACAAACATGATATTTCTGTTTGTATAGATGACATTTGATGCACTTGCCTAACGAAAAAACTTTGCTTTTCTCCAAAACCATTTCTACTGTGATTTTCTTGGTCCATTGCATACGAATTTCACACCAGTTTGTCCGGATATGACTGGATGAAACCGGGAATATCCGGTTTTGTTTTGGCTAACTCAATCCCAGATATTGTTACCGCCTCTGTGTTTGTGTTCCACATATTATCCACAGAGTTTATTGTTTTGAATGTTTTTTATCAGGGAACATTTAATTTTCTGCTTGGAAACACTAATTGGTTCTACATGGAAACACCAGCTCTACACATTCGTATTTTCTAGGGAGAAAGCTAGAGGAACTGCGGGAAACAAACATGATATTTCTGTTTGTATAGATGACATTTGATGCACTTGCCTAACGCAAAGACTTTGCTTTTCTCCAAAACCATTTGTGCTGTGATTTTCTCAGTCCACTGCATACGAATTCCACACCAGTTTGTCCGGATATGCATGTAGGAAACCAGAAATATTCTGTTGTGTTCTGGGTAACTCAATCTGAAATATTGCTACAGGCTCTGTGTTTGTGTTTTCTGGATATTATCGATGGACTTATTGTTTTGAATGCTTTTATCAGGGAACATTTAATTTTTTTGCTTGGAAACACTAATTCTTTCCACATGGAGACACCAGCTCTACACATTCGTATTTTCTAGGGAGAAAGCTAGAGGAACTGCGGCAAACAAACATGATATTTCTGTTTGTATAGATGACATTTTATGCAATTGGCTAACGAAAAGACTTTGCTTTTCTCAAAAACCATTTCTACGGTGATTTTCTGGTCCATTGCATACGAATTCCACTCCAGTTTGTCCGGATATGACTGGATGAAACTGGATATATCTGGTTTTGTTTTGGCTAACTCAATCCCAGATATTGTTACCGCCTCTGTGTTTGTGTATTCCAGATATTATCCACAGACTTTATTGTTTTGAATGTTTTTTATCAGGGAACATTTAATTTTCTGCTTGGAAACACTTATTGGTTACACATGGACACACCAGCTCTACACATTCGTATTTTCCAGGGAGAAAGCTAGAGGAACTGCGCCAAACAAACATGATATTTCTGTTTGTATAGATGACATTTGATGCACTTGCCTAACAAAAAGACTTTGCTTTTCTCCAAAACCATTTTTCCTGTGATTTTCTCGGTCCATTGCATACGAATTCCACACCACTTTGTCCATATATGCCTGGATGAAACTGGAAATATCTGGTTTTGTTTTGGCTAACTCAATCCCAGATATTGCTACAGCCTCTTTTTGTTTTTTCTGGATATTATCCACAGACTTTATTGTTTAGAAAGTTTTTTATCGGGGAATATTTTATTTTTAGCTTGGATATTGTAATTGGTTCCACATGAAGACACCATTTCTACATATTCATATTTTCTAGGGAGAAAGCTAGAGGAACTGCGGCAAACAAACATGATATTTCTGTTTGTATAGATAACATTTGATGCACTAGCCTAATGAAAAGACATTGCTTTTTTCCAAAACCATTTTTACTATGATTTTCTCGGTCCACTGCATACGAATTCCACACCAGTTTGTCCAGATATGACTGGATGAAACTGGAAGTATCTGGTTTTGTTTTGGCCAACTCAATCCGAAATATTGCTACCGCCTCTGTGTTTGTGTTTTCTGGATATTATCGATGGACTTATTGTTTTAAATTTTTTTATCAGGGAACATTTAATTTTCTGCTTTGAAACACTAATTGGTTCCACATGGAGACACCAGCTCTACACATTCGTATTTTCTAGGAAGTAAGCTAGAGGAACTGCGGCAAACAAACATGATCTTTCTGTTTGTATAGATGATATTTGATGCAATTGCCTAACGAAAAGACTTTGCTTTTCTCCAAAACCATTTGTACTGTGATTTTCTGGTCCATTGCATACGAATTCCACACCAGTTTGTCCGGTTATGTTTGGATGAAACCGGAAATATCCGGTTGATTTTTACCTAACTCAATCCCAGATATTGTTACCGCCTCTGTGTTTGTGTATTCCAGATATTATCCACAGACTTTATTGTTTTGAATGTTTTTTATCAGGGAACATTTAATTTTCTGCTTGGAAACACTAATTGGTTCCACATGGAGACACCAGCTCTACACATTCGTATTTTCTAGGGAGAAAGCTTGAGGAACTGCGGCAAACAAACATGATATTTCTGTTTGTATAGATGACATTTGATGCACTTGCCTAACAAAAAGACTTTGCTTTTCTCCAAAACTATTTTTACTGTGATTTTCTCGGTCCATTGCATACGAATTCCACACCAGTTTCTCCGGATATGAGTGGATGAAACTGGAAATATCTGGTTTTGTTTTGGCTAACTCAGCCCAGATATTGTTACCGCCTATGTGTTTGTTTATTTTGATATTATCCACAGACTTTATTGTATTGAATGTTTTTTTTCAGGGAACATTTAATTTTCTGTTGGAGACACTAATTGGTTCCACATGGAGACACCAGCTCTACACATTCGTATTTTCTAGGGAGAAAGCTAGAGGAACTGTGGCAAACAAACATGATCTTTCTGTTTGTATCGATGACATTTTATGCAATTGCCTAACAAAAAGAATTTGCTTTTCTGCAAAACCATTTTTACTGTGATTTTTTCCGTTCATTGCATAGGAATTCCACACCAGCTTGTCCAGATATGACTGGATGAAAACAGAAATATCCGGTTCTGTTTTGGCTAACTCAATCGGAAATATTGTGAAAGACTCTGTGTTTGTGTTTTCTGGATATTATCGATGGACTTTATTGTTTTGAATGATTTTATCAGGGATCATTTAATTTTGTACAGTTGAAACACTAATTGGTTCATCATGGGGACACCAGCTCTACACATTCGTATTTTCTAAGGTGAAAGCTAGAGGAACTGCAGCAAACAAAGATGATATTTCTGTTTGTATAGATGACATTTTATGCACTTGCCTAATGAAAAGACATTGCTTTTCTCCAAAACCATTTTTCCTTTGATTTTCTCGGTCCATTGCATAGGAATTCCACACAAGTTTCTCTGGATAAGACTGGATAAATCCGGAAATATCCGGTTGTGTTTTGGCTAACTCAATCCCAGAAATTGCTGCATCCTCTGTGTTGGTGCATTCCTGATATTATCTACGGACTTCATTGCTTTGAATGTTTTTTATCAGGGAACATTTAATTTTCTACTTGGAAACACTAATTGGTTCCACATGGAGACACAAGCTCTACACATTCTTATTTTCTACGGAGAAAGCTACAGGAACTGTGGCAAACAAACATGATATTTCTGTTGGTATACCTGACATTTTATGCACTTGCCTAACGAAAAGACTTTGCTTTTCTCCAAAACCATTTTTACTGTGATTTTCTGGTCCATTGCGTACGAATTCCAGTACAGTTTGTCCGGATATGACTGGATGAAACCGGAAATATCCGGTTTTGTTTTGGCTAACTCAATCCCAGATACTGCTACAGCCTCTGTGTTTGTGTATTCCTGATATTATCCACAGACTATATTGTTTTCAATGTTTTTTATCAGCGAACATTTATTTTGTGCTGCGAAACACTAATTATTTCCACATGGAGACAGCAGCCCTGCACATTCGTATTTTCTAGGGAGAAAGCTAGAGGAACTGCGGCAAACAAACATGATATTTCTGTTTGTATAGATGACATTTGATGCATTTGCCGAATTAAAAGACTTTGATTTTTTCCAAAACCATTTTTGCTGTGATTTTCTCAGTCCATTGCATAGGAATTCCACACCACTTTCTCCGGATATGACTGGATGAAACCGGGAATATCCGGTTTTGTTTTGGCTAACTCAATCCGAATTATTGTGAAAGCCTCTGTGTTTGTGTTTTCTGAATACTATCGATGGACTTTATTGTTTTGAATGATTTTATCAGGGATAATTTAATTTTGTACCATTGAAACACTGATTGGTTCATCATGGGGACACCAGCTCTACACATTCGTATTTTCTAGGGAGAAAGCTAGAGGAACTCTGGCACACAAACATGATATTTCTGTTTCTATCGAAGACGTTTTATGCACTTGCCTAAGGAAAAGACTTTGCTTTGCTCCAAAACCATTTTTACTGTGATTTTCTCGGTCCATTGCATACGAATTCCACACCAGTTTGTCCGGATATGACTGGATGAAACCAGAAATATCCGGTAGTATATCGGCTAACTCAATCCAAAATATTGCTACAGCCTCTGTGTTTGTGTATTCCTGATATTATCCACGGACTTTATTGTTTTGAATGATTTTATCAGGGAACATTCAATTTTGTACCGTTGAAACACTAATTGGTTCATCATGGGGACACCAGCTCTACACATTCGTATTTTCTAGGGAGTAAGCTAGAAGAACTGCAGCAAACAAACATGATATTTCTGTTTGTATAGATGACATGTTATGCACTTGCCAAACGAAAAGACTTTGCTTTTCTCCAAAACCATTTTTACTGTGATTTTCTGGTCCATTGCATATGAATTCCACACCAGTTTGTCCGGATATGACTGGATGAAACCGGAAATATCCGGTTTTGTTTGGCTAACTCAATCCCAGAGATTGTTACCGCCTCTGTGTTTCTGTATTCCAGATAGTGTCCACAGACTTTAATGTTTTGAATGTTTTTTATCAGGGAACATTTAATTTTCTGCTTGGAAACACTAATTGGTTCCACATGGAGACACCAGCTCTACACATTCGTATTTTCTAGGGAGAAAGCTTGAGGAACTGCGGCAAACAAACATGATATTTCTATTTGTATAGATGACATTTTATGCACTTGCCTAATGAAAAGACTTTGCTTTTCTCCAAAACCAATTTTACTGTGATTTTTTTGGTTCATTGCATACGAATTCCACACCACTTTTTCCGGTTATGACTGGATGAAAACAGAAATATCCGGTTGTGTTTTGGCTAACTCAATCCGAAATATTGTGAAAGCCACTGGGTTTGTGTTTTCTGGGTATTATCGATGGACTTTATTGTTTTGAATATTTTTATCAGGTAACATTTAATTTTGTACCGTAGAAACACTAATTGGTTCATCATGGGGACACCAGCTCTACACATTCATATTTTCTAGGGAGACTGCTAGAGGAACTACGCAAACAAACATGATATTTCTGTTTATATAGATGACATTTTATGCGCTTGCCTAATGAAAAGACTTTGCTTCTCTCCAAAACCATTTCTACTGTGATTTTCTCGGTCTATTCATATGAATTCCACACCAGTTTGCCCGGATTTGAGTGGATGAAAACAGAAATATCCGGTTGTGTTTTGGCTAACTCAATCTGAAATATTGTGAAACCTCTGTGTTTGTGTTTTCTGAATATTATCGATGGACTTTATTGTTTTGATTGTTTTTATCAGGGAACATTTAATTTTATGCTGCAATCACTAATTGGTTCCACATGGAGACATCAGCTCTACACATTCTTATTTCCTTTGGAGAAAGATAGAGATATTGCGATAAACAAACATGATATTTCTGTTTGTATCCATTACATGTTATGCAATTGCCTAATAAAAAGACTTTGCTTTTCTCCGAAACCATTTTTACTGTGAATTTCTCGGTCAATTGCATCCGAATTCCAAACGACTTTTTTCGCATATGACTGGATAAAACCAGAAAAAATCCGGATCTATTTTGGCTAACTCAATCCGAAATATTGTGAAAGCCCCTGTGTTTGTATTTTCTGCATATTATCGATGGACTTTATTGTTTTGAATGTTTATATCAGGGAACATTTCATTTTGTACCGTAGACTCTAATTGGTTCATTATGGGAATACCAGCTCTACACATTTGTATTTTCTAGGGAGAAAGCTACAGGAACTGCGAGAAATAAACATGATATTTCTGTTTGTATCTATGAGATTTTATGCACTTGCCTAACGAAAAGATTTTGCTTTTCTCCAAAACCATTTTTACTCTGAATTTCTTTGTCCATTGCATACAAATTCCACACCACTTTTTCCGGATATGACTTGATGAAAACAGAAATATCCAGATGAATTTTGGCTAACTGAATCCGAAATATTGTGAAAGCCTCTGTGTTTGTGTTTTCTGGATATTATCGATGGACTTTATTGTTTTGAATGTTTTTATCAGGGAACATTTCATTTTGTACCATAGAAACTCTAATTGCTTCACATGGAGACACCAGCTCTACACATTCCTATTTTATAGGGAGAAAGCTAGAGGAACTGTGGCTAACAAACATGATATTTCTGTTTGTATCGATGACATTTTATGCACTTGCTTAATGAAAAGACTTTACTGTTCTCCAAAACCATTTTACTGTGATTTTCTCGGTAGATTGCATAGGAATTACACACCAGTTTGTCCAGATATGAATGGATGAAACCGGAATTATCCGGTTTTTTTGGCCAACTCAATCCCATATACTGCTACAGCCTCTGTGTTTGTGTTTTCTGGATATTATTGATGGCCTTTATTGTTTTGAATGTTTTTATCACGGAACATTTCATTTTGTACAATTGAAACATTAATTGGTTCATCATTGTGACACCAGCTCTACACATTCTTATTTTCTAGGGAGAAAGCTCGAGGAACTGTGGCACAGAAACATGATATTTCTGTTTGTATAGACGACATTTGATGCTCTTGCCTAACGAAAAGACTTTGCTTTTCTCCAAAACCATTTTTACTGTAAACTTCTGCATACATTGCATACGAATTCCATACCAGTTTGTCCGGACATGACTGGATGAAACCGGAAATATCCGGATGTGTTTTCGCTAACTCAATCCCACATATTGCTACAGCCTCTGTGTTTGTTTATTACTGATAATTATCCATGGACTGTATTTTTTACAATGATTTTTTTAAGGAAATATTTAATTTTGTGCTTGGAAACAGTAATTGCTTCCAAATGGAGACACCAGCTCTACACATTCCTATTTTCTAGGGAGAAAGCTAGAGGAAATCTGGCACAGAAACATGATATTTCTGTTTGTATCAAAGACATTTTATGCACTTGCCTAACGAAAAGAATTTGCTTTTCTCCAAAACCATTTGTACTGTGATTTTCTCGGTCCATTGCATAGGAATTCCACACCACTTTGTCCGGATATGACTGGATGAAACCGGAAATATCCGGTTTTGTTTGCCTAACTCAATCGCAGATATTGCTACAGTATCTGTGTTTGTGTTTTCCTGATATTATCCAAGGACTTTAATGTTTTGAATGTTTTTTATCAGGATACATTTAATTTTGTGCTTCGAAACACTAATTGCTTCCACATAGAGACACCAGCTCAACACATTCGTATTTTCTAGGGAGAAAGCTAGAAGAACTGCTGCAAACATACATGATATTTCTGTTAGTGTCGATGACATTTTATGCACTTGCCTAACGAAAAGACTTTGCTTTTCTCCAAAACCATTTGTACTGTGATTTTTTCGGTCCATTGCATATGCATTCCACACCAGTTTGTCCATATATGACTGGATGAAACTGGAAATATCCGGTTTTGTTGGGCTAACTCAATCCCAGAGATTGTTACCGCCTCTGTGTTTGTGTATTCCAATATTATCCACAGACTTTATTGTTTTGAATGTTTTTTATCAGGGAACATTTAATTTTCTGCTTGGAAACACTAATTGGTTGCACATGGAGACACCAGCTCTACACATTCATATTTTCTAGGGAGAAAGCTAGAGGAACTGTGGCAAACAAACATGATATTTCTGTTTGTATAGATGACATTTGATGCACTTGCCTAACAAAAAGACTTTGATTTTCTCCAAAACCATTTATACTGTGATTTTCACGGTCCATTGCATATGAATTCCACACCAGTTTGTCTTGATATGACTCAATGATAGTAGAAATATCCGGTTGTGTTTTGGCTAACTCAATCTGAAATATTGCTATAGCCTCCGTGTTTGAGTATTCCTGATATTATCCACGGACATTATTTTTTTGAATGTTTTTTTTTTCAGGGAATATTTAATTTTGTGCTTGGAAACACTAATTGGTTCCACATGGAGACACAAGCTCTACACATTCGTATTTTCTAGGGAGACTGCTAGAGAAACTGCGGAAAACAAACATGATATTTCGGTTTGTATAGATGACATTTTATGCTCTTGCCTAACGAAAATACTTTGCTTTTCTCCAAAACCAATTCTACTGTGATTTTCTCGGTTCATTGCAGACGAATTCCACACCAGTTTGTCCGGATATGACTGGATGAAACCGGAAATATCCGGTTGTGTTTTGGCTAACTGAATCCGAAATATTGCTACAGACTCTGTGTTTGTGTTTTCTGGATATTATCCATGGGCTTATTTTTTTGAATATTTTATCAAAGAACATTTAATATTGTACCGTTGAAAGACTAATTGTTTGCACATGGAGATACCAGCTCTACACATTCGAATTTTCTAGGGAGAAAGCTAGAAGAACTGCTGCAAACAAACATGATATTTCTGTTTGTATAGATGACATTTTATGCACTTGCCTTTCGAAAAGACTTTGCTTTTCTCCGAAACCATTTTTACTCTGATTTTCTCGGTGCATTGCATACAAATTCCACACCAGTTTGTCTGGATATGACTGGATGAAACTAGAAATATCCAGTTCTGTTTTGGCTAACTCAATCCCAGATATCGTTACCACCTCTGTGTTTGTGTTTTCCTGATATTATCCACAGACTTTATTGGTTTGAATGTTTTTTATCAGGGAATATTTAATTTTCTGCTTGGAAACACTAATTCTTTCCACATGGAGACACCAGCTCTACACATTCGTATTTTCTAGGGAGAAAGCTAGAAGAACTGCGGCAATCAAACATGATATTTCTGTTTGTATAGATGACATTTTATGCTCTTGCCTAACGAAAAGACTTTGCTTTTCTCCAAAACCATTTGTACTGTGATTTTCTCGGTCCATTGCATACGAATTCCACACCAGTTTGTCTGATATGACTGGATGTAACCAGAAATATCCGGCTGTGTTTTGGCTAACTCAAACCGAAATATTTCTACAGACTCTGTGTTTGTGTTTTCTGGATATTATCGATGGACTTATTATTTTGAAAATTTTTTATCGGGGAACATTTTATTTTTAGCTTGGATATAGTAAATGTTCCACATGAAGGCACCAGCTCTACATATTCATGTATTCTAGGGAGAAAGCTAGAGGAACTGCGAGAAACAAACATGATATTTCTGTTTGTATAGATGACATTTGATGCACTTGCCTAACGAAAATACTTTGCTTTTCTCCAAAACCATTTGTACTGTGATTTTCTGGTCCATTGCATACGAATTCCACACCAGTTTGTCCGGTTATGTTTGGATGAAACCGGAAATATCCGGTTGATTTTTACCTAACTCAATCCCAGATATTGTTACCGCCTCTGTGTTTGTGTATTCCTGATATTATCCACGGACTTTACTGTTTTGAATGTTTTTTTTTCAGGAAACAATTAATTTTCTGCTTGGAAACACTAATTCTTTCCACATGGAGACAGCAACTCTACTCATTCATATTTTCTAGGGAGAAAGCTAGAGGAACTGCGGCAAACAAACATGATATTTCTGTTTGTGAAGATGACATTTGATGCACTTGGCTAACGAAAAGACTTTGCTTTTCTCCAAAACCATTTTTACTGTGATTTTCTCAGTCCATTGCATACGAATTCCACACCAGTTTGTCCGGATATGACTGTAGGAAACCAGAAATATCCGGTTTTGTTTTGGCTAACTCAATCCGAAATATTGCTACAGACTCTGTGTTTGTGTTTTCTGGATATTATCAATGGACTTATTGTTTTGAATGTTTTTATCAGGGAACATTTAATTTTGTACCGTTGAAACACTAATTATTTCCACATGTACACACCAGCTCTACACCTTCGTATTTTCTAGGGAGAAAGCTGGAGGAACTGCGGCAAACAAACATGATATTTCTGTTTGTATAGATGACATTTGATGCACTTGCCTAACGAAAAAACTTTGCTTTTCTCCAAAACCATTTCTACTGTGATTTTCTTGGTCCATTGCATACGAATTTCACACCAGTTTGTCCGGATATGACTGGATGAAACCGGGAATATCCGGTTTTGTTTTGGCTAACTCAATCCCAGATATTGTTACCGCCTCTGTGTTTGTGTATTCCACATATTATCCACAGAGTTTATTGTTTTGAATGTTTTTATCAGGGAACATTTAATTTTCTGCTTGGAAACACTAATTGGTTCTACATGGAAACACCAGCTCTACACATTCGTATTTTCTAGGGAGAAAGCTAGAGGAACTGCGGGAAACAAACATGATATTTCTGTTTGTATAGATGACATTTGATGCACTTGCCTAACGCAAAGACTTTGCTTTTCTCCAAAACCATTTGTGCTGTGATTTTCTCAGTCCATTGCATACGAATTGAAGAACAATTTGTCCGGATATGACTTGATGAAACCGCAAATATCCGGTTGATTTTTGGCTAACACAATCCCAAATATTGTTACCACCTCTGTGTTTGTGTATGCCTGATATTATCCACGGACTTTAGTGTTTTGAATGTTTTTATCAGGGAACATTAAATTTTCTGCTTGGAAACACTAGTTCTTTCCACATGGAGACACCGGCTCCACACATTTGTATTTTCTAGGGAGAAAGCTAGTGGAACTGCGGCAAACAAACATGATATTTATGTTTCTGTAGATGATATTTGATGTATTTGCCTGACGAAAACACTCTGCTTTTCTCCAAAACCATTTCTACTGTGATTTCTTCGGTCCATTGCGTACGAATTCCACACCACTTTGTCCGTATATGCCTGGATGAAACCGGAAATATCTGGTTTTGTTTTGGCTAACTAAATCCCAGATATTGCTACAGCCTCTGTTTGTTTTTTCTGGATATTATCCACAGACTTTATTGTTTAGAAAGTTTTTTATCGGGGAATATTTTATTTTTAGCTTGGATATTGTAATTGGTTCCACATGAAGACACCATCTCTACATATTCACATTTTCTAGGGAGAAAGCTAGAGGAACTGCGGCAAACAAACATGATATTTCTGTTTGTATAGATGACATTTGATGCACTAGCCTAATGAAAAGACATTGCTTTTCTCCAAAACCATTTTTACTGTGATTTTCTCAGTCCATTGCATACGAATTCCACACCAGTTTGTCCGGATATGACTGTAGGAAACCAGAAATATCCGGTTTTGTTTTGGCTAACTCAATCCGAAATATTGCTACAGACTCTGTGTTTGTGTTTTCTGGATATTATCAATGGACTTATTGTTTTGAATGTTTTTATCAGGGAACATTTAATTTTGTACCGTTGAAACACTAATTATTTCCACATGTACACACCAGCTCTACACCTTCGTATTTTCTAGGGAGAAAGCTGGAGGAACTGCGGCAAACAAACATGATATTTCTGTTTGTATAGATGACATTTGATGCACTTGCCTAACGAAAAAACTTTGCTTTTCTCCAAAACCATTTCTACTGTGATTTTCTTGGTCCATTGCATACGAATTTCACACCAGTTTGTCCGGATATGACTGGATGAAACCGGGAATATCCGGTTTTGTTTTGGCTAACTCAATCCCAGATATTGTTACCGCCTCTGTGTTTGTGTATTCCACATATTATCCACAGAGTTTATTGTTTTGAATGTTTTTATCAGGGAACATTTAATTTTCTGCTTGGAAACACTAATTGGTTCTACATGGAAACACCAGCTCTACACATTCGTATTTTCTAGGGAGAAAGCTAGAGGAACTGCGGGAAACAAACATGATATTTCTGTTTGTATAGATGACATTTGATGCACTTGCCTAACGCAAAGACTTTGCTTTTCTCCAAAACCATTTGTGCTGTGATTTTCTCAGTCCATTGCATACGAATTGAAGAACAATTTGTCCGGATATGACTTGATGAAACCGCAAATATCCGGTTGATTTTTGGCTAACACAATCCCAAATATTGTTACCACCTCTGTGTTTGTGTATGCCTGATATTATCCACGGACTTTAGTGTTTTGAATGTTTTTATCAGGGAACATTAAATTTTCTGCTTGGAAACACTAGTTCTTTCCACATGGAGACACCGGCTCCACACATTTGTATTTTCTAGGGAGAAAGCTAGTGGAACTGCGGCAAACAAACATGATATTTATGTTTCTGTAGATGATATTTGATGTATTTGCCTGACGAAAACACTCTGCTTTTCTCCAAAACCATTTCTACTGTGATTTCTTCGGTCCATTGCGTACGAATTCCACACCACTTTGTCCGTATATGCCTGGATGAAACCGGAAATATCTGGTTTTGTTTTGGCTAACTAAATCCCAGATATTGCTACAGCCTCTGTTTGTTTTTTCTGGATATTATCCACAGACTTTATTGTTTAGAAAGTTTTTTATCGGGGAATATTTTATTTTTAGCTTGGATATTGTAATTGGTTCCACATGAAGACACCATCTCTACATATTCACATTTTCTAGGGAGAAAGCTAGAGGAACTGCGGCAAACAAACATGATATTTCTGTTTGTATAGATGACATTTGATGCACTAGCCTAATGAAAAGACATTGCTTTTCTCCAAAACAATTTGTACTGTGATCTTCTCGGTCCACTGCATACGAATTCCACACCAGTTTGTCCGGATATGACTGGATGAAACTGGAAATATCTGGTTTTGTTTTGGCTAACTCAATCCGAAATATTGCTACCGCCTCTGTGTTTGTGTTTTCTGGATATTATCGATGGACTTATTGTTTTAAATTTTTTTATCAGGGAACATTTAATTTTCTGCTTGGAAACACTAATTGGTTCCACATGGAGACACCAGCTCTACACATTCGTATTTTCTAGGAAGTAAGCTAGAGGAACTGCGGCAAACAAACATGATCTTTCTGTTTGTATAGATGATATTTGATGCACTTGGCTAACGAAAAGACTTTGCTTTTCTCCAAAACCATTTGTACTGTGATTTTCTGGTCCATTGCATACGAATTCCACACCAGTTTGTCCGGTTATGTTTGGATGAAACCGGAAATATCCGGTTGATTTTTACCTAACTCAATCCCAGATATTGTTACCGCCTCTGTGTTTGTGTATTCCTGATATTATCCACGGACTTTACTGTTTTGAATGTTTTTTTTCAGGAAACAATTAAATTTCTGCTTGGAAACACTAATTCTTTCCACATGGAGACAGCAGCTCTACTCATTCATATTTTCTAGGAAGAAAGCTAGAGGAACTGCGGCAAACAAACATGATATTTCTGTTTGTGAAGATGACATTTGATGCACTTGGCTAACGAAAAGACTTTGCTTTTCTCCAAAACCATTTTTACTGTGATTTTCTCAGTCCATTGCATACGAATTCCACACCAGTTTGTCCGGATATGACTGTAGGAAACCAGAAATATCCGGTTTTGTTTTGGCTAACTCAATCCGAAATATTGCTACAGACTCTGTGTTTGTGTTTTCTGGATATTATCAATGGACTTATTGTTTTGAATGTTTTTATCAGGGAACATTTAATTTTGTACCGTTGAAACACTAATTATTTCCACATGTACACACCAGCTCTACACCTTCGTATTTTCTAGGGAGAAAGCTGGAGGAACTGCGGCAAACAAACATGATATTTCTGTTTGTATAGATGACATTTGATGCACTTGCCTAACGAAAAAACTTTGCTTTTCTCCAAAACCATTTCTACTGTGATTTTCTTGGTCCATTGCATACGAATTTCACACCAGTTTGTCCGGATATGACTGGATGAAACCGGGAATATCCGGTTTTGTTTTGGCTAACTCAATCCCAGATATTGTTACCGCCTCTGTGTTTGTGTATTCCACATATTATCCACAGAGTTTATTGTTTTGAATGTTTTTATCAGGGAACATTTAATTTTCTGCTTGGAAACACTAATTGGTTCTACATGGAAACACCAGCTCTACACATTCGTATTTTCTAGGGAGAAAGCTAGAGGAACTGCGGGAAACAAACATGATATTTCTGTTTGTATAGATGACATTTGATGCACTTGCCTAACGCAAAGACTTTGCTTTTCTCCAAAACCATTTGTGCTGTGATTTTCTCAGTCCACTGCATACGAATTCCACACCAGTTTGTCCGGATATGCATGTAGGAAACCAGAAATATTCTGTTGTGTTCTGGGTAACTCAATCTGAAATATTGCTACAGGCTCTGTGTTTGTGTTTTCTGGATATTATCGATGGACTTATTGTTTTGAATGCTTTTATCAGGGAACATTTAATTTTTTTGCTTGGAAACACTAATTCTTTCCACATGGAGACACCAGCTCTACACATTCGTATTTTCTAGGGAGAAAGCTAGAGGAACTGCGGCAAACAAACATGATATTTCTGTTTGTATAGATGACATTTTATGCAATTGGCTAACGAAAAGACTTTGCTTTTCTCAAAAACCATTTCTACGGTGATTTTCTGGTCCATTGCATACGAATTCCACTCCAGTTTGTCCGGATATGACTGGATGAAACTGGATATATCTGGTTTTGTTTTGGCTAACTCAATCCCAGATATTGTTACCGCCTCTGTGTTTGTGTATTCCAGATATTATCCACAGACTTTATTGTTTTGAATGTTTTTTATCAGGGAACATTTAATTTTCTGCTTGGAAACACTTATTGGTTCCACATGGACACACCAGCTCTACACATTCGTATTTTCCAGGGAGAAAGCTAGAGGAACTGCGCCAAACAAACATGATATTTCTGTTTGTATAGATGACATTTGATGCACTTGCCTAACAAAAAGACTTTGCTTTTCTCCAAAACCATTTTTCCTATGATTTTCTCGGTCCATTGCATACGAATTCCACACCACTTTGTCCATATATGCCTGGATGAAACTGGAAATATCTGGTTTTGTTTTGGCTAACTCAATCCCAGATATTGCTACAGCCTCTTTTTGTTTTTTCTGGATATTATCCACAGACTTTATTGTTTAGAAAGTTTTTTATCGGGGAATATTTTATTTTTAGCTTGGATATTGTAATTGGTTCCACATGAAGACACCATTTCTACATATTCATATTTTCTAGGGAGAAAGCTAGAGGAACTGCGGCAAACAAACATGATATTTCTGTTTGTATAGATGACATTTGATGCACTAGCCTAATGAAAAGACATTGCTTTTTTCCAAAACCATTTTTACTATGATTTTCTCGGTCCACTGCATACGAATTCCACACCAGTTTGTCCAGATATGACTGGATGAAACTGGAAGTATCTGGTTTTGTTTTGGCCAACTCAATCCGAAATATTGCTACCGCCTCTGTGTTTGTGTTTTCTGGATATTATCGATGGACTTATTGTTTTAAATTTTTTTATCAGGGAACATTTAATTTTCTGCTTTGAAACACTAATTGGTTCCACATGGAGACACCAGCTCTACACATTCGTATTTTCTAGGAAGTAAGCTAGAGGAACTGCGGCAAACAAACATGATCTTTCTGTTTGTATAGATGATATTTGATGCAATTGCCTAACGAAAAGACTTTGCTTTTCTCCAAAACCATTTGTACTGTGATTTTCTGGTCCATTGCATACGAATTCCACACCAGTTTGTCCGGTTATGTTTGGATGAAACCGGAAATATCCGGTTGATTTTTACCTAACTCAATCCCAGATATTGTTACCGCCTCTGTGTTTGTGTATTCCAGATATTATCCACAGACTTTATTGTTTTGAATGTTTTTTATCAGGGAACATTTAATTTTCTGCTTGGAAACACTAATTGGTTCCACATGGAGACACCAGCTCTACACATTCGTATTTTCTAGGGAGAAAGCTTGAGGAACTGCGGCAAAGAAACATGATATTTCTGTTTGTATAGATGACATTTGATGCACTTGCCTAACAAAAAGACTTTGCTTTTCTCCAAAACTATTTTTACTGTGATTTTCTCGGTCCATTGCATACGAATTCCACACCAGTTTCTCCGGATATGAGTGGATGAAACTGGAAATATCTGGTTTTGTTTTGGCTAACTCAGCCCAGATATTGTTACCGCCTATGTGTTTGTTTATTTTGATATTATCCACAGACTTTATTGTATTGAATGTTTTTTTTCAGGGAACATTTAATTTTCTGTTGGAGACACTAATTGGTTCCACATGGAGACACCAGCTCTACACATTCATATTTTCTAGGGAGAAAGCTAGAGGAACTGTGGCAAACAAACATGATCTTTCTGTTTGTATCGATGACATTTTATGCAATTGCCTAACAAAAAGAATTTGCTTTTCTGCAAAACCATTTTTACTGTGATTTTTTCCGTTCATTGCATAGGAATTCCACACCAGCTTGTCCAGATATGACTGGATGAAAACAGAAATATCCGGTTCTGTTTTGGCTAACTCAATCGGAAATATTGTGAAAGACTCTGTGTTTGTGTTTTCTGGATATTATCGATGGACTTTATTGTTTTGAATGATTTTATCAGGGATCATTTAATTTTGTACAGTTGAAACACTAATTGGTTCATCATGGGGACACCAGCTCTACACATTCGTATTTTCTAAGGTGAAAGCTAGAGGAACTGCAGCAAACAAAGATGATATTTCTGTTTGTATAGATGACATTTTATGCACTTGCCTAATGAAAAGACATTGCTTTTCTCCAAAACCATTTTTCCTTTGATTTTCTCGGTCCATTGCATAGGAATTCCACACAAGTTTCTCTGGATAAGACTGGATAAATCCGGAAATATCCGGTTGTGTTTTGGCTAACTCAATCCCAGAAATTGCTGCATCCTCTGTGTTTGTGCATTCCTGATATTATCTACGGACTTCATTGCTTTGAATGTTTTTTATCAGGGAACATTTAATTTTCTACTTGGAAACACTAATTGGTTCCACATGGAGACACAAGCTCTACACATTCTTATTTTCTACGGAGAAAGCTACAGGAACTGTGGCAAACAAACATGATATTTCTGTTGGTATACCTGACATTTTATGCACTTGCCTAACGAAAAGACTTTGCTTTTCTCCAAAACCATTTTTACTGTGATTTTCTGGTCCATTGCGTACGAATTCCAGTACAGTTTGTCCGGATATCACTGGATGAAACCGGAAATATCCGGTTTTGTTTTGGCTAACTCAATCCCAGATACTGCTACAGCCTCTGTGTTTGTGTATTCCTGATATTATCCACAGACTATATTGTTTTCAATGTTTTTTATCAGCGAACATTTATTTTGTGCTGCGAAACACTAATTATTTCCACATGGAGACAGCAGCCCTGCACATTCGTATTTTCTAGGGAGAAAGCTAGAGGAACTGCGGCAAACAAACATGATATTTCTGTTTGTATAGATGACATTTGATGCATTTGCCGAATTAAAAGACTTTGATTTTTTCCAAAACCATTTTTGCTGTGATTTTCTCAGTCCATTGCATAGGAATTCCACACCACTTTCTCCGGATATGACTGGATGAAACCGGGAATATCCGGTTTTGTTTTGGCTAACTCAATCCGAATTATTGTGAAAGCCTCTGTGTTTGTGTTTTCTGAATACTATCGATGGACTTTATTGTTTTGAATGATTTTATCAGGGATAATTTAATTTTGTACCATTGAAACACTGATTGGTTCATCATGGGGACACCAGCTCTACACATTCGTATTTTCTAGGGAGAAAGCTAGAGGAACTCTGGCACACAAACATGATATTTCTGTTTCTATCGAAGACGTTTTATGCACTTGCCTAAGGAAAAGACTTTGCTTTGCTCCAAAACCATTTTTACTGTGATTTTCTCGGTCCATTGCATACGAATTCCACACCAGTTTGTCCGGATATGACTGGATGAAACCAGAAATATCCGGTAGTATATCGGCTAACTCAATCCAAAATATTGCTACAGCCTCTGTGTTTGTGTATTCCTGATATTATCCACGGACTTTATTGTTTTGAATGATTTTATCAGGGAACATTCAATTTTGTACCGTTGAAACACTAATTGGTTCATCATGGGGACACCAGCTCTACACATTCGTATTTTCTAGGGAGAAAGCTAGAAGAACTGCAGCAAACAAACATGATATTTCTGTTTGTATAGATGACATGTTATGCACTTGCCAAACGAAAAGACTTTGCTTTTCTCCAAAACCATTTTTACTGTGATTTTCTGGTCCATTGCATATGAATTCCACACCAGTTTGTCCGGATATGACTGGATGAAACCGGAAATATCCGGTTTTGTTTGGCTAACTCAATCCCAGAGATTGTTACCGCCTCTGTGTTTCTGTATTCCAGATAGTGTCCACAGACTTTAATGTTTTGAATGTTTTTTATCAGGGAACATTTAATTTTCTGCTTGGAAACACTAATTGGTTCCACATGGAGACACCAGCTCTACATATTCGTATTTTCTAGGGAGAAAGCTTGAGGAACTGCGGCAAACAAACATGATATTTCTGTTTGTATAGATGACATTTGATGCACTTGCCTAACGAAAAGACTTTGCTTTTCTCCGAAACCATTTTTACTATGATTTTCTCGGTCCATTGCATACGAATTCCACACCAGTTTGTCCGGATATGACTGGATGAAACAGGAAATATCCGGTTGATTTTTGCCTAACTCAATCCCAGATATTGTTACCGCCTTTGTGTTTTTTTTTCTGGATATTATCCACAGACTTTATTGTTTGGAATGTTTTTTATCTGGGAACATTATATTTTTAGCTTGGAGATTGTAATTGGTTCCACATGAAGCCACCAGCTCTACATATTCGTATCTTCTAGGGAGAAAGCTAGATGAACTGTGACAAACAAACATGAGATTTCCGTTTGTATAGATGACATTTTATGCACTTGCCTAACGAAAAGACATTGCTTTTCTCCAAAACCATTTTCACTGTGATGTTCTCGGTCCATTGCATACGAATTCCACACAAGTTTGCCAGGATATGACTGGATGAACCCAGAAATATCTTGTTTTGTTTTGGCTAACCAAATCCCAGAAATTGCTACATCATCTGTGTTTGTGCATTCCTGATATTATCTACGGACTTTATTGTTTTGAATGTTTTTAATTAGGGAACATTTATTTCTGCTTGGAAACACTAATTGGTTCCACATGGAGACACCAGCTCTACACATTCGTATTTTCTAGGGAGAAAGCTAGATGAACTTCTGCAAACAAACATGATATTTCTGTTTGTATAGATGACATTTTATGCACTTGCCTAACGAAAAGACTTTGCTTTTCTCCAAAACCATTTGTACTGTGATTTTCTCGGTCCATTGTATACGGATTCCACACCAGTTTGTCCAGATATGACTGGATGAAACCGGAAATATCCGGTTGATTTTTGCCTAACTCAATCCCAGATATTGTTACCGCCTATGTGTTTCTGTATTCCAGATATTATCCACGGACTTTATGTTTTGAATGTTTTTTTTTCAGGAAACATTTAATTTTCTGCTTGGAAACACTAATTGGTTCCACATGGAGACACCAGCTCTACACATTGGTATTTTCTAGGGAGAAAGCTTGAGGAACTGTGGCAAACAATCATAATATTTCTGTTTGTATAGATGACATTTGATGCACTTGCCTAATGAAAAGACTTTGCTTTCCTCCAAACCATTTGTACTGTGATTTTCTCTGTATGTTGCATACGAATTCCACACCAGTTTGTCTTGATATGACTGGATAAAACCAGAAATATCTGTTTTTTTTTTTTTTTTTTTTTTTGCTTAACTCAATCTCAAATATTGCTACAGCCTCTGTTTTTGTGTATTCCTGATATTATCTACGGAACTTATTGTTTTGAATGATTTTTTTTTCAGGGAATATTTCATTTTGTGCTTGGAAACTCTAATTAGTTCCACATGGAGACACCAGCTCTACACATTCTATTTTCTAGGGAAAAAGCTAGAGGAACTACGGCAAACAAACATGATATTTCTGTTTGTATAGCTGACATTTGATGCAATTGGCTAACGAAAAGACTTTGCTTTTCTCCGAAACCATTTCTACTTTGATTTTCTCGGCCATTGCATACGAATTCCACACCAGTTTGGCCGGATATGACTGTAGGAAACCAGAAATATCCGGTTGTGTTTTGGGCAACTCAATCCGAAATATTGTTACAGACTCTGTGTTTTTTGGATATTATCGATGGACTTATTGTTTTGAATGTTTTTATCAGGGAACATTTAATTTGGTACCGTTGAAACACTAATTGTTTCCACATGGAGACACCAGCTCTACACATTCGTATTTTCTAGGGAGAAAGCTAGAGGAACTGCGGCAAAGAAACATGATATTTCTGTTTGTATAGATGACATTTGATGCACTTTCCCATCGAAAAGAATTTGCTTTTCTTGAAACCATTTCTACTTTGATTTTCTCAGTCCATTGCATAAGAATTCCACACCACTTTGTCCGTATATGCCTGGATGAAACCGGAAATATCTGGTTTTGTTTTGGATAACTCAATCCCAGATATTGCTACAGCCTCTGTGTTTGTTTTTTCTGGATATTATCCACAGACTTTATTTTTTGGAATGTTTTTTATCGGGTAACATTTAATTTTTAGCTTGGATATAGTAATTGGTTCCACATGAGGACACCAGCTCTACATATTCATATTTTCTAGAGAGAAAGCTAGAGGAATTGCGGCAAACAAACATGATCTTTCTGTTTGTATAGATGACATTTTATGCAATTGGCTAACGAAAAGACTTTGCTTTTCTTGAAACCATTTCTACTATGATTTTCTCGGTCCATTGCATACGAATTCCACACCAGTTTGTCCGGATATGAAAGGATGAAACCAGAAATATCTCGTTTTGTTTTGGCTAACTCAATCCCAGATATTGTTACCGCTTCTGTGTTTGTGTATTCCAGATATTATCCACAGACTTTATTGTTTTCAATGTTTTTTTATCACAGAACATTTAATTTCTGCTTGGAAACACTAATTGGTTCCACATGGAGACACCAGCTCTAAACGTTCGTATTTTCTAGGGAGAAATCTAGAGGAACTGCGACAAACAAACATGATCTTTCTGTTTGTATAGATGACATTTGATGCACTTGCCTAATGAAAAGACTTTGCTTTTCTCCAAAACCATTTCTACTGTGATTTTCTCGGTGCATTGCATACGAATTCCACACCATTTTGTCCGGATATGACTGGATGAAACCGGAAATATCCAGTTGATTTTTGCCTAACTCAATCCCAGTTATTATTACCGCCTCTGTGTTTGTTTATTCCTGATATTATGCACAAACTTTATTGTTTTGAATGTTTTTTTCAGGAAACATTTAATTTTCTGCTTGGAAACACAAATTGGTTCCACATGGAGACACCAGCTCTACACATTCGTATTTTCTAGGGAGAAAGCTAGAGGAACTGCGGCAAACAAACATGATATTTCTGTTTGTATAGATGACATTTGATGCACTTGCCTAACGAAAAGACTTTGCTTTTCTTGAAACCATTTCTACTATGATTTTCTCGGTCCATTGCATACGAATTCCACAACAGTTTCTCCGGATATGACTGGATGAAAGCGGATATATATGGTTGTGTTTTGGCTAACTCAATCCCAGAGATTGTTACCGCCTCTGTGTTTGTGTATTCCAGATATTTTCCACAGACTTTATTGTTTTCAATGTTTTTTTTATCAGGGAACATTTAATTTCTGCTTGGAAACACTAATTGGTTCCACATGGAGACACCAGCTCTACACGTTCGTATTTTCTAGGGACAAAGCTAGAGGAACTGCGACAAACAAACATGATATTTATGTTTGTATAGATGACATTTGATGCACTTGCCTAATGAAAAGACTTTGCTTTTCTCCAAAACCATTTGTGCTGTGATTTTCTCGGTTCATTGCATACGAATTCCACACCAGTTTGTCCGGATATGACTGGATGAAACTGGAAATATCCAGTTGATTTTTACCTAACTCAATCCCAGATATTGTTACCGCCTCTGTGTTTGTTTATTCCTGATATTATCCACAAACTTTATTGTTTTGAATGTTTTTTTTTTCAGGAAACATTTAATTTTCTGCTTGGAAACACTAATTCTTTCCACATGGAGACACCAGCTCTACACATTCGTATTTTCTAGGGAGAAAGCTAGAGGAACTGCGGCAAACAAACATGATATTTCTGTTTGTATAGATGACATTTGATGCAATTGGCTAACGAAAAGACTTTGCTTTTCTTGAAACCATTTCTACTATGATTTTCTCGGTCCATTGCATACGAATTCCACACCAGTTTGTCCGGATATGACTGTAGGAAAACAGAAATATCCGGTTGTGTTTTGGGTAACTCAATCCGAAATATTGCTACAGACTCTGTGTTTGTGTTTTTTTTGGATATTATCGATGGAGTTATTTTTTTGAATGTTTTTTATCAGGGATATTTAATTTTGTATCGTTGAAACACTAATTGTTTCCACTAGGACACACCAGCTCTACACATTCGTATTTTCTAGGGAGAAAGCAAGAGGAACTGCGGCAAACAAATACGATATTTCTGTTTGTATAGATGACATTTGATGCACTTGGCTAACGAAAAGACTTTGATTTTCTCCAAATACATTTCTACTGTGATTTTCTCGGTCCATTGCATACCCATTCCACTCCAGTTTGTCCGGATATGACTGGATGAAACCGGAAACATCTGTGTTTTTTTTGGCTAACTCAATCCCAGAGATTGTTACTGCCTCTGTGTTTGTGTATTCCAGATATTATCCACAGACTTTATTGTTTTGATTGTTTTTTATCAGGGAACATTTAATTTTCTGCTTGGAAACAGTAATTGGTACCACATGGAGACACCAGCTCTACACATTCGTATTTTCTAGGAAGTAATCTAGAGGAACTACGGCAAACAAACATGATCTTTCTGTTTGTATAAATGACATTTGATGCACTTGCCTAATGAAAAGACTTTTCTTTTCTCCAAAACCATTTTTACTGTGAATTCCTTGTCCATTGCAGATGAATTCAAGAACAGTTTTTCCGGATATGACTGGAGTTAAATGGACATACCCGGTTGATTTTTGGCTAACACAATCCCAAATATTGTTACCGCATCTGTGTTTGTGTATGCCTGATATTATCCACGGACTTTATTGTTTTGAATGTTTTTTATCAGGGAACATTTAATTTTCTGCTTGGAAACACTAATTCTTTGCACATGGAGACTCCAGCTCCAAACATACGTATTTTCTAGGGAGAAAGCTAGCGGAACTGCGGCAAACAAACATGAGATTGCTCTTTGTGTAGATGACATTTGATGCATTTTCCTGACGAAAACACTTTGCTTTTCTCCAAAACCATTTTTACTGTGATTTTCTCGGTCCATTGCATATGAATTCCACACACTTTGGCCATATATGCCTGGATGAAACTGGAAATATCTGGTTTTGTTTTGGCTAACTCAATCCCAGATATTGCTACAGCCTCTGTGTTTGTTTTTCTGGATATTATCCACAGACTTTATTGTTTAGAATGTTTTTTATCGGGGAACATTTTACTTTTAGCTTGGATATAGTAATTGGTTCCACATGAAGACACCATCTCTACTTATTCATATTTTCTAGGGAGAAAGCAAGAGGAACTGCGACAAACAAACATGATATTTCTGTTTGTATAGATGACATTTTATGCACTTGCCTAACGTAAAGACTTTGCTTGTCTCCAAAACCATTTTTACTGTTATTTTCTCGGTCCATTGCATACGAATTCCACACCATTTTGTCCGGATATGACTGGATGAAACCGGAAATATCCGGTTTATTTTTGCCTAACTCAATCCCAGATATTTTTACCACCTCTGTGTTTGTTTATTCCTGATATTATCCACGGACTTTATTGTTTTGAATGTTTTTTTTCAGGAAACATTTAATTTTCTGCTTGGAAACGCTAATTGTTTCCACATGAACACACCAGCTCTGCACATTCGTATTTTCTAGGGAGAAAGCTAGAGGAAGTGCGACAATCAAACAAGATATTTCTGTTTGTATAGATGACATTTGATGCACTTGCCCAACGAAAATATATTGCTTTTCTCCAAAACCACTTGTACTGTGATTTTCTGGTCCATTGCATACGAATTCCACACCAGTATGTCCGGATATGACTGGATGAAACCGGAAATATCCGGTTGATTTTTACCTAACTCAATCCCAAATATGGCTACAGACTCTGTGTTTGTGTTTTCTGGATGTTATCGATGGACTTATTGTTTTGAATGTTTTTATCAGGGAATATTTAATTTTTTTGCTTGGAAACACTAATTCTTTCCACATGTAGACACCAGCTCTACACATTCGTATTTTCTAGGAAGAAAGCTAGAGGAACTGCGGCAAACAAACATGATATTTCTGTTTGTATAGATGACATTTTATGCAATTGGCTAATGAAAAGACTTTGCTTTTCTCCAAAACCATTTCTACTGTGATTTTCTAGGTCCATTGCATACGAATTCCACACCAGTTTCTCCGGATATGACTGTAGGAAACCAGAAATATCCGGTTGTGTTTTGGGTAACTAAATCCGAAATATTGCTACAGACTCTGTGTTTGTGTTTTCTGGATATTATCGATGGAGTTATTGTTTTGAATGTTTTCATCAGGGAACATTTAATTTTGTACCATTGAAACACTAATTGTTTCCATACGGAGACACCAGCTCTACACATTCGTATTTTCTAGGGAGAAAGCTAGAGGAACTGCGACAAACAAACATGATATTTCTGTTTGTATAGATGACATTTGATGGACTTTCCCATCGAAAAGACTTTGCTTTTCTTGAAACCATTTTTACTGTGATTTTCTCGGTCCATTGCATATGAATTCCACACCACTTTGTCCGTATATAACTGGATGAACCCGGAAATATCTGGTTTTGTTTTGGCTAACACAATCGCAGATATTGCTACAGCCTCTGTGTTTGTTTTTTCTGGATATTATACACAGATTTTATTGTTTCCAATGTTTTTTATCGGGGAACGTATATTTTTAGCTTGGATATAGTAATTGGTTCCACATGAGGACACCATTCTACATATTCATATTTTCTAGGGAGAAAGCTAGAGGAACTGCGACAACAAACATGATATTTCTGTTGGTATAGATGACATTGGATGAACTTGCCTAACGAAAAGACTTTGCTTTTCTCCAAAATCATTTTTACTATGATTTTCGCGGTCCATTGCATAGGAATTCCACACCACTTTGTCCGGATATGATTGGATGAAACCGGAAATATCTGGTTTTGTTTTGGCTAACTCAACCCAGATATTGTTACCGCCTCTGTGTTTATGTATTCCAGATATTATCCACAGACTTTATTGTTTTGAATTTTTTTTTCAGGAAACATTTAATTTTCTGCTTGGAAACACTAATTCTTTCCACATGGAGACACCAGCTCTACACATTCGTATTTTCTAGGGAGAAAGCTAGAGGAACTGCGGCAAACCAACATGATATTTCTGTTTGTATAGATGACATTTGATGCACTTGCCTAATGAAAAGACTTTGCTTTTCTCCAAAACCATATCTACTGTGATTTTCTCGGTCCATTGCATACGAATTCCACACCAGTTTGGTCGGATATGACTGTAGGAAACCAGAAATATCCGGTTGTGTTTTGGGCAACTCAATCCGAAATATTGCTACAGACTCTGTGTTTTTTGGATATTATCGATGGACTTATTGTTTTGAATGTTTTTATCAGGGAACATTTAATTTTGTACCGTTGAAACACTAATTGTTTCCACATTGACACACCAGCTCTACACATTCGTATTTTCTAGGGAGAAAGCTAGAGGAACTGTGGCAAATAAACATGATATTTCTGTTTGTATAGATGACATTTGATGCACTTTGCCATCGAAAAGACTTTGCTTTTCTTGAAACCATTTTTACTGTGATTTTCTCGGTCCATTGCATACGAATTCCACACCACTTTGTCCGTGTATGACTGGATGAACCCGGAAATATCTGGCTTTGTTTTGGCTAACTCAATCGCAGATATTGCTACAGCCTCTGTGTTTGTTTTTTCTGGATATTATCCACAGATTTTATTGTTTCCAATGTTTTTTATCGGGGAACATATATTTTTAGCTTGGATATAGTAATTCGTTCCACATGAGGACACCAGCTCTACATATTCATATTTTCTAGGGAGAAAGCTAGAGGAACTGCGACAACAAACATGATATTTCTGTTGGTATAGATGACATTGGATGAACTTGCCTAACGAAAAGGCTTTGCTTTTCTCCAAAATCATTTTTACTATGATTTTCTCGGTCCATTGCATACGAATTCCACACCAGTTTCTCCGGATATGATTGGATGAAACCGGAAATATCTGGTTTTGTTTTGGCTAACTCAACCCAGATATTGTTACTGCCTCTGTGTTTGTGTATTCCAGATATTATCCACAGACTTTATTGTTTTGAATTTTTTTTCAGGAAACATTTAATTTTCTGCTTGGAAACAGTAATTCTTTCCACATGGAGACACCAGCTCTACACATTCATATTTTCTTGGGAGAAAGCTAGAGGAACTGCGGCAAACAAACATGATATTTCTGTTTGTATAGATGACATTTGATGCACTTGCCTAAGGAAAAGACTTTGCTTTTCTCCAAAACCATATCTACTGTGGTTTCTCAGTCCATTGCATACGAATTCCACACCAGTTTGGCCGGATATGACTGTAGAAAACAAGAAATATCCGGTTGTGTTTTGGGCAACTCAATCCGAAATATTTCTACAGACTCTGTGTTTTGTGGATATTATCGATGGACTTATTGTTTTGAATGTTTTTATCAGGGAACATTTAATTTTGTACCTTTGAAACACTAATTGTTTCCATATGGACACACCAGTTCTACACATTCGTATTTTCTAGGGAGAAAGCTAGAGGAACTGTGGCAAATAAACATGATATTTCTGTTTGTATAGATGACATTTGATGCACTTTCCCGTCGAAAAGATTTTGCTTTTCTTGAAACCATTTCTACTTTCATTTTCTCAGACCATTGCATAAGAATTCCACACCACTTTGTCCGTATATAACTGGATGAAACCAGAAATATCTCGTTTTGTTTTGGATAACTCAATCCCAGATATTGCTACAGCCTATGTGTTTGTGTATTCCTGATATTATCCACGGACTTTATTGTTTTGAATGTTTTTTATCAGTGAACAATTAATTTTGTGCTTGGAATCACTAATTGGTTCCACATGGAGACACCAGCTCTACACATTCCTATTTTCTAGGGAGAAAGCTAGAGGAACTGCGGCAAACAAACATGACATTTTTGTTTGTATAGATGACATTTTGTGCACTTGCCTAACGAAAATACTTTGCTTTTCTCCAAAACCATTTTTACTGTGATTATTTTGGTTCATTGCATACGAATTCCACCCCACTTTGTCCGGATATGACTGTATGAAACCGGAAATATCTGGTTTTGTTTTGGCTAACTCAATCCGAAATATTGTGAAAGCCTCTGTGTTTGTGTTTTCTGGATATTATCAACGGACTTTATTTTTTTTTCTTTTGTTTTAACTTTTATTTAATGAATATAAATTTCCAGTGTACAGCTTATGGATTACAATGGCTTCCCCCTCCCATAAATTCCCTCCCTCCACAAGCCTCCCCTCTCCCGCTCCCTTGCTCCTTTCATTTGCATCAAGATTCATTTTCAATTCTCTTTATGTACAGAAGATCAATTTAGTATATATAAAGTAAAGATTTGAACAGTTTGCACCCACATAGAAACACAAAGGGAAACATACTGTTTGAGTACTAGTTATAGCATTAAATCACAATGTACAGCACATTAAGGACAGAGATCCCACATGAGGAGCAAGTGCACAGTGGCTCCTGTTGTTGACCCAACAAATTGACACTCTAGTTTATGGCGCCAGTAACCATCCTAGGCTGTCATCATGAGTTGCCAAGGCTACGGAAGCCTTCCAAGTTTACCGACTCTGATCATATTTAGACAAGGTCATAAAAGACAGAGTGAGGATAGTAACCAATGATCCTAAGAGTGGCATTTACCAGCTTTGAACAATTGTACAGCTTTAAGTGGGGAAGAGGACCATCAGTACACATAGGTTGGGAGTAGAGCCATTGGTGGTAGAGTAGAGGTTATGATTACAAAGGAATGAGGCCCAAGTGCACTAGACAGGGCCTAGAACAAAGGACAGAGTCATTATTAGAGGAGCTAAGAAAGGTGCTGTCTAAGCTACAAGTAAGTTTTCTGATTGAGAGGCAAATGGAACCTGATAGAAGGGGCTTGATAATAATCTGGTGGGCTTTAGGCCTTGTAAGTTAAGAGGCCCAGACCTATCTCTTCACATGGGGTATATCCTAAGGGAGGTGTGAACCTCTTAGTGGAAGGCACTCTGTTGACTTTCATTACTTGGCTGGCCTGGGAGGAGCGCTGGGCAGGTAAATGCAGGGGGCATCTCTAACAAGAAATTTACAGTTCTGCCTGCAATGTTGCTGACCCTACTTGACCAAACCCTCAGCTGCAGTGGTCACTTTGGAAGTTGGGCTGAGTGAAGGGCTTTTCAGCTTAGAGCCAATAAGATCTGTGGCTCTGACCTGGGCATCCTTCGACTCCAGGGCAGGTCCATTTCCAGTGATCCAACTCTTGGCAGAGCTACCAGGGCTCTTCACAAGCTGAATTTTGCTGAAGCCCAGGCTTGTAGTGGAATGAGAAGGCCATGCCAAGGTGGCCACTTGCAAGCAAGTGTCAGTTAGTCAGGAATGGCTTTGAAACCCAGCTGGCTTTGGAAACTGCCTAGCAACAGGCTGTGATTGGATGGCTCTGGAAACTGCCTGGCGACAGGCTGTGATTGGATGGATTTGAAACTGCCTGGCGACAGGCTGTGATTGGATGGCTGTGGAAACTGCCTGGCAACAGGCTGTGATTGGTTGGGGTATAGACCGCCCCTTGACCAGATTGGCTGGTCTTGGCTATATAAGCTCTTGTGCCAACTGTAATAAACGAGTCTGCAGGCTGCTCGCTACAAGCCTGCTCTCACCCGACTCCCGGGGTCTGTGTGTTGACTCCGCGCCTCTTGCCCCCACAACGCTGCTCTTCTCAGAAACGAACCCACTGCAACATTGTTGAAAAATCAATGGCAACATCTGGCGCGCCAACATGACTGAGAGACAGTGTGGGACTCGGCGAGGTCCCCCCTGGATTTCAGCAAGTAGGCTCCTCGGTGTTTTGTGTGCTGTTCGGTTCTGTGAGGGTGAGCACAGAACCCCCTCCTACGCCCCTTTCGTTGTCCTTGTCCTCGGTCTTAGTGACCCCAGGTTAGCACACACTGCCCTGAAGCGTACCTCGCTTCTCGGCTCCTCCTTTTACTTTCGGTTCGCCCGGCGAATTTTCATAAGGGACTGATCATCCCAGAATTCGGAACCAAGTCATCTTCCCTCACTCGAGAGAGGTGACGCTCCGGAGACACCGTGTGGGCATACGGCCTTGACCTAATGAATCAAGGAAGTTCCCCACTAAGCACAGGACATAGGAACGATCTGATACACCACTATCTGTTTGTCTAGCATAGGGAAACCTCCTGCAAAATGCCATCCACAGCTGAGGTGCTAGGAATTTGCTTTGTTACAGCAGCAGTGCTGTACGTGTCTTTCCTCTGGCTAGAGTTGGCGTACCGTGCCACTCTTAAGCGCTCAGACATAGGAAAGATACCCCCCTCTTAGAATCCTGCGCAGATTATCAAACATAGTGAATCTGTGAGTGATAGGAGCCTGACACTCCAGGTCCCTGTCTCACAGACAATGGTTTATGACTTAGGGAGAGAGAGCTCGGACAGTGAAAAAAACAACGTAGCAAACAAGGTAGCAACGCCTAGTCAGCCACCCCCCACATACCCGTGGGATGAACTAAGAGGACCTCTACACAATAACTCATGCAATGTCATCCCATCCACACCCAGTGAGGATCCCCACATTTGTGGCAGTCCTCGGGCACCCCAAGCTCTCAGCGCAGCCGCTAGATCCCATGCCATCAGCATGTTTGCTGCTAATGTTGAAGTGTACGCAAAATTCAGGCCCTGGATTCCAACGCCTATAAAAAGGCTTCTATTAACCAAGGGTCGAGGATATGCTTGTGTCTTTCCAGAGAATGTGGAACAGCCCATTTGGGTACCAGCCAGAAACATCAAGCCTGCAACCGACAGCCAACCAGAACCAGCTGAACAAGACTGAGACTCCGCCTTGTTAGCAGACGCACCTGCCCTATCATCCTACCCTGAGAAACTGCCCAAAGCCATATCTGTTACTGTTGTATACCCCACTAGCTCTGGTCAGCCACTCAAATGGCCCACAGCCTGTGTGCGGTCATGCCATTCCTGATAACCGTTATTCCTCATTCCTACCCCTATCTGAGCAAGTAATCCTGTGGTCTATCGATTTGAGCACTGGTTAGTCAATGACGGGTAAGATCCCCTGGGGGACAACCTAAGACAGGCACAGCTGCGTACGGAGACCACATGGAAACGGGATCAACAATGGTATGGCCAAGAATGATGCCTCCCGTTGCTCAAAAAATAAACGAAAAGGGGGAAATGTAGTGGAATGAGAAGGCCATGCCAAGGTGGCCACTGGCAAGCGAGTGTCAGTTAGTCAGGAATGGCTTTGAAACCCAGCTGGCTTTGGAAACTGCCTAGCAACAGGCTGTGATTGGATGGCTCTGGAAACTGCCTGGCGACAGGCTGTGATTGGATGGATTTGAAACTGCCTGGCGACAGGCTGTGATTGGATGGCTGTGGAAACTGCCTGGCAACAGGCTGTGATTGGTTGGGGGTATGGACCGCCCCTTGAACAGATTGGCTGGTCATGGCTATATAAGCTGTTGTGCCAACTGTAATAAACGAGTCTGCAGGCTGCTCGCTACAAGCCTGCTCTCACCTGACTCCCGGGGTCTGTGTGTTGACTCCACGCCTCTTGCCCCCACCACGCTGCTCTTCTCAGAAACGAACCCACTGCAACATTGTTGAAAAATCAATGGCAACAAAGGCTTACCACATTGAAAGCCACTGCAGTGGACTGGCCTGTTGGGTCTCCTTGAGGGCAGATCACTGTACAGATCAGCCATTAATAGGCCTGCCACCCATTGCTTCTGATGCCGAGCTTTCTTTTCCTCCTGGTTTGTGTTAAAGCAGACCAGAGCATGCAAGTCAAGGGAGTGCCCAAGTCCCATCTCTAATCTTCTGCGGCCTGAACTACAAGTCTATAGTCACAGGCATGTTCTGCAGTAGTTTTTCTAATGTAGACAATGCCCATGAGGAAAATTATATTCTCACTAGAAAACTTTCTTTCCCTTTGGTCTGAAAGGGAGGTTTTTTCTACTTACTGTATACTTCGCTGATGGCAAAGTGAATCTACTATGAGATTATTAGTTAAGTTCTTATTTTGGCTATGCTATTACAGAAAACTGTTAGCCATCTCTTTTATAAGGTCTAAAGATTTAATTGTGCATCCTACAGATTCCTTTATAATAGAATTAGTTTCCTACCTTGAAGAGAATAGAGAAATGAAAGAACAAGTTGGGCTTAGAATAGAGAAATGAGGGAGCAAGTCCTAGATCGCTTACTGACAATAGCAATATCACATGAATACTTAGCAAACCGTGTCAACCATTAGATAACAACTTAAGAAAACATTTACCAGAAGGTCCAATGCCTTCTATAAATTTTAAGAATCATGTATTTGAAAACACCTCTTAAATATCTAACATGGTGTAGTTTGTTTAGCCAGTAGACTTAAGCACAACCATCTAAAATGTTTTTAGTTTCTTTCTACCAACAAGTATAAAACATATGATACAGAGATCCAGGTCACACCAATTAAAATGTATCTTTGATGGATTTTAGCAGCTTAAATTTATGGACCATCTTATCTATAAGCCATTTAAAATAAAACTCTTAATAAAATTTCCCCATGTGGACATACAATATGTACACACATATAACATAGCATAATAGACCAATATAGCAATTTTAATAATAGCTTTTAAAATCTTTAACTCTTTTTCTAGATTGCCAATGGATTTGAATTGCTTTTCGTTTTTAGTAACCTCAGTTAACCATACTTTCTCTCAGTTGGTACTGTTAATACATTATTGGCTTCATCTGTTTACAGAGCCATCCCAAAGTACTGAATACAATAAAAGTGGCTGGAAAAAGTCCATAGGAACCTATAGGAGGACAGCTAAACACAGAACCAACAACGCTTTAGTTTTATGAGCAGCACATCATATATAACTATGGATGACAAAAGACTTTAAGTCGCCATGTTTAAAATGATAAACTCATCAACCAACAAGAGGCACTTGCTTACTTCACAGTATTTTTGAAAGCACCTGTAGGATTTTACAAGTATTTAACCCTTTAGGCCTCTGGGGCTTTCTCATTAAGATAACTATCATGTCAAGTAACACAAGATCATTAGACTTTTTAATTCTCAAACATTTGTATTAATGGCATTTTCCATTATAGAAACTTAAAGTCTGGTAGCACATCCCATCCTGACAGTCCTTCTAATATAATCCAAATAGCCTGCTTAGTTGGTGTCTCTATAAGATGAGAGACATAGGTCCTTCGATTTTTTCAGTTGGGCCCAAACTGGAGAAACCAAAGTCCAGGATTTACTGGAAATTTTAGAGACCAGATTGTTTGAAACTTTGATTTGTTGAATGCCTGTCAAGAATGCCAAGAAGGCTCAAAATCCAAAATATCTGGTTGAAATAAGATTCCTTAATATCATGACATAACATAGACCAAATTTGATCATTGTTACAAGGTGACTATTCAAATCTTTGAAAAGAAGCACATATTTAAATAACCCATAGCTCTTCATAAAAATTCAGCTGTTTTTGAACAATTAGAATTTAACAGACATCAAGAGCACATAATAGATTACTTGAACACATTGCTTTAACAGAGCATCAGAGTTTAATTCTATGTCAAAGAGAAATTGAGCTTCCTGTGATCTTTTGCTGTGAGGTTTCCTTCCTTTACCTTCTTTCATATTGGTGACCGTGTTTCTGTGTTTCTGTGTGTAACACATCGTTAAGCATCTTGGGCAGGGCAGGATGAGTGGCAACAAATTCTTTCAGTTTCTGTTTGCTATGAAAAGTCTTAATTTCACCTTCATTCACAAATGAGAGCTTTGCAGGATATAGTATTCTGCGCTGGCAGTTTTTCTCTCTCAATACCTGGGCTATGTCTCGCCATTCTCTTCTAGCTTGTAGGGTTTCTGATGAGAAGTCTGCTGTGAGTCTAATTGGAGATCCTCTAAGAGTAATCTGACGTTTCTCTCTTGCACCTTTTAGGATCTTTTCTTTATGTTTCACTGTGGTGAGTGTGATTACAACATGTCGTGGTGAGGTTCTCTTTTGGTCATGTTTATTAGGGGTTCTATAAGCTTCCTCTACTAAGATGCCTCTGTCCTTCTCGAAACCTGGGAAATTTTCTGCTAGTATCTCCCTGAAAATGCCTTCTAATCCTTTCTCCCTCTCCATGCCTTCAGGAACTCCTAGAACCCGAATGTTGGTTTTTTTAATAGTATCCTGTAGATTCCTGACAATATTTTTTAGATTTCTGATTTCTTCTTCTTTTCTTTGGTTTGCCTGTTTCCTTTCCTGTTCTCCATCTTCTAAGTCTGATATTCTCTCTTCTGCTTTGCCCATTCTGTTTTTAAGGCTCTCTAATGTGTTTGTCTTTTGATCTATTGAATTCTTCATTTCATTATGATTTCTCGTCACTATCAGAGTTTCTTGTTCCACTAGTTGTTTCATTTCATTTTGATTCCTCCTTAACATTTCATTTTCACGAGAGAGATTTTCTATCTTGTCCATTAAGGATTTCTGTAGTTCAAGAATTTGTTTTTGAGAACTTCTTAATGTTCTTATCAATTTTTTGAGATCCACTTCTTGCATTTCTTCGATCTCATCGTCTTCATAATCTTGAATTGGGGTGTCTTTTCCATTTGGGGGTGTCATAGTGTCTTCCTTGTTCTCGTTAGCTTGGTTTTTGTGTTTGTTGTTTGGCATGTTGGAGATATTTGGTTTCTTCACTGTGGTGTTTTTTCTTGTTACACTATGGCTCTATATTAAGTGGACTGTCTTCTTTCAGTGGAGTCTTAGAGGCTTGAGATGAGTGTGGACTGAGAGCTGTGTTTGGTTCCTCAGGGTTGAGGGTGTGTCAAAGATGACACTCCCAGGTTAGGTGTGGTAAATGTCTCTTTCTTTTTTTTGATTCAAAAGGGAAGTAATTCTGCACAGCTGAACGTAATTGGAGGTAGTTAGCAGGCAAATGATATACCCACAGGAGCCAGAGATCAGAAGCTCTTTCCCAAGGACCACACAGGAAATCTGTGCTGCCCTCAGTGTGGGCTCCAATTCTCCTGCAGTCTCCCACTGGGTTGCCAAGTTAGATCCTAACCTCCTGTTATTTCACCCCTCCCCCAAGAGTCAGGTGTTTCTGCTAGGCTCAGGGCCAGTGCAGACCTGAGGTCGCACTGCTTATGACATATGTCCAAAATGGCACCTGCTCTGTCTTGCTCACCTTTGAGAGGTGAGCGGAGAGAGAGAAACTTGTGTCCGTATCGATCACTTTTTTAGTTTTTTTCCTCTGTCTCTTCTCGTTAGCCTGGTGAATTTTTCCCCACGGAGTTTTAAGCCTCGTTCCCTCTAGCCTCCTCTTTCCACTTGCCCACTGGTGTCTCGGGCTATTGAGGTTCGGCTCACCTCACGTTCCAGCGCTGGTGTGTTGAGTCTGCCGCTGGTGTCCTGAACTTGGGCTCCCACAATCTCCACGCAGGTATACTGTGAATCACTAGTTCCGGAACTGTTTCCTCTGCTGTTTCATGCCCTACTCTTCCTTGACCCTGCAGTATCTTCACTTATTTTAAACTATCTCTCCCCCGGACTAATAGTGTGCTCGCTGCCTATTCCGCCATCTTGCCGCACTCCTAATTTCCTATCCGGACTTTACTCTTTAGAATGTTGTTTATCGGGGAACATTTTATTTTGAGCTTGGATACAGTTTTTGGTTCCACATGGAGACACCAGTTGAACATATTGGTATTTTCTAGGGATAAAGCTAGAGGAACTGCAACAAACAAACATGATATTTCTGTTTGTATAGATGACACTTTATGCACTTGCCTAAGGAAAAGATTTTGCTTTTCACCAAAACCATTTTTACTGTGATTTTCTCAGTCCATGGCATACGAATTCCACACAAGTTTGTCCGGATATGACTGGGAGAAACCGGAAATATCTGGTTTTGTTTTGGCTAAATCAATCCCAAATATTGCCCCAGCCACTTTGGCTATTGCTCGCGAATTCCACACCAGTTTACCGGATATGACCGGATAAAACCGGAAAAATCCCGTTTTGTTTTGGCTAACTGAATCTCAGATATTGCTACAGCCTCTGTGTTTGTGTATTCCTGATATTATCCACAGACATTATTGTTTTGAATGTTTTTTATCAGGGAACATTTAATTTTGTGCTTGGAATCACTAATTGGTTCCACATGGAGACACCAGCTCTACACTTTCGTATTTTCTAGGGAGAAAGCTAGAGTAACTGCGGATAACAAACATGATATTTCTATTTGTATAGATGACATTTCATGCACTTGCCTAATGAAAAGACTTTGCTTTTCCCCAAAACCATTTTTACTATGATTTTCTCGGTCCATTGCATACGAATTTCACACCAAGTTGTCCGGATATGACTGGCTGAAAACAGAAATATGTGGTGGTGTTTTGTCTAACTCAATCCGAAATATTGTGAAAGCCTCTGTGTTTGTGTTTTCTGGATATTATTGATGGACTATATTGTTTTGAATGGTTTTATCAGGGAACATGATATTTCTGTTTGTATAGATGACATTTGATGCACTTGCCTAACAAAAAGACTTTGCTATTCTCCAAAACCATTTTTACTGTGAATATCTCAGTGCATTGCTAGCGAATTCCACACCACTTTACCGGATATGACTGGATGAAACCGGAAATATCCGGTTGTGTTCTGGCTAACTCAATTCCAGATATTGCTACAGCCTCTGTGTTTGTGTATTCCTGATATTATCCACGTACTTTATTGTTTTGAATGTTTTTTATCAGGGAATATTTTATTTTGATCTTGGAAACAGTAATTGGTTCCACATGGAAACAACAGCTGAACATATTCCTATTTTCTAGGGAGAAAGCTAGAGGAACTGTGGCAAACAAACATGATATTTGTTTGTATAGATGACATTTTATGCACGAGCCTAACGAAAAGACTTTGCTTTTCTCCAAAACCATTTTACTGTGATTTTCTCGGTCCACTGCATACGAATTCCACACCACTTTGTCCGGATATGACTGGATGAAACCGGAAATATCCCGTTTTGTTTTGGTTAAATCAATCCCAGATATTGCTACAGTCTTTGTGTTTGTGTATTCCTGATATTATCCACGGACTTTATTGTTTTGAATGCTTTTTTTCAGGAAACATTTAATTTTGTACCGTTGAAACACTAATTGGTTCATCATGGGGACACCAGCTCTACACATTCGTATTTTCCAGGGAGAAAGCTAGAGGAACTGCGGCAAATAAACATGATATTTCTGTTTGTATAGATGACATTTGATGCACTTGCCTAACAAAAAGACTTTGCTATACTCCAAAACCATTTTTACTGTGATTTTCTTGGTCCATTGCACACGAATTCCACACCAGTTTGTCCGGATATGACTGAATGAAACCGGAGATATCTGGATTTGTATTGGCTAACTCAATCCCAAATATTGCTCCAGCCAGTGTTTTTGTTTTTTCTGGGAAATATCAACGGACTTTATTGTTTTCAATGTTTTTTTATCGGGGAACATTTATTTTGAGCTTGGATACAAAAATTGGTTCCACATGGAGACACCAGCTCTACACATTCATATTTTCTACAGAGACTGCTAGAGGAACTGCGACAAACAAACTTGATCTTTCTCTTTGTATAGATGACATTTGATGCACTTGCCTAACGAAAAGACTTTGCTTTTCTCCAAATTCCTTTTTACTCTTATTTTCTCGGTCCATTGCATACGAATTCCACACCAGTTTCTCTGGACATGACTGGATGAAACCGGAAATATCCGGTTGATTTTTGCCTAACTCAATCCCAGATATTGTTACCGCCTCTGTGTTTGTTTATTCCTGATATTATCCACGGACTTTATTGTTTTGAATGTTTTTTTTCAGAAAACATTTAATTTTCTGCTTGGAAACACTAATTCTTTCCACATGGATACACCAGCTCTACACATTTTATTTTCTAGGAAGAAACCTAGAGGAACTGCGGCAAACAAACATGATCTTTCTGTTTGTATAGATGACATTTGATGCACTTGCCTAACGAAAACACTTTACTTTTCTCCAAAACCATTTGTACTGTGATTTTCTCGGTCCATTGCTTATGAATTCCAAAGCAGTTTGTTCGGATATGACTGGATGAAACCAGAAAATCTGGTTTTGTTTTGGCTAACTCAATCCCAGAAATTGCTACATCCTCTGTGTTTTTACATTCCTGATATTATCTACGGACTTCATTGTTTTAATGTTTTTTATCAGGGAACATTTAATTTTCTGCTTGGAAACACTAATTGGTTCCACATGGAGACACCAGCTCTACACATTCGTATTTTCTAGGGAGAAAGCTAGAGGAACTGCGGCTAACAAACATGATCTTTCTGTTTGTATAGATGACATTTAATGCACTTGCCTAACGAAAAGACTTTGCTTTTCTCCAAAACCATTTTTACTGTTATTTTCTCGGTCCATTGCATACGAATTCCACACCAGTTTCTCTGGATATGACTGGATGAAACCGGAAATATGCGGTTGATTTTTACCTAACTCATTCCCAAATATTGTTACCGCCTCTGTGTTTCTGTATCCCAGATATTATCCACGGACTTTATTGTTTTGAATGTTTTTTATCAGGCATCATTTAATTTTCTGCTTGGAAACACTAATTCTCTCCACATGGAGACACCAGCTCCGCACATTCGTATATTCTAGGGAGAAAGCTAGCGGAACTGCGGCAAACAAACATGATATTTCTGTTTGTGTAGATGACATTTGGTGCATTTGCCTGACGAAAACACATTGCTTTTCTCCAAAACAATATCTACTGTGATTTTCTCGGTTCATTGCATACAAATTCCACACCAGTTTGTCCAGATATTACTGGATGAAACCGGAAATATCTGGTTTTGTTTTGGCTAACTCAATCCCAGATATTGCTACAGCCTCTGTGTTTGTTTTTTCTGGATATTATCCACAGACTTTATTGTTGGGAATCTTTTTTATCGGGTAAGATTTTATTTTTAGCTTGGATATAGTAATTGGTTCCACATGAAGCCACCAGCTCTACATATTCATATTTTCTAGGGAGAAATCTAGAGGAACTGCGACAAGGAAACATGATATTTCTGTTTTTATAGATGACATTTGATGCACTTGCCTAATGAAAAGACTTTGCTTTTCTCCAAAACCATTTTACTGTGATTTTCTCGGTCCATTGCATACGAATTCCACACCAGTTTGTCCGGATTGACTGGATGAAACCAGAAATATCTGGTTTTGTTTTGGCTAACTCAATCCCAGAAATTGCTACATCCTCTGTGTTTGTGCACTCCTGATATTATCTACGGACTTTATTGTTTTGAATGTTTTTTATCAGGGAACATTTAATTTTCTGCTTGGAAACACTAATTGGTTCCACATGGAGACACCAGCTCTACACATTCGTATTTTCTAGGGAGAAAGCTAGAGGAACTGCGGCAAACAAGCAGGATATTTCTGTTTGTATAGATGGCATTTGATACACTTGCCTAACGAAAAGAGTTTGCTTTTCTCCAAAACCATTTTACTGTGATTTTCTCGGTCCATTGCATACGAATTCCACACCAGTTTCTCCGGATATGACTGGATGAAACCGGAAATATCCGGTTGATTTTTACCTAACTCAATCCCAGACATTGTTACCGCTTCTGTGTTTGTGTATCCCTGATATTATCCACGGACTTTATTGATTTGAATGATTTTTTTTCAGGAAATATTTAATTTTCTGCTTGGAAACACTAATTCTTTCCACATGGAGACACCAGCTCTACACATTCATATTTTCTAGGAAGAAAGCTAGAGGAACTGCAGCAAACAAACATGATATTTCTGTTGGTATAGATGACATTTGATGCACTTGCCTAACGAAAAGACTTTGCTTTTCTCCAAAACCATTTGTACTGTAATTTTCTCGGTCCATTGCATACGAATTCCACACCAGTTTCTCTGGATATGACTGGATGAAACCGGAAATAATCTGGTTTTTTTTTGGCTAACTCAATCCCAGATATTGTTACCGCCTCTGTGTTTGTTTATTCCTGATATTATCCACGGACATTATTTTTGAATGTTTTTTTCAGGAAACATTTAATTTTCTGCTTGGAAACACTAATTATTTCCACATGGAGATACCAGCTCTACACATTCGTATTTTCTAGGGAGAAAGATAGAGGAACTGCGGCAAACAAACATGATCTTTCTGTTTGTATAGATGACATTTGATGCACTTGCCTAACGAAAAGACTTTGCTTTTCTCCAAAACCATTTTTACTGTGATTTTCTCGGTCCATTGCATACGTATTCCACAGCAGTTTCTGCGGATATGACTGGATGAAACCAGAAATATCCGTTTGATTTTTACCTAACTCAATCCCAGATATTGTTACCGCCTCTGTGTTTGTGTATTCCAGATATTATCCACAGTTTATTGTTTTGAATGTTTTTTATCAGGGAACATTTAATTTTCTGCTTGGAAACAGTAATTGGTTCCACATGGAGACACCAGCCCTACACATTCGTATTTTCTAAGAAGAAAGCTAGAGGAACTGCGACAAACAAACATGATCTTTTTGTTTGAATAGATGACATTTGATGCACTTGCCTAACGAAAAGCCTTTGCTTTTCTCCAAAACCATTGTTACTGTGATTTTTTTGATCCATTGCAAATGAATTCCACAACACTTTTTCGGAATATGACTGGATGAAACCGGAAATAATCTGGTTTTGTTTTGGCTAACTCAATCCCAGATATTGTTACCGCCTCTGTGTTTGTTTATTCCTGATATTATCCACGGACATTATTTTTGAATGTTTTTTTTCAGGAAACATTTAATTTTCTGCTTGGAAACACTAATTATTTCCACATGGAGATACCAGCTCTACACATTCGTATTTACTAGGAAGAAATCTAGAGGAACCGCAGCAAACAAACATGATATTTCTGTTTGTATAGATGACATTTGATGCACTTGCCTAACGAAAAGACTTTGCGTTTCTCCAAAACCATTTGTACTGTGATTTTCTCGGTCCATTGCATACAAATTCCACACCAGTTTGTCCAGATATGACTGGATGAAACCGGAAATATCTGGTTTTCTTTTGGATAACTCAATCCCAGATATTGTTACCGCCTCTGTGTTTGTGTATCCCTGATATTATCCAAGGACTTTATTGTTTTGAATGTTTTTTTTCAGGAAATATTTAATTTTCTGCTTGGAAACAATAATTGTTTCCGCATGGACACACCAGCTCTACACATTCGTATTTTCTATGGAGAAAGCTAGAGGAACTGCGACACACAAACACGATATTTCTGTTTGTATAGATGACATTTGATGCACTTGCCTAACGAAAAGACTTTGCTTTTCTCCAAAACCATATTTACTGTGATTTTCTGGTCCATTGCATATGAATTCAAGAACAGTTTGTCCGGATATGAGGGATGAAACTGGAAATATCCGGTTGATTTTTGCCTAACTCAATCCCAGATATTGTTACCGCCTTTGTGTTTTTTTTTTCTGGATATTATCCACAGACTTTATTGTTTGGAATGTTTTTTATCTGGGAACATTATATTTTTAGCTTGGAGATTGTAATTGGTTCAACATGAAGCCACCAGCTCTACATATTCATATCTTCTAGGGAGAAAGCTAGATGAACTGTGACAAACAAACATGATATTTCCGTTTGTATAGATGACATTTTATGCACTTGCCTAACGAAAAGACATTGCTTTTCTCCAAAACCATTTTCACTGTGATGTTCTCGGTCCATTGCATACGAATTCCACACAAGTTTGCCAGGATATGACTGGATGAACCCAGAAATATCTTGTTTTGTTTTGGCTAACCAAATCCCAGAAATTGCTACATCATCTGTGTTTGTGCATTCCTGATATTATCTACGGACTTTATTGTTTTGAATGTTTTTAATTAGGGAACATTTATTTCTGCTTGGAAACACTAATTGGTTCCACATGGAGACACCAGCTCTACACATTCGTATTTTCTAGGGAGAAAGCTAGATGAACTTCTGCAAACAAACATGATATTTCTGTTTGTATAGATGACATTTTATGCACTTGCCTAACGAAAAGACTTTGCTTTTCTCCAAAACCATTTGTACTGTGATTTTCTCGGTCCATTGCATACGGATTCCACACCAGTTTGTCCAGATATGACTGGATGAAACCGGAAATATCTGGTTTTCTTTTGGATAACTCAATCCCAGATATTGTTACCGCCTCTGTGTTTGTGTATCCCTGATATTATCCAAGGACTTTATTGTTTTGAATGTTTTTTTTCAGGAAATATTTAATTTTCTGCTTGGAAACAATAATTGTTTCCGCATGGACACACCAGCTCTACACATTCGTATTTTCTATGGAGAAAGCTAGAGGAACTGCGACACACAAACACGATATTTCTGTTTGTATAGATGACATTTGATGCACTTGCCTAACGAAAAGACTTTGCTTTTCTCCAAAACCATATTTACTGTGATTTTCTGGTCCATTGCATATGAATTCAAGAACAGTTTGTCCGGATATGAGGGATGAAACTGGAAATATCCGGTTGATTTTTGCCTAACTCAATCCCAGATATTGTTACCGCCTTTGTGTTTTTTTTTTCTGGATATTATCCACAGACTTTATTGTTTGGAATGTTTTTTATCTGGGAACATTATATTTTTAGCTTGGAGATTGTAATTGGTTCAACATGAAGCCACCAGCTCTACATATTCATATCTTCTAGGGAGAAAGCTAGATGAACTGTGACAAACAAACATGATATTTCCGTTTGTATAGATGACATTTTATGCACTTGCCTAACGAAAAGACATTGCTTTTCTCCAAAACCATTTTCACTGTGATGTTCTCGGTCCATTGCATACGAATTCCACACAAGTTTGCCAGGATATGACTGGATGAACCCAGAAATATCTTGTTTTGTTTTGGCTAACCAAATCCCAGAAATTGCTACATCATCTGTGTTTGTGCATTCCTGATATTATCTACGGACTTTATTGTTTTGAATGTTTTTAATTAGGGAACATTTATTTCTGCTTGGAAACACTAATTGGTTCCACATGGAGACACCAGCTCTACACATTCGTATTTTCTAGGGAGAAAGCTAGATGAACTTCTGCAAACAAACATGATATTTCTGTTTGTATAGATGACATTTTATGCACTTGCCTAACGAAAAGACTTTGCTTTTCTCCAAAACCATTTGTACTGTGATTTTCTCGGTCCATTGCATACGGATTCCACACCAGTTTGTCCAGATATGACTGGATGAAACCGGAAATATCCGGTTGATTTTTGCCTAACTCAATCCCAGATATTGTTACCGCCTATGTGTTTCTGTATTCCAGATATTATCCACGGACTTTATGTTTTGAATGTTTTTTTTTTCAGGAAACATTTAATTTTCTGCTTGGAAACACTAATTGGTTCCACATGGAGACACCAGCTCTACACATTGGTATTTTCTAGGGAGAAAGCTTGAGGAACTGTGGCAAACAATCATAATATTTCTGTTTGTATAGATGACATTTGATGCACTTGCCTAATGAAAAGACTTTGCTTTTTTGCTTTCCTCCAAACCATTTGTACTGTGATTTTCTCTGTATGTTGCATACGAATTCCACACCAGTTTGTCTTGATATGACTGGATAAAACCAGAAATATCTGTTTTTTTTTTTTTTTTTTTTTTGCTTAACTCAATCTCAAATATTGCTACAGCCTGTGTTTTTGTGTATTCCTGATATTATCTACGGAACTTATTGTTTTGAATGATTTTTTTTTCAGGGAATATTTCATTTTGTGCTTGGAAACTCTAATTAGTTCCACATGGAGACACCAGCTCTACACATTCGTATTTTCTAGGGAAAAAGCTAGAGGAACTGCGGCAAATAAACATGATATTTCTGTTTGTATAGATGACATTTGATGCACTTGCCTAACGAAAAGACTTTGCTTTTCTTGAAACCATTTCTACTTTGATTTTCTCGGTCCATTGCATACGAATTCCACACCAGTTTGGCCGGATATGACTGTAGGAAACCAGAAATATCCGGTTGTGTTTTGGGCAACTCAATCTGAAATATTGCTACAGACTCTGTGTTTTTTGGATATTATCGATGGACTTATTGTTTTGAATGTTTTTATCAGGGAACATTTAATTTGGTACCGTTGAAACACTAATTGTTTCCACATGGAGACACCAGCTCTACACATTCATATTTTCTAGGGAGAAAGCTAGAGGAACTGCGGCAAAGAAACATGATATTTCTGTTTGTATAGATGACATTTGATGCACTTTCCCATCGAAAAGAATTTGCTTTTCTTGAAACCATTTCTACTTTGATTTTCTCAGTCCATTGCATAAGAATTCCACACCACTTTGTCCGTATATGCCTGGATGAAACCGGAAATATCTGGTTTTGTTTTGGATAACTCAATCCCAGATATTGCTACAGCCTCTGTGTTTGTTTTTTCTGGATATTATCCACAGACTTTATATTTTGGAATGTTTTTTATCGGGTAACATTTAATTTTTAGCTTGGATATAGTAATTCGTTCCACATGAGGACACCAGCTCTACATATTCATATTTTCTAGAGAGAAAGCTAGAGGAATTGCGGCAAACAAACATGATCTTTCTGTTTGTATAGATGACATTTTATGCAATTGGCTAACGAAAAGACTTTGCTTTTCTTGAAACCATTTCTACTATGATTTTCTCGGTCCATTGCATACGAATTCCACACCAGTTTGTCCAGATATGAAAGGATGAAACCAGAAATATCTCGTTTTGTTTTGGCTAACTCAATCCCAGATATTGTTACCGCCTCTGTGTTTGTGTATTCCAGATATTATCCACAGACTTTATTGTTTTCAATGTTTTTTTATCAGGGAACATTTAATTTCTGCTTGGAAACACTAATTGGTTCCACATGGAGACACCAGCTCTACACGTTCATATTTTCTAGGGAGAAATCTAGAGGAACTGCGACAAACAAACATGATCTTTCTGTTTGTATAGATGACATTTGATGCACTTGCCTAACGAAAAGACTTTGCTTTTCTCCAAAACCATTTCTACTGTGATTTTCTCGGTGCATTGCATACGAATTCCACACCATTTTGTCCGGATATGACTGGATGAAACCGGAAATATCCAGTTGATTTTTGCCTAACTCAATCCCAGATATTATTACCGCCTCTGTGTTTGTTTATTCCTGATATTATCCACAAACTTTATTGTTTTGAATGTTTTTTTTCAGGGAACATTTAATTTTCTGCTTGGAAACACTAATTCTTTCCACATGGAGACACCAGCTCTACACATTCGTATTTTCTAAGGAGAAAGCTAGAGGAACTGCGGCAAACAAACATGATATTTCTGTTTGTATAGATGACATTTGATGCACTTGCCTAACGAAAAGACTTTGCTTTTCTTGAAACCATTTCTACTATGATTTTCTCGGTCCATTGCATACGAATTCCACACCAGTTTGGCCGGATATGACTGTAGGAAACCAGAAATATCGGGTTGTGTTTTGGGTAACTCAATCCGAAATATTGCTACAGATTCTGTGTTTGTGTTTTTTTGGATATTATCGATGGAGTTATTTTTTGAATGTTTTTATCAGGGATCATTTAATTTTGTACCGTTGAAACACTAATTGTTTCCACTAGGACACACCAGCTCTACACATTCGTATTTTCTAGGGAGAAAGCAAGAGGAACTGCGGCAAACAAATATGATATTTCTGTTTGTATAGATGACATTTGATGCCCTTTTCTAATGAAAAGACTTTGATTTTCTCCAAAACCATTTCTACTGTGATTTTCTCGGTCCATTGCATACGCATTCCACTCCAGTTTGTCCGGATATGACTGGATGAAACCGGAAACATCTGGTTTTTTTTTTTTGGCTAACTCAATCCCAGAGATTGTTACCGCCTCTGTGTTTGTGTATTCCAGATATTATCCACAGACTTTATTGTTGTGATTGTTTTTTTATCAGGGAACATTTAATTTTCTGCTTGGAAACACTAATTGGTTCCACATGGAGACACCAGCTCTACACATTCGTATTTTCTAGGAAGAAATCTAGAGGAACTACGGCAAACAAACATGATCTTTCTGTTTGTATAAATGACATTTGAAGCACTTGCCTAATGAAAAGACTTTGCTTTTCTCCAAAACCATTTTTACTGTGAATTCCTTGTCCATTGCAGATGAATTCAAGAACAGTTTGTCCGGATATGACTGGAGGAAAATGGACATACCCGGTTGATTTTTGGCTAACACAATCCCAAATATTTTTACCGCCTCTGTGTTTGTGTATGCCTGATATTATCCACGGACTTTATTGTTTTGAATGTTTTTTATCAGGGAACATTTAATTTTCTGCCTGGAAACACTAATTCTTTGCATATGGATACTCCAGCTCCAAACATTCGTATTTTCTAGGGAGAAAGCTAGAGGAACTGCGGCAAACAAACATGAGATTTCTCTTTGTGTAGATGACATTTGATGCATTTTCCTGATGAAAACACTTTGCTTTTCTCCAAAACCATTTCTACTGTGATTTTCTCGGTCCATTGCATACGTATTCCACACACTTTGTCCATATATGCCTGGATGAAACCGGAAATATCTGGTTTTGTTTTGGCTAACTCAATCCCAGGTATTGCTACAGCCTCTGTGTTTGTTTTTTCTGGATATTATCCACAGACTTTATTGTTTAGAATGTTTTTTACCGGGGAACATTTTACTTTTAGCTTGGATATAGTAATTGGTTCCACATGAAGACACCATCTCTACTTATTCATATTTTCTAGGGAGAAAGCAAGAGGAACTGCGACAAACAAACATGATATTTCTGTTTGTATAGATGACATTTTATGCACTTGCCTAACATAAAGACTTTGCTTGTCTCCAAAACCATTTTTACTGTTATTTTCTTGGTCCATTGCATACGAATTCCACACCAGTTTGTCCGGATATGACTGGATGAAACTGGAAATATCCAGTTTATTTTTGCCTAACTCAATCCCAGATATTCTTACCGCCTCTGTGTTTGTTTATTCCTGATATTATCCACGGACTTTATTGTTTTGAATGTTTTTTTTCAGGAAACATTTAATTTTCTGCTTGGAAACGCTAATTGTTTCCACATGGACACACAAGCTCTACACATTCGTATTTTCTAGGGAGAAAGCTAGAGGAAGTGCGACAATCAAACATGATATTTCTGTTTGTATAGATGACATTTGATGCACTTGCCCAACGAAAAGATTTTGCTTTTCTCCTAAACCACTTGTACTGTGATTTTCTGGTCCATTGCATACGAATTCCACACCAGTTTGTCCGGATATGACTGGATGAAACCGGAAATATCTGGTTGATTTTTGGCTAACACAATCCCAAATATTGCTACAGACTCTGTGTTTGTGTTTTCTGGATGTTATCAATGGACTTATTGTTTTGAATGTTTTTATCAGGGAATATTTAATTTTTTTGCTTGGAAACACTAATTCTTTCCACATGGAGACACCAGCTCTACACATTCGTATTTTCTAGGGAGAAAGCAAGAGGAACTGCGGCAAACAAATATGATATTTCTGTTTGTATAGATGACATTTGATGCCCTTTTCTAATGAAAAGACTTTGATTTTCTCCAAAACCATTTCTACTGTGATTTTCTCGGTCCATTGCATACGCATTCCACTCCAGTTTGTCCGGATATGACTGGATGAAACCGGAAACATCTGGTTTTTTTTTGGCTAACTCAATCCCAGAGATTGTTACCGCCTCTGTGTTTGTGTATTCCAGATATTATCCACAGACTTTATTGTTGTGATTGTTTTTTTATCAGGGAACATTTAATTTTCTGCTTGGAAACACTAATTGGTTCCACATGGAGACACCAGCTCTACACATTCGTATTTTCTAGGAAGAAATCTAGAGGAACTACGGCAAACAAACATGATCTTTCTGTTTGTATAAATGACATTTGAAGCACTTGCCTAATGAAAAGACTTTGCTTTTCTCCAAAACCATTTTTACTGTGAATTCCTTGTCCATTGCAGATGAATTCAAGAACAGTTTGTCTGGATATGACTGGAGGAAAATGGACATACCCGGTTGATTTTTGGCTAACACAATCCCAAATATTTTTACCGCCTCTGTGTTTGTGTATGCCTGATATTATCCACGGACTTTATTGTTTTGAATGTTTTTTATCAGGGAACATTTAATTTTCTGCCTGGAAACACTAATTCTTTGCATATGGATACTCCAGCTCCAAACATTCGTATTTTCTAGGGAGATAGCTAGAGGAACTGCGGCAAACAAACATGAGATTTCTCTTTGTGTAGATGACATTTGATGCATTTTCCTGATGAAAACACTTTGCTTTTCTCCAAAACCATTTCTACTGTGATTTTCTCGGTCCATTGCATACGAATTCCACACACTTTGTCCATATATGCCTGGATGAAACCGGAAATATCTGGTTTTGTTTTGGCTAACTCAATCCCAGGTATTGCTACAGCCTCTGTGTTTGTTTTTTCTGGATATTATCCACAGACTTTATTGTTTAGAATGTTTTTTATCGGGGAACATTTTACTTTTAGCTTGGATATAGTAATTGGTTCCACATGAAGACACCATCTCTACTTATTCATATTTTCTAGGGAGAAAGCAAGAGGAACTGCGACAAACAAACATGATATTTCTGTTTGTATAGATGACATTTTATGCACTTGCCTAACATAAAGACTTTGCTTGTCTCCAAAACCATTTTTACTGTTATTTTCTCGGTCCATTGCATACGAATTCCACACCAGTTTGTCCGGATATGACTGGATGAAACCGGAAATATCCAGTTTATTTTTGCCTAACTCAATCCCAGATATTCTTACCGCCTCTGTGTTTGTTTATTCCTGATATTATCCACGGACTTTATTGTTTTGAATGTTTTTTTTCAGGAAACATTTAATTTTCTGCTTGGAAACGCTAATTGTTTCCACATGGACACACAAGCTCTACACATTCGTATTTTCTAGGGAGAAAGCTAGAGGAAGTGCGACAATCAAACATGATATTTCTGTTTGTATAGATGACATTTGATGCACTTGCCCAACGAAAAGATTTTGCTTTTCTCCAAAACCACTTGTACTGTGATTTTCTGGTCCATTGCATACGAATTCCACACCAGTTTGTCCGGATATGACTGGATGAAACCGGAAATATCTGGTTGATTTTTGGCTAACACAATCCCAAATATTGCTACAGACTCTGTGTTTGTGTTTTCTGGATGTTATCAATGGACTTATTGTTTTGAATGTTTTTATCAGGGAATATTTAATTTTTTTGCTTGGAAACACTAATTCTTTCCACATGGAGACACCAGCTCTACACATACGTATTTTCTAGGAAGAAAGCTAGAGGAACTGCCGAAACAAACATGATATTTCTGTTTGTATAGATGACATTTTATGCAATTGGCTAACGAAAAGACTTTGCTTTTCTCCAAAACCATTTCTTCTGTGATTTTCTTGGTCCATTGCATACGAATTCCACAACAGTTTCTCCGGATATGACTGGATGAAAGCGGATATATATGGTTGTGTTTTGGCTAACTCAATCCCAGAGATTGTTACCGCCTCTGTGTTTGTGTATTCCAGATATTTTCCACAGACTTTATTGTTTTCAATGTTTTTTTTATGAGGGAACATTTAATTTCTGCTTGGAAACACTAATTGGTTCCACATGGAGACACCAGCTCTACACGTTCGTATTTTCTAGGGAGAAAGCTAGAGGAACTGCGACAAACAAACATGATATTTCTGTTTGTATCGATGATATTTGATGCACTTGCCTAACGAAAAGACTTTGCTTTTCTCCAAAACCATTTTTACTGTGATTTTCTCGGTCCATTGCATACGAATTCCACACCAGTTTGTCCGGATATGACTGGATGAAACCGGAAATATCCAGTTGATTTTTGCCTAACTCAATCCCAGATATTGTTACCGCCTCTGTGTTTGTTTATTCCTGATATTATCCACGGACATTATTTTTGAATGTTTTTTTTCAGGAAACATTTAATTTTCTGCTTGGAAACACTAATTATTTCCACATGGAGATACCAGCTCTACACATTCGTATTTACTAGGAAGAAATCTAGAGGAACTGCGGCAAACAAACATGATATTTCTGTTTGTATAGATGACATTTGATGCACTTGCCTAACGAAAAGACTTTGCGTTTCTCCAAAACCATTTGTACTGTGATTTTCTCGGTCCATTGCATACAAATTCCACACCAGTTTGTCCAGATATGACTGGATGAAACCGGAAATATCTGGTTTTCTTTTGGCTAACTCAATCCCAGATATTGTTACCGCCTCTGTGTTTGTGTATCCCTGATATTATCCAAGGACTTTATTGTTTTGAATGTTTTTTTTCAGGAAATATTTAATTTTCTGCTTGGAAACAATAATTGTTTCCGCATGGACACACCAGCTCTACACATTCGTATTTTCTATGGAGAAAGCTAGAGGAACTGCGACACACAAACACGATATTTCTGTTTGTATAGATGACATTTGATGCATTGCCTAACGAAAAGACTTTGCTTTTCTCCAAAACCATATTTACTGTGATTTTCTGGTCCATTGCATACGAATTCAAGAACAGTTTGTCTGGATATGAGGGATGAAACTGGAAATATCCGGTTGATTTTTGGCTAACACAATTCAAAATATTGTTACCGCCTCTGCGTTTGTGTATTCCTGATATTATCCACGGACTTTATTATTTGGAATGTTTGTTATCAGGCAACATTTAATTTTCTGCTTGGAAACACTAATTCTTTCCACATGGAGACACCAGCTCCACACAATCGTATATTCTAGGGAGAAAGCTAGCGGAACTGCGGCAAACAAACATGATATTTCTGTTTGTGTAGATGACATTTGATGCATTTGCCTGACGAAAAAACATTGCTTTTCTCCAAAACAATATCTACTGTAATTTTATTGGTCCATTGCATACAAATTCCACACCAGTTTGTCCAGATATTACTGGATGAAACCGGAAATATCTGGTTTTGTTTTGGCTAACTCAATCCCAGATATTGCTACAGCCTCTGTGTTTGTTTTTTCTGGATATTATCCACAGACTTTATTGTTGGGAATCTTTTTTATCGGGGAACATTTTATTTTTAGCTTGGATATAGTAATTGGTTCCACATGAAGCCACCAGCTCTACATATTCATATTTTCTAGGGAGAAATCTAGAGGAACTGCGACAAGGAAACATGATATTTCTGTTTGTATAGATGACATTTTATGCACTTGCCTAATGAAAAGACATTGCTTTTCTCCAAAACCATTTTTACTGTGATTTTCTCGGTCCATTGCATAGGAATTACACGCCAGTAGGTCCGGATTGACTGGATGAAACCAGAAATATCTGGTTTTGTTTTGGCTAACTCAATCCCAGAAATTGCTACATCCTCTGTGTTTGTGTATCCCTGATATTATCTACGGACTTTATTGTTTTGAATGTTTTTTATCAGGGAACATTTAATTTTCTGCTTGGAAACACTAATTGGTTCCACATGGAGACACCAGCTCAACACATTCGTATTTTCTAGGGAGAAAGCTAGAGGAACTGTGGCAAACAAACATGATATTTCTGTTTGTATAGATGACATTATATGCACTTGCCTAACGAAAAGACTTTGCTTTTCACCAAAACCATTTTTACTGTTATTTTCACGGTCCATTGCATACGAATTCCCCACCGGTTTCTCCGGATATGACTGGATGAAACCAGAAATATCCGGTTGAGTTTTGGCTAACTCAATCCCAGATATTGTTACCTCATTTGTGTTTGTGTATTTCACATATTATCCACAGACTATATTATTTGAATGTTTTTTATCAGGGAACATTTAATTTTCTGCTTGGAAACACTAATTTTTTCCACATGGAGACACCAGCTTACACATTCGTATTTTCTAGGGAGAAAGCTAGAGGAACTGCGGCAAACAAGCATGATATTTCTGTTTGTATAGATGACATTTGATGCACTTGCCTAACGAAAAGAGTTTGCTTTTCTCCAAAACCATTTTTACTGTGATTTTCTCGGTCCATTGCATACGAATTCCACACCAGTTTCTCCGGATATGACTGGATGAAACCGGAAATATCCGGTTGATTTTTACCTAACTCAATCCCAGATATTGTTACCGCCTCTGTGTTTGTGTATCCCTGATATTATCCACGGACTTTATTGATTTGAATGATTTTTTTCAGGAAATATTTAATTTTCTGCTTGGAAACACTAATTCTTTCCACATGGAGACACCAGCTCTACACATTCATATTTTCTAGGAAGAAAGCTAGAGGAACTGCAGCAAACAAACATGATCTTTCTGTTTGTATAGATGACATTTGATGCACTTGCCTAACGAAAAGACTTTGCTTTTCTCCAAAACCATTTGTACTGTAATTTTCTCGGTCCATTGCATACGAATTCCACACCAGTTTCTCTGGATATGACTGGATGAAACCGGAAATATGCGGTTGATTTTTACCTAACTCATACCCAAATATTGTTACCGCCTCTGTGTTTCTGTATCCCAGATATTATCCACGGACTTTATTGTTTTGAATGTTTTTTATCAGGCATCATTTAATTTTCTGCTTGGAAACACTAATTCTCTCCACATGGAGACACCAGCTCCGCACATTCGTATATTCTAGGGAGAAAGCTAGCGGAACTGCGGCAAACAAACATGATATTTCTGTTTGTGTAGATGACATTTGGTGCATTTGCCTGACGAAAACACATTGCTTTTCTCCAAAACAGTATCTACTGTGATTTTCTCGGTTCATTGCATACAAATTCCACACCAGTTTGTCCAGATATTACTGGATGAAACCGGAAATATCTGGTTTTGTTTTGGCTAACTCAATCCCAGATATTGCTACAGCCTCTGTGTTTGTTTTTTCTGGATATTATCCACAGACTTTATTGTTGGGAATCTTTTTTATCGGGTAAGATTTTATTTTTAGCTTGGATATAGTAATTGGTTCCACATGAAGCCACCAGCTCTACATATTCATATTTTCTAGGGAGAAATCTAGAGGAACTGCGACAAGGAAACATGATATTTCTGTTTTTATAGATGACATTTGATGCACTTGCCTAATGAAAAGACTTTGCTTTTCTCCAAAACCATTTTACTGTGATTTTCTCGGTCCATTGCATACGAATTCCACACCAGTTTGTCCGGATTGACTGGATGAAACCAGAAATATCTGGTTTTGTTTTGGCTAACTCAATCCCAGAAATTGCTACATCCTCTGTGTTTGTGCACTCCTGATATTATCTACGGACTTTATTGTTTTGAATGTTTTTTATCAGGGAACATTTAATTTTCTGCTTGGAAACACTAATTGGTTCCACATGGAGACACCAGCTCTACACATTCGTATTTTCTAGGGAGAAAGCTAGAGGAACTGCGGCAAACAAGCAGGATATTTCTGTTTGTATAGATGGCATTTGATACACTTGCCTAACGAAAAGAGTTTGCTTTTCTCCAAAACCATTTTACTGTGATTTTCTCGGTCCATTGCATACGAATTCCACACCAGTTTCTCCGGATATGACTGGATGAAACCGGAAATATCCGGTTGATTTTTACCTAACTCAATCCCAGACATTGTTACCGCTTCTGTGTTTGTGTATCCCTGATATTATCCACGGACTTTATTGATTTGAATGATTTTTTTCAGGAAATATTTAATTTTCTGCTTGGAAACACTAATTCTTTCCACATGGAGACACCAGCTCTACACATTCATATTTTCTAGGAAGAAAGCTAGAGGAACTGCAGCAAACAAACATGATATTTCTGTTGGTATAGATGACATTTGATGCACTTGCCTAACGAAAAGACTTTGCTTTTCTCCAAAACCATTTGTACTGTAATTTTCTCGGTCCATTGCATACGAATTCCACACCAGTTTCTCTGGATATGACTGGATGAAACCGGAAATAATCTGGTTTTGTTTTGGCTAACTCAATCCCAGATATTGTTACCGCCTCTGTGTTTGTTTATTCCTGATATTATCCACGGACATTATTTTTGAATGTTTTTTTCAGGAAACATTTAATTTTCTGCTTGGAAACACTAATTATTTCCACATGGAGATACCAGCTCTACACATTCGTATTTTCTAGGGAGAAAGATAGAGGAACTGCGGCAAACAAACATGATCTTTCTGTTTGTATAGATGACATTTGATGCACTTGCCTAACGAAAAGACTTTGCTTTTCTCCAAAACCATTTTTACTGTGATTTTCTCGGTCCATTGCATACGTATTCCACAGCAGTTTCTGCGGATATGACTGGATGAAACCAGAAATATCCGGTTGAGTTTTACCTAACTCAATCCCAGATATTGTTACCGCCTCTGTGTTTGTGTATTCCAGATATTATCCACAGTTTATTGTTTTGAATGTTTTTTATCAGGGAACATTTAATTTTCTGATTGGAAACAGTAATTGGTTCCACATGGAGACACCAGCCCTACACATTCGTATTTTCTAAGAAGAAAGCTAGAGGAACTGCGACAAACAAACATGATCTTTTTGTTTGAATAGATGACATTTGATGCACTTGCCTAACGAAAAGCCTTTGCTTTTCTCCAAAACCATTGTTACTGTGATTTTTTCGATCCATTGCAAATGAATTCCACAACACTTTTTTGGAATATGACTGGATGAAACCGGAAATAATCTGGTTTTGTTTTGGCTAACTCAATCCCAGATATTGTTACCGCCTCTGTGTTTGTTTATTCCTGATATTATCCACGGACATTATTTTTGAATGTTTTTTTTCAGGAAACATTTAATTTTCTGCTTGGAAACACTAATTATTTCCACATGGAGATACCAGCTCTACACATTCGTATTTACTAGGAAGAAATCTAGAGGAACTGCAGCAAACAAACATGATATTTCTGTTTGTATAGATGACATTTGATGCACTTGCCTAACGAAAAGACTTTGCGTTTCTCCAAAACCATTTGTACTGTGATTTTCTCGGTCCATTGCATACAAATTCCACACCAGTTTGTCCAGATATGACTGGATGAAACCGGAAATATCTGGTTTTCTTTTGGCTAACTCAATCCCAGATATTGTTACCGCCTCTGTGTTTGTGTATCCCTGATATTATCCAAGGACTTTATTGTTTTGAATGTTTTTTTTCAGGAAATATTTAATTTTCTGCTTGGAAACAATAATTGTTTCCGCATGGACACACCAGCTCTACACATTCGTATTTTCTATGGAGAAAGCTAGAGGAACTGCGACACACAAACACGATATTTCTGTTTGTATAGATGACATTTGATGCACTTGCCTAACGAAAAGACTTTGCTTTTCTCCAAAACCATATTTACTGTGATTTTCTGGTCCATTGCATATGAATTCAAGAACAGTTTGTCCGGATATGAGGGATGAAACTGGAAATATCCGGTTGATTTTTGCCTAACTCAATCCCAGATATTGTTACCGCCTTTGTGTTTTTTTTTTCTGGATATTATCCACAGACTTTATTGTTTGGAATGTTTTTTATAAGGGAACATTTAATTTTCTGCTTGGAAACACTAATTGGTTCCACATGGAGACACCAGCTCTACATATTCATATCTTCTAGGGAGAAAGCTAGATGAACTGTGACAAACAAACATGAGATTTCCGTTTGTATAGATGACATTTTATGCACTTGCCTAACGAAAAGACATTGCTTTTCTCCAAAACCATTTTCACTGTGATGTTCTCGGTCCATTGCATACGAATTCCACACAAGTTTGCCAGGATATGACTGGATGAACCCAGAAATATCTTGTTTTGTTTTGGCTAACCAAATCCCAGAAATTGCTACATCATCTGTGTTTGTGCATTCCTGATATTATCTACGGACTTTATTGTTTTGAATGTTTTTAATTAGGGAACATTTATTTCTGCTTGGAAACACTAATTGGTTCCACATGGAGACACCAGCTCTACACATTCGTATTTTCTAGGGAGAAAGCTAGATGAACTTCTGCAAACAAACATGATATTTCTGTTTGTATAGATGACATTTTATGCACTTGCCTAACGAAAAGACTTTGCTTTTCTCCAAAACCATTTGTACTGTGATTTTCTCGGTCCATTGCATACGGATTCCACACCAGTTTGTCCAGATATGACTGGATGAAACCGGAAATATCCGGTTGATTTTTGCCTAACTCAATCCCAGATATTGTTACCGCCTATGTGTTTCTGTATTCCAGATATTATCCACGGACTTTATGTTTTGAATGTTTTTTTTTTCAGGAAACATTTAATTTTCTGCTTGGAAACACTAATTGGTTCCACATGGAGACACCAGCTCTACACATTGGTATTTTCTAGGGAGAAAGCTTGAGGAACTGTGGCAAACAATCATAATATTTCTGTTTGTATAGATGACATTTGATGCACTTGCCTAATGAAAAGACTTTGCTTTTTTGCTTTCCTCCAAACCATTTGTACTGTGATTTTCTCTGTATGTTGCATACGAATTCCACACCAGTTTGTCTTGATATGACTGGATAAAACCAGAAATATCTGTTTTTTTTTGTTTTTTTTTTTTTTTTGCTTAACTCAATCTCAAATATTGCTACAGCCTGTGTTTTTGTGTATTCCTGATATTATCTACGGAACTTATTGTTTTGAATGATTTTTTTTTCAGGGAATATTTCATTTTGTGCTTGGAAACTCTAATTAGTTCCACATGGAGACACCAGCTCTACACATTCGTATTTTCTAGGGAAAAAGCTAGAGGAACTGCGGCAAATAAACATGATATTTCTGTTTGTATAGATGACATTTGATGCACTTGCCTAACGAAAAGACTTTGCTTTTCTTGAAACCATTTCTACTTTGATTTTCTCGGTCCATTGCATACGAATTCCACACCAGTTTGGCCGGATATGACTGTAGGAAACCAGAAATATCCGGTTGTGTTTTGGGCAACTCAATCTGAAATATTGCTACAGACTCTGTGTTTTTTGGATATTATCGATGGACTTATTGTTTTGAATGTTTTTATCAGGGAACATTTAATTTGGTACCGTTGAAACACTAATTGTTTCCACATGGAGACACCAGCTCTACACATTCATATTTTCTAGGGAGAAAGCTAGAGGAACTGCGGCAAAGAAACATGATATTTCTGTTTGTATAGATGACATTTGATGCACTTTCCCATCGAAAAGAATTTGCTTTTCTTGAAACCATTTCTACTTTGATTTTCTCAGTCCATTGCATAAGAATTCCACACCACTTTGTCCGTATATGCCTGGATGAAACCGGAAATATCTGGTTTTGTTTTGGATAACTCAATCCCAGATATTGCTACAGCCTCTGTGTTTGTTTTTTCTGGATATTATCCACAGACTTTATATTTTGGAATGTTTTTTATCGGGTAACATTTAATTTTTAGCTTGGATATAGTAATTCGTTCCACATGAGGACACCAGCTCTACATATTCATATTTTCTAGAGAGAAAGCTAGAGGAATTGCGGCAAACAAACATGATCTTTCTGTTTGTATAGATGACATTTTATGCAATTGGCTAACGAAAAGACTTTGCTTTTCTTGAAACCATTTCTACTATGATTTTCTCGGTCCATTGCATACGAATTCCACACCAGTTTGTCCGGATATGAAAGGATGAAACCAGAAATATCTCGTTTTGTTTTGGCTAACTCAACCCAGATATTGTTACCGCCTCTGTGTTTGTGTATTCCAGATATTATCCACAGACTTTATTGTTTTCAATGTTTTTTTTATCATGGAACATTTAATTTCTGCTTGGAAACACTAATTGTTTCCACATGGAGACACCAGCTCTACACATTCGTATTTTCTAGGGAGAAAGCTAGAGGAACTGCGGCAAACAAACATGATATTTCTGTTTGTATAGATGACATTTGATGCACTTGCCTAACGAAAAGACTTTGCTTTTCTCCAAAACCATTTCTACTGTGATTTTCTCGGTGCATTGCATACGAATTCCACACCATTTTGTCCGGATATGACTGGATGAAACCGGAAATATCCAGTTGATTTTTGCCTAACTCAATCCCAGATATTATTACCGCCTCTGTGTTTGTTTATTCCTGATATTATCCACAAACTTTATTGTTTTGAATGTTTTTTTTCAGGGAACATTTAATTTTCTGCTTGGAAACACTAATTCTTTCCACATGGAGACACCAGCTCTACACATTCGTATTTTCTAGGGAGAAAGCTAGAGGAACTGCGGCAAACAAACATGATATTTCTGTTTGTATAGATGACATTTGATGCACTTGCCTAACGAAAAGACTTTGCTTTTCTTGAAACCATTTCTACTATGATTTTCTCCGTCCATTGCATACGAATTCCACACCAGTTTGGCCGGATATGACTGTAGGAAACCAGAAATATCGGGTTGTGTTTTGGGTAACTCAATCCGAAATATTGCTACAGATTCTGTGTTTGTGTTTTTTTGGATATTATCGATGGAGTTATTTTTTTGAATGTTTTTATCAGGGATCATTTAATTTTGTACCGTTGAAACACTAATTGTTTCCACTAGGACACACCAGCTCTACACATTCGTATTTTCTAGGGAGAAAGCAAGAGGAACTGCGGCAAACAAATATGATATTTCTGTTTGTATAGATGACATTTGATGCCCTTTTCTAATGAAAAGACTTTGATTTTCTCCAAAACCATTTCTACTGTGATTTTCTCGGTCCATTGCATACCCATTCCACTCCAGTTTGTCCGGATATGACTGGATGAAACCGGAAACATCTGGTTTTTTTTTGGCTAACTCAATCCCAGAGATTGTTACCGCCTCTGTGTTTGTGTATTCCAGATATTATCCACAGACTTTATTGTTGTGATTGTTTTTTTATCAGGGAACATTTAATTTTCTGCTTAGAAACACTAATTGGTTCCACATGGAGACACCAGCTCTACACATTCGTATTTTCTAGGAAGAAATCTAGAGGAACTACGGCAAACAAACATGATCTTTCTGTTTGTATAAATGACATTTGAAGCACTTGCCTAATGAAAAGACTTTGCTTTTCTCCAAAACCATTTTTACTGTGAATTCCTTGTCCATTGCAGATGAATTCAAGAACAGTTTGTCCGGATATGACTGGAGGAAAATGGACATACCCGGTTGATTTTTGGCTAACACAATCCCAAATATTTTTACCGCCTCTGTGTTTGTGTATGCCTGATATTATCCACGGACTTTATTGTTTTGAATGTTTTTTATCAGGGAACATTTAATTTTCTGCCTGGAAACACTAATTCTTTGCATATGGATACTCCAGCTCCAAACATTCGTATTTTCTAGGGAGAAAGCTAGAGGAACTGCGGCAAACAAACATGAGATTTCTCTTTGTGTAGATGACATTTGATGCATTTTCCTGATGAAAACACTTTGCTTTTCTCCAAAACCATTTCTACTGTGATTTTCTCGGTCCATTGCATACGAATTCCACACACTTTGTCCATATATGCCTGGATGAAACCGGAAATATCTGGTTTTGTTTTGGCTAACTCAATCCCAGGTATTGCTACAGCCTCTGTGTTTGTTTTTTCTGGATATTATCCACAGACTTTATTGTTTAGAATGTTTTTTATCGGGGAACATTTTACTTTTAGCTTGGATATAGTAATTGGTTCCACATGAAGACACCATCTCTACTTATTCATATTTTCTAGGGAGAAAGCAAGAGGAACTGCGACAAACAAACATGATATTTCTGTTTGTATAGATGACATTTTATGCACTTGCCTAACATAAAGACTTTGCTTGTCTCCAAAACCATTTTTACTGTTATTTTCTCGGTCCATTGCATACGAATTCCACACCAGTTTGTCCGGATATGACTGGATGAAACCGGAAATATCCAGTTTATTTTTGCCTAACTCAATCCCAGATATTCTTACCACCTCTGTGTTTGTTTATTCCTGATATTATCCACGGACTTTATTGTTTTGAATGTTTTTTTTCAGGAAACATTTAATTTTCTGCTTGGAAACGCTAATTGTTTCCACATGGACACACAAGCTCTACACATTCGTATTTTCTTGGGAGAAAGCTAGAGGAAGTGCGACAATCAAACATGATATTTCTGTTTGTATAGATGACATTTGATGCACTTGCCCAACGAAAAGATTTTGCTTTTCTCCAAAACCACTTGTACTGTGATTTTCTGGTCCATTGCATACGAATTCCACACCAGTTTGTCCGGATATGACTGGATGAAACCGGAAATATCTGGTTGATTTTTGGCTAACACAATCCCAAATATTGCTACAGACTCTGTGTTTGTGTTTTCTGGATGTTATCAATGGACTTATTGTTTTGAATGTTTTTATCAGGGAATATTTAATTTTTTTGCTTGGAAACACTAATTCTTTCCACATGGAGACACCAGCTCTACACATACGTATTTTCTAGGAAGAAAGCTAGAGGAACTGCCGAAACAAACATGATATTTCTGTTTGTATAGATGACATTTTATGCAATTGGCTAACGAAAAGACTTTGCTTTTCTCCAAAACCATTTCTTCTGTGATTTTCTCGGTCCATTGCATACAAATTCCACACCAGTTTGTCCAGATATGACTGGATGAAACCGGAAATATCTGGTTTTCTTTTGGCTAACTCAATCCCAGATATTGTTACCGCCTCTGTGTTTGTGTATCCCTGATATTATCCAAGGACTTTATTGTTTTGAATGTTTTTTTTCAGGAAATATTTAATTTTCTGCTTGGAAACAATAATTGTTTCCGCATGGACGCACCAGCTCTACACATTCGTATTTTCTATGGAGAAAGCTAGAGGAACTGTGACACACAAACACGATATTTCTGTTTGTATAGATGACATTTGATGCACTTGCCTAACGAAAAGACTTTGCTTTTCTCCAAAACCATATTTACTGTGATTTTCTGGTCCATTGCATACGAATTCAAGAACAGTTTGTCCGGATATGAGGGATGAAACTGGAAATATCCGGTTGATTTTTGGCTAACACAATTCAAAATATTGTTACCGCCTCTGCGTTTGTGTGTTCCTGATATTATCCACGGACTTTATTATTTGGAATGTTTGTTATCAGGCAACATTTAATTTTCTGCTTGGAAACACTAATTCTTTCCACATGGAGACACCAGCTCCACACAATCGTATATTCTAGGGAGAAAGCTAGCGGAACTGCGGCAAACAAACATGATATTTCTGTTTGTGTAGATGACATTTGATGCATTTGCCTGACGAAAAAACATTGCTTTTCTCCAAAACAATATCTACTGTAATTTTATTGGTCCATTGCATACAAATTCCACACCAGTTTGTCCAGATATTACTGGATGAAACCGGAAATATCTGGTTTTGTTTTGGCTAACTCAATCCCAGATATTGCTACAGCCTCTGTGTTTGTTTTTTCTGGATATTATCCACAGACTTTATTGTTGGGAATCTTTTTTATCGGGGAACATTTTATTTTTAGCTTGGATATAGTAATTGGTTCCACATGAAGCCACCAGCTCTACATATTCATATTTTCTAGGGAGAAATCTAGAGGAACTGCGACAAGGAAAATGGTATTTCTGTTTGTATAGATGACATTTTATGCACTTGCCTAATGAAAAGACATTGCTTTTCTCCAAAACCATTTTTACTGTGATTTTCTCGGTCCATTGCATACGAATTACACGCCAGTAGGTCCGGATTGACTGGATGAAACCAGAAATATCTGGTTTTGTTTTGGCTAACTCAATCCCAGAAATTGCTACATCCTCTGTGTTTGTGCACTCCTGATATTATCTACGGACTTTATTGTTTTGAATGTTTTTTATCAGGGAACATTTAATTTTCTGCTTGGAAACACTAATTGGTTCCACATGGAGACACCAGCTCAACACATTCGTATTTTCTAGGGAGAAAGCTAGAGGAACTGTGGCAAACAAACATGATATTTCTGTTTGTATAGATGACATTATATGCACTTGCCTAACGAAAAGACTTTGCTTTTCACCAAAACCATTTTTACTGTTATTTTCACGGTCCATTGCATACGAATTCCCCACCGGTTTCTCCGGATATGACTGGATGAAACCAGAAATATCCGGTTGAGTTTTGGCTAACTCAATCCCAGATATTGTTACCTCATTTGTGTTTGTGTATTTCACATATTATCCACAGACTATATTATTTGAATGTTTTTTATCAGGGAACATTTAATTTTCTGCTTGGAAACACTAATTTTTTCCACATGGAGACACCAGCTCTACACATTCGTATTTTCTAGGGAGAAAGCTAGAGGAACTGTGGCAAACAAGCATGATATTTCTGTTTGTATAGATGACATTTGATGCACTTGCCTAACGAAAAGAGTTTGCTTTTCTCCAAAACCATTTTTACTGTGATTTTCTCGGTCCATTGCATACGAATTCCACACCAGTTTCTCCGGATATGACTGGATGAAACCGGAAATATCCGGTTGATTTTTACCTAACTCAATCCCAGATATTGTTACCGCCTCTGTGTTTGTGTATCCCTGATATTATCCACGGACTTTATTGATTTGAATGATTTTTTTCAGGAAATATTTAATTTTCTGCTTGGAAACACTAATTCTTTCCACATGGAGACACCAGCTCTACACATTCATATTTTCTAGGAAGAAAGCTAGAGGAACTGCAGCAAACAAACATGATCTTTCTGTTTGTATAGATGACATTTGATGCACTTGCCTAACGAAAAGACTTTGCTTTTCTCCAAAACCATTTGTACTGTAATTTTCTCGGTCCATTGCATACGAATTCCACACCAGTTTCTCTGGATATGACTGGATGAAACCGGAAATAATCTGGTTTTGTTTTGGCTAACTCAATCCCAGATATTGCTACCGCCTCTGTGTTTGTTTATTCCTGATATTATCCACCGACATTATTTTTGAATTTTTTTTCAGGAAACATTTAATTTTCTGCTTGGAAACACTAATTATTTCCACATGGAGATACCAGCTCTACACATTCGTATTTTCTAGGGAGAAAGATAGAGGAACTGCGGCAAACAAACATGATCTTTCTGTTTGTATAGATGACATTTGATGCACTTGCCTAACGAAAAGACTTTGCTTTTCTCCAAAACCATTTTTACTGTGATTTTCTCGGTCCATTGCATACGTATTCCACAGCAGTTTCTGCGGATATGACTGGATGAAACCGGAAATATCCGTTTGATTTTTACCTAACTCAATCCCAGATATTGCTACAGCCTCTGATTTGTTTTTTCTGGATAATATCCACAGACTTTATTGTTTGGAATGTTTTTTATCGGGGTACATTTTATTTTTAGCTTGGATATAGTAATTGGTTGCACATGAATACACCAGCTCTACATATTCATATTTTCTAGAGAGAAAGCTAGAGGAACTGCGACAAACAATCTTGATATTTCTGTTTGTATAGATGACATTTTATGCACTTGCCTAACGAAAAGACTTTGCTTTTCTCCAAAACCATTTTTCCTTTGATTTTCTCGGTCCATTGCATATGAATTCAACACAAGTTTGTCCGGATATGACTGGATGAAACCGGAAATATCTGGTTTTCTTTTGGCCAACTCAATCCCAGATATTGTTACCGCCTCTGTGTTTGTGTATCCCTGATATTATCCAATGACTTTATTGTTTTGAATGTTTTTTTTTTCAGGAAATATTTAATTTTCTGCTTGGAAACACTAATTCTTTCCGCATGGACACACCAGCTCTACACATTCATATTTTCTAGGGAGAAAGCTAGAGGAACTGCGACAAACAAACACGATATTTCTGTTTGTATAGATGACATTTGATGCACTTGCCTAACGAAAAGACTTTGCTTTTCTCCAAAACCATATTTACTGTGATTTTCTGGTCCATTGCATACGAATTCAAGAAAAATTTGTCCGGATATGACTGGATGAAACTGGAAATATCCGGTTGATTTTTGGCTAACACAGTTCCAAATATTGTTACTGCCTCTGCGTTTGTGTATTCCTGATATTATCCACGGACTTTATTATTTTCAATGTTTTTTATCAGGCAACATTTAATTTTCTGCTTGGAAACCCTAATTCTTTCCACATGGAGACACCAGCTCCACACATTCGTATATTCTAGGGAGAAAGCTAGCGGAACTGCGGCAAACAAACATGATATTTCTGTTTGTGTAGATGACATTTGATGCATTTGCCTGACGAAAAAACATTGCTTTTCTCCAAAACAATATCTACTGTGATTTTCTCGGTTCATTGCATACAAATTCCACACCAGTTTGTCCAGATATTACTGGATGAAACCGGAAATATCTGGTTTTGTTTTGGCTAACTCAATCCCAGATATTGCTACAGCCTCTGTGTTTGTTTTTTCTGGATATTATCCACAGACTTTATTGTTGGGAATCTTTTTTATCAGGGAACATTTTATTTTTAGCTTGGATATAGTAATTGGTTCCACATGAAGCCACCAGCTCTACATATTCATATTTTCTAGGGAGAAATCTAGAGGAACTGCGACAAAGAAACATGATATTTCTGTTTGTATAGACGACATTTTATGAACTTGTCTAATGAAAAGACATTGCTTTTCTCCAAAACCATTTTTACTGTGATTTTCTCGGTCCATTGCATACGAATTACACACCAGTATGTCCGGATTGACTGGGTGAAACCAGAAATATCTGGTTTTGTTTTGGCTAACTCAATCCCAGAAATTGCTACATCCTCTGTGTTTGTGCACTCCTGATATTATCTACGGACTTTATTGTTTTGAATGTTTTTTATCAGGGAACATTTATTTTTCTGAGTGGAAACACTAATTGGTTGCACACGGAGACACCAGCTCTACACATTCGTATTTTCTAGAGAGAAAGCTAGAGTAAATGCTGGAAAAAAACAGGATATTTCTGTTTGTATAGATGACATTTTATGCACTTGCCTAATGAAAAGACATTGCTTTTCCCCAAAACCATTTTTGCTTGATTTTCTCGGTCCATTGCATACGAATTCCAGAACAGTTTTTGCGGATATGACTGGATGACACCGGATATATCCGGTTGTGTTTTGGCTAACTCAATCCAAGATATCATTACCGCCTCTGTGTTTGTGTATTCCAGATATTATCCACAGACTTTATTGTTTTGCACGTTTTTTATCAGGGAACATTTAATTTTCTGCTTGGAAACACTAATAGGTTCCACATGGCGACACCAGCTCTACACATTCGTATTTTCTATGGAGAAAGCTAGAGGAACTGCGGCAAACAAACATGATATTTCTGTTCGTATAGATGACATTTTATGCATTTGCCTAACGAAAAGACTTTGCTATTCTTCAAAACATTTTCTATTGTGATTTTCTCGGTCCATTGCATACGAATTCCACACCAGTTTCTCCGGATATGACTGGATGAAACCAGAAATATCCATTTGATTTTTGCCTAACTCAATCCCAGATATTGTTACCGCATCTGTGTTTGTTTATTCCTGATATTATCCAAGGACTTTAATGTTTTGAATGTTTTTTATCAGGGAACATTTAATTTTCTGCTTGGAAACACTAATTGTTTCCACATGGACAAACCAGCTCTACACATTCGTATTTTCTAGTTAGAAAGCTAGAGGAACTGCGACAAAGAAACATGATATTTCTGTTTGTATAGATGACATTTTATGCACTTGCCTAATGAAAAGACATTGCTTTTCTCCAAAACCATTTTTGCTTTGATTGTCTCGGTCCATTGCATACGAATTCCACACCAGTTTTCCGGATATGACTGGATGAAACCAGAAATATCTGGTTTTGTTTTGGCTAACTCAATCCCAGAAATTGCTACATCCTCTGTGTTTGTGCATTCCTGATATTATCTACGGACTTTATTGTTTTGAATGTTTTTTATCTGGGAACATTTAATTTTCCGGTTGGAAACACTAATTCTTTCCACATGGAGACACCAGCTCTACACATTCTTATTTTCTAGGGAGAAAGCTAGAGGAACTGCGGCAAACAAACATGATATTTCTGTTTCTATAGATGATATTTTATCTAATTCCCTTATAAAATGACTTTGCTTTTCTCCAAAACCATTTTTACTGGAATTTTCTTTGTCCACTGCATACGAATTCCAAACCATTTTGTCCGGATATGATTGGTTGAAACCGGAAATATCCGGGTTTTCCTTTGCCTAACTGAATCCCAGATATTTAACCGCCTCTGTGTTTGTGTATTCCTGATATTATCCACGGACTTTATTGTTTTGAATGTTTTTTATCAGGGAACATTTAATTTTCTGCTTGGAAACACTAATTGGTTCCACATGGAGACACCAGCTCTACACATTCGTATTTTCTAGGGAGAAAGCTAGAGGAACTGCGGCAAACAAACATGATCTTTCTGTTTGTATAGATGACATTTTATGCACTTGCCTAACGAAAAGACTTTGCTTTTCTCCAAAACTATTTCTAATGTGATTTTCTGGTCCATTGCATATGAATTCCAGAACAGTTTGTCCAGATATGACTGGATGAAACCGGAAATATCCGGTTGATTTTTGCTAACTCAATCCGAAATATTGTGAAAGCCTCTGTGTTTGTATTTTCTGGATATTATCGATGGACTTTATTGTTTTGAATGTTTTTATCAGGGAACATTTAATTTTGTACCTTTGAAACACTAATTGGTTCAACATGGGGACACCAGCTCTACACATTCATATTTTCTAGGGAGAAACCTGAGAAACTGCGGCAAACAAACATGATATTTCTGTTTGTGTAGACGACATTTTATGAACTTACCTAACGAAAAGACTTTGCTTTTCTCCAAAACCATTTTTACTGTGACTATCTCATTCCAATGCTCACAAATTCCACACAAGTTTGTCCGGATATGACTGGAAGAAACCGGAAATATCCGGTTTTTTTTTGGCTCACTCAATCCCAGATATTGCTACAGCCTCTTTGTTTGTGTATTCCTGATATTATCCACAGACATTATTGTTTTGAATGTTTTTTATCAGGGAACATTTAATTTTGTACCGTTGAAACACTAATTGGTTCAATATGGGGACACCAGCACTACACATTCGAATTTCCTAGGGAGAAATCTAGAGGAACTGTGGCAATCAAAAATGATATTTCTGTTTGTATCTATGAGATTTTATGCACTTGCCTAACGAAAAGACTTTGCTATTCTCAAAAACCATTTTTACTGTTATTTTCTCAGTCCATTGCACTCGAATTCCACACCACTTTTTCCGGATATGACTGGGAGAAACCGGAAATATCTGGTTTTCTTTTGGCTAAATCAATCCGAAATATTGCCCCAGCCACTTTGGCTAACTCAATACGAAATATTGTGAAATTTTCTTTTTTTGTGTGTTTTCTGGACATTATCGATGCACTTTATTGTTTTGAATATTTTTTCAGGGAACATTTAATTTTGTACCGTAGAAACACTAATTGGTTCATCATGGGGACACCAGCTCTAGACATTCGTATATTCTAGGGAGAAAGCTAGAGGTACTGCGACAAACAAACATGATATTTCAGTTGGTATAGATGACATTTTATGCACTTGCCTAACGAAAAGACTTTGCTAATCTCCAAAACTATTTTTACTGTGATTTTCACGGTCCATTGCATACGAATTCCACACCAGTTTACCGGATATGACTGGAAGAAACCGGAAATATCCGGTTGTGCTTTGGCTAACTCAATCCCAGATATTTCTACAGCCTCTGTGTTTGTGTATTCCTGATATTATCCACGGATTTTATTATTTTGAATGTTTTTTATCAGGGAACATTTAATTTTGTGCTTGGAATCACTAATTGGTTCCAAATGGAGACACCAGCTGAACATATTCGTATTTTCTAGGGAGACAGCTAGAGGAACTGCGGCAAACAAACATGATATTTCTGTTTGTATAGATGACATTTGATGCACTTGCCTAACGAAAAGACTTTGCTTTTCTCCAAAACCATTTTTCCTGTGATTTTTTTCGTTTATTGCATACGAATTCCATAGGACTTTGTCCGGATATGACTGGATGAAAACAGAAATATCCGGTTGTGTTTTGGCTAACTCAATCCGAAATATTGTGAAAGCCTCTGGGTTTGTGTTTTCTGGGTATTATCGATGGACTTTATTGGTTTGAATATTTTTATCAGGGAACATTTAATTTTGTACCGTAGAAACTCTAATTGGTTCATCATGGGGACACCAGCTCTACACATTCATATTTTCTAGGGAGACTGCTAGGGGAACTACGCAAAAAACATGATATTTCTGTTTGTATAGATGACATTTTATGCACTTGCCTAATGAAAAGACTTTGCTTTTCTCCAAAACCATTTTTCTGTGATTTTCACGGTAGACTTCATATGAATTGCACACAAGTTTGTCTGGATATGACTGGATAAAATGGGAAATAACCCGTTTTGTTTTGGCTAACTCAATTCCAGATATTTCTACAGCCTCTGTGTTTGTGTATTCCTGATATTATCCACGGACTTTATTGTTTTGAATGCTGTTTATCAGGGAACATTTAATTTTGTACCGTTGAAACACTAATTGGTTCAATATGGGGACACCAGCACTACACATTTGTATTTTCTAGGGAGAAAGCTAGAGGAACTGCGGCAAACAAAAATGATATTTCCGTTTGTATCTATGAGATTTTATGCACTGGCCTAAGAAAAAGACTTTGCTATTCTCAAAAACCATTTTTACTGTGATTTTCTCAGTCCATTGCACACGAATTCCACATCAGCTTTTCTGGATATGACTGGAAGAAACCGGAAATATCTGGCTTTGTTTTGGCTAACTCAATCCCAAATATTTCTCCAGCCACTTGGGCTAACTAAATCCGAAATATTGTGAAAGTTTCTTTTTTTGTGTGTTTTCTGGACATTATCGATGGACTTTATGGTTTTGAATATTTTTATCAGGGAACATTTAATTGTGTACCGTAGAAACACTAATTGGTTCCACATTGAGACACCAGCTCTACACATGCGTATTTTCTAGGGAGACTGCTAGAGGATCTGCGGCAAATAAACATGATATTTCTGTTTGTATAAATGACATTTTATACACTTGCCTGACGAAAAGACTTTGCTATTCTCCAAAACCACTTTTACTGTCCTTTTCTCGGTCCATTGCATACGAATGCCACACCACTTTCTCCGGATATGACTGGATGAAAGCAGAAATATACGGTTGTGTTTTGGCTAACTCAATCCGAAATATAGTGAAAGCCTCTGTGTTTGTGTTTTCTGTATATTATCAACGGACTTTATTTTTTTCTTTTTTTTAACTTTTATTTAATGAATGTAAATTTCCAGTGTACAGCTTATGGATTACAATGGCTTCCCCCTCCCATAAATTCCCTCCCTCCACAAGCCTTCCCTCTCCCGTTCCCTCTCCCCTTTCATTTGCATCAAGATTCATTTTCAATTCTCTGTATATACAGAAGATCAATTTAGTGTATACGAAGTAAAGATTTCAACAGTTTGCACCCACATAGAAACACAAAGGGAAACATACTGTTTGAGTACTAGTTATAGCATTAAATCACAATGTACAGCACATTAAGGACAGAGATCCCACATGAGGAGCAAGTGCACAGTGGCTCCTGTTGTTGACCCAACAAATTGACACTCTAGTTTATGGCGCCAGTAACCATCCTAGGCTGTCATCATGAGTTGCCAAGGCTATGGAAGCCTTCCAAGTTTACCGACTCTGATCATATTTAGACAAGGTCATAAAAGACAGAGTGAGGATAGTAACCAATGATCCTAAGAGTGGCATTTACCAGCTTTGAACAATTGTACAGCATTAAGTGGGGAAGAGGGCCATCAGTACACACAGGTTGGAAGTAGAGCCATTGGTGGTAGAGTAGAGGTTATGATTACAAAGGAATGAGGCCCAAGTGCACTAGACAGGGCCTAGAACAAAGGACAGAGTCATTATTAGAGGAGCTAAGAAAGGTGCTGTCTAAGCTACAAGTAATTTTTCTGATTGAGAGGGAAACAGAACCTGATAGAAGGGGCTTGATAATAATCTGGTGGGCTTTAGGCCTTGTAAGTTAAGAGACCCAGACCTATCTATCTCTTCACATGGGGTATATCCTAAGGGAGGTGTGAACCTCATAGGGGAAGGCCCTCTGTTGACTTTCATTACTTGGCTGGCCTGGGAGGAGAGCTGGGCAGGTAAATGCAGGGGGCATCTCTAACAAGAAATTTACAGTTCTGCCTGCAATGTTGCTGACCCTACTTGACCAAACCCTCAGCTGCAGTGGTCACTTTGGAAGGTGGGCTGAGTGAAGGGCTTTTGAGCTTAGAGCCAATAAGATCTGTGGCTCTGACCTGGGCATCCTTCCACTCCAGGGCAGGTCCATTTCCAGTGATCCAACTCTTGGCAGAGCTACCAGGGCTCTTCACAAGCTGACTTCTGCTGAAGCCCAGGCTTACCACATTGAAAGCCACTGCAGTGGACTGGCCTGTTGGGTCTCCTTGAGGGCAGATCACTGTACAGATCAGCCATTAATAGGCCTGCCACCCATTGCTTCTGATGCCGAGCTTTCTTTTCCTCCTGGTTTGTGTTAAAGCAGACCAGAGGATGCAAGTCAAGGGAGTGCCCAAGTCCCATCTCTAATCTTCTGCGGCCTGAACTACAAGTCTATAGTCACAGGCATGTTCTGCAGTAGTTTTTCTAAGGTAGACAATGCCCATGAGGAAAATTATATTCTCACTTGAAAACTTTCTTTCCCTTTGGTCTGAAAGGGAGGTTTTTTCTACTTACTGTATACTTCGCTGATGGCAAAGTGAATCTACTATGAGATTATTAGTTAAGTTCTTATTTTGGCTATGCTATTACAGAAAAATGTTGGCCATCTCTTTTATAAGGTCTAAAGATTTAATTGTGCATCCTACAGATTCCTTTATAATAGAATGTTTCCTACCTTGAAGAGAATAGAGAAATGAAAGAACAAGTTGGGCTTAGAATAGAGAAATGAGGGAGCAAGTCCTAGATCGCTTACTGACAATAGCAATATCACATGAATACTTAGCAAACCGTTTCAACCATTAGATAACAACTTAAGAAAACATTTACCAGAAGGTCCAATGCCTTCTATAAATTTTAAGAATCATGTATTTGAAAACACCTCTTAAATATCTAACATGGTGTAGTTTTTTTAGCCAGTAAACTTAAGCACAGCCATCTAAAATGTTTTTTCGTTTCTTTCTACCAACATGTATAAAACATATGATACAGAAATTCAGGTCACACCAATTAAAATGTATCTTTGATTGATTTTAGCAGCTTAAATTTATGGACAATCTTATCTATAAGCCATTTAAAATAAAACTCTTAATAAAATTTCCCCATGTGGACATACAATATGTACACACATATAACATAGCATAAGAGACCAATATAGCAATTTTAATAATAGCTTTTAAAATCTTTAACTCTTTTTCTAGATTGCCAATGGATTTGAATTGCTTTTTCTTTTTAGTAACCTCAGTTAACCATACTTTCTCTCAGTTGGTACTGTTAATACATTATTGGCTTCATCTGTTTACAGAGCCATCCCAAAGTACTGAATACAATAAAAGTGGCTGGAAAAAGTCCATAGGAACCTATAGGAGGACAGCTAAACACAGAACCAACAACGCTTTAGTTTTATGAGCAGCACATCATATATAACTATGGATGACAAAAGACTTTAAGTCGCCATGTTTAAAATGATAAACTCATCAACCAACAAGAGGCACTTGCTTACTTCACAGTATTTTTGAAAGCACCTGTAGGATTTTACAAGTATTTAACCCTTTAGGCCTCTGGGGCTTTCTCATTAAGATAACTATCATGTCAAGTAACACAAGATCATTAGACTTTTTAATTCTCAAACATTGGTATTAATAGCATTTTCCATTATAGAAACTTAAAGTCTGGTAGCTCATCCCATCCTGACAGTCCTTCTAATATAATCCAAATAGCCTGCTTAGTTGGTGTCTCTATAAGATGAGAGACATAGGTCCTTCGATTTTTTCAGTTGGGCCCAAACTGGAAAAACCAAAGTCCAGGATTTATTGGAAATTTTAGAGACCAGATTGTTTGAAACTTTGATTTTTTGAATGCCTGTCAAGAATGTCAAGAAGGCTCAAAATCCAAAATATCTGGTTGAAATAAGATTCCTTAAAATCATGACATAACATAGACCAAATTTGATCATTGTTACAAGATGACTATTCAAATCTTTGAAAAGAAGCACATATTTAAATAACCTTCTAAGTCTGATATTCTCTCTTCTGCTTTGCCCATTCTGTTTTTAAGGCTCTCTAATGTGTTTGTCATTTGATCTATTGAATTCTTCATTTCATTATGATTTCTCGTCACTATCACAGTTTCTTGTTCCACTAGTTGCTTCATTTCATTTTGATTCCTCCTTAATATTTCATTTTCACGAGAGAGATTTTCTATCTTGTCCATTAAGGATTTCTGTAGTTCAAGAATTTGTTTTTGAGAACTTCTTAATGTTCTTATCAATTTTTGAGATCTGCTTCTTGCATTTCTTCGATCTCATCGTCTTCATAATCTTGAATTGGGGTGTCTTTTTCATTTGGGGGTGTCATAGTGTCTTCCTTGTTCTCGTTAGCTTGGTTTTTGTGTTTGTTGTTTGGCATGTTGGAGATATTTGGTTTCTTCACTGTGGTGTTTTTTCTTGTTACACTATGGCTCTATATTAAGTGGACTGTCTTCTTTCAGTGGAGTCTTAGAGGCTTGAGATGAGTGTGGACTGAGAGCTGTGTTTGGTTCCTCAGGCTTGAGGGTGTGTCAAAGATGACACTCCCAGGTTAGGTGTGGTAAATGTCTCTTTCTTTTTTTGATTCAAAAGGGAAGTAATTCTGCACAGCTGAACGTAATTGGAGGTAGTTAGCAGGCAAATGATATACCCACAGGAGCCAGAGATCAGAAGCTCTTTCCCAAGGACCACACAGGAAATCTGTGCTGCCCTCAGTGTGGGCTCCAATTCTCCTGCAGTCTCCCACTGGGTTGCCAAGTTAGATCCTAACCTCCTGTTATTTCACCCCTCCCCCCAGAGTCAGGTGTTTCTGCTAGGCTCAGGGCCGGTGCAGACCTGAGGTTGCACTGCTTATGACGTATGTCCAAAATGGCGCCTGCTCTGTCTTGCTCACCTTTGAGAGGTGAGCGGAGAGAGAGAAACTTGTGTCCGTATCGGTCACTTTTTTTATTTGTTTCCTCTCTCTCTTCTCGTTAGCCTGGTGAATTTTTCCCCACGGAGTTTCAAGCCTCGTTCCCTCTAGCCTCCTCTTTCCACTTGCCCGCTGGTGACTCGTGCTATTGAGGTTCGCCTCACCTCACGTTCCAGCGCTGGTGTGTTGAGTCTGCCACTGGTGTCCCGAACTTGGGCTCCCACGCTCTCCACGCAGGTACACTGTGAATCACTAGTTCCGGAACTGTTTCCTCTGCTGTTTCATCCCCTACACTTCCTTGACCCTGCAGTATCTCCACTTATTTTAAACTGTCTCTCCCCCGGACTAATAGTGTGCTCGCTGCCTATTCCGCCATCATGCCGCTCTCCTAATTTCCTATCTGGACTTAATTCTTTAGAATGTTGTTTATTGGGGAACATTTTATTTTGAGCTTGGATACAGTATTTGGTTCCACATGGAGACACAAGCTGAACATATTCGTATTTTCTAGGGAGAAAGCTAGAGGAACTGTGGCAAACAAACATGATATTTCTGTTTGTATCTATGAGATTATATGCACTTGCATAAGAAAAGACTTTGCTATTCTCCAAAACCATTTTTACTGTGATTTTCTCGGTCCATTGCATACGAATTCCACACCAGTTTGTCCGGATATCACTGGATGAAACCGGAAATATCTGGTTTTGTTTTGGCTAACGCAATTCCAAATATTACTCCAGCCACTGTGTTTGTTTTTTTCTGGATATTATCAACGGACTTTATTGTTTGGAATGTTGTTTTATCGGGGAACATTATATTTTGAGGTTGGATACAGTAATTAGTTGCACATGGAGACACCATCTCTACACATTCGTATTTTCTAGGGAGAAAGCTAGAGGAACTGCGACAAACAAACATGATATTTCTGTTTGTATAGATGACATTTTATGCACTTGCCTAACGAAAAGACTTTGCTATTCTCCAAAGCCATTTGTACTGTGATTTTCTCGGTCCATTGCACACGAATTCCACACCCGTTTTTCCGGATATGACTGGGAGAAACCGGAAATATCTGGTTTTGTTTTATCCAAATCAATCCCAAATATTGCCCCAGCCACTTTGGCTAACTCAATCCGAAATATTGTGAAAGTTACTTTTTTTGAGTGTTTTCTGGACATTGTCAATGCACTTTATTGTTTTGAATATTTTTATCAGGGAACATTTAATTTTGTACTGTAGAAACAATAGTTGGTTCCACATGGAGACACTAGCTCTACACATTCATATTTTCTAGGGAGACTGCTAGAGGAACTGCGGCAAATAAGCATGATATTTCTGTTTGTATAGATGACATTTTATACACTTGCCTAAGGAAAAGACTTTGCTTTTCTCCAAAATGATTTTTCTGTGATTTTCACGGTACACTTCAAATGAATTTCACACCAGTTTGTCTGGATATGACAGGATGAAACCGAAAATATCCGGTTTTGTTTTGGTTAATTCAATCCGAATTATTGTGAAAGCCTCTGTGTTTGTGTTTTCTGGAAATTATCAATGGATATTATTTTTTGAATGCTTTTTTATCGGGGAACTTTTTATTTTGAGCTTGGATACAGTAATTGGTTCCACATGGAGACACCAGCTGAACATATTCGTATTTTCTAGGGAGAAAGCTAGAGGAACTGCGGCAAACAAACATGATCTTTCAGTTTGTATAGATGACATTTTATGCACTTGCCTAACGAAAAGACTTTGCTTTCTCCAAAACCATTTTTACTGTTATTTTCTCGGTCCATTGCATACGAATTCCACACCAAGTTGTCCGGATGACTGGCTGAAAACAGAAATATCCAATGGTGTTTTGTCTAACACAATCCGAAATGTTGTGAAATCCATGTGTTTGTGTTTTCTGGATATTATTGATGGACTATATTGTTTTTAATGGTTTTATCAGGGAACATTTAATTTTGTACCATTGAAACTCTAATTGGTTCATCATGGGGACACCAGCTCTACACATTCATATTTTGTAGAGAGAAAGCTAGAGGAACTGCGACAAACAAACATTATATTTCTGTTTCTATAGATGACATTTTATGCACTTGCCTAACGAAAAGACTTTGCATTTCTCCAAAACAATTTTTACTGTGTTTTTTTGGTTCAATGCATATGAATTCCACACCACTTTGTCCGGATATGACTGGATGAAAACAGAAATATCTGGTTGTGTTTTGTCTAACTCAATCCGAAATATTGTGAAAGCCTCTGTGTTTGTGTTTTCTGGATATTATCAATGGACTTTACTGTTTTGAATGTTTTTATCAGGGAACATTTAATTTTTTGCTTGGAATCACTAATTGGTTCCATATGGAGACACCAGCTGAACATATTCCTATTTTCTAGGGAGAAAGCTAGAGGAACTGCGGCAAACAAACATGATATTTCTGTTTGTATAGATGACATTTGATGCACTTGCCTAACGAAAAGACTTTGCTATTCTCCAAAACCATTTTTACTGTGATTTTCTCGGTCCATTGCACACGAATTCCACACCAGTTTTTCCGGATATGACTGGGAGAAACCGGAAATATCTGGTTTTGTTTTGGCTAAATCAATCCCAAATATTGCCCCAGCCACTTTGGTTAACTCAATCCGAAATATTGTGGAAGTTTCTTTTTTGAGTGTTTTCTGGACTTTTTGATGCACTTTATTGTTTTGAATATTTTTATCAGGGAACATTTAATTTTGTACCGTAGAAACACTAATTGGTTCCACATGGAGACACTAGCTCTACACATTTATATTTTCTAGGGAGACTGCTAGAGGAACTGCGGTAAATAAGCATGGTATTTTTGTTTGTATAGATGACATTTTAAACACTTGCCTAAGGAAAAGACTTTGCTTTTCTCCAAAATGATTTTTCTGTGATTTTCACGGTACACTTCAAATGAATTTCACACCAGTTTGTCCGGATATGACAGGATGAAACCGAATATATCCGGTTTTGTTTTGGTTAACTCAATCCGAATTATTGTGAAAGCCTCTGTGTTTGTGTTTTCTGGAAATTATCAACGGACATTATTTTTTTGAATGCTTTTTTATCGGCGAACTTTTTATTTTGAGCTTGGATACAGTAATTGGTTCCACATGGAGACACCAGCTGAACATATTCGTATTTTCTAGGGAGAAAGCTAGAGGAACTGTGACAGACAAACATGATATTTCTCTTTGTATAGATGACATTTTATGCCCTTGCCTAACGAAAAGACTTTGCTTTTCTCCAAACCCATTTTTACTGTGATTTTTTTTTGGTTCATTGCATATGAATTCCACACCACTTTGTCCAGATATGACTGTATGAAAACAGAAATATCCAGTTGTGTTTTGGCTAACTCAATCTGAAATATTGTGAGTTTCTGTTTTTGTGTTTTCTGGATATTATCGATGAACTTTATTGTTTTGAATGTTTTTATCAGGCAACATTTAATTTTGTGCCGTAGAAACACTAATTGGTTCACCATGGGGACACAAGCTCTACACATTCATATTTTCTAGGGAAACTGCTAGAGGAACTACGCAAACAAACATGATATTTCAGATTGTGTAGTTGACATTTTATACACTTGCCTAATAAAAAGACTTTGCTTTTCTCCAAAACCATTTTTACTGTGATTTTGTTGGTTCATTGCATACGAATTCTTCACCACTTTGTCCGGATATGACTGGATGAAACCAGAAATATCCGTTTGTGTTTTGGCTAACTTAATCCGAAATATTGTGAAAGCCTCTGTGTTTGTGTTTTCAGGATATTATCGATGGACTTTATAGTTTTGAATGTATTTATAAGGGAACATTAATATTTTACTGTAGAAACACTAATTGGTTCATTATGGGGACACCAGCTCTACACATTCATATTTTCTAGGGAGACTGCTAGGGGAACTACGCCAAAAAACATGATATTTCTGTTTGTATAGATGACATTTTATGTACTTGCCTAACGAAAAGACTTTGCTTTTCTCCAATACCATTTTTCTGTGATTTTCTCGATACACTTCATAAGAATTGCACACAAGTTTGTCTGCATATGACTGGATAAAACCGGAAATATCCGCTTGTGTTTTGGCTAACTCAATCCCAAATATTGCTACAACCTCTGTGTTTGTGTTTTCTGGATGTTATCAACGGACTTAAGTTTTTTAATGTTTTTTTTTTGGTGAGGGAACATTTTATTTTGAACTTGGATACAGTAATTCTTTCCACATGGAGACACCAGCTGAACATATTCGTATTTTCCAGGCAGAAAGCTAAAGGAACAGTGGCAAACAAACATGATATTTCTGTTTGTATCTATGAAATTTTATGCACTTGCCTGACGAAAAGACTTTGCTTTTCTCCAAAACCATTTTTACTGTGATTTTCTCGGTCCATTGCATACGAATTCCACACCAGTTTGTCCATATTTGACTGGAAGAAACCGGAAGTATCGTGTTTTGTTTTGGCTAACTCAAGATAACCCAGATATTGGTACAACTACTGTGTTTGTGTTTTCTGGATGTTATCAACGGACTTTAGGTTTTTTAATGTTTTTTTTGGGTGGGGGAACATTTTATTTTGAGCTTGCATACAGTAATTCGTTCCACATGGAGACACCAGGTCTACACATTCGTATTTTCTAGGGAGAAAGGTAGAGGAACTGCGACAAACAAACATGATATTTCTGTTTGTATAGATGACATTTTATGCACTTGCCTAACGAAAAGACTTTGCTTTTCTCCAAAACCATTTTTACTGTGATTTTCTCAGTACAGTGCATACGAATTCCACACCACTTTTTCCGGATATGACTGGATGAAAACAGAAATACCCGGTTGTGTTTTGGCTACCTCAATCTGAAATATTGTGAAAGCCTCTGTGTTTGTTTTCTGGATATTATTGATGGACTTTATTGTTTTGAATATTTTTATCAGGGAACACTTAATATTGTACCGTTGAAACACTAATTGGTTCATCATGGGGACACCAGCTCTACACATTCGTATTTTGTAGGGAGAAACCTAGAGGAACTGCCACAAACAAACATGATATTTCTGTTTGTATAGATGATATTTTATGCACTTGCCTAACGAAAAACTTTTCTATTCTCCAAAACTTTTTTTACTGTGATTTTCTCAGTCCATTGCATATGAATTCCACACGAGTTTGTCAGGGTATGGCTGGAAGAAACCGGAAATATCCGGTATTGTTTCGGCTAACTCAATCCCAGATATTGCTACAGCCTCTGTGTTTGTGTATTCCTGATATTATCCACGGACTTTATTGTTTTGAATGCTTTTTATCAGGGAACATTTAATTTTGTACCATTGAAATACAAATTGGTTCAACATGGGGACACCAGCTCTACACATTCGTATTTTCTAGGGAGAAAGCTAGAGGAACTGCGGCAAACAAAAATGATATTTCTGTTTGTATAGATGACATTTTATGCACTTGCCTAACGAAAAGACTTTGCTTTTCCCCAAAACCATTTTTACTGTGAATATCTCAGTCCATTGCTCACGAATTCCACACAAGTTTGTCCGGATATGACTGGAAGGAACTGGAAATATCTGGTTTTGTTTTGGCTAACTCAATCCCAGATATTGCTACAGCCTCTGTTTGTGTATTCCTGATATTATCCACGGACTTTATTGTTTTGAATGTTTTTTATCAGGGAACTCTTAATTTTGTGCTTGTAATCACTAATTGTTTCCACATGGAGACACCAGCTCTACACATTTGTATTTTCTAGGGAGAAAGCTAGAGGAACTGCGGCAAACAAACATGATATTTCTGTTTGTATAGATGACATTTGATGCACTTGCCTAACGAAAAGACTTTGCTATTCTCCAAAACCATTTTTACTGTGATTTTCTCGGTCCATTGCACACGAATTCCAGACCAGTTTGTCCGGATAAAACTGGATGAAACCGGAAATATCTGGTTGTGTTTTGGCTAACTCAATCCCAATTATTACTCCAGCCTCTGTGTTTGCTTTTTATGGATATTATCAACGGACTTTAATGTTTTGAATGTTTTTTTTTATCGGGGAACATTTTATTTTGAGCTTTGATACAGTAATTCGTTCCACATGGAGACACCAGTTGAGCATATTCGTATTTTCCAGGGAGAAAGCTAGAGGAACTGCAGCAAACAAACATGATATTTCTGTTTGTATCGGTGACATTTTATGCACTTTCCTAATGAAAAGACTTTGCTTTTCTCCAAAACCATTTTTACTGTTATTTTCTCGGTCCATTGCATACGAATTTTACACCACTTTCTTCCGGATATGGCAGGATGAAACCAAAAATATACGGTTGTGTTTTTGCTAACTCAATCCGAAATATTGTGAAAGCCTCTGTGTTTTTGTTTTCTGTATATTATCAACGGACTTTAGTTTTTTGAATGTTTTTTATCGGGGAACATTTTATTTTGATCTTGGATACAGTAATTGGTTAAACATGGAGACACCAGCTGAACATATTCGTATTTTCTAGGGAGAAAGCTAGAGGAACTGCGACAATCAAACATGATATTTCTGTTTGTATTGATGACATTTTATGCACTTGCCTAATGAAAAGACTTTGCTTTCTCCAAAACCATTTTTACTGTGATTTTCTCGGTGCATTGCATATGAATTCCACACCACTTTGTCCGGATATGACTGGATGAAACCAGAAATATCCGGCTGTGTTTTGGCTAACTCAATCCGAAATATGCTACAGACTCTGTGTTTGTGTATTCCTGATATTATCCACGGACTTTATTGTTTTGAATTTTTTTTTATCAGGGAACATTTAATTTTCTGCTTGGAAACACTAATTGGTTCCACATGGAGACACCAGCTCTACACATTCGTATTTTCTAGGGAGAAAGCTAAAAGAACTGCAGCAAACAAAAATGATATTTCTGTTTGTATAGATGACATTTTATGCACTTGCCTAACGAAAAGACTTTGCTTTTCTTGAAACCATATTTACTGTGATTTTCTCGGTCCATTGCATATGAATTCCACACCACTTTGTTCGTATATGACTGGATGAAACCGGAAATATCTGGTTTTGTTTTGGCTAACTCAATCCCAGATATTGCTACAGCCTCTGTGTTTGTTTTTTCCGGATATTATCCACAGACTTTATTGTTTGGAATGTTTTTTATCGGGGAACATTTTATTTTTAGCTTGGATATAGTGTAAGACCCCTTAAGCAGGTGTCCCACAATCCGGACCCCCAGAAACACAGACTCCACTCCAATCGCTGCAAGCGCAAGAGGAAGTTTATTGCATTTGCAAATGGGCCGTCTCAATAGCACACTCTAGTGTCGTGCAGAGAGAGCGGCCCCGATCATCAATTTCACAGAGTATTTAAGGCTTAAAACCACAACATTAGCATATTTCCACCATATTACAATTTCATTTGGTAACCTAAAGGATTACAGGGTAAAAGGGGGTTTCCAGGGTAAGAGGGAAGAAGTTACATGCTGTACGTGCCTTGTGGTTTTCATTTTTAGCTTGAGCAAGCAAGGGCAGGGGTCGTAACCCTGGTAACAGGATATAGGTTGGGTACATTTTCTGTTAACTTCTGCCTTTACAGTTCCTAAAAACGGTTACATATTGTAAGCTCAGCAATTACATTTTTTTTGCAAGCTTATTAGCCAATTTATACAGAAGCAGAACAATATGCAGTTAGCTCAAGCAACTCCATTTTAAGCCTGTTCAGAGCAGCTTTATTCTAAACCTACCTAATTCTTTCATTCCCCCCTTTTCTTTTTGGCAAATTTTAATCTTAAAATTTAAGGGACTACTCTTAACCCCTGTCTCTGTTATTGTTGTATTATTTTTTTTTTAAGGTTTGATTGGCCTGTCACTTACACATAAGCTCATAACTGACTTCCTGTCTAACATTTCCCCTTAAGAGGAATACCCAAAATTTTTCGGGATTATGGATGGAGTTCCGTCTTCTGTAACTTCTTCAAAGCTGGCATGTGGGCGTTGAGGGAGATTTGGGTATTTCCTCTTGCTATCTGTCTTATGGTATGTGACAGTAGCCTTAGAAGCACTGTGCTGTTCGATCCAGGGGGCTGCTCAGGTCGTCCAGTGGGATGGGCTGGAAGCTAGCTTTATCTGACAACAACTTGGAGTTTAACAGCTCTTAATCTACTAGAGACGAAACGAACAAGGGCATTAAAAACACACAGTCCAAAAAGAAGCAGTAAGATTACAGAAGTTATTGGGCCGAGGAGAGGAAATAGCCAAGATTTCCATGACCAGATGTTAGGCCAGAAATCCCAGTCCTGCTTGGCCTGGCCCTGGAGCTGTTTGGAATTGCCCAGGAAAAGTACAAATTTGGGTTTGTACCTGTCCAGTTGAATTGACCCAGAAACAACATTTTTACTAAAGCATGGCACACATTTTTATACTTGATGTTTTTATATAGCCTGGTTGGCTCTTTTTACCTTACCAAAAGACTGAGGTCCCCATGTTGAGTAAAGATGCCTTAAAAATTTCTTGTATGATAGAGCTGTTTTTATGAACCAAACTTTATTTGCATTAGTTAGGGGGCTGTCTTTTAGGACCTTTTCGCTGGCATAGATCAAGTCTATAGGCTCAGTACAGGAGTGGAGGGGACCACTTTCCCCTGGAACTGTCATTAAAGTAACTGGGTTTATGTTTTATTTTTACCTGAGGGTTTTTGAGAAGGAGGACCTGATATTTTAAACTAGTAATATATTTTAAGATTTACGACTTATTGTTATAACAGAAAATTAAACTTTAACTTTAGGTTAATGTAATTTTGGCATTAGCACTTAACTTGAACAGTTTTAAAGTTGTAAACCTTTTAAAGCTTTTACTTTTATAAGAATACATGTTAATAAACTGAAACAGTCTGTTTTATGCTCTTAAATAACATAAAAATAACTTTTTTTTATACAGCAAACATGGACACAACTTTAACCCCAACAAATGAGCTACCAAGCGAACTAAAGGGCTTTGTCATTAATTTAATTTATTTTTGATAAACCGGAAACACCAAACCAGCTCCAAAACCAAAAATAACATAATTAAGGATCCTATAATGGGGAAAATTAGGTTTAAGAGGCGGCTTCCTGCACCCGGCCATAAAGCAGAAGTCGAGCAGCAAGGACTCACAGGTTCCTCTGTCGTCAGAGAGGGTGGAGAGGTCGGGGCTGGGGTGCGAGAGGTCAGGGGTTGGCCCTTGGATCTTGGGAGTGTAACCCTAGGCACAGGCCTCTGAACAGGCCCCCGCACAGGCCTCTGCACAGGCCTCTGATCTGTTAATACTTTATTTGGTCCATCCGATTTGGTCATGACAGTAATTGTCCGGCTTAAGGCAAACAGGGCAAAGGGGTCTTTGGCCGGTCTGTACAAGTATATGCCCCATGACTTAGGCCCGACCCATTTATCCTGTTTTCCCCTATCTGTAAAGCGAAGAATCTGGAGGTGGTATCTACCCTGCGTCCCATTTATACAAGTACTGCAATCTCTACCCCCACAGTTGTTAAATGATATGCCTGGAGCCGCCCCGACAGTAATCAGGTCCCATGAAGATGAGGGTTTCCAATATACACTTCCAGTGGTTTCACAGCCCCATTTTTCACAGTACCCTACTTCGGGGCCCCCACAGCCTGGAAGGGATTTTCCATTCTTTCCCCCGGGACAGACATAGGTTCCTCCCCTCCCAACACATACATCATCAGCATCAAAAAGTTGGCAAAGGTCAAAATACAAATCAGGAAAATAATCACTAAGAACATTAAAGCCAGAGGTGCTATTAACAGTTGCCCCGGTTCTCAAGTTACTAAGCTGCCAAGTAATATGATAAGGGATATGGGGACTTGAATTTACTGCAATCATGCTAAAAAAGAATGTTAAGAGCGAAATAGTCTTACCTTGAGGGGGTTTTGAGTGCGTTGTAGTATCCATTTCGATGTCGGTTCGTCGGCAGGGCTACCAGTCCCTTGACTCTGTTCAGCTGCTGCCCTCTTGACGTGTGACACGTGAATTTAGGCGGCGATCCCGTCTACCATTATCGCTGTTGGTGCAGTTAATAGTACTGTGTGAGGTCCTTTTTAATGCGGCTCAAGAGTCTTGGTCTGGTGCCTGTGAACATAAACGGTATCCCCAGCCTAAAACAAATGTGGGGGCACGGGGCCTTTGGACTGATATGCGGCAGCCAGCTGCTTTTCTATGTATTTATAAATTAGCTGCAAGGCACAAAAGCAAATCTGTAGGGTAGGGAAAGTTGTAAAAGAGTAGCAGCATATAAAAGATATGTAGTGTTATAAAAATATGTAGCAGCAAGTTAACCCAGTCTCTAGTGCCAGTCTTCACTATTAATTTAGTCTTTTTAATTGTTTTGTTTATACGTTTTACCTGACCCAAACTCTGGGGTCTATATGCACAATGTAATTTTTAATTAATCCCCAGCCTCTTGTTTTTCAACTGACTTACCCGGAAGACGAAGGCAGGTCCGATATCTGACCTTAATACCTTAGGTAGACCAAGCCGCGGGCCAGCCAGAAAGGGGTGTTCACAAACACTAACAGGCGCTTTAGCCCACGCCTGCCAGGACAAATCTCGGTGAGGTTTAATTAGTTTTTGGTTTAGCTCCCCGTTTTTGGAGTATTTGGGCTCCCTCCAGGTGGAGGGCTGGTTACTGCCCTATGAAGGGCTTGATATTTTTGGCGTTGACCATCATTAATTTTGATAAGGGTGGTGGTGTTATCTTTACACCTGTTGTAACTCCCTTTTTATTTAATTGAGAATGGCCTCTGTCTTAGGTTGCCCTCAGTCATCACTGCCCTTACCCGTCATCAGCAACTCTGGCAGCTTGGCCTAGAGCCCTGTCTTAGGTTGGTGCAGGATGCTGAGTGACTTACCCGTCTTTGAGTACCATTTCAGTCCAACATTAGGTGAGAGATAAAATATACAATTAAATATTAATTATTTTAAAACGTACCTTAGCCGAATTGATAGGGTGTCTCCCTGCCCCTCTGAAACCTGTTAGTCAAAGTCTGGTGATAGAGATGGAGTCGTTTCCTACCGGCTGTCGTTTTTATTTGGACAGTCTTTATACCAATGTCCTTTTTTTTTGCAGGACGCACATTGGTCTCGATCTAGCCGCGGTCTATTATTGTTTTTTGGAACGCTCTTTTGAGCTTTTATGAGGTCTTGTTGCCTTTTTTCCGTGGCTAGGAGGACCTGTAGAAGCTTTTCTTCCATGGTTAGGAAGACCTGGAAAAGCTGCCAATAATCATCCCAGGTTAGTTGGTGGTTTATGGATTTAATTAACTCTGTTAGAACCTGTGGGTCTGGAAAAGAAGTTGGGTTCCAATCATACAATTTCGAAACTATCGCGGATAGTGGCGGAGTGGGTTTAGGGCCCGACTCCGCCGCCCGGGTGGTTGTTGGTCTTAAGGCGGTGGCAGGGGCAGCGGGATCGAGCTCCGCCATCACCCTGTTGGAGGAAAAAGAAGGTTTCACCCATTTTGGGGGATTTTTCGCTTGGTTCCGCGCCTCCACGGACAAGTTTTGGGCTCGTTCTCGGACCTCTTTCCAATAATCTAAAGTGAGGCTTAAAGATGTAATTAATACCTGTTTTATATTGGGGAAGAAAAAGTAAATCATAACCATAACACAGAACGTAATTCCAAAACACACAAAACACACAATCATACTGCGCGCGACAATGGAACGAGACAAAACTGAAACCAGAACTTCAGATGGGAGCGGCAGCCTGACAGGCAGGCTCTCCCGAAGAAGGAGGGAGACAAAATCCTCCCCCTCTTCCTCACCAGGTGGGGGCGGCTGTCTCACCCAGCCTCCCCCAGAACACCACTGGAGCGTCCTCCAGGGCTTGAGCCAGGGAGGTCCGGACACGTCTGTCCCCTCCTACTGGCTCACTACAGATACAGGTCCTGCACAGGCACAATTTCAAAAGGGCGCCTACAGAAACAACATAAACACCGGTACGCCAGGCGCCCCGGGGAGATGGACAGTGGAACACCGCCCGTAAACACAAACACCAGTAGGACAATGAAACACACAAAAAATACACGGAACAGAAGAGACTTACCTCCGATTGGAAGATGGAGCGTGGGTCTGGGGTCTCGAATCCCGGACGAGCCCCCAAGAAATGTAAGACCCCTTAAGCAGGTGTCCCACAATCCGGACCCCCAGAAACACAGACTCCACTCCAATCGCTGCAAGCGCAAGAGGAAGTTTATTGCATTTGCAAATGGGCCGTCTCAATAGCACACTCTAGTGTCGTGCAGAGAGAGCGGCCCCGATCATCAATTTCACAGAGTATTTAAGGCTTAAAACCACAACATTAGCATATTTCCACCATATTACAATTTCATTTGGTAACCTAAAGGATTACAGGGTAAAAGGGGGTTTCCAGGGTAAGAGGGAAGAAGTTACATGCTGTACGTGCCTTGTGGTTTTCATTTTTAGCTTGAGCAAGCAAGGGCAGGGGTCGTAACCCTGGTAACAGGATATAGGTTGGGTACATTTTCTGTTAACTTCTGCCTTTACAGTTCCTAAAAACGGTTACATATTGTAAGCTCAGCAATTACATTTTTTTTGCAAGCTTATTAGCCAATTTATACAGAAGCAGAACAATATGCAGTTAGCTCAAGCAACTCCATTTTAAGCCTGTCCAGAGCAGCTTTATTCTAAACCTACCTAATTCTTTCATTCCCCCCTTTTCTTTTTGGCAAATTTTAATCTTAAAATTTAAGGGACTACTCTTAACCCCTGTCTCTGTTATTGTTGTATTATTTTTTTTTTAAGGTTTGATTGGCCTGTCACTTACACATAAGCTCATAACTGACTTCCTGTCTAACATTTCCCCTTAAGAGGAATACCCAAAATTTTTCGGGATTATGGATGGAGTTCCGTCTTCTGTAACTTCTTCAAAGCTGGCATGTGGGCGTTGAGGGAGATTTGGGTATTTCCTCTTGCTATCTGTCTTATGGTATGTGACAGTAGCCTTAGAAGCACTGTGCTGTTCGATCCAGGGGGCTGCTCAGGTCGTCCAGTGGGATGGGCTGGAAGCTAGCTTTATCTGACAACAACTTGGAGTTTAACAGCTCTTAATCTACTAGAGACGAAACGAACAAGGGCATTAAAAACACACAGTCCAAAAAGAAGCAGTAAGATTACAGAAGTTATTGGGCCGAGGAGAGGAAATAGCCAAGATTTCCATGACCAGATGTTAGGCCAGAAATCCCAGTCCTGCTTGGCCTGGCCCTGGAGCTGTTTGGAATTGCCCAGGAAAAGTACAAATTTGGGTTTGTACCTGTCCAGTTGAATTGACCCAGAAACAACATTTTTACTAAAGCATGGCACACATTTTTATACTTGATGTTTTTATATAGCCTGGTTGGCTCTTTTTACCTTACCAAAAGACTGAGGTCCCCATGTTGAGTAAAGATGCCTTAAAAATTTCTTGTATGATAGAGCTGTTTTTATGAACCAAACTTTATTTGCATTAGTTAGGGGGCTGTCTTTTAGGACCTTTTCGCTGGCATAGATCAAGTCTATAGGCTCAGTACAGGAGTGGAGGGGACCACTTTCCCCTGGAACTGTCATTAAAGTAACTGGGTTTATGTTTTATTTTTACCTGAGGGTTTTTGAGAAGGAGGACCTGATATTTTAAACTAGTTTTATTTTAAACCATTTCTACTGTGATTTTCTCGGTCCACTGCATACGAATTCCACACCACTTTGTCCAGATATGACTGGATGTACCCGGAAATATATGGTTTTGTTTTGGCTAACTCAACCCAGATATTTTTACAGCCTCTGTGTTTGTGTATTCCAGATATTATCCACAGACTTTATTGTTTTGAATGTTTTTTATCAGGGAACATTTAATTTTCTGCTTGGAAACACTAATTGGTCCACATGGAAACACCAGTTCTACACATTCGTATGTTCTAGGGAGAAAGCTTGAGGAACTGCGGCAAACAAACATGATATTTCTGTTTGTATAGATGACATTTGATGCACTTGCCTAACGAAAAGACTTTGCTTTTCTCCAAAACCATTTGCACTGTGATTTTCTCGGTCCATTGCATACGAATTCCACACCAGTTTGTCCGGATATGACTGTAGGAAACCAGAAATATCCGGTTGTGTTTTGGGTAATTCAATCCGAAATATTGCTACAGACTCTGGGTTTGTGTTTTCTAGATGTTATCGATGGACTTATTGTTTTGATTGTTTTTTATCAGGGAACATTTAATTTTCTGCTTGGAAACACTAATTATTTCCACATGGAGACACCAGCTCTACACATTCCTATTTTCTAGGGAGAAAGCTAGAGGAACTGCGGCAAACAAACATGATATTTCTGTTTGTATAGATGACATTTTATGCACTTGCCTAACGAAAAGACTTTGCTTTTCTCCAAAACCATTTCTACTGTGATTTTCTCGGTCCATTGCATACAAATTCCACACCAGTTTGTCCAGATATGACTGGATGATACCGGAAATATCTGGTTTTGTTTTGGCTAACTCAATCCCAGATATTGTTACCGCCTCTGTTTTTGTGTATTCCAGACATTATCGATGAACTTTATTGTTTTGAATGTTTTTTATCAGGGAACATTTAATTTTCTGCTTGGAAACACTAATTGGTTCCACATGGAGACACCAGCTCTAGACATTCATGTTTTCTAGGGAGAAAGCTAGAGGAACTGCGGCAAACAAACATGATATTTCTGTTTGTATAGATGACATTTGATGCACTTGCCTAACGAAAAGACTTTGCTTTTCTCCAAAACCATTTTTACTGTGATTTTTTCGGTACATTGCATACGAATTCCACACCAGTTTGTCCGGATATGACTGAATGAAACCGGAAATATCTGGTTTTCTTTTGGCTAACTCAATCCCAGATATTGTTACCGCCTCTGTGTTTGTGTATCCCTGATATTATCCACGGACGTTATTGCTTTGAATGTTTTTTTTTTCAGGAAATATTTAATTTTCTGCTTGGAAACACTAATTGGTTCCACATGGAGACACCAGCTCTACACATTCGTATTTTCTAGGGAGAAACCTAGAGGAACTGCGGCAAACAATCATGATATATCTGTTTGTATAGATGACATTTGATCCACTTGCCTAACAAAAAGACTTTGCTTATCTCCAAAACCATTTTTAATGTTATTTTCTCGGTGCATTGCATAAGAATTCCACACCAGTTTTTCCGGATATGACTGGATGAAACCGGAAATATGCGGTTGATTTTTACCTAACTCAATCCCAGATATTGTTACCGCCTCTGTGTTTGTGTATCCCTGATATTATCCACGGACTTTATTGTTTTTAATGTTTTTTTTCAGGAAATATTTAATTTTCTGCTTGGAAACACTAATTCTTTCCACATGGAGACACCAGTTCTACACATTCGTATGTTCTAGGGAGAAACTTGAGGAACTGCGGGAAACAAACATGATATTTCTGTTTGTATAGATGACATTTGATGCACTTGCCTAACGAAAAGACTTTGCTTTTCTCCAAAACCATTTGCACTGTGATTTTCTCGGTCCATTGCATACGAATTTCACACCAGTTTGTCCGGATATGACTGTAGGAAACCAGAAATATCCGGTTGTGTTATGGGTAATTCAATCCGAAATATTGCTACAGACTCTGGGTTTGTGTTGTCTGGATATTATCGATGGACTTATTCTTTTGAATGTTTTTATCAGGGAATATTTAATTTTGTACCGTTGAAACACTCATTGTTTCCACATGGAGACACCAGCTCTACACATTCGTATTTTCTAGAAAAAAAGCTAGAGGAACTGCGGCAAACAAACATGATATTTCTGTTTGTATAGATGACATTTGATGCACTTGCCTAACGAAGAGACTTTGCTTTTCTCCAAAACCATTTCTACTGTGATTTTCTCGGTCCATTGCATACAAATTCCACACCAGTTTCTCCGGATATGACTGGATGAAACCGGAAATATCCGGTTGATTTTTGCCTAACTCAATCCCAGGTATTGCTACCTCCTCTGTGTTTGTTTATTCCTGATATTATCCACGGACTTTATTGTTTTGAATGTTTTTTTTCAGGAAACATTTAATTTTCTGCTTGGAAACACTAATTGTTTCCACATGGACACACCAGCTCTACACATTCCTATTTTCTAGGGAGAAAGCTAGAGGAAATGCGGCAAACAAATATGATTTTTCTGTTTGTATAGATGACATTTGATGCACTTGCCTAACGAAAAGACTTTGCTTTTCTCCAAAACCATTTGTACTGTGATTTTCTTAGTCCATTGCATACGAATTCCACACAAGTTTGCCTGGATATGACTGTAGGAAACCAGAAATATGCGGTTGTGTTTTGGGTAACTCAATCCGAAATATTGCTACAGAGTCTGTGTTTGAGTTTTCTGGATATTATCGATTGAATTATAGTTTTGAATGTTTTTATCAGGAAATATTTAATTTTCTGCTTGGAAACACTAATTGGTTCCACATGGAGACACCAGCTCTACACATTCGTATTTTCTAGGAAGTAAGGTAGAGGAACTTCCGCAAACAAACATGATATATCTGTTTGTATAGATGACATTTGATGCACTTGCCTAACGAAAAGCCTTTGCTTTTCTCCAAAACCATTGTTACTGTGATTTTTTCGGTCCATTGCATATGAATTCCACACCAGTTTGTCCGGATATGACTGGATGAAACCAGAAATCTCCGGTTTTGTTTTGGCTAACTCAATCCCAGATATTGTTACCGCCTCTGTGTTTGTGTATTCCAGATATTATCCACAGACTTTATTGTTTAGAATGTTTTTTATCAGGGAACATTTAATTTTCTGCTTGGAAACACTAATTGGTTCCACATGGAGACACCAGCTCTACACATTCGTATTTTTTAGGGAGAAAGCTAGAGGAACTGTGGCAAACAAACATGATCTTTCTGTTTGTATAGATGACATTTGATGCATTTGCCTAACGAAAAGACCTTGCTTTTCTCCAAAAAAATTTCTACTGTGATTTTCTCGGTCCATTGCATACGAATTCCACACCATTTTCTCCGGTTATGACTGGATGAAACCGGGAATATCCGGTTGATTTTTGCCTAACTCAATCCCAGATATTGTTACCGACTCTGTGTTTGTTTATTCCTGATATTATCCACGGAGTTTATTGTTTTGAATGTTTTTTATCGGGGAACATTTAATTTTCTGCCGTTGAAACACTAATTCTTTCCACATGGAGACACCAGCTCTACACATTCGTATTTACTAGGAAGAAATCTAGAGGAACTGTGGCAAACAAACATGATATTTCTGTTTGTATAGATGACATTTGATGCACTTGCCTAATGAAAAGACTTTGCTTTTCTCCAAAACCATTTCTACTGTGATTTTCTTGGTCCATTGCATACAAATTCCACACCAGTTTGTCCGGATATGACTGGATGAAACCGGAAATATCCCGTTGATTTTTGCCTAACTCAATTCCAGATATTGTTACCGCCTCCGTGTTTGTTTATTCCTGATATTATCCACGGACTTTATTGTTTTCAATGTTTTTTTTTCAGGAAACATTTAATTTTCTGCTTGGAAACAGTAATTGGTTCCACATGGAGACTCCAGCTCTACACATTCGTATTTTCTAGGGAGAACGCTAGAGGAACTGTGGCAAACAAACATGATAATTCTGTTTGTATAGATGACATTTGATGCACTTGCCTAACGAAAAGACTTTGCTTTTCTCCAAAACCATTTGTACTGTGATTTTTCGATCCATTGCATACGAATTACACACCAGTTTGTCCGGATATGACTGGATGAAACCGGAAATATCTGGTTTTGTTTTGGCTAACTCAATCTCAGATATTGTTACCGCCTCTGTGTTTGTGTATTCCAGATATTATCCACAGACTTTATTGTTTTGAATGTTTTTTATCAGGGAACATTTAATTTTCTGCTTGGAAACACTAATTGGTTTCACATGGAGACAGCAGCTCTACACATTCGTATTTTCTAGGAGGAAAGCTAAAGGAACTGCGGCAAACAAACATGATATTTCTGTTTGTATAGATGACATTTGATGCACTTGCCTAACGAAAAGACTTTGCTTTTCTCCAAAACCATATTTACTGTGATTTTCTTGTCCCTTGCATACGAATTCAAGACCAGTTTTCCGGATATGACTGGATGAAACCGGAAATATTCTGTTGATTTTTGGCTAACACAATCCCAAATATTTCTACCGCCTCTGTGTTTGTGTATTCCTGATATTATCCACGGACTTTATTGTTTTGAATGTTTTTTATCAGGCAACATTTAATTTTCTGCTTGGAAACACTGATTGTTTCCACATGGACAAACCAGCTCTACACATTCCTATATTCGAGGGAGAAAGCTAGCGGAACTGCGGCAAACAAACATGATATTTCTGTTTGTGTAGATGACATTTGATGCATTTGCCTGAATAAAACACTTTGCTTTTCCCCAAAACAATATCTACTGTGATTTTCTCGGTCCATTGCATACAAATTCCACACCAGTTTGTCCAGATATTACTGGATGAAACCGGAAATATCTGGTTTTGTTTTGGCTAACTCAATCCCAGATATTGCTACAGCCTCTGTGTTTGTTTTTTCTGGATATTATCCACAGACTTTATTGTTGGGAATCTTTTTTATCGGGGAACATTTTATTTTTAGCTTGGATATAGTAATTGGTTCCACATGAAGCCACCAGCTCTACATATTCATATTTTCTAGGGAGAAATCTAGAGGAACTGCGGCAAACAAACATGATATTTCTGTTTGTATAGATGACATTTTATGCACTTGCCTAATGAAAAGACATTGCTTTTCTCCAAAATCATTTTTACTGTGATTTTCTCATTCCATTGCATACGAATTACACACCAGTTTGTCCAGATATGACTGGATGAAACCAGAAATATCTGGTTTTGTTTTGGCTAACACAATCCCAGAAATTGCTACATTCTCTGTGTTTGTGCATTCCTGATATTATCTACGGACTTTATTGTTTTGAATGTTTTTTATCAGGGAACATTTAATTTTCTGCTTGGAAACACTAATTGGTTCCACATGGAGACACCAGTTCTACACATTCATATGTTCTAGGGAGAAAGCTTGAGGAACTGCGGGAAACAAACATGATATTTCTGTTTGTATAGATGACATTTGATGCACTTGCCTAACGAAAAGACTTTGCTTTTCTCCAAAACCATTTGCACTGTGATTTTCTCGGTCCATTGCATACGAATTTCACACCAGTTTGTCCGGATATGACTGTAGGAAACCAGAAATATCCGGTTGTGTTATGGGTAATTCAATCCGAAATATTGCTACAGACTCTGGGTTTGTGTTGTCTGGATATTATCGATGGACTTATTCTTTTGAATGTTTTTATCAGGGAATATTTAATTTTGTACCGTTGAAACTCTCATTGTTTCCACATGGAGACACCAGCTCTACACATTCGTATTTTCTAGAAAAAAGGCTAGAGGAACTGCGGCAAACAAACATGATATTTCTGTTTGTATAGATGACATTTGATGCACTTGCCTAACGAAGAGACTTTGCTTTTCTCCAAAACCATTTCTACTGTGATTTTCTCGGTCCATTGCATACAAATTCCACACCAGTTTCTCCGGATATGACTGGATGAAACCGGAAATATCCGGTTGATTTTTGCCTAACTCAATCCCAGGTATTGCTACATCCTCTGTGTTTGTTTATTCCTGATATTATCCACGGACTTTATTGTTTTGAATGTTTTTTTTCAGGAAACATTTAATTTTCTGCTTGGAAACACTAATTGGTTCCACATGGACACACCAGCTCTACACATTCCTATTTTCTAGGGAGAAAGCTAGAGGAAATGCGGCAAACAAATATGATTTTTCTGTTTGTATAGATGACATTTGATGCACTTGCCTAACGAAAAGACTTTGCTTTTCTCCAAAACCATTTGTACTGTGATTTTCTCAGTCCATTGCATACGAATTCCACACAAGTTTGCCCGGATGACTGTAGGAAACCAGAAATATGCGGTTGTGTTTTGGGTAACTCAATCCGAAATATTGCTACAGAGTCTGTGTTTGAGTTTTCTGGATATTATCAATTGAATTATTGTTTTGAATGTTTTTATCAGGAAATATTTAATTTTCTGCTTGGAAACACTAATTGGTTCCACATGGAGACACCAGCTCTACACATTCGTATTTTCTAGGAAGTAAGGTAGAGGAACTTCCGCAAACAAACATGATATATCTGTTTGTATAGATGACATTTGATGCACTTGCCTAACGAAAAGCCTTTGCTTTTCTCCAAAACCATTGTTACTGTGATTTTTTCAGTCCATTGCATATGAATTCCACACCAGTTTGTCCGGATATGACTGGATGAAACCGGAAATATCCGGTTTTGTTTTGGCTAACTCAATCCCAGATATTGTTACCGCCTCTGTGTTTGTGTATTCCAGATATTATCCACAGACTTTATTGTTTAGAATGTTTTTTTATCAGGGAACATTTAATTTTCTGCTTGGAAACACTAATTGGTTCCACATGGAGACACCAGCTCTACACATTCGTATTTTTTAGGGAGAAAGCTAGAGGAACTGTGGCAAAGAAACATGATCTTTCTGTTTGTATAGATGACATTTGATGCATTTGCCTAACGAAAAGACCTTGCTTTTCTCCAAAAAAATTTCTACTGTGATTTTCTCGGTCCATTGCATACGAATTCCACAGCAGTTTCTCCGGATATGACTTGATGAAACCGGGAATATCCGGATGATTTTTGCCTAACTCAATCCCAGATATTGTTACCGACTCTGTGTTTGTTTATTCCTGATATTATCCACGGAGTTTATTGTTTTGAATGTTTTTTATCGGGGAACATTTAATTTTCTGCTTGGAAACACTAATTCTTTCCACATGGAGACACCAGCTCTACACATTCGTATTTACTAGGAAGAAATCTAGAGGAACTGTGGCAAACAAACATGATCTTTCTGTTTGTATAGATGACATTTGATGCACTTGCCTAATGAAATGACTTTGCTTTTCTCCAAAACCATTTCTACTGTGATTTTCTTGGTCCATTGCATACGAATTCCACACCAGTTTGTCCGGATATGACTGGATGAAACCGGAAATATCCCGTTGATTTTTGCCTAACTCAATCCCAGATATTGTTACCGCCTCCGTGTTTGTTTATTCCTGATATTATCCACGGACTTTATTTTTTTCAATGTTTTTTTTTCAGGAAACATTTAATTTTCTGCTTGGAAACACTAATTGGTTCCACATGGAGACACCAGCTCTACACATTCGTATTTTCTAGGGAGAAAGCTAGAGGAACTGCGGCAAACAAACATGAACTTTCTGTTTGTATAGATGACATTTGATGCACTTGCCTAACGAAAAGACTTTGCTTTTCTCCAAAACCATTTTTACTGTTATTTTCTCGGTCCATAGCATACGAATTGCACACCAGTTTCTCCAGATATGACTGGATGAAACCGGAAATATCCAGTTGATTTTTGCCTAACTCAATCCCAGATATTGTTACCGCCTCTGTGTTTGTGTATCCCTGATATTATCCACGGACTTTATTGTTTAGAATGTTTTTTTTCAGGAAATATTTAATTTTCTGCTTGGAAACACTAATTGGTTCCACATGGAGACAGCAGCTCTACACATTCATATTTTCTAGGAGGAAAGCTAGAGGAACTGTGGCAAACAAACATGATAATTCTGTTTGTATAGATGACATTTGATGCACTTGCCTAACGAAAAGACTTTGCTTTTCTCCAAAACCATTTGTACTGTGATTTTTCGATCCATTGCATACGAATTACACACCAGTTTGTCCGGATATGACTGGATGAAACCGGAAATATCTGGTTTTGTTTTGGCTAACTCAATCCCAGATATTGTTACCGCCTCTGTGTTTGTGTATTCCAGATATTATCCACAGACTTTATTGTTTTGAATGTTTTTTATGAGGGAACATTTAATTTTCTGCTTGGAAACACTAATTGGTTCCACATGGAGACACCAGCTCTACACATTCGTATTTTCTAGGGAGAAAGCTAGAGGAACTGCGGCAAACAACCATGATCTTTCTGTTTGTATAGATGACATTTTATGCACTTGCCTAATGAAAAGACATTGCTTTTCTCCAAAACCATTTTTACTGTGATTTTCTCGTTCCATTGCATGCGAATTACACACCAGTTTATCCAGATATGACTGGAGGAAACCAGAAATATCTGGGTTTGTTTTGGCTAACACAATCCCAGAAATTGCTACATTCTCTGTGTTTGTGCATTCCCGATATTATCTACGGACTTTATTGTTTTGAATATTTTTTATCAGGGAACATTTAATTTTCTGCTTGGAAACACTAATTGGTTCCACATGGAGACACCAGCTCTACACATTCGTATTTTCTAGGGAGAAAGCTAGAGGAAATGCGGCAAACAAACATGATCTTTCTGTTTGTATAGATAACATTTGATGCACTTGCCTAAAGAAAAGACTTTGCTTTTCTCCAAAACCATTTTTACTGTTATTTTCTCGGTGCATTGCATACGAATTCCACACCAGCTTCTCTGGGTATGACTGGATGAAACCGGAAATATTTGGTTTTGTTTTGGCTAACTCAATCCCAGATATTGCTACAGCCTCTGTGTTTGTTTTTTCTGGATATTATCCACAGATTTATTGTTGGGAATCTTTTTTATCGGGGAACATTTTATTTTTAGCTTGGAGACACTAATTGGTTCCACATGGAGACACCAGCTCTACACATTCGTATTTTCTAGGGAGAAAGCTAGAGGAACTGCGGCAAACAAACATCATCTTTCTGTTTGTATAGATGACATTTTATGCACTTGCCTAACGAAAAGGCTTTGCTTTTCTCCAAAACCATTTTTACTGTTATTTTCTCGGTCCATTGCATACGAATTCCACACCAGTTTCTCCGGATATGACTGGATGAAACCAGAAATATCTGGTTTTCTTTTGGTTAACTCAATCCCAGATATTGTTACCGCCTCTGTGTTTGTGTATCCCTGATATTATCCACGGACTTTATTGTTTTGAATGTTTTTTTTTTCAGGAAATATTTAATTTTCTACTTGGAAACACTAATTCTTTCCACATGGAGACACCAGCTCTACCCATTCATATTTTCTAGGAAGAAAGCTAGAGGAACTGCGGCAAACAAACATGATATTTCTGTTTGTATAGATGACATTTGATGCACTTGCCTAACGAAAAGACTTTGCTTTTCTCCAAAACCATTTTTACTGTGATTTTCTGGTCCATTGCATATGAATTCCACACCATTTTTTCCGGATATGACTGGATGAAACCGGAAATATCTTGTTTTGTTTTAGCTAACTCAATCCCAGATATTGTTTCCGACTCTGTGTTTGTGTATTCCAGATATTATCCACAGACTTTATTGTTTTGAATGTTTTTTATCAGGGAACATTTAATTTTCTCCTTGGAAACACTAATTGCTTCCACATGGAGACACCAGCTCTACACATTCGTATTTTCTAGGGAGAAAGATAGAGGAACTGCGGCAAACAAACATGATATTTCTGTTTGTATAGATGACATTTGATGCACTTGCCTAACGAAAAGACTTTGCTTTTCTCCAAAACCATATTTACTGTGATTTTCTGGTCCATTGCATACGAATTCAATACCAGTTTGTCCGGATATGACTGGATGAAACCAGAAATATCCGGTTGATTTTTGCCTAACTCAATCGCAAATATTGTTACCGCCTCTGCGTTTGTGTATTCCTGATATTATCCATGGACTTTATTGTTTTGAATGTTTTTTATCAGGGAACATTTAATTTTCTGCTTAGAAACACTATTCTTTCCACATGGAGTCACCAGCTCCACACATTCGTATACTCTAGGGACAAAGCTAGCGGAACTGTGGCAAACAAACATGATATTTCTGTTTGTGTAGATGACATTTGATGTATTTGCCTGACGAAAACACTTTGCTTTTCTCCAAAACAATATCTACTGTGATTTTCTCGGTCCATTGCATACAAATTCCACACCAGTTTTTCCGGATATTACTGGATGAAACTGGAAATATCTGGTTTTGTTTTGGCTAACTCAATCCCAGATATTGCTACAGCCTCTGTGTTTGTTTTTTCTGGATATTATCCAAGACTTTATTGTTGGGAATCTTTTTTATAGGGGAACATTTTATTTTTAGCTTGGATATAGTAATTGGTTCCACATGAAGCCACCAGCTCTAGATATTCATATTTTCCATTGCATACAAATTCCACACTAGTTTCTCCAGATAATACTGGATGAAACCGGAAATATCCGGTTGATTTTTGCCTAACTCAATCCCAGATATTGTTACCGCCTCTGTGTTTGTGTACCCCTGATATTATCCACGGACTTTATTGTTTAGAATGTTTTTTTTTCAGGAAATATTTAATTTTCTGCTTGGAAACACTAATTGTTTCCACATGGACACACCAGCTCTATACATTCGTATTTTCTAGGGAGAAAGCTAGAGGAACTGCGGCAAACAAACATGATCTTTCTGTTTGATAGATGACATTTTATTAACTTGCCTAACAAAAAGACTTTGCTTTTCTCCAAAACCATTTCTACTGTGATTTTCTCGGTCCATTGCATACAAATTCCACACCAGTTTCTCCGGATATGACTGGATGAAACCGGAAATATCTGGTTTTCTTTTGGTTAACTCAATCCCAGATATTGTTACCGCCTCTGTGTTTGTGTATCCCTGATATTATCCACGGACTTTATTGTTTTGAATGTTTTTTTTTTCAGGAAATATTTAATTTTCTGCTTGGAAACACTAATTCTTTCCACATGGAGACACCAGCTCTACACATTCATATTTTCTAGGAAGAAAGCTAGAGGAACTGCGGCAAACAAACATGATATTTCTGTTTGTATAGATGACATTTGATGCACTTGCCTAACAAAAAGACTTTGCTTTTCTCCAAAACCATTTTTACTGTGATTTTTTGGTCCATGGCATACGAATTCCACACCAGTTTGTCCGGATATGACTGGATGAAACCGGAAATATCTGGTTTTGTTTTGGCTAACTCAATCCCAGATATTGTTTCCGACTCTGTGTTTGTGTATTGCAGATATTATCCACAGACTTTATTGTTTTGAATGTTTTTTTTCAGGGAACATTTAATTTTCTCCTTGGAAACACTAATTGCTTCCACATGGAGACACCAGCTCTACACATTCGTATTTTCTAGGGAGAAATCTAGAGGAACTGCGGCAGACAAACATGATATTTCTGTTTGTATAGATGACATTTGATGCACTTGCCTAACGAAAAGACTTTGCTTTTCTCCAAAACCATTTTTACTGTGATTTTCTCGGTCCATTGCATACGAATTTCACACCAGTTTGTTCGTATATGACTGGATGAACCGGAAATATCTGGTTTTTTTTTTTGGCTAACTCATTCCCAGATACTGCTACATCCTCAGTGTTCTTGCATTCCTGATATTATCTACGGACTTTATTGTTTTGAATGTTTTGTAACAGGGAACATTTAATTTTGTACCGTTGAAACACTAATTGTTTTCACATGGAGACACCAGCTCTACACATTCGTATTTTCTAGGGTGAAAGCTAGAGGAACTGCGGCAAAGAAACATGGTATTTCTGTTTGTATAGATGACATTTTATGCTCTTGCCTGACGAAAAGACTTTGCTTTTCTCCAAAACAATTTTTACTGTGATTTTCTCGGTCCATTACATACGAATAACACACCAGTGTGTCCAGATATTCCTGGATGAAACCGGAAATATCCGGTTTTTTTTGGATAACACAATCCGAAATATTGTGAAAGCCCATGTGTTTGTGTTTTCTGGATATTATCGATGGACTTTATTGTATTGAATGTTTTTATCAGGGAACATTTAATTTTGTACCGTTGAAACACTAATTGGTTGATAATTGGAAAACCAGCTCTACACATTCATATTTTGTAGGGAGAAAGCTAGAGGAACTGCGGCAAACAAACATGATATTATTGTTGTTTTAGATGGCATTTTATGCACTTGCTAAAGAAAAGACTTTGCTCTTCTCCAAAACCATTTTTACTGTGCTTTTCTCGGTCCATTGCATACGAATTAAACACCGGTTTGTCCGTATATGACTGGAAGTAACCGGAAATATCTGGTATTGTTTTGGCTAAATCAATCCCAGATATTGGTACAGCCTCTGTGTTTGTGTATTCCTGATATTATCCACGGACTTCATTATATTGAAAGTTTTTTTTTTCAGGGAACATTTAATTTTGTGCTGTGAAACACTGATTGGTTCATCATGGGGACAGCAGCCCTACACATTCGTATTTTCTAGGGAGAAAGCTAGAGGAACTGTGGCAAACAAACATGAGATTTCTTTTTGTATAGATGACATTTTATGCACTTGCTTAACGAAAAGACTTTGCTTTTCTCCAAAACCATTTTTACTCTGATTTCCTGGTCCATTGCTTACGAATTCCAGAACAGTTTGTCCGGAAATGACTGGATGAAACCTCAAATATCCAGATGTGTTTTGGTTAACTCAATCTGAAATATTGTACAGACTCTGTGTTTGTGTTTTTTGATATTATCGATGGACTTATTGTTTTGAATGTTTTTATCAGGGAACATTTAATTTTGTACCGTTGAAACACTAATTGTTTCCAAATGGAGACACCAGCTCTACACATTCGTATTTTCTAGGGAGAAAGCTAGAGGAACTACGGCAAACAAACATGATATTTCTGTTTGTATAGATGACATTTTCTGCAGTTGCCTAACGAAAAGATTTGCTTTTCTTGAAACCATTTTTACTGTGATTTTCTCGGTCCATTGCATACGAATTCCACACCAGTTTGTCCGGATATGACTGGATGAAACCAGAAATATCTGGTTTTGTTTTGGATAACTCACTCCCAGATATTGCTACATCCTCACTGTTCTTGCATTCCTGATATTATCTACAGACTTTATTGTATTGAATTTTTTTTATCAGGGAACATTGAATTTTGTATCGTTGAAACACTAATTGTTTCCACATGGAGACACCAGCTCTACACATTCGTATTTTCTAGGGAGAAAGCTAGAGGAACTGTGGCAAACAAACATGATATTATTGCTTGTATAGATGACATTTTATGCACTTGACTAACGAAAAGACTTTGCTTTTCTCCAAAACCATTTTTACTGTGATTTTCTGGTCCATTGCTTATGAATTCCACACCAGTTTGTCCGGATATGCCTGGATGAAACCGGAAATGTCCGGTTTTGTTTTGGCTAACTCACTCCCAGATATTGCTACATCCTTTTGTTTTTGTATTCCTGATATTATCCACAGACTTTATTGTTTTGAATGTTTTTTATCAGGGAACATTTAATTTTCTGCTTGGAAACACTAATTGGTTCCACATGGAGACACCAGCTCTACACATTCGTATTTTCTAGGGAGAAAGCTAGAGGAACTGTGGTAAACAAACATGATATTATTGTTGGTTTAGATGGCATTTTATGCACTTGCCTAAGAAAAGACTTTGCTATTCTCCAAAACTATTTTTACTGTGATTTTCTGGTCCATTGCATACGAATTCCACAACAGTTTGTCCGGATATGACTGGATGAAACCAAAAATATCCCGTTTTCTTTTGGCTAACTCACTCCCATATATTGCTACATCCTCAGTGTTTGTGTATTCCTGATATTATCCACGGACTTCATTATTTCGAATGTTTTTTTATCAGGGAATATTTTATTTTTATCTTGGAAACACTAATTGGTTCCACATGGAGACACCAGCTCTACACATTCCTATTTTCTAGGGAGAAAGCTAGAGTAACTGCGACAAACAAACATGATATTTCTGTTGGTATAGATGACATTTGATGCACTTGCCTAACGAAAAGACTTTGCCTTTCTCCAAAACGATTTGTACTGTGATTTTCTCGGTCCATTGCTTACGAATTCCACACCAGTTTGTCCGGATATGACTGGATGAAAACAGAAATATACGGTTGTATTTTGGCTAACTCAATCTGAAATATTGTGAAAGCCTCTGTGCTTGGTTTCTGGATATTATCGATGGACTTTATTGTTTTGAATATTTTTATCAGTGAACATTTAATTTTGTACCGTAGAAACACTAATTGGTTCATCATGAGGACACCAGCTCTGCACATTCATATTCTCTAGGGAGAAAAATCCAGGAACTGCGGCAAGAAACATGATTTATTTTTTGTATATATGATATTTTATGCACTTGCCTAACAAAAAGACATAACTTTTCTCCAGTTCAATTTTACTGTGATTTTCTCGGTCCAATACATACGAATTCCACACCAGTTTGTCTGCATATTAATGGATGAAACCAGAAATATTCGGTTTTGTTTTGGCTATCTCAATCCCAGATATTGCAACAGCCTCTATGTTTGTGTATTCCTGATATTATCCACAGACTTTATTGTTTTGAATGTTTTTTACCAGGGAACATTTAATTTTGATCTTGGAATCACTAATTGGTTCCACATGGAGACACCAGCTCTACACATTCGTATTATCTACGGAGAATGCTAGAGGAACTGCGGCAAACAAACATGATATTTCAGTTTTCCTAGATGACATTTTATGCACTAGCCTACGAAAAGACTTTGCTTTTCTCCAAAACCATTTTTACTGTGATTTTCTCGGTCCATTGCATACGAATTCCACACCAGTTTGTCCGGATATGACTGGATGAAACAGGAAATATCCGGATTTGTTTTGGCTAACTCAATCCCAGATTTTGCTACAGCCTCTGTGTTTGTGTATTCCTGATATTATCCACGTACTTTATTGTTTTGAATGTTTTTTATCAGGGAACATTTTATTTTGTGCTTGGAATCACTAATTGGTTCCACATGGAGACACCAGCTGAACATATTCGTATTTTCTAGGGAGAAAGATAGAGGAACTGCGACAAACAAACATGATATTTCTGTTTGTATAGATGACATTTTATGCACTTGCCTAAGAAAAGACTTTGCTTTTCTCCAAAACCATTTTACTGTGATCATTTTGGTTCATTGCACACGAATTCCACACCACTTTGTCTGGATATGACTGGATGAAAACAGAAATATCCGGTTGTGTTTTGGCTAACTCAATCTGAAATATTGTGAAAGGCTCTGTTGGTGATTTCTGGATATTATCAATGGATTTTATTGTTTTGAATGTTTTTATCAGGGAACATTTAACTTTGTAATTGGAAAAACTAATTCGTTCCACATGGAGACACCAGCTCTACACATTCGAATTTTCTAGGGAGACAGCTAGAGGAAATGCGGCAAACAAACATTACATTTCTGTTTCCATAGATGAGATTTTATGCAATTGCCTAACTTAAAGACTTTGCTTTTCTCAAAAACCATTTTTACTGTGAATATCTCGGTCCATTGTATATAATTTTCATACCAGTTTAGTGGATATGACGGGATAAAACCGGAAATATCCGGTTTTGTTTTGGCTAACTCAATCCCAAATATTGCCACAGCCTCTCTGTTTGTGTTTTCTGGATTTTATCAACAGACTATTTTTTGAATGATTTTTATCGGGGAACATTTTATTTTGTGCTTGGATACAGTAATTATTTCCTCAAGGAGACACAAGCTGAACATATTCATATTTTCTAGGGAGATGGCTAGAGGAACTGCGGCAAACAAACATGATATTTCTGTTGCCATTTATGACATTTTATTCACTTGCCTAACGAAAAGACTTTCCTTTTCTCCAAAACCATTTTTATTGTGAATATCTCAGTCCATTGCTTACGAATTCCACACCAGTTTACCGGATATGACTGGATGAAACCGGAAATATTCTCTTTTGTTTTAGCGAACTCAATCCAGGTATTGCTACAGCCTCTGTGTGTGTGTATTCCTGATATTATGAACGGACTTTATTGTTTTGAATGTTTTTATCAGGGAACATTTAATTTTGTACCGTTGAAACACTAATTGGTTCATCATGGGGACACCAGCTCTACACACTTGTATTTTCTAGTGAGAAACTTAGAGGAACTGCGGCAAACAAACATCATATTTCTGTTTGACTAGATGACATTTTATGCACTTGCCTAACGAAAAGTCTTTGCTTTTCTCCAAAACCATTTGTACTGTGATTTTCTCGGTCCATTGCATACAAATTCCACACCAGTTTGTCCGGATATGACTGGATGAAAACAGAAATATCCGGTTATGTTTTGGCTAACTAAATTTGAAATATTGTGAAAGAATCTGTGTTTGTATTTTATGGATATTATCGATGGAATTTATTGTTTTGAATATTTTTATCAGGGAACAATTTTTATTGTGATTTATGACAGGATGAAACCGGAAATATCCGGTGGTGGTTTGGCTATCTGATCGAAATATTGTGAACGCCTCTGTGTTGGTGTTTTCTGGATATTATCAATGGACTTTAGGTTTTTGAATGTTTTTTATTGGGCAACATTTTATTTTGAGCTGTGGCAAACACACATGATATTTCTGTTTGTCTAGATGACATTTTATGCACTTGCCTAACGAAAAGACTTTGCTGTTCTCCAAAACTATTTTTACTGTGATTTTCTCGGTCCATTGCATACGAATTCCACACCAGTTTGTCCGGATATGACTGGATGAAAACAGAAATATCCGGTGGTGGTTTGGCTAACTCAATCCGAAATATTGTGAAAGCCTCTGTGTTTGTGTTTCCTGGATATTATCGATGGACTTTATTGTTTTGAATATTTTCATCAGGGAACATTTAATTTTGTACCGTTGAAACACTAATTGGTTCATCATGGGGACACCAGCTCTACACATTCGCATTGTCTAGGGAGAATGCTAGAGGAACTGCGGCAAACAAACATGATATTTCTGTTTGTCTAGATGACATTTTATGCACTTGCCTTACGAAAAGACTTTGCTGTTCTCCAAAACTATTTTTACTGCTATTTTCTCGGTCCATTGCATACGAATTCCACACCAGTTTGTGCGGATATGACTGGATGAAACCGGAAACATCCGGTGTTGTTTTGGCTAACTCAATCCGAAATATTTTGAAAGCCTCTCTGTTAGTGTTTTCTGGATGTTAACAACGGACTTTAGGTTTTTGAATGTTTTTTATTGGGGAACATTTCATTTTGAGCTTGGATACAGTAATTCGTTCCACAAGGAGACACCAGCTGAACATATTCGTATTTTCCAGGGAGAAAGCTAGAGGAACTGCGGCAAAAAAACATGATATTTCTGTTTGTCTAGATGACATTTTATGCACTTGCCTTACGAAAAGACTTTGCTTCTCTCCAAAACCATTTTTACTGTGAATTTCTCTGTCCATTGCATACGAATTCCACACCAGTTTGTCCGGATATGACTGGATGAAAACAGAAATATCCGGGGGTGGTTTGGCTAACTCAATCCGAAATTTTGTGAACGCTTCTGTGTTTGTGTTTTTTGGATATTATCGATGGACTTTATTGTTTTGAATATTTTTATCAGGGAACATTAATTTTGTACGGTTGAAACACTTATTGGTTCATCATGGGGACACCAGCTCTACACATTTGTATTTTCTAGGGAGAAAGCTAGAGGAACTGTGGCAAACAAACATGATATTTCTGTTTGACTAGATGACATTTTGTGCACTTGTCTTACAAAAAGACTTTGCTGTTCTCCAAAACCATTTTTACTGTGATTTTCTTGGTCCATTGCACACGAATTCCACACCAGTTTGTCCGGATATGACTGAATGAAACCGGAAATATCTGGATTTGTATTGGCTAACTCAATCCCATATATTGCTCCAGCCACTGTTTTTGTTTTTTCTGGGTATTATCAACGGACTTTATTGTTTTCAATGTTTTTTTATCGCGGAACATTTTATTTTGAGCTTGGATACAAAAAATCGTTCCACATGGAGACACCAGCTCTACACATTCATATTTTCTAGGCAGACTGCTAGAGGAACTACGCAAACAAACATGATATTTCTGTTGCTATTTATGACATTTTATTCACTTGCCTAACGAAAAGACTTTCCTTTTCTCCAAAACCATTTTTATTGTGAATATCTCAGTCCATTGCTTACGAATTCCAAACCAGTTTACCGGATATGACTGGATGAAACCGGAAATATTCTCTTTTGTTTTGGCGAACTCAATCCAGATATTGCTACAGCCTCTGTGTTTGTGTATTCCTGATATTATCCACGGGCTTTATTGTTTTGAATGTTTTTATCAGGGAACATTTAATTTTGTACCGTTGAAACACTAATTGGTTCATCATGGGGACACCGCTCTACACATTCATATTTTCTAGGGAGAAAGCTACAGGAACTGCGGCTAAGAAACAAGATATTTCTGTTTGCATCTATGAGACTTTATGCATTTGCCTAACGAAAAGACTTTGCTTTTCTCCAAAACCATTTTTACTGTGATTTTTTCAGTCCACTGCTTACGAATTGAAACCAGTTTACAGGATATGACTGGATGAAACCAGAAATATCCGCTTGTGTTTTGGCTAACTCAATCCCAGATATTGCTACAACCTCTGTGTTTGTGTTTTCTGGATGTTATCAACGGACTTCAGTTTTTTAATGTTTTTTTTGGGGGGGAACATTTTATTTTGAGCTTGGATACAGTAATTCTTTCCACATGGAGACACCAGCTGAACATATTCGTATTTTCTAGGGAGCAAGCTAAAGGAACTGTGGCAAACAAACATGATATTTCTGTTTGTATCTATGACATTTTATGCACTTGCCTAACGAAAAGACTTTGCTTTTCTCCAAAACCATTTTTACTGTGATTTTCGTGGTCCATTGCATACGAATTCCACACCAGTTTGTCCATATATGACTGGATGAAAATGGAAATATCCTGTTTTGTTTTGGCTAACTCAATCCCAGATATTGCTACAACCTCTGTGTTTGTGTTTTCTGGATGTTATCAATGGACTTTAGGTTTTTTAATGTTTTTTTTTGGGGGGAACATTTTATTTTGAGCTTGGATACAGTAATTCATTCCACATGGAGACACCAGCTGAACATATTCGTATTTTCTAGGGAGAAATCTAGAGGAACTGCGGCAAACAAACATGATCTTTCTGTTTGTACAGATGACATTTTATGCACTTGCCTAACGAAAAGACTTTGCTTTTCTCCAAAACCATTTTTACTGTGATTTTCTCAGTCCAGTGCATACGAATTCCACACCACTTTTTCCGGATATGACTGGATGAAACCAGAAATATCCGGTATTTTTTCGGCTATCTCAATCCCAGATATGGCTACAGCCTCTGTGTTTGTGTATTCCTGATATTATCCACGGACTTTATTGCTTTGAATGCTTTTTATCATGGAACATTTCATTTTGTACCATTGAAACACAAATTGGTTCAACATGGGGACACCAGCTCTACACATTCTTATTTTCTGGGGAGAAAGCTAGAGGAACTGCGGCAAACAAAAATGATATTTCTGTTTGTATCTATGAGATATTATGCACTTGCCTAACGAAAAGACTTTGCTTTCTCCAAAACCATTTTTCCTTTGAACATCTCAGTCCATTGCTCACGAATTCCACACAAGTTTGTGCGGATATGACTGGAAGAAACCGGAAATATCTGGTTTTCTTTTGGCTATCTCAATCCCAGATATTGCTACAGCCTCTGTGTTTGTGTATTCCTGATATTATCCACGGACTTTATAGTTTTGAATGTTTTTTTATCAGGGAACATTTAATTTTGTGCTTGGAATCACTAATTGGTTCCACATGGAGACACCAGCTCTACACATTCGTATTTTCTAGGGAGAAAGCTACAGGAACTGCAACAAATAAACGTGATATTTCTGTTTGTATAGATGACATTTTATGCACTTGCCTGACGAAAAGACTTTGCTTTTCTCCAAAACCATTTTTACTGTGATTTTTTTGGTTCATTGCATACGAATTCCACACCACTTTGTCCGGATATGACTGGATGAAACCAGAAATATCCGGTTTTGTTTTGGCTATCTCAATCCGAAATATTGTGAAAGCCTCTGTGTTTGTGTTCTCTGGATATTATCAATGGACTTTAGTAATTTGAATGTTTTTTATCGGGGAACATTTTATTTTGAGCTTTGATACAGTAATTCATTCCACATGGAGACACCAGCTGAACATATTCGTATTTTCCAGGGAGAAAGCTAGAGGAACTGCAGCAAACAAACATGATATTTCTGTTTGTATAGATGACATTTGATGCACTTGCCTAATGAAAGACTTTGCTTTTCTCCAAAACCATTTGTGCTGTGATTTTCTCGGTCCATTGCATACGGATTCTACACCACTTCGTCCGGATATGACAGGATGAAAACAGAAATATCCGGTTGGTTTTTGCTAACTCAATCCGAAATATTGTGAAAGCCTCTGTGTTTTTGTTTTCTGGATATTATCAACGGACTTAATTTTTTGAATGTTTTTTATCGGAGAACATTTTATTTTGAGCTTGGATACAGTAATTGGTTAAACATGGAGACACCATCTGAACATATTCGTATTTTCTAGGGAGAAAGCTAGAGGAACTGCTACAAAAATGATATTTCTGTTTGTATCGATGACATTTTATGCACTTGCCTAATGAAAAGACTTTGCTTTTCTCCAAAACCATTTTTTCTGTGATTTTCTCGGTACAATTCATATGAATTCCAAACAAGTTTGTACGGATATGACAGGAGGAAACCAGAAATATCCCGTTTTGTTTTGGCTAACTCAATCCCATATATTGCTACAGCCTCTGTGTTTGTGTATTCCTGATATTATCCACGGACTTTATTGTTTTGAATGCTTTTTATCTGCGAACACTTAATTTTGTACCGTTGAAACACTAATTGGTTCATCATGGGGACACCAGCTCTACACATTCGTATTTTCTAGGGAGAAAGCTAGAGGAACTGTGACTGTAGGACCCCAGAAGCAGGTGTCCCACCGAGAGACCCCCAGAAGCACGAATTCCACTCCAATCGATGCAAAAGCAGAGGAAAGTTTATTACATTTGCGCAAATGGGCCAACTCTCAGCACAATAACACACTCTGGTGCAGTGCAAAAAGAGAGGCCCCGATCATCAATTGTACAGAGTATTTAAGGCTTGAAACCACAATATTAGCATATGACAAAGAATCACAAGATACAAGGGTTATTTCAGGGTGAAAAAAACAAAGTACAGGGGGTTTTCCAAAAGGGAACAAATTATCCTTGAGCAAGCACAAATATGGGGTCAACATGATGTCACAGGACATGGGGTGGGTATATTTTCGATCAACTTCTGTTCTTATGATCCTGACACAATTATCACATGTTATAAGTTCAACTAAAGTTCAATTATCTCATGTCAGCATTTAGCAAGCTCAGCCACTTTGCACAGAAGCAGAACAGTATGCAGTTAGCTCTAGCAACTTTATTTTCTAAACCTGCCCAATTCATTTACCCTTGTTAACATTATTTTAGGGTCTTACATTCCCTCCTCTTCTCTTTGTACTAATTTTAATCTTAAAATTTCAGGGGTAGCTGCATTTTAAAGTTTGTCTTTTATGTCCTCCAGTTTTAGACTTTGGTGTTGTTGGGTTAGGATCAAGGCGTGGGTGACAGACAATCTATCGTTAACAAACTGAATAAGCCTATTTATTATGCAGGGTCCAATAGTTAAAACTAAGAGTAATATTACTAAGGGCCCTGCGATAGAGGAAATTAAAGTTGTAAGCCAAGGGGATGAGTTAAACCGGCTCTGAAACCATGACTGCCCTGCCTCAAATTGGCTCTGCCGTTGTTTTAGTCTTTCCCTTAATTTTGCCATGCTATCTCTGACCACCCCAGTGTGATCCACATAGAAACAACACTCTTCCTTTAAGGCTGCACAAAGTCCTCCTTCCTTTAGAAATATCAAATCCAGCCCCCGTCTATTTTGTAATACTACCTCCGAGAGTGAGGTTAAGGATTTTTCTAATGCACTGACCGATTTTTCTAGAGCTTGTAAGTCTAAATGCATGGCTTGCTGTAACTGGTGATAATGATTTGCTTTTGAAAGGGCAGTGGCTCCGGTACCTATGCATGCCCCGATGCCCCCGACTGTGAGTCCTCCTAATATGAGGGCTAACGTCATGGTCAGGGGCTCTCTAGGGAGCTGAAGGTTTCCCTCATACTGTCGGTAGACTTCCTCGGGGTTATGTACTGTGACTCGAGGCCACACCTCAACCAAGACACATCATTCATGAGTTTGATTATGAACTTGTCCTGCCAAACAGAGGCCCTGGTATCGAGGGGGAACGGAACCTACACAAAGCCCTCGTCCTGTTCCCCGGGGCAGACATAGGTTCCTCCCCTCCCAATACATACAGTATCAGCATCAAAAAGTTGGCAAAGATCGAAATACAAATCAGGAAAATAACCATTAAGAACATTAAAGCCAGAGGTGCTATTAACAGTTGCCCCGGTATGATAAGGGATATGAGGGCTTGAGTTTACTCCAACCATGCTGAAAAGAAATACTAAGAGCGAAATAGTCTTATCTTAAGGGGGTTTTGAGTGCGTTGTAGTCTTCGTTTTGGTGTTGGCTTTGTCGGCAGGGCTGCCTGTCCCTTGACTCTGTTCGGCTGCCGCCCTCTTCAAGTGTGACACGTGAACCCAGGCGGCGTCCACCTTTTGCTGTTGGTGTGGTCAATATTCCAGTGCGGCTCAGGAATCTCGGTTTGATGCTTGCGAGTGTAGAAAATGTCCCAGCCTGGAACGAGTGTGGGAGCACTGGGCCCCTGAACTTAATATGCGGCAGCCAGCTACTTCCCTATATGCTTGTAAATTAGCTGCAAGGCACGGAAGCTAGTCTGCAGGGTAGGGGAAGTTGCAAAAGAATTAATACTGGGTCCTAACAAATCTGCCGCGGGTGGGGGGCCTCCATACAATATTTCATAAGGTGTTAGTCCACATATAGAAGGTGTGTTACGAGCCCTAAACAAAGCCATCGGCAGCAATTTGACTTAGTCTCTAGTGCCAGTCTCCACTATTAATTTAGTTAAGGTTTTCTTTTTTTTTTATTTAAAATAGGCCTCTGTGGCTTTCTCATTTTGTGACTTCCACACACCCTCTTTAACTTACTTGAAACATTTTATTATTTTCATTCCAGTTTAGAGTAAACTAGCCATCAGGATTTTTACAAACCATGTCCTTTCTTTATATAAAAAGCTCTTTTCTTTTTAGCCCTTTTTACCAACAACACACATTTTTACTAGCTGAGCAAAAGTTCCTGGGGGCAGAGCACGTTTCAATAATGTGCCATGCTGTAACTGTTACATACCCTGAGAAGCAGGTCCTGTCTGACCTCAGTACCTTCTGGTAGTCCAAATTGCGGGAAAATTGTTTTTTAATAGCTTTTGTTTTGTTTTGATAAGGGTAGTGGTGTTATTTTTACACCTGTTGCAACCCCCTTTTATTTAATTGAGAATGGCCTCTGTCTTAGATTGCCCTCAGTCATCACTGCCCTTACCCGTCATCGGTAACTCTGGCAGCTTGGCCTAGAGCCCTGTCTTAGGTTGGTGCAGGATGCTGAGTGACTTACCCGTCTTTGAGTACCATTTCAGTCCAACATTAGGTGAGAGATGAAACATACAGCCAAATATTAATTTTAATTATATAACTTGAGATTAATTGTCTTGGTCACCAACGTTTGTCTCCTTTTTTTCTTCGGGCGGCATTTTTGTTTGAACAGTCTCTAGCCCAATGTCCCTTGTTTTGCAATACACACACTGGTCTCGTTCTATCCGTGGTCTAATATTGTAACCTGACCTGCCCCGTCGGTTGGAAATATTTACAGCGGTGGCCAAGATTTTTGCTAGTTCCCTATTTTTTTTTTAGTTTTTCTCTTATTAAAGATCCTCTCTGCTTCTTTTAGGAGGTCCAGCAATGTATAACCCCGTAAACCCTCCATTAATCTTTTTAGAAGCCCCGCCGGGGTCTCCTCATTACCTTGGGTTATGGCACGTACCTTAGCCAAATTGGTGGGGCGTCTCCCTGCCCCTCTGAGACCTGTCAGGAGAATCTGGCGATAGAGACGAAGTCGTTCCCTACCGGCTGCCGTACTAAAATCTCAATCCGGTCTGGTCAACGGGAATGCTGCATCAATCTTATTCGGCAGTTGGGTAGGTTGACCGTTGTCCCCTGGAACATTTTTCTGAGCTTCCGTGAGAACTCGCTGCCTCTCCTCCGTGGTCAGGAGAGCCTGAAGGAGCTGCTGGCAGTCATCCCAGGTCGGTTGGTGAGTTAAAAGAATAGATTCAATTAACCCTGTCAAAGCTTGTGGATCTTGAGAAAAAGGCGGGTTATGGGTTTTCCAATTGTACAAATCTGAAGCTGAAAACGGCCAGTATTGCATCTGATCCCCCACTGAGCGGAGTGGGAAAGCCTGAGCCTCCCACTGCCCGCCCTCACTCCCCCCTCCCTGACGCAAGCGCAGCCTGGCACTCATGGGAGTTGAACGAGCCGAGGGGTCCTCCTCCCTATCTCCTTGCGTGGAATCCGGGGAAGGTGCCGTAGGCTCTCTCGGGAGGGGCGCATAGGGCGGTGGGGTGTCAAAAAGCAAAAGATCCTCCTGCCCGCCCGGGAGGACCGAGGGTTTCTTTGCCTTGAGGGAGTCTACCTCCTTCAATGGGTAAAGGGTCGAGGCAGGGGCAACCAGCGAATTTTGTGCTGGGTCTTCCCACACAAAGATGTAGGGCACTTGATCCGGGTGCCCTTCTTTACCTTCCCTGCAGACCTGGTTCTTCACCTGTAAGATAATTCGAGAGTCAAAAGTCCCATCCCATGGCCACCCGATGTTGAAGGCTGGCCACTCGGACGTACAAAAACTTGTCCAGTTCTTCTTCTGCACTCTCACAGACAAGTTTTGGGCCCGCTCCCGGACCTCTCTCCAATGATCTAAAGTAAGACTCAAAGGTGTAGTTAATTCCTGTCCCATGTTAAAGAGGAAAGGCAAATAAGGAAAGTATATTAAAACACAGAAAACATTCACAAGACTCACAAGGACACTGCGCGCAACAACAAACCGAGACAAAACCAAAACAAGACTTCCGACGGGAGTGGCTGCTGCCACCAGCCCTCTCCCGGGGAAGAAGACCTTGTACCTGGTGGGAGAGCTGCCCAGCCAGCCTCCCCCGAGACACCGCCACAAAACTGAAAGCAAAACGTACCGAAGAAGGAGGAAGACGAAATCCACCTCCCTCTCCTCCCAGATTACACCACTGGAGCGTCCTCCAGCGGTCCGAGCCAGGGGTCCGGACACGTCTGTCCTCTCTTCCTACTACTGGCTCGCTACCAAAGAAGGAGGGGGACGAAATCCACCTCCCCCTTCTCCCTTAAAAAGGCGCCTACAGAAACAATCAACAAAAAATTTTACAGAATCACAGAAAAGAGATTGGAGAGTAAAGCGTACACAGAACGTAAAGGACTTACCTCCGATTGGAGAATGGAGCGTGGGTCTGGGGTCTCGAATCCTGGACGAGCCCCCAAGATGTAGGACCCCAGAAGCAGGTGTCCCACCGAGAGATCCCCAGAAGCACGAATTCCACTCCAATCGATGCAAAAGCAGAGGAAAGTTTATTACATTTGCGCAAATGGGCCAACTCTCAGCACAATAACACACTCTGGTGCAGTGCAAAAAGAGAGGCCCCGATCATCAATTGTACAGAGTATTTAAGGCTTAAAACCACAATATTAGCATATGACAAAGAATCACAAGATACAAGGGTTATTTCAGGGTGAAAAAAACAAAGTACAGGGGGTTTTCCAAAAGGGAACAAATTATCCTTGAGCAAGCACAAATATGGGGTCAACATGATGTCACAGGACATGGGGTGGGTATATTTTCGATCAACTTCTGTTCTTATGATCCTGACACAATTATCACATGTTATAAGTTCAACTAAAGTTCAATTATCTCATGTCAGCATTTAGCAAGCTCAGCCACTTTGCACAGAAGCAGAACAGTATGCAGTTAGCTCTAGCAACTTTATTTTCTAAACCTGCCCAATTCATTTACCCTTGTTAACATTATTTTAGGGTCTTACACGACAAACAAAGATGATATTTCTGTTTGTATGGATGAAGTTTTATGCACTTGCCTACCGAAAAGACTTTGCTTTCCTCCAAAACCATTTCTACTGTGATTTCTTTGGTTCATGGCATACGAATTCCACACCACTTTGTCCGGATATGACTGGATGAAACCAGAAATATCCGGTTTTGTTTTGGCTAATTCAATCCGAAATATTTTGAAAGCCTCAGTGTTTGTTTTTTCTGGATATTATCAACGGACTTTATTGTTTTGAATGTTTTTTATCGGGTAACATAATATTTTGAGCTTGGATACAGGAATTCTTCCACATGGAGACACCAGCTAAAGATATTCGTGTTTTCTAGGGAGAAAGCTAGAGGAACTGTGGAAATAAACATGATATTTCTGTTTGTGTAGATGACATTTTATGCACTTGCCTTACGAAAAGACTTTGCTTTTCTCCAAAACCATTTTTACTGTGATTTTCTCGGTCCATTGCATACGAATTCTTCACCACTTTGTCCGGATATGACTGCATGATACCAGAAATATCCAGTTGTGTTTTGGCTAACTTAATCTGAATTATTGTGAAAGCATCTGTGTTTGTGTTTTCTGGATATTATCGATGGACTTTATAGTTTTGAATGTTTTTATAAGGGAACCTTTAATTTTTTACTGTAGAAACACTAATTGGTTCATCATGGGGACACCAGCTTTACACATTCATATATTCTAGGGAGACTCTAGAGCAACTGCGGCAAATAAACATGATATTTCTGTTTGTATAGATGACATTTTATACACTTGCCTAAGGAAAAGGTTTGCTTTTCTCCAAAATGATTTTTCTGTGATTTTCTCGGTACAATTTATATGAATTCCACACCAGTTTGTCCGGATATGACTGGATGAAACCGGAAATATCTGGTTGTGTTTTGGCTAACTCAATCCCAGATATTGTTACCGCCTCTGTGTTTGTGTATTCCAGATATTATCCACGGATTTATTGTTTTGAATGTTTTTTATCAGGCATCATTTAATTTTCTGATTGGAAACACTAATTCTTTCCACATGGAGACACCAGCTACACACATTCGCATATTCTAGGGAGAAAGCTAGCGGAACTGCGGCAAACAAACATGATATTTCTGTTTGTGTAGATGACATTTGATGCATTTGCCTGACGAAAAAACATTGCTTTTCTCCAAAACAATATCTACTGTGATTTTCTCGGTTCATTGCATACAAATTCCACACCAGTTTGTCCAGATATTACTGGATGAAACCGGAAATATCTGGTTTGTTTTGGCTAACTCAATCCCAGATATTGCTACATATTCTGTGTTGGTTTTTTCTGGATTTTATCCACAGACTTTATTGTTGGGAATCTTTTTTATCGGGGAACAATTTATTTTTGACTTGGATATAGTAATTGGTTCCACATGAAGCCACCAGCTCTACATATTCATATTTTCTAGGGAGAAATCTAGAGGAACTGCGACAAAGAAACATGATATTTCTGTTTGTATAGATGACATTTTATGCACTTGCCTAATGAAAAGACATTGCTTTTCTCCAAAACCATTTTTACTGTGATTTCCTCGGTCCATTGCATACGAATTACACACCAGTTTGTATGGATATGACTGGTTGAAACTGGAAATATCTGGTTTTGTTTTGGCTAACTCAATCCCAGAAATTGCTACATCCTCTGTGTTTGTGCACTCCTGATATTATCTACGGACTTTATTGTTTTGAATGTTTTTTATCAGGGAACATTTAATTTTCTGCTTGGAAACACTAATTGGTTCCACTGGAGACACCCGCTCTGCACAATCGTATTTTCTAGGGAGAAAGCTAGAGGAACTGCTGCAAACAAACATGATATTTCTGTTTGTATAGATGACATTTTATGCACTTGCCTAATGAAAAGACTTTCCTTTTCTCCAAAACCCTTTTTACTCTTATTTTCTCGGTCCATTGCATACGAATTCCACACCAGTTTCTCTGGACATGACGGGATGAAACCGGAAATATCCGGTGTTGTTTTGGCTAACTCAATGCGAAATATTTTGAAAGCCTCTGTGTTGGTGTTTTCTGGATATTATCAACGGACCTTAGGTTTTTGAATGTTTTTTATTGGGGAACATTTTATTTTGAGCTTGGATACAGTAATTAGTTCCACAAGGAGACACCAGCTGAACATATTCGTATTTTCTAGGGAGAAAGCTAGAGGAACTGTGGCAAACAAACATGATATTTCTGTTTGTCTAGATGACATTTTGTGCACTTGCCTTACGAAAAGACTTTGCTGTTCTCCAAAACTATTTTTACTGTGATTTTCTCGGTCCATTGCATATGAATTCCACAACAGTTTGTCTGGATATGACTGGATGAAACCGGAAATATCCGGTTGTGTTCTGGCTAACTCAATTCCAGATATTGGTACAACCTCTGTGTTTGTGTATTCCTGATATTATCCATGGACTTTATTGTTTTGAATGCTTTTTATCAGGGAACATTTAATTTTGTACCGTTGAAACACTAATTGGTTCATCACAGGGACACCAGCTCTACACATTCGTATATTCTAGGGAGAAAGCTAGAGGAACTGCGGCAAATAAACATGATATTTCTGTTTGTATAGATGACATTTTATGCACTTGCCTAACGAAAAGACTTTGCTATTCTCCAAAACCATTTTTACTGTGATTTTCTTGGTCCATTGCACAGGAATTCCACACCAGTTTGTCCACATATGACTGAATGAAACCGGAAATATCTGGATTTGTATTGGCTAACTCAATCCCAAATATTGGTCAAGCCACTGTTTTTGTTTTTTCTGGGTATTATCAACGGACTTTATTGTTTTCAATGTTTTTTTATCGGGGAACATTTTATTTTGCGCTTGGATACAAAAATTGGTTCCACATGGAGGCACCAGCTCTACACATTCATATTTTCTAGGGAGACTGCTAGAGGAACTACGCAAACAAACATGATATTTCTGTTGCTATTTATGACATTTTATTCACTTGCCTAACGAAAAGACTTTCCTTTTCTCCAAAACCATTTTTATTGTGAATATCTCAGTCCATTGCTTACGAATTCCACACCAGTTTACCGGATATGACTGGATGAAACCGGAAATATTCTCTTTTGTTTTGGCGAACTCAATCCAGATATTGCTACAGCCTCTGTGTTTGTGTATTCCTGATATTATCCACGGACTTTATTGTTTTGAATGTTTTTATCAGGGAACATTTAAATTTTTACCATTGAAACACTAATTGGTTCATCATGGGGACACCAGCTCTACACATTCGTATTTTCTAGGGAGAAAGCTACAGGAACTGCGGCTAAGAAACAAGATACTTCTGTTTGCATCTATGAGACTTTATGCATTTGTCTAACGAAAAGACTTTGCTTTTCTCCAAAACTATTTTTACTGTGATTTTCTCAGTCCACTACTTACGAATTCCACACCAGTTTACAGGATATGACTGGATGAAACCGGACATATCCGCTTGTGTTTTGGCTAACTCAATCCCAGATATTGCTATAACCTCTCTGTTTGTGTTTTCTGGATGTTATCAACGGACTTCAGTTTTTTAATGTTTTTTTTTTGGGAGGGGAACATTTTAATTTGAGCTTGGATACAGTAATTCGTTCCACAAGGAGACACCAGCTGAACATATTCGTATTTTCTAGGGAGGAAGCTAAAGGAACTGTGGCAAACAAACATGATATTTCTGTTTGTATCTATGACATTTTATGCACTTGCCTAATGAAAAGACTTTGCTTTTCTCCAAAACCATTTTTACTGAGATTTTCGTGGTCCATTGCATATGAATTCCACACCAGTTTGTCCATATATGACTGGATGAAAATGGAAATATCCTGTTTTGTTTTGGCTAACTCAATCCCAGTTATTGCTACAACCTCTGTGTTTGTGTTTTCTGGATGTTATCAACGGACTTTAGGTTTTTTAATGTTTTTTTTTGGGGGGGAACATTATATTTTGAGTTTGGATACAGTAATTCATTCCACATGGAGACACCAGCTGAACATATTCGTATTTTCCAGGGAGAAAGCTAGAGGAACTGCAGCAAACAAACATGATATTTCTGTTTGTATCTATGACATTTTATGCACTTGCCTAATGAAAAGACTTTGCTTTTCTCCAAAATCATTTGTGATGTGATTTTCTCGGTCCATTGCATACGGATTCTACACCACTTCGTCCGGATATGACAGGATGAAACCAGAAATATCCGGTTGTGTTTTTGCTTACTCAATCCGAAATATTGTGAAAGCCTCTGTGTTTTTGTTTTCTGGATATTATCAACGGACTTTAGTTTTTTGAATGTTTTTTATCGGAGAACATTTTATTTTGAGCTTGGATACAGTAATTGGTTAAACATGGAGACACCATCTGAACATATTCGTATTTTCTAGGGAGAAAGCTAGAGGAACTGCTACAAACAAACATGATATTTCTGTTTGTATCGATGACATTTTATGCACTTGCCTAATGAAAGACTTTGCTTTTCTCCAAAACCATTTTTTCTGTGGTTTTCTCGGTACAATTCATATGAATTCCAAACAAGATTGTACGGATATGACAGGAGGAAACCAGAAATATCCCGTTTTGTTTTGGATAACTCAATCCCATATATTGCTACAGCCTCTGTGTTTGTGTATTCCTGATATTATCCACGGACTTTATTGTTTTGAATGCTTTTTATCTGCGAACACTTAATTTTGTACCATTGAAACACTAATTGGTTCATCATGGGGACACCAGCTCTACACATTCGTATTTTCTAGGGAGAAAGCTAGAGGAACTGCGAACAACAAAGATGATATTGCTGTTTGTATGGATGACGTTTTATGCACTTGCCTACCGAAAAGACTTTGCTTTCCTCCAAAACCATTTCTACTGTGATTTCTTTGGTTCATGGCATACGAATTCCACACCACTTTGTCCGGATATGACTGGATGAAACCAGAAATATCCTGTTTTGTTTTGGCTAACTCAATCTGAAATATTTTGAAAGCCTCTGTGTTGGTTTTTTCTGGATATTATCAACGGACTTTATTGTTTTGAATGTTTTTTATCGGGGAACATAATATTTTGACCTTGGATACAGGAATTCTTCCACATGGAGACACCAGCTAAAGATATTCGTATTTTCTAGGGAGAAAGATAGAGGAACTGTGGAAATAAACATGATATTTCTGTTTGTGTAGATGACATTTTATGCACTTGCCTTACGAAAAGACTTTGCTTTTCTCCAAAACCATTTTTACTGTGATTTTCTCGGTCCATTGCATATGAATTCTTCACCACTTTGTCCGGATATGACTGCATGATAACAGAAATATCCAGTTGTGTTTTGGCTAACTTAATCCGAAATATTGTGAAAGCATCTGTGTTTGTATTTTCTGGATATTATCGATGGACTTTATAGTTTTGAATGTTTTTTATAAGGGAACCTTTAATTTTTTACTGTAGAAACACTAATTGGTTCATCATGGGGACACCAGCTTTACACATTCATATTTTCTAGGGAGACTCTAGAGCAACTGCGGCAAATAAACATGATATTTCTGTTTGTATAGATGACATTTTATACACTTGCCTAAGGAAAAGGTTTTGCTTTTCTCCAAAATGATTTTTCTGTGATTTTCTCGGTACAATTTGTATGAATTCCACACCAGTTTGTCCGGATATGACTGGATGAAACCGGAAATATCTGGTTTTTTGGCTAACTCAATCCCAGATATTGTTACCGCCTCTGTGTTTGTGTTTTCCAGATATTATCCACGGACTTTATTGTTTTGAATGTTTTTTATCAGGCATCATTTAATTTTCTGCTTGGAAACACTAATTCTTTCCACATGGAGACACCAGCTACACACATTCGTATATTCTAGGGAGAAAGCTAGCGGAACTGCGGCAAACAAACATGATATTTCTGTTTGTGTAGATGACATTTGATGCCTTTGCCTGATGAAAAAACATTGCTTTTCTCCCAAACAATATCTACTGTGATTTTCTCGGTTCATTGCATACAAATTCCACACAAGTTTATCCAGATATTACTGGATGAAACCGGAAATATATGGTTTTGTTTTGGCTAACTCAATCCCAGATATTGCTACAGGCTCTGTGTTTGTTTTTCTGGATATTATCCACAGACTTTATTGTTGGGAATCTTTTTTATCGGGGAACATTTTATTTTAGCTTGGATATAGTAATTGGTTCCACATGAAGCCACCAGCTCTACATATTCATATTTTCTAGGGAGAAATCTAGAGGAACTGCGACAAAGAATCATGATATTTCTGTTTGTATAGATGACATTTTATACACTTGCCTAATGAAAAGACATTGCTTTTCTCCAAAACCATTTTTACTGTGATTTCCTCAGTCCATTGCATACGAATTACACACCAGTTTGTCCGGATATGACTGGATGAAAACGGAAATATCTGGTTTTGTTTTGGCTAACTCAATCCCAGATATTGTTACCGCCTCTGTGTTTGTGCACTCTGATATTATCTACGGACTTTATTGTTTTGAATGTTTTTTATCAGGGAACATTTAATTTTCTGCTTGGAAACACTAATTGGTTCCACTGGAGACTCCCGCTCTACACAATCGTATTTTCTAGGGAGAAAGCTAGAGGAACTGCTGCAAACAAACATGATATTTCTGTTTGTATAGATGACATTTTATGCACTTGCCTAACGAAAAGACTTTGCTTTTCTCCAAAACCCTTTTTACTCTTATTTTCTCGGTCCATTGCATACGAATTCCACACCAGTTTCTCTGGACATGACTGGATGAAACCGGAAATATCTGGTTGATTTTTGCCTAACTCAATCCCAGATATTGTTACCGCCTCTGTGTTTGTTTATTCCTGATATTACCCAAGGACTTTATTGTTTTGAATGTTTTTTTTCAGGAAACATTTAATTTTCTGCTTGGAAACACTAATTCTTTCCACATGGATACACCAGCTCTACACATTCGTATTTTCTAGAGAGAAAGCTAGAGGAACTGCGGCAAACAAACATGATCTTTCTGTTTGTATAGATGACATTTGATGCACTTGCCTAACGAAAACACTTTGCTTTTCTCCAAAAAAATTTTTACTGTGATTTTCTCAGTCCATTGCATACGAATTCCACACGAGTTTGTTCGGATATGACTGGATGAAACCAGAAAATCTGGTTTTCTTTTGGCTAACTCAATCCCATAAATTGCTACATCCTCTGTGTTTGTGCATTCCTGATATTATCTATGGAATTCATTGTTTTGGATGTTTTTTATCAGGGAACATTTAATTTTCTGCTTGGAAACACTAATTGGTTCCACATCGAGACACCAGCTCCACACATTCGTATTTTCTAGTGAGAAAGCTAGAGGAACTGCGGCAAACAAACATGATCTTTCTGTTTGTCTAGATGACATTTTATGCACTTGCCTTACGAAAAGACTTTGCTGTTCTCCAAAACTATTTTTACTGTGAATTTCTCGGTCCATTGCATACGAATTCCACACCAATTTGTCCGGATATGACTGGATGAAAACAGAAATATCCGGGGGTGGTTTGGCTAACTCAATCCGAAATATTGTGAAAGCCTCTGTGTTTGTGTTTTCTGGATATTATGGATGAACTTTATTGTTTTGAATATTTTAATCAGGGAACATTTAATTTTGTACCGTTGAAACACTAATTGGTTCATCATGGACACACCAGCTCTACACATTCGTATTTTCTAGGGAGAAAGCTACAGGAACTGCGGCAAACAAACACGATATTTCTGTTTGTGTAGATGACATTTTATGCACTTGCCTTACGAAAAGACTTTGCTGTTCTACAAAACTATTTACTGTGATTTTCTTGGTCCATTGCATACGAATTTCACACCAGTTTGTCCGGATATATCTGGATGAAAACAGAAATATCCGGTGGTGGTTTGGCTAACTCAATCCGAAATATTGTGAAAGCCTCTGTGTTTGTGTTTTCTGGATATTATGGATGAACTTTATTGTTTTGAATATTTTTATCAGGGAACATTTAATTTTGTACCGTTGAAACACTAATTGGTTCATCATGGGTACACCAGCTCTACACATTCGTATTTTCTAGGGAGAAAGGTAGAGGAACTGCGACAAACAAACATGATATTTCTGTTGGTATAGATGACATTGGATGCACTTGCCTTACGAAAAGACTTTGCTGTTCTCCAAAACTATTTTGCTGTGATTTTCTCGGTCCATTGCATACGAATTCCACAAGAGTTTGTCCGGATATGACTGGATGAAACCGGAAATATCCGGTATAGTTTTGGCTAACTCAATCCGAAATATTGTGAAAGCCTCTGTGTTGGTGTTTTCTGGATATTATCAACGGACTTTAGGTTTTTGAATGTTTTTTATTGGGGAACATTTTATTTTGAGCTGGGATACAGTAATTCGTTCCACAAGGAGACACCAGCTGAACATATTCATATTTTCTAGGGAGAAAGCTAGAGGAACTGCTGCAAACAAACATGATCTTTCTGTTTGTATAGATGACATTTTATGCACTTGCCTAACGAAAAGACTTTGCTTTTCTCCAAAACCCTTTTTACTCTTATTTTCTCGGTCCATTGCATACGAATTCCACACCAGTTTCTCTGGACATGACTGGATGAAACCGGAAATATCTGGTTGATTTTTGCCTAACTCAATCCCAGATATTGTTACCGCCTCTGTGTTTGTTTATTCCAGATATTACCCACGGACTTTATTGTTTTGAATGTTTTTTTTCAGGAAACATTTAATTTTCTGCTTGGAAACACTAATTCTTTCCACATGGATACACCAGCTCTACACATTCGTATTTTCTAGGGAGAAAGCTAGAGGAACTGCGGCAAAGAAACATGATCTTTCTGTTTGTATAGATGACATTTGATGCACTTGCCTAACGAAAACACTTTGCTTTTCTCCAAAAAAATTTTTACTGTGATTTTCTCGGTCCATTGCATACGAATTCCACACGAGTTTGTCCGGATATGACTGGATGAAACCAGAAAATCTGGTTTTCTTTTGGCTAACTCAATCCCATAAATTGCTACATCCTCTGTGTTTGTGCATTCCTGATATTATCTATGGAATTCATTGTTTTGGATGTTTTTTATCAGGGAACATTTAATTTTCTGCTTGGAAACACTAATTGGTTCCACATCGAGACACCAGCTCCACACATTCGTATTTTCTAGTGAGAAAGCTAGAGGAACTGCGGCAAACAAACATGATCTTTCTGTTTGTCTAGATGACATTTTATGCACTTGCCTTACGAAAAGACTTTGCTGTTCTCCAAAACTATTTTTACTGTGAATTTCTCGGTCCATTGCATACGAATTCCACACCAATTTGTCCGGATATGACTGGATGAAAACAGAAATATCCGGGGGTGGTTTGGCTAACTCATTCCGAAATATTGTGAAAGCCTCTGTGTTTGTGTTTTCTGGATATTATGGATGAACTTTATTGTTTTGAATATTTTAATCAGGGAACATTTAATTTTGTACCATTGAAACACTAATTGGTTCATCATGGACACACCAGCTCTACACATTCGTATTTTCTAGGGAGAAAGCTACAGGAACTGCGGCAAACAAACACGATATTTCTGTTTGTGTAGATGACATTTTATGCACTTGCCTTACGAAAAGACTTTGCTGTTCTCCAAAACTATTTTCCTGTGATTTTCTCGGTCCATTGCATACGAATTCCACAAGAGTTTGTCCGGATATGACTGGATGAAACCGGAAATATCCGGTATAGTTTTGGCTAACTCAATCCAAAATATTGTGAAAGCCTCTGTGTTGGTGTTTTCTGGATATTATCAACGGACTTTAGGTTTTTGAATGTTTTTTATTGGGGAACATTTTATTTTGAGCTTGGATACAGTAATTCGTTCCACAAGGAGACACCAGCTGAACATTTCCATATTTTCTAGGGAGAAAGCTAGAGGAACTGTGGCAAACAAACATGATATTTCTGTTTGCATAGATGACATTTTATGCACTTGCCTAACGAAAAGACTTTGCTTTTCTCCAAAACCATTTTTACTGTGATTTTCTCGGTCCATTGCATACGAATTCCACAACAGTTTTTTCGGATATGACTGGATGAAAACAGAAATATCCGGTGGTGGTTTGGCTAACTCAATCCGAAATATTGTGAAAGCCTCTGTGTTTGTGTTTTCTGGATATTATCGATGGACTGTATTGTTTTGAATATTTTCATCAGGGAACATTTAATTTTGTACCGTTGAAACACTAATTGGTTCATCATGGGGACACCAGCTCTACACATTCGTATATTCTAGGGAGAAAGCTAGAGGAACTGCGGCAAACAAACATGATATTTCTGTTTGTCTAGATGACATTTTATGCACTTGCCTTACGAAAAGACTTTGCTGTTCTCCAAAACTATTTTTACTGTGATTTTCTCGGTCCATTGCATACGAATTCCACAGCAGTTTGTCCGGATATGACTGGATGAAACTGGAAATATCCGGTATTGTTTTAGGTAACTCAATCCGAAATATTGTGAAAGCCTCTGTGTTGGTGTTTTCTGCATGTTATCAACGGACTTTAGGTTTTTGAATGTTTTTTATTGGGGAACATTTTATTTTGAGCTTGGATACAGTAATTCGTTCCACAAGGAGACACCAGCTGAACATATTCATATTTTCTAGGGAGAAAGCTAGAGGAATTGCGGCAAACAAACATGATATTTATGTTTGTATAGATGACATTTTATGCACTTGCCTAACGAAAAGACTTTGCTTTTCTCCAAAACCATTTTTACTGTGATTTTCTCGGTCCATTGCATACGAATTCCACACCAGTTTGTCCGGATATGACTGGATGAAAACAGAAATATCCTGGGGTGTTTTGGCTAACTCAATCCGAAATATTGTGAAAGCCTCTGTGTTTGTGTTTTCTGGGTATTATCGATGGATTTTATTGTTTTGATTATTTTCATCAGGGAACATTTAATTTTGTACCGTTGAAACACTAAATGGTTCATCATGGGGACACCAGCTCTACACATTCGTATTTTATTGGGAGAAAGCTAGAGGAACTGTGGCAAACAAACATGATATTTCTGTTTTTCTAGATGACATTCTATGCACTTGCCTTATGAAAAGACTTTGCTATTCTCCAAAACAATTTTTACTGTGATTTTCTCGGTCCATTGCATACGAATTCCACACCAATTTGTCCGGATATGACTGGATGAAAACAGAAATATCCGGTGGTGGTTTGGCTAACTCAATCCGAAATATTGTGAAAGCCTCTGTGTTTGTGTTTTCTGGATATTATCGTTGGACTTTATTGTTTTGAATATTTTCATCAGGGAACATTTAAATTTGTACCGTTGAAACACTAATTGGTTCATCATGGGGACACCAGCTCTACACATTCGTATATTCTAGGGAGAAAGCTAGAGGAACTGAGGCAAACAAACATGATATTTCTGTTTGTCTAGATTACATTTTATGCACTTGCCTTACAAAAAGACTTTGCTGTTCTCCAAAACCTTTTTTACTGTGATTTTCTCGGTTCATTGCATACGAATTCCACAACAGTTTGTCCGGATATGCCTGGATGAAACTGGAAATATCCGGTGTTGTTTTGGCTAACTCAATCCGAAATATTGTGAAAGCGTCTGTGTTGGTGTTTTCTGGATGTTATCAACGGACTTTAGGTTTTTGAATGTTTTTTATTGGGGAACATTTTATTTTGAGCTTGGATACAGTAGTTCGTTCCACAAGGAGACACCAGCTGAACACATTCGCATTGTCTAGGGAGAAAGCTAGAGGAACTGCGGCAAACAAACATGATATTTCTGTTTGTCTAGATGACATTTTATGCACTTGCCTTACGAAAAGACTTTGCTATTCTCCAAAACCATTTTTACTGTGAATTTCTCGGTCCATTGCAGACGAATCCACACCAGTTTGTCCGGATATGACTGGATGAAAACAGAAATATCCGGTGGTGTTTTGGCTAACTCAATCCGAAATATTGTGAAAGCCTCTGTGTTGGTGTTTTCTGGGTATTATCGATGGACTTTATTGTTTTGAATATTTTCATCAGGGAACATTTAATTTTGTACCGTTGAAACACTAATTGGTTCATCATGGGACACCAGCTCTACACATTCGTATTTTCTAGGGAGAAAGCTACAGGAACTGCGACAAACAAACATGATATTTCTGTTTGTCTAGATGACATTTTATGCACTTGCCTAACGAAAAGACTTTGCTGTTCTCCAAAACTATTTTACTGTGATTTTCTCGGTCCATTGCATATGAATTCCACAACAGTTTGTCCGTATATGACTGGATGAAAGCGGAAAAATGCGGTGTTGTTTTTGCTAACTCAATTCGAAATATTTTGAAAGCCTCTGTGTTGGTGTTTTCTGGATATTATCACGGACTTTAGGTTTTTGAATGTTTTTTTTATCGGGGGACATTTTCTTTTGAACTTGGATAAAGTAATTCATTCCACAAGGAGACACCAGCTGAACATATTCGTATTTTCTAGGGAGAAATCTAGAGGAACTGTGGCAAACAAACATGATATTTCTGTTTGTATAGATGACATTTTATGCACTTGCCTAACGAAAAGACTTTGCTTTTCTCCAAAACCATTTTTACTGTGAATTTCTCGGTCCATTGCAGACGAATTCCACACCAGTTTGTCCGGATATGACTGGATGAATACAGAAATATCCGGGGGTGGTTTGGCTAACTCAATCCAAAATATTGTGAAAGCCTCTGTGTTGGTGTTTTCTGGATATTATCGATGGACTTTATTGTTTTGAATATTTTCATCAGGGAACATTTAACTTTGTACCGTTGAAACACTAATTGGTTCATCATGGGGACACCAGCTCTACACATTCGTATTTTCTAGGGAGAAAGCTAGAGGAACTGCGGCAAACAAACATGATATTTCTGTTTGTCTAGATGACATTTTATGCACTTGCCTAACGAAAAGACTTGGCTATTCTCCAAAACCATTTTTACTGTGAATTTCTCGGTCCATTGCAGACGAATTCCACACCAGTTTGTCCGGATATGACTGGATGAAAACAGAAATATCCGGGGGTGGTTTGGCTAACTCAATCCGAAATATTGTGAAAGCCTCTGTGTTGTTGTTTTCTGGATGTTATCAACGGACTATAGGTTTTTGAATGTTTTTTATTGGGGAACATTTTATTTTGAGCTTGGATACAGTAATTCGTTCCATAATGAGACACCAGCTGAACATATTCGTATTTTCTAGGGAGAAAGCTAGAGGAACTGCGGCAAACAAACATGGTATTTCTGTTTGTCTAGATGACATTTTATGCACTTGCCTAACGAAAAGACTTTGCTTTTCTCCAAAACCATTTTTACTGTGATTTTCTCGGTCCATTGCATACGAATTCCACAACAGTTTTTTCGGATATGACTGGATGAAAACAGAAATATCCGGTGGTGGTTTGGCTAACTCAATCCGAAATATTGTGAAAGCCTCTGTGTTTTTGTTTTCTGGATATTATCGATGGACTTTATTGTTTTGAATGTTTTTATCAGGGAACATTTAATTTTGTACCGTTGAAACACTAATTGGTTCATCATGGTGACACCAGCTCTACACATTCGTATATTCTAGGGAGAAAGCTAGAGGAACTGCGGCAAACAAACATGATATTTCTGTTTGACTAGATGACCTTTTATGCACTTGCCTTACGAAAAGACTTTGCTGTTCTCCAAAACTATTTTTACTGTGATTTTCTCGGTCCATTGCATACGAATTCCACACCAGTTTGTCTGGATATGACTGGATGAAGGAGAAATATCCGGTATTGTTTTGGCTAACTCAATCCGAAATATTGTGAAAGCCTCTGTGTTGGTGTTTTCTGGATATTATCAACGGACTTTAGGTTTTTGAATGTTTTTTTTATTGGGGAACATTTTATTTTGAACTTGGATACAGTAATTCGTTCCACAAGGAGACAGCAGCTGAACATATTCGTATTTTCTAGGGAGAAAGCTAGAGGAACTGTGGCAAACAAACATGATATTTCTGTTTGTCTAGATGACATTTTATGCACTTGCCTAATGAAAAGACTTTGCTATTCTCCAAAACTATTTTACTATGATTTTCTCGATCCATTGCATACGATTCCACACCAGTTTGTCTGGTTATGACTGGATGAAGGAGAAATATCCGGTATTGTTTTGGCTAACTCATTCCGAAATATTGTGAAAGCCTCTGTGTTTGTGTTTTGTGGATATTATCGATGGACTTTATTATTTTGAATGTTTTTATCAGGGAACATTTAATTTTGTACCGTTGAAACTCTAATTGGTTCATCATGGGGACACCAGTTCTACACATTCGTATTTTCTAGGGAGAAAGCCAGAGGAACTTCGACAAACAAACTTGATATTTCTGTTGGTATAGATGACATTTTATGCACTTGCCTAACGAAAAGACTTTGCTTTTCTCCAAAACTATTTTTACTGTGAATATCTCAGTGCATTGCTTACGAATTACACACCAGTTTACTGGATATGCCTGGAAGAAACCGGAAATGTCCGGTTTTGTTTTGGCTAACTCAATCCCAGATATTGCTACAGCCTCTGTGTTTGTGTATTCCTGATATTATCCACGGATTTTATTGTTTTGAATGTTTTTATCAGGGAACATTTAATTTTTTGCTTGGAATCATTAATTGGTTCTACATGGGGAATCCAACGCTACACATTCGTATTTTCTAGGGTGAAAGCTAGAGGAACTGCGGCAAACAAACATGATATTTCTGTTTGTAAGATGACATTTTATTCACTTGCCTAATGAAAAGACTTTGCTTTTCTCCAAAACGATTTTTACTCAGATTTTCTCGGTCCAATGCATTAGAATTCTACACCAGTTTGTCCGGATATGACTGGATGAAAACAGAAATATCTGGTTGTGTTTTGGCTAACTCAGTCCAAAATATTGAAAAGCCTCTGTGTTTGTGTTTTCTGGATATTATCAACGGACTTTAGTTTTTTGAATGTTTTTTATCGGGGAACATTTTATTTTGAGCTTGGATACAGTAATTAGTTGCACATGGAGACACCAGCTGAACATATTCGTATTTTCTAGGGAGAAAGCTAGAGGAACTGCGGCAAACAAACATGATATTTCTGTTTGTCTAGATGACATTTTATGCACTTGCCTTACGAAAAGACTTTGCTGTTCTCCAAAACTATTTTTACTGTGATTTTCTCGGTCCATTGCATACGAATTCCACACCAGTTTGTACGGATATGACTAGATGAAATCGGAAATATCCGGTATTGTTTAAGCTAACTCAATCCGAAATATTGTGAAAGCCTCTGTGTTGGTGATTTCTGGATATCATCAACGGACTTTAGGTTTTTGAATGTTTTTTATTGGGGAACATTTTATTTTGAGCTTGGATACAGTAATTCGTTCCACAAGGAGACACCAGCTGAACATATTCGTATTTTCTAGGGAGAAAGCTAGAGGAACTGTGGCAAACAAACATGATATTTCTGTTTGTATCGATGACATTTTATGCACTTGCCTTACGAAAAGACTTTGCTGTTCTCCAAAACTATTTTTACTGTGATTTTCTCGGTCCATTACATACGAATTCCACACCATTTTGTCCGGATATGACTGGATGAAACCGGAAATATCCGGTATTGTTTTGGCTAACTCAATCCGAAATATTGTGAAAGCCTCTGTGTTTGTGTTTTCTGGGTATTATCGATGGACTTTATTGTTTTGAATGTTTTTTATCAGGGAACATTTAATTTTGTACCGTTGAAACACTAATTAGTTCATAAAGGGGACACCAGCTCTTACATTCGTATTTTCTAGGGAGAAAGCTACAGGAACTGCGGCAAACCAACATGATATTTCTGTTTGTATAGATGATATTTTATGCTCTTGCCTTACGAAAAGACTTTACTGTTCTCCAAAACGATTTTTACTGTGAATTCCTCGGTCCATTGCATACGAATTCCACACCAGTTTGTCCGGATATGACTGGATGAAAACAAAAATATCCGGTTGTGTTTTGGCTAACTCAATCCGAAATATTGAGAAAGCCTCTGTGTTGGTTTTTTCTGGATATTATCAACGGACTTTAGTTTTTTTAATGTTTTTTATCAGGGAACATTTTATTTTGAGATTGGATACAATAATTGGTTCCACATGGAGACACCAGCTGAACATATTCCTATTTTCTAGGGAGAAAGCTAGAGGACCTGCGGCAAACAAACATGATATTTCCGTTTGTATCTATGAGATATTATGCACTTGCCTTACGAAAAGACTTTGCTGTTCTCCAAAACTATTTTTACTGTGATTTTCTCGGTCCATTGCATACGAATTCCACACCAGTTTGTACGGATATGACTGGATGAAATCGGAAATATCCGGTATTGTTTAAGCTAACTCAATCCGAAATATTGTGAAAGCCTCTGTGTTGGTGATTTCTGGATATCATCGACGGACTTTATTGTTTCTAATGTTTTTTTATCGGGGAACATTTTATTTTCAGCTGGGATACAGTAATTAGTTGCACATGGAGACACCAGCTGAACATATTCGTATTTTCTAGGGAGAAAGCTAGAGGAACTGCGGCAAACAAACATGGTATTTCTGTTTGTATCGATGACATTTTATGCACTTGCCTAACGAAAAGACTTTGCTTTTCTCCAAAACCATTTGTACTGTGATTTTCTCGGTCCATTGCATATAAATTTCACACCAGTTTGTCCGGATATGAATGGCTGAAAACAGAAATATCCGGTGGTGTTTTGGTTAACTCAATCCGAAATATTGTGAAAGCCTCTGTGTTTGTGTTTTCTGGATATTATTGATGGACTTTATTGTTTTGAATATTTTATCAGGGAACATTTAATTTTGTACCGTTGAAACACTAATTGGTTCATCAGGGGGACACCAGCTCTACACATTCATATATTCCAGGGAGAAAGCTTGAGGAACTGCGGCAAACAAACATGATATTTCTGTTGGTATAGATGACATTGGATGCACTTGCCTAACGAAAAGACTTTGCTTTTCTCCAAAACCATTTTTACTGTGATTTTCTCGGTCCATTGCATACGAATTCCACAACAGTTTTTTGGATATGACTGGATGAAAACAGAAATATCCGGTGGTGGTTTGGCTAACTCAATCCGAAATATTGTGAAAGCCTCTGTGTTTTTGTTTTCTGGATATTATCGATGGACTTTATTGTTTTGAATATTTTCATCAGGGAACATTTAATTTTGTACCGTTGAAACACTAATTGGTTCATCATGGGGACACCAGCTCTACACATTCGTATTTTCTAGAGAGAAAGCTAGAGGAACTGCGACAAACATGATATTTCTTTTTGTCTAGATGACATTTTATGCACTTGCATTACGTAAAGACTTTGCTGTTCTCCAAAACTATTTTACTGTGATTTTCTCGGTCCATTGCATACGAATACAAGAACAGTTTGTCCGGATATGACTGGATGAAACCGGAAATATCCGGTGTTGTTTTGGCTAACTCAATCCTAAATATTTTGATAGTCTCTGTGTTGGTGTTTTCTGGATATTATCAATGGACTTTAGGTTTTTGAATGTTTTTTATTGGGGAACATTTTATTTTGAGCTTGGATACACTAATTCGTTCCACAAGGAGACACCAGCTGAACATATTTGTATTTTCTAGGGAGAAAGATAGAGGAACTGCGGCAAACAAACATGATATTTCTGTTTGTTTAGATGACATTTTATGCACTTGCCTTACGAAAAGACTTTGTTGTTCTGCAAAACCATTTGTACTGTGATTTTCTCGGTCCATTGCATACAAATTCCAAATCAGTTTGTCCGGATATGACTGGATGAAAACAGAAATATCCGGTGGTGGTTTGGCTAACTCAATCCGAAATATTGTGAAAGCCTCTGTGTTTGTGTTTTCTGGATATTATCGATGGACTTTATTGTTTTGAATATTTTCATCAGGGTACATTTAATTTTGTACCGTTGTAACACTAATTGGTTCATCATGGGGACACCAGCTCTAAACATTCGTATTTTCTAGGGAGAAAGCTAGCGGAACTGCGGCAAACAAACATGATATTTCTGTTTGTCTAGATGACATTTTATGCACTTGCCTTACGAAAAGACTTTGCTATTCTCCAAAACTATTTTTACTGTGATTTTCTCGGTCCATTGCATACGAATTCCACAACAGTTTTTTCGGATATGACTGGATGAAACCGGAAATATCCGGTGGTGGTTTGGCTAACTCAATCCGAAATATTGTGAAAGCCTCTGTGTTTGTGTTTTGTGGATATTATCGATGGACTTTATTGTTTTGAATGTTTTTATCAGGGAACATTTAATTTTGTACCGTTGAAACACTAATTGGTTCATCATGGTGACACCAGCTCTACACATTCGTATATTCTAGGGAGAAAGCTAGAGGAACTGCGGCAAACAAACATGATATTTCTGTTTGACTAGATGACCTTTTATGCACTTGCCTTACGAAAAGACTTTGCTGTTCTCCAAAACTATTTTTACTGTGATTTTCTCGGTCCATTGCATACGAATTCCACACCAGTTTGTCTGGATATGACTGGATGAAGGAGAAATATCCGGTATTGTTTTGGCTAACTCAATCCGAAATATTGTGAAAGCCTCTGTGTTGGTGTTTTCTGGATATTATCAACGGACTTTAGGTTTTTGAATGTTTTTTTATTGGGGAACATTTTATTTTGAACTTGGATACAGTAATTCGTTCCACAAGGAGACAGCAGCTGAACATATTCGTATTTTCTAGGGAGAAAGCTAGAGGAACTGTGGCAAACAAACATGATATTTCTGTTTGTCTAGATGACATTTTATGCACTTGCCTAATGAAAAGACTTTGCTATTCTCCAAAACTATTTTACTATGATTTTCTCGATCCATTGCATACGATTCCACACCAGTTTGTCTGGTTATGACTGGATGAAGGAGAAATATCCGGTATTGTTTTGGCTAACTCATTCCGAAATATTGTGAAAGCCTCTGTGTTTGTGTTTTGTGGATATTATCGATGGACTTTATTATTTTGAATGTTTTTATCAGGGAACATTTAATTTTGTACCGTTGAAACTCTAATTGGTTCATCATGGGGACACCAGTTCTACACATTCGTATTTTCTAGGGAGAAAGCCAGAGGAACTTCGACAAACAAACTTGATATTTCTGTTGGTATAGATGACATTTTATGCACTTGCCTAACGAAAAGACTTTGCTTTTCTCCAAAACTATTTTTACTGTGAATATCTCAGTGCATTGCTTACGAATTACACACCAGTTTACTGGATATGCCTGGAAGAAACCGGAAATGTCCAGTTTTGTTTTGGCTAACTCAATCCCAGATATTGCTACAGCCTCTGTGTTTGTGTATTCCTGATATTATCCACGGATTTTATTGTTTTGAATGTTTTTATCAGGGAACATTTAATTTTTTGCTTGGAATCATTAATTGGTTCTACATGGGGAATCCAACGCTACACATTCGTATTTTCTAGGGTGAAAGCTAGAGGAACTGCGGCAAACAAACATGATATTTCTGTTTGTAAGATGACATTTTATTCACTTGCCTAATGAAAAGACTTTGCTTTTCTCCAAAACGATTTTTACTCAGATTTTCTCGGTCCAATGCATTAGAATTCTACACCAGTTTGTCCGGATATGACTGGATGAAAACAGAAATATCTGGTTGTGTTTTGGCTAACTCAGTCCAAAATATTGAAAAGCCTCTGTGTTTGTGTTTTCTGGATATTATCAACAGACTTTAGTTTTTTGAATGTTTTTTATCGGGGAACATTTTATTTTGAGCTTGGATACAGTAATTAGTTGCACATGGAGACACCAGCTGAACATATTCGTATTTTCTAGGGAGAAAGCTAGAGGAACTGCGGCAAACAAACATGATATTTCTTTTTGTCTAGATGACATTTTATGCACTTGCCTTACGAAAAGACTTTGCTGTTCTCCAAAACTATTTTTACTGTGATTTTCTCGGTCCATTGCATACGAATTCCACACCAGTTTGTACGGATATGACTAGATGAAATCGGAAATATCCGGTATTGTTTAAGCTAACTCAATCCGAAATATTGTGAAAGCCTCTGTGTTGGTGATTTCTGGATATCATCAACGGACTTTAGGTTTTTGAATGTTTTTTATTGGGGAACATTTTATTTTGAGCTTGGATACAGTAATTCGTTCCACAAGGAGACACCAGCTGAACATATTCGTATTTTCTAGGGAGAAAGCTAGAGGAACTGTGGCAAACAAACATGATATTTCTGTTTGTATCGATGACATTTTATGCACTTGCCTTACGAAAAGACTTTGCTGTTCTCCAAAACTATTTTTACTGTGATTTTCTCGGTCCATTACATACGAATTCCACACCATTTTGTCCGGATATGACTGGATGAAACCGGAAATATCCGGTATTGTTTTGGCTAACTCAATCCGAAATATTGTGAAAGCCTCTGTGTTTGTGTTTTCTGGGTATTATCGATGGACTTTATTGTTTTGAATGTTTTTTATCAGGGAACATTTAATTTTGTACCGTTGAAACACTAATTAGTTCATAAAGGGGACACCAGCTCTTACATTCGTATTTTCTAGGGAGAAAGCTACAGGAACTGCGGCAAACCAACATGATATTTCTGTTTGTATAGATGATATTTTATGCTCTTGCCTTACGAAAAGACTTTACTGTTCTCCAAAACGATTTTTACTGTGAATTCCTCGGTCCATTGCATACGAATTCCACACCAGTTTGTCCGGATATGACTGGATGAAAACAAAAATATCCGGTTGTGTTTTGGCTAACTCAATCCGAAATATTGAGAAAGACTCTGTGTTGGTTTTTTCTGGATATTATCAACGGACTTTAGTTTTTTTAATGTTTTTTATCAGGGAACATTTTATTTTGAGATTGGATACAATAATTGGTTCCACATGGAGACACCAGCTGAACATATTCCTATTTTCTAGGGAGAAAGCTAGAGGACCTGCGGCAAACAAACATGATATTTCCGTTTGTATCTATGAGATATTATGCACTTGCCTTACGAAAAGACTTTGCTGTTCTCCAAAACTATTTTTACTGTGATTTTCTCGGTCCATTGCATACGAATTCCACACCAGTTTGTACGGATATGACTGGATGAAATCGGAAATATCCGGTATTGTTTAAGCTAACTCAATCCGAAATATTGTGAAAGCCTCTGTGTTGGTGATTTCTGGATATCATCGACGGACTTTATTGTTTCTAATGTTTTTTTATCGGGGAACATTTTATTTTCAGCTGGGATACAGTAATTAGTTGCACATGGAGACACCAGCTGAACATATTCGTATTTTCTAGGGAGAAAGCTAGAGGAACTGCGGCAAACAAACATGGTATTTCTGTTTGTATCGATGACATTTTATGCACTTGCCTAACGAAAAGACTTTGCTTTTCTCCAAAACCATTTGTACTGTGATTTTCTCGGTCCATTGCATATAAATTTCACACCAGTTTGTCCGGATATGAATGGCTGAAAACAGAAATATCTGGTGGTGTTTTGGTTAACTCAATCCGAAATATTGTGAAAGCCTCTGTGTTTGTGTTTTCTGGATATTATTGATGGACTTTATTGTTTTGAATATTTTATCAGGGAACATTTAGTTTTGTACCGTTGAAACACTAATTGGTTCATCAGGGGGACACCAGCTCTACACATTCATATATTCCAGGGAGAAAGCTAGAGGAACTGCGGCAAAAAAACATGATATTTCTGTTGGTATAGATGACATTGGATGCACTTGCCTAACGAAAAGACTTTGCTTTTCTCCAAAACCATTTTTACTGTGATTTTCTCGGTCCATTGCATACGAATTCCACACCAGTTTGTCTGGATATGACTGGATGAAGGAGAAATATCCGGTATTGTTTTGGCTAACTCAATCCGAAATGTGAAAGCCTCTGTGTTGGTGTTTTCTGGATATTATCAACGGACTTTAGGTTTTTGAATGTTTTTTATTGGGGAACATTTTATTTTGAACTTGGATACAGTAATTCGTTCCACAAGGAGACAGCAGCTGAACATATTCGTATTTTCTAGGGAGAAAGCTAGAGGAACTGTGGCAAACAAACATGATATTTCTGTTTGTCTAGATGACATTTTATGCACTTGCCTAATGAAAAGACTTTGCTATTCTCCAAAACTATTTTACTATGATTTTCTCGATCCATTGCATACGATTCCACACCAGTTTGTCTGGTTATGACTGGATGAAGGAGAAATATCCGGTATTGTTTTGGCTAACTCATTCCGAAATATTGTGAAAGCCTCTGTGTTTGTGTTTTGTGGATATTATCGATGGACTTTATTATTTTGAATGTTTTTATCAGGGAACATTTAATTTTGTACCGTTGAAACTCTAATTGGTTCATCATGGGGACACCAGTTCTACACATTCGTATTTTCTAGGGAGAAAGCCAGAGGAACTTCGACAAACAAACTTGATATTTCTGTTGGTATAGATGACATTTTATGCACTTGCCTAACGAAAAGACTTTGCTTTTCTCCAAAACTATTTTTACTGTGAATATCTCAGTGCATTGCTTACGAATTACACACCAGTTTACTGGATATGCCTGGAAGAAACCGGAAATGTCCGGTTTTGTTTTGGCTAACTCAATCCCAGATATTGCTACAGCCTCTGTGTTTGTGTATTCCTGATATTATCCACGGATTTTATTGTTTTGAATGTTTTTATCAGGGAACATTTAATTTTTTGCTTGGAATCATTAATTGGTTCTACATGGGGAATCCAACGCTACACATTCGTATTTTCTAGGGTGAAAGCTAGAGGAACTGCGGCAAACAAACATGATATTTCTGTTTGTAAGATGACATTTTATTCACTTGCCTAATGAAAAGACTTTGCTTTTCTCCAAAACGATTTTTACTCAGATTTTCTCGGTCCAATGCATTAGAATTCTACACCAGTTTGTCCGGATATGACTGGATGAAAACAGAAATATCTGGTTGTGTTTTGGCTAACTCAGTCCAAAATATTGAAAAGCCTCTGTGTTTGTGTTTTCTGGATATTATCAACAGACTTTAGTTTTTTGAATGTTTTTTATCGGGGAACATTTTATTTTGAGCTTGGATACAGTAATTAGTTGCACATGGAGACACCAGCTGAACATATTCGTATTTTCTAGGGAGAAAGCTAGAGGAACTGCGGCAAACAAACATGATATTTCTTTTTGTCTAGATGACATTTTATGCACTTGCCTTACGAAAAGACTTTGCTGTTCTCCAAAACTATTTTTACTGTGATTTTCTCGGTCCATTGCATACGAATTCCACACCAGTTTGTACGGATATGACTAGATGAAATCGGAAATATCCGGTATTGTTTAAGCTAACTCAATCCGAAATATTGTGAAAGCCTCTGTGTTGGTGATTTCTGGATATCATCAACGGACTTTAGGTTTTTGAATGTTTTTTATTGGGGAACATTTTATTTTGAGCTTGGATACAGTAATTCGTTCCACAAGGAGACACCAGCTGAACATATTCGTATTTTCTAGGGAGAAAGCTAGAGGAACTGTGGCAAACAAACATGATATTTCTGTTTGTATCGATGACATTTTATGCACTTGCCTTACGAAAAGACTTTGCTGTTCTCCAAAACTATTTTTACTGTGATTTTCTCGGTCCATTACATACGAATTCCACACCATTTTGTCCGGATATGACTGGATGAAACCGGAAATATCCGGTATTGTTTTGGCTAACTCAATCCGAAATATTGTGAAAGCCTCTGTGTTTGTGTTTTCTGGGTATTATCGATGGACTTTATTGTTTTGAATGTTTTTTATCAGGGAACATTTAATTTTGTACCGTTGAAACACTAATTAGTTCATAAAGGGGACACCAGCTCTTACATTCGTATTTTCTAGGGAGAAAGCTACAGGAACTGCGGCAAACCAACATGATATTTCTGTTTGTATAGATGATATTTTATGCTCTTGCCTTACGAAAAGACTTTACTGTTCTCCAAAACGATTTTTACTGTGAATTCCTCGGTCCATTGCATACGAATTCCACACCAGTTTGTCCGGATATGACTGGATGAAAACAAAAATATCCGGTTGTGTTTTGGCTAACTCAATCCGAAATATTGAGAAAGACTCTGTGTTGGTTTTTTCTGGATATTATCAACGGACTTTAGTTTTTTTAATGTTTTTTATCAGGGAACATTTTATTTTGAGATTGGATACAATAATTGGTTCCACATGGAGACACCAGCTGAACATATTCCTATTTTCTAGGGAGAAAGCTAGAGGACCTGCGGCAAACAAACATGATATTTCCGTTTGTATCTATGAGATATTATGCACTTGCCTTACGAAAAGACTTTGCTGTTCTCCAAAACTATTTTTACTGTGATTTTCTCGGTCCATTGCATACGAATTCCACACCAGTTTGTACGGATATGACTGGATGAAATCGGAAATATCCGGTATTGTTTAAGCTAACTCAATCCGAAATATTGTGAAAGCCTCTGTGTTGGTGATTTCTGGATATCATCGACGGACTTTATTGTTTCTAATGTTTTTTTATCGGGGAACATTTTATTTTCAGCTGGGATACAGTAATTAGTTGCACATGGAGACACCAGCTGAACATATTCGTATTTTCTAGGGAGAAAGCTAGAGGAACTGCGGCAAACAAACATGGTATTTCTGTTTGTATCGATGACATTTTATGCACTTGCCTAACGAAAAGACTTTGCTTTTCTCCAAAACCATTTGTACTGTGATTTTCTCGGTCCATTGCATATAAATTTCACACCAGTTTGTCCGGATATGAATGGCTGAAAACAGAAATATCTGGTGGTGTTTTGGTTAACTCAATCCGAAATATTGTGAAAGCCTCTGTGTTTGTGTTTTCTGGATATTATTGATGGACTTTATTGTTTTGAATATTTTATCAGGGAACATTTAGTTTTGTACCGTTGAAACACTAATTGGTTCATCAGGGGGACACCAGCTCTACACATTCATATATTCCAGGGAGAAAGCTAGAGGAACTGCGGCAAAAAAACATGATATTTCTGTTGGTATAGATGACATTGGATGCACTTGCCTAACGAAAAGACTTTGCTTTTCTCCAAAACCATTTTTACTGTGATTTTCTCGGTCCATTGCATACGAATTCCACACCAGTTTGTCTGGATATGACTGGATGAAGGAGAAATATCCGGTATTGTTTTGGCTAACTCAATCCGAAATGTGAAAGCCTCTGTGTTGGTGTTTTCTGGATATTATCAACGGACTTTAGGTTTTTGAATGTTTTTTATTGGGGAACATTTTATTTTGAACTTGGATACAGTAATTCGTTCCACAAGGAGACAGCAGCTGAACATATTCGTATTTTCTAGGGAGAAAGCTAGAGGAACTGTGGCAAACAAACATGATATTTCTGTTTGTCTAGATGACATTTTATGCACTTGCCTAATGAAAAGACTTTGCTATTCTCCAAAACTATTTTACTATGATTTTCTCGATCCATTGCATACGATTCCACACCAGTTTGTCTGGTTATGACTGGATGAAGGAGAAATATCCGGTATTGTTTTGGCTAACTCATTCCGAAATATTGTGAAAGCCTCTGTGTTTGTGTTTTGTGGATATTATCGATGGACTTTATTATTTTGAATGTTTTTATCAGGGAACATTTAATTTTGTACCGTTGAAACTCTAATTGGTTCATCATGGGGACACCAGTTCTACACATTCGTATTTTCTAGGGAGAAAGCCAGAGGAACTTCGACAAACAAACTTGATATTTCTGTTGGTATAGATGACATTTTATGCACTTGCCTAACGAAAAGACTTTGCTTTTCTCCAAAACTATTTTTACTGTGAATATCTCAGTGCATTGCTTACGAATTACACACCAGTTTACTGGATATGCCTGGAAGAAACCGGAAATGTCCGGTTTTGTTTTGGCTAACTCAATCCCAGATATTGCTACAGCCTCTGTGTTTGTGTATTCCTGATATTATCCACGGATTTTATTGTTTTGAATGTTTTTATCAGGGAACATTTAATTTTTTGCTTGGAATCATTAATTGGTTCTACATGGGGAATCCAACGCTACACATTCGTATTTTCTAGGGTGAAAGCTAGAGGAACTGCGGCAAACAAACATGATATTTCTGTTTGTAAGATGACATTTTATTCACTTGCCTAATGAAAAGACTTTGCTTTTCTCCAAAACGATTTTTACTCAGATTTTCTCGGTCCAATGCATTAGAATTCTACACCAGTTTGTCCGGATATGACTGGATGAAAACAGAAATATCTGGTTGTGTTTTGGCTAACTCAGTCCAAAATATTGAAAAGCCTCTGTGTTTGTGTTTTCTGGATATTATCAACGGACTTTAGTTTTTTGAATGTTTTTTATCGGGGAACATTTTATTTTGAGCTTGGATACAGTAATTAGTTGCACATGGAGACACCAGCTGAACATATTCGTATTTTCTAGGGAGAAAGCTAGAGGAACTGCGGCAAACAAACATGATATTTCTGTTTGTCTAGATGACATTTTATGCACTTGCCTTACGAAAAGACTTTGCTGTTCTCCAAAACTATTTTTACTGTGATTTTCTCGGTCCATTGCATACGAATTCCACACCAGTTTGTACGGATATGACTAGATGAAATCGGAAATATCCGGTATTGTTTAAGCTAACTCAATCCGAAATATTGTGAAAGCCTCTGTGTTGGTGATTTCTGGATATCATCAACGGACTTTAGGTTTTTGAATGTTTTTTATTGGGGAACATTTTATTTTGAGCTTGGATACAGTAATTCGTTCCACAAGGAGACACCAGCTGAACATATTCGTATTTTCTAGGGAGAAAGCTAGAGGAACTGTGGCAAACAAACATGATATTTCTGTTTGTATCGATGACATTTTATGCACTTGCCTTACGAAAAGACTTTGCTGTTCTCCAAAACTATTTTTACTGTGATTTTCTCGGTCCATTACATACGAATTCCACACGATTTTGTCCGGATATGACTGGATGAAACCGGAAATATCCGGTATTGTTTTGGCTAACTCAATCCGAAATATTGTGAAAGCCTCTGTGTTTGTGTTTTCTGGGTATTATCGATGGACTTTATTGTTTTGAATGCTTTTTATCAGGGAACATTTAATTTTGTACCGTTGAAACACTAATTAGTTCATAAAGGGGACACTAGCTCTTACATTCGTATTTTCTAGGGAGAAAGCTAGAGGAACTGCGGCAAACCAACATGATATTTCTGTTTGTATAGATGATATTTTATGCTCTTGCCTTACGAAAAGACTTTACTGTTCTCCAAAACGATTTTTACTGTGATTTTCTCAGTCCATTGCATACGAATTCCACACCAGTTTGTCCGGATATGACTGGATGAAAACATAAATATCCGGTTGTGTTTTGGCTAACTCAATCCGAAATATTGAGAAAGCCTCTGTGTTGGTTTTTTCTGGATATTATCAACGGACTTTAGTTTTTTCAATGTTTTTTATCAGGGAACATTTTATTTTGAGCTGGGATACAGTAATTAGTTGCACATGGAGACACCAGCTGAACATATTCGTATTTTCTAGGGAGAAAGCTAGAGGAACTGCGGCAAACAAACATGGTATTTCTGTTTGTATCGATGACATTTTATGCACTTGCCTAACGAAAAGACTTTGCTTTTCTCCAAAACCATTTGTACTGTGATTTTCTCGGTCCATTGCATACTAATTCCACACCAGTTTTTCCAGATATGACTGGATGAAACCGGAAATATCCGGTATTGTTTTGGCTAACTCAATCCAAATTAATGTGAAAGCCTCTGTGTTTGTGTTTTCTGGATATTATCGATGGACTTTATTGTTTTGAATATTTTCATCAGGGAACATTTAATTTTGTACTGTTGAACACTAATTGGTTCATCATGGGGACACCAGCTCTACACATTCGTATTTTCCAGGGAGAATGCTAGAGGAACTGCGGCAAACAAACATGATATTTCTGTTTGTATCTATGAGATATTATGCACTTGCCTAACGAAAATACTTTGCTATTCTCCAAAACTATTTTTACTGTGATTTTCTCAGTCCATTGCATACGAATTCCACACCAGTTTGTCCGGATATGACTAGATGAATACGGAAATATATGGTTTTTTTTTTGCTAACTGAATCCCAAATATTGCTCTAGCCACTGTGTTTGATTTTCTGGATATTATCAACGGACTTTATTGTTTCGAAAGTTTTTTTTATCCGGGGACATTTTCTTTTGAGCTTGGATACAGTAATTAGATGCACATTTAGACACCAGCTGAACATATTCGTATTTTCTAGAGAGAAAGCTAGAGGAACTGCAGCAAACAAACATGATATTTCTGTTTGTATCGATGACATTTTATGCACTTGCCTAACGAAAAGACTTTGCTTTCCTCCAAAACCATTTCTACTGTGATTTTCTCGGTCCATTGCATACGAATTCCACACCACTTTGTCCGTATATAACTGGATGAGACCGGAAATACCTGGTTTTGTTTTGGCTAACTCAATCGCAGATATTGCTACAGCCTCTGTGTTTGTGTATTCCAGATATTATCCACAGACTTTATTGTTTCGAATGTTTTTTATCGGGGAACATTTATTTTTAGCTTGGATATAGTAATTGGTTCCACATGAGGACACCAGCTCTACATATTCATAGTTTCTAGGGAGAAAGCTAGAGGAACTGCGACAAACAAACATGATCTTTCTGTTTGTATAGATGACATTGGATGCACTTGCCTAACGAAAAGACTTTGCTTTTCTCCAAAACCATTTGTACTGTGATTTTCTCGGTCCATTGCATACGAATTCCACTCCAGTTTGTCCGGATATGACTGGATGAAACCAGAAATATCTGGTTTTGTTTTGGCTAACTCAATCCCAGATATTGTTACCGCCTCTGTGTTGGTGTATTCCAGATATTATGCACAGACTTTATTGTTTTCAATGTTTTTTTTCAGGGAACATTTAATTTTCTGCTTGGAAACACTAATTCTTTCCACATGGAGACACCAGCTCTACACATTCGTATTTTCTAGGGAGAAAGCTAGAGGAACTGCGGCAAACAAACATGATATTTCTGTTTGTGTAGATGACATTTGATGCACTTGGCTAACGAAAAGACTTTGCTTTTCTCCAAAACCACTTGTACTGTGATTTCCTGGTCCATTGCATACGAATTCCACACCAGTTTGTCCGGATATGACTGAATGAAACCGGAAATATCCGGTTGATTTTTGGCTAACACAATCCCAAACATTGTTACCGCCTCTGTGTTTGTTTATTCCTGATATTATCCACAGACTTTATTGTTTTGAATGTTTTTTATCAGGGAACATTTAATTTTCTGCTTGGAAACACTAATTGTTTCCACATGGACACACCAGCTCTACACATTCGTATTTTCTAGGGAGAAAGCTAGAGGAACTGCGACAATCAAACATGATATTTCTGTTTGTATAGATGACATTTGATGCACTTGCCTAACGAAAAGACTTTGCTTTTCTCCACAACGACATGTACTGTGATTTTCTGGTCCATTGCATACGAATTCCACAACAGTTTGTCCGGATATGACTGTAGGAAACCAGAAATATCCTGTTGTGTTTTGGGTAACTCAATACGAAATATTGCTACAGACTCTGTGTTTGTGTTTTTTGGATATTATCAATGGACTTATTGTTTTGAATGTTTTTATCAGGGAACATTTAATTTTGTACCATTGAAACACTAATTGTTTCCACATGGACACACCAGCTCCACACATTCATATTTTCTAGGGAGAAAGCTGGAGGAACTGCGACAAACAAACATGATCTTTCTGTTTGTCTAGATGACATTTGATGCACTTGGCTAACGAAAAGACTTTGCTTTTCTCCAAAACCATTAGTACTGTGATTTTCTCGGTCCATTGCATACGAATTCCACCCGAGTTTGTCCGGATTTGACTGGATGAAACCGGAAATATCTGGTTTTGTTTTGGATAACTCAATCCCAGAGATTGTTACCGCCTCTGTGTTAGTGTATTCCAGATACTATCCACAGACTTTATTGTTTTGAATGTTTTTATCAGGGAACATTTAATTTTCTGCTTGGAAACACTAATTGGTTCCACATGGAGACAGCAGGTCTACACATTTGTATTTTCTAGGGAGAAAGCTAGAGGAACTGCGGCAAAAAATCATGATATTTCTGTTTGTATAGATGACATTTTATGCACTTGCCTAACGTAAAGACTTTGCTTTTCTCCAAAACCATTTGTGCTGTGATTTTCTCGGTCCATTGCATACGAATACAAGAACAGTTTGTCCGGATATGACTGGATGAAACCGAAAATATCCGGTTGATTTTTGGCTAACACAATCCCAAATATTGTTACTGCCTCTGTGTTTGTGTATTCCTGATATTATCCACGGACTTTATTGTTTTGAATGTTTTTTTATCAGGGAACATTTTATTTTCTGCTTGGAAACACTACTTCTTTCCACATGGCAACACCGGCTCCACACATTTGTATTTTCTATGGAGAAAGCTAGAGGAACTGCGGCAAACAAACATGATATTTATGTTTGTGTAGATGACATTTGATGCATTTGCCTGACGAAAACACTCTGCTTTTCTCCAAAACCATTTCTACTGTGATTTTCTCGGTCCATTGCATACGAATTCCACACCACTTTGTCCGTATATGCCTGGATGAAACCGGAAGTATCTGGTTTTGTATTGGCTAACTCAATCCCAGATATTGCTACAGCCTCTGTTTGTTTTTTCTGGATATTATCCACAGACTTTATTGTTTAGAATGTTTTTTATCGGGGAACATTTTATTTTTAGCTTGGATATAGTAATTGGTTCCACATGAAGACACCATCTCTACATATTCATATTTTCTAGGGAGAAAGCTAGAGGAACTGCGACAAACAAACATGATATTTCTGTTTATATAGATGATATTTTATGCAATTTCCTAATGAAAAGACATTGCTTTTATCCAAAACCATTTTTACTGTTATTTTCTCGGTCCATTGCATACGAATTCTACTCCAGTTTCTCCGGATATGACTGGAGGAAACCGGAAATATCCGGTTGATTTTTGCCTAACTCAATCCCAGATATTGTTACTGACTCTGTGTTTGTTTATTCCTGATATTATCCACGGACTTTATTGTTTTGAATTTTTTTTCAGGAAACATTTAATTTTCTGCTTGGAAACACTAATTGTTTCCACATGGACACACCAGCTCTACACATTCGTATTTTCTAGGGAGAAAGCTAGAGGAACTGCGACAAACAAACATGATATTTCTGTTTGTATAGATGACATTTTATGCAATTGCCTAACGAAAAGACTTTGCTTTTCTCCAAAACCATTTGTACTGTGATTTTCTCGGTCCATTGCATACGAATTCCACCCGAGTTTGTCCGGATTTGACTGGATGAAACCGGAAATATCTGGTTTTGTTTTGGATAACTCAATCCCAGAGATTGTTACCGCCTCTGTGTTAGTGTATTCCAGATATTATCCACAGACTTTATTGTTTTGAATGTTTTTATCAGGGAACATTTAATTTTCTGCTTGGAAACACTAATTGGTTCCACATGGAGACAGCAGGTCTACACATTTGTATTTTCTAGGGAGAAAGCTAGAGGAACTGCGGCAAAAAAACATGATATTTCTGTTTGTATAGATGACATTTTATGCACTTGCCTAACGTAAAGACTTTGCTTTTCTCCAAAACCATTTATACTGTGATTTTCTCGGTCCATTACATACGAATACAAGATCAGTTTGTCCGGATATGACTGGATGAAACCGAAAATATCCGGTTGATTTTTGGCTAACACAATCCCAGATATTTTTACCGCCTCTGTGTTTGTGTATTCCTGATATTATCCATGGACTTTATTGTTTTGAATGTTTTTTATCAGTGAACATTTTATTTTCTGCTTGCAAACACTAATTGTTTCCACATGGAGACAACAGCTCTACACATTCGTATTTTCTAGGGAGAAAGCTAGAGGAACTGCGGCAAACAAACATGATATTTCTGTTTGTATAGATGATATTTGATGCACTTGCCTAACGAAAAGACTTTGCTTTCCTCCAAAACCATTTCTACTGTGATTTTCTCGGTCCATTGCATACGAATTCCACACCAGTTTGTCCGTATATAACTGGATGAAACCGGAAATATCTGGTTTTGTTTTGGCTAACTCAATCGCAGATATTGCTACAGCCTCTGTGTTTGTGTATCCAGATATTATCCACAGACTTTATTGTTTCGAATGTTTTTTATCGGGGAACATTTATTTTTAGCTTGGATATAGTAATTGGTTCCACATGAGGACACCAGCTCTACATATTCATAGTTTCTAGGGAGAAAGCTAGAGGAACTGTGACAAACAAACATGATATTTCTGTTGGTATAGATGACATTGGATGCACTTGGCTAACGAAAAGACTTTGCTTTTCTCCAAAACCATTTGTACTGTGATTTTCTCGGTCCATTGCATACGAATTCCACTCCAGTTTGTCCGGATATGACTGGATGAAACCAGAAATATCTGGTATTGTTTTGGCTAACTCAATCCCAGATATTGTTACCGCCTCTGTGTTGGTGTATTCCAGATATTATGCACAGACTTTATTGTTTTCAATGTTTTTTTTCAGGGAACATTTAATTTTCTGCTTGGAAACACTAATTCTTTCCACATGGAGACACCAGCTCTACACATTCGTATTTTCTAGGGAGAAAGCTAGAGGAACTGCGGCAAACAAACATGATATTTCTGTTTGTGTAGATGACATTTGATGCACTTGTCTAACGAAAAGACTTTGCTTTTCTCCAAAACCACTTGTACTGTGATTTTCTGGTCCATTGCATACGAATTCCACACCAGTTTGTCCGGATATGACTGGATGAAACCGTACATATCCGGTTGATTTTTGGCTAACACAATCCCAAACATTGTTACCGCCTCTGTGTTTTTTTATTCCTGATATTATCCACGGACTTTATTGTTTTGAATGTTTTTATCAGGGAACATTTAATTTTCTGCTTGGAAACACTAATTGTTTCCACATGGACACACCAGCTCTACACATTCGTATTTTCTAGGGAGAAAGCTAGAGGAACTGCGACAATCAAACATGATATTTCTGTTTGTATAGATGACATTTGATGCACTTGCCTAACGAAAAGACTTTGCTTTTCTCCACAACGACTTGTACTGTGATTTTCTGGTCCATTGCATACGAATTCCACAAGAGTTTTTCCGGATATGACTGTAGGAAACCAGAAATATCCTGTTGTGTTTTGGGTAACTCAATACGAAATATTGCTACAGACTCTGTGTTTTTGTTTTTTGGATATTATCAATGGACTTATTGTTTTGAATGTTTTTATCAGGGAACATTTAATTTTGTACCATTGAAACACTAATTGTTTCCACATGGACACACCAGCTCCACACATTCATATTTTCTAGGGAGAAAACTAGAGGAACTGCGACAAACAAACATGATCTTTCTGTTTGTCTAGATGACATTTGATGCACTTGGCTAACGAAAAGACTTTGCTTTTCTCCAAAACCATTAGTACTGTGATTTTCTCGGTCCATTGCATACGAATTCCACCCGAGTTTGTCCGGATTTGACTGGATGAAACCGGAAATATCTGGTTTTGTTTTGGATAACTCAATCCCAGAGATTGTTACCGCCTCTGTGTTAGTGTATTCCAGATACTATCCACAGACTTTATTGTTTTGAATGTTTTTATCAGGGAACATTTAATTTTCTGCTTGGAAACACTAATTGGTTCCACATGGAGACAGCAGGTCTACACATTTGTATTTTCTAGGGAGAAAGCTAGAGGAACTGCGGCAAACAAACATGATATTTCTGTTTGTATAGATGACATTTTATGCACTTGCCTAACGTAAAGACTTTTCTTTTCTCCAAAACCATTTTTACTATTATTTTCTGGTCCCTTGCATACGAATTCAAGACCAGTTTGTCCGGATATGACTGAATGAAACCGGAAATATCCGGTTGATTTTTGCCTAACTCAATCCCAGATATTGTTACCGCCTCTGTGTTTGTTTATTGCTGATATTATCCACGGACTTTATGGTTTTGAATGTTTTTTTTTAGGAAACATTTAATTTTCTGCTTGGAAACACTAATGGGTTCCACATGGAGACACCAGCTCTACACATTCGTATTTTCTAGGGAGAAAGCTAGAGGAACTGCTGCAAACAAACATGATCTTTCTGTTTGTATAGATGACATTTGATGCACTTGCCTAACGAAAAGACTTTGCTTTTCTCCAAAACCACTTGTACTGTGATTTTCTGGTCCATTGCATACGAATTCCACACCAGTTTGTCCGGATATGACTGTAGGAAACCAAAAATATCCTGTTGTGTTTTGGGTAACTAAATCCCAGATATTGTTACCGCCTCTGTGTTTGTGTATTCCAGATATTATCCACAGACTTTATTGTTTTGAATGTTTTTTTTCAGGAAACATTTAATTTTCTGCTTGGAAACACTAATTGTTTCCACATGGACACACCAGCTCTACACATTCATATATTCTAGGGAGGAAGCTAGAAGAACTGAGGCAAACAAACATGATATTTCTCTTTGTATAGATGACATTTGATGCACTTGCCTAACGAAAAGACTTTGCTTTTCTCCAAAACCACTTGTACTGTGATTTTCTGGTCCATTGCAAACGAATTCCACACCAGTTTGTCCGGATATGACTGTAGGAAACCAGAAATATCCTGTTGTGTTTTGGATAACTCAATCCCATATATTGTTACCGCCTCTGTGTTTGTGTATTCGAGGTATTATCCACAAACTTTATTGTTTGAATATTTTTCATCAGGGAACATTTAATTTTCTGCTTGGAAACACTAATTGGTTCCACATGGAGACACCAGCTCTACACATTCGTATTTTCTTGGGAGAAAGCTAGAGGAACTGCGGCAAACAAACATGATATTTCTGTTTGTCTAGATGACATTAGATGCACTTGGCTAACGAAAAGACTTTTCTTTTCTCCAAAACCATTTCTACTATGATTTTCTCGGTCCATTGCATACGAACTCCACTCCAGTTTGTCCGGATATGACTGGATGAAACCGGAAATATCTGGTATTGTTTTGGCTAACTCAATCCCAGATATTGTTACCGCCTCTGTGTTTGTTTATTGCTGATATTATCCACGGACTTTATTGTTTTGAATGTTTTTTTTTCAGGAAACATTTAATTTTCTGCTTGGAAACACTAATTGTTTCCACATGGACACACCAGCTCTACAAATTCCTATTTTCTAGGGAGAAAGCTAGAGGAACTGCGACAATCAAACATGATATTTCTGTTTGTATAGATGACATTTGATGCACTTGCCTAACGACAAGACTTTGCTTTTCTCCAAAACCATTTGTACTATGATTTTCTCGGTCCATTGCATACGAACTCCACTCCAGTTTGTCTGGATATGACTGGATGAAACTGGAAATATCTGGTTTTGTTTTGGGTAACTCAATCCCAAACATTGTTACCGACTCTGTGTTTGTGTATTTCAGATATTATCCACAGACTTTATTGTTTTCAATGTTTTTTTTTCAGGAAACATTTAATTTTCTGCTTGGAAACACTAACTGTTTCCACATGGACACACCAGCTCTACACATTCGTATTTTCTAGGGAGAAAGCTAGAGGAATTGCGACAATCAAACATGATCTTTCTGTTTGTATAGATGACAATTGATGCACTTGCCTAACGAAAAGACTTTCTTTTTCTCCAAAACCACTTGTCCTGTGATTTTCTGGTCCATTGCATACGAATTCCACACCAGTTTGTCCAAATATGACTGGATGAAACCGGAAATATCCGGTTGATTTTTGGCTAACAGAATCCCAAACATTGTTACCTACTCTGTGTTTGTTTATTCCTGATATTATCCACGTACTTTATTGTTTTGAATGTTTTTTTTTTCAGGGAACATTTAATTTTCTGCTTGGAAACACTAATTGGTTCCACATGGAGACACCAGCTCTACACATTCGTATTTTCTAGGGAGAAAGCTAGAGGAACTGCGGCAAACAAACATGATATTTCTGTTTGTCTAGATGACATTGGATGCACTTGCCTAAAGAAAGGACTTTGCTTTTCTCCAAAACCACTTGTACTGTGATTTTCTGGTCCATTGCATACGAATTCCACACCAGTTTTTCCGGATATGACTGTAGGAAACCAGAAATATCCTGTTGTGTTTTGGGTAACTCAATCCCAGATATTGTTACCGCCTCTGTGTTTGTGTATTCCAGATATTATCCACAAACTTTATTGTTTTGAATGTTTTTTTCAGGGAACATTTAATTTTCTGCTTGGAAACACTAATTGGTTCCACATGGAGACACCAGCTCTACACATTCGTATTTTCTAGGGAGAAGGCTAGAGGAAATGCGGCAAACAAACATGATATTTCTGTTTGTGTAGATGACATTTGATGCACTTGGCTAACGAAAAGACTTTGCTTTTCTCCAAAACCATTTGTGCTATGATTTTCTCGGTCCATTGCATACGAACTCCACTCCAGTTTGTCCGGATATGACTGGATGAAACCGGAAATATCTGGTATTGTTTTGGCTAACTAAATCCCAGATATTGTTACTGCCTCTGTGTTTGTTTATTGCTGATATTATCCACGGACTTTATTGTTTTGAATGTTTTTGTTTCAGGAAACATTTAATTTTCTGCTTGGAAACACTAATTGTTTCCACATGGACACACCAGCTCTACACATTCCTATTTTCTAGGGAGAAAGCTAGAGGAACTGCGACAATCAAACATGATATTTCTGTTTGTATAGATGACATTTGATGCACTTGCCTAACGAAAAGACTTTGCTATTCTCCAAAACCACTTGTACTGTGATTTTCTGGTCCATTGCATACGAATTCCCCACCAGTTTGTCCAGATATGACTGGATGAAACCGGAAATATCCGGTTGATTTTTGGCTAACCCAATCCAAAACATTGTTACCGCCTCTGTGTTTGTTTATTCCTGATATTATCCACGGACTTTATTGTTTTAAATATTTTTTATCAGGGAACATTTAATTTTCTGCTTGGAAATACTAATTGGTTCCACATGGAGACACCAGCTCTACACATTCGTAGTTTCTAGGGAGAAAGCTAGAGGAACTGCGACAAACAAACATGATATTTCTGTTTGTATAGATGACATTTGATGCACTTGCCTAACGAAAAGACTTTGCTTTTCTCCAAAACCACTTGTACTGTGATTTTCTGGTCCATTGCATACGAATTCCACACCAGTTTGTCCGGATATGACTGTAGGAAACCAGAAATATCCTGTTGTGTTTTGGGTAACTAAATCCCAGATATTGTTACCGCCTCTGTGTTTGTGTATTGCAGATATTATCCCCAGACTTTATTGTTTTGAATATTTTTTATCAGGGAACATTTAATTTTCTGCTTGGAAACACTAATTGGTTCCACATGGAGACACCAGCTCTACACATTTGTATTTTCTTGGGAGATAGATAGAGGAAATGCGGCAAACAAACATGATATTTCTGTTTGTGTAGATGACATTTGATGCACTTGCCTAACGAAAAGACTTTGCTTTTCTCCAAAACCACTTGTACTATGATTTTCTCGGTCCATTGCATACGAACTCCACTCCAGTTTGTCCGGATATGACTGGATGAAACTGGAAATATCTGGTTTTGTTTTGGCTAACTCAATCCCAAACATTGTTACCGACTCTGTGTTTGTGTATTTCAGATATCATCCACAGACATTATTGTTTTCAATGTTTTTTTTTTCAGGAAACATTTAATTTTCTGCTTGGAAACACTAATTGTTTCCACATGGACACACCAGCTCTACACATTCGTATTTTCTAGGGAGAAAGCTAGAGGAACTGCGACAATCAAACATGATATTTCTGTTTGTATAGATGACATTTGATGCACTTGGCTAACGAAAAGACTTTGCTTTTCTCCAAAACCACTTGTACTGTGATTTTCTGGTCCATTGCATACGAATTCCACACCAGTTTGTCCAGATATGACTGTAGGAAACCAGAAATATCCTGTTGTGTTTTGGGTAACTCAATACGAAATATTGCTACAGACTTTGTGTTTGTGTTTTTTGAATATTATCGATGGACTTATTGTTTTGAATGTTTTTATCAGGGAACATTTAATTTTCTGCTTGGAAACACTAATTCTTTCCACATGGAGACACCAGCTCTACACATTCGTATATTCTAGGGAGGAAGTTAGAGGAACTGCGGCAAACAAACATGATATTTCTGTTTGTCTAGATGACATTTGATGCACTTGCCTAACGAAAAGACTTTGCTTTTCTCCAAAACCACTTGTACTGTGATTTTCTGGTCCATTGCATACGAATTCCACACCAGTTTGTCCGGATATTACTCTAGGAAACCAGAAATATCCTGTTGTGTTTTGGGTATCTCGATCCCAGATATTGTTACTGCCTCTGTGTTTGTGTATTCCAGATATTATCCACAGACTTTATTGTTTTGACTGTTTTTTTTCAGAGAACATTTAATTTTCTGCTTGGAAACACTAATTGGTTCCACATGGAGACAACAGCTCTACACATTCTTATTTTCTAGGGAGAAAGCTATAGGAACTGCGGCAAACAAGCATGATATTTCTGTTTGTATAGATGACATTTGATGCACTTGGCTAACGAAAAGACTTTGCTTTTCTCCAAAACCATTTGTACTGTGATTTTCTCAGTCCATTGCATACGAATTCCACTACAGTTTGTCTAAATATGACTGGATGAAACCGGAAATATCTGGTTTTGTTTTGGGTAACTCAATCCCAGATATTGTTACCGCCTCTGTGTTTGTGTATTCCAGATATTATCCACAGACTTTATTGTTTTCAATGTTTTTTTTTTTCAGGAAACATTTAATTTTCTGCTTGGAAACACTAATTGTTTCCACATGGACACACCAGCTCTACACATTCGTATTTTCTAGGGAGAATGCTAGAGGAATTGCGACAATCAAACATGATATTTCTGTTTGTATAGATGACATTTGATGCACTTGCCTAACGAAAAGATTTTGCTTTTCTCCAAAACCAATTGTATGTGATTTTCTTGTCCATTCCATAAGAATTCCACACCAGTTTGTCCGGATATGACTGGATGAAACCGGAAATATCCGGTTGATTTTTGGCTAACGCAATCCCAAACATTGTTACCGCCTCTGTGTTTGTTTATTCCTGATATTATCCACGGACTTTATTGTTTTGAATGTTTTTTATCAGGGAACATTTAATTTTCTTCTTGGAAACACTAATTGTTTCCACATGGACACACCAGCTCTACACATTCGTATTTTCTAGGGAGTAAGCTAGAGGAACTGCGACAATCAAACATGATATTTCTGTTTGTCTAGATGACATTTGATGCACTTACATAACGAAAAGACTTTGCTTTTCTCCAAAACCACTTCTATTGTGATTTTCTGGTCCATTGCATACGAATTCCACACCAGTTTGTCCAGATATGACTGTAGGAAACCAGAAATATCCTGTTGTGTTTTGGGTAACTCAATACGAAATATTGCTACAGACTTTGTGTTTGTGTTTTTTGAATATTATCGATGGACTTATTGTTTTGAATGTTTTTATCAGGGAACATTTAATTTTGTACCATTGAAACACTAATTGTTTCCACATGGACACACCAGCTCCACACATTCATATTTTCTAGGGAGAAAGCTAGAGGAACTGCAGCAAACAAACATGATATTTCTATTTGTATAGAAGACATTTTATGCACTTTCCCATCGAAAAGACTTTGCTTTTCTTGAAAGCATTTTAACTGTGATTTTCTCGGTCCATTGCATACGAATTCCACACAACTTTGTCCATATATAACTGGATGAAACCGGAAATATCTGGTTTTGTTTTGGCTAACTCAATCCCAGATATTGCTACAGCCTCTGTGTTTGTTTTTTCTGGATATTATCCACAGACTTTATTGTTTCGAATGTTTTTTATCGGGGAACATTTATTTTTAGCTTGGATATAGTAATTGGTTCCACATGAGGACACCAGCTTTACATATTCATAGTTTGTAGGGAGAAAGCTAGAGGAACTGCGACAAACAAACATGATATTTCTGTTTGTATAGATGACATTGGATCTACTTGCCTAACCAAAAGACTTTGCTTTTCTCCAAAACCACTTGTACTGTGATTTTCTGGTCCACTGCATACGAATTCCACACCAGTTTGTCCGGATATGACTGTAGGAAACCAGAAATATCCTGTTGTGTTTTGGGTAACTCAATCCCAGATATTGTTACGGCCTCTGTGTTTGTGTATTCCAGATATTATCCACAGACTTTATTGTTTTGAATGTTTTTTTTTTCAGGGAACATTTAATTTTCTGCTTGGAAACACTAATTGCTTCCACATGGAGACACCAGCTCTACACATTCGTATTTTCTATGGAGAAAGCTAGAGGAACTGCGGCAAACAAGCATGATATTTCTGTTTGTATAGAGGACATTTGATGCACTTTCCTAACGAAAAGACTTTGCCTTTCTCCAAAACCATTTCTACTGTGATTTTCTCAGTCCATTGCATACGTATTCCACACCAGTTTGTCCGGATATGACTGAATTAAAACGGAAATATCTGGTTTTGTTTTGGCTAACTCAATCCCAGATATTGTAACCGCCTCTGTGTTTGTGTATTTCAGATATTATCCACAGACTTTATTGTTTTCAATGTTTATTTTTCAGGAAACATTTAATTTTCTGCTTGGAAACACTAATTGTTTCCACATGGACACACCAGCTCTACACGTTCATATTTTCTAGGGAGAAAGCTAGAGAAATTGCGACAATCAAACATGATCTTTCTGTTAGTATAGATGACATTTGATGCACTTGCCTAACGAAAAGACTTTGATTTTCTCCAAAACCACTTGTACTGTGATTTTCTGGTCCATTGCATACGAATTCCACACCAGTTTGTCCGGATATGACTGGATGAAACCGGAAATATCCGGTTGATTTTTGACTAACACAATCCCAAACATTGTTACCGCCTCTGTGTTTGTTTATTCCTGATATTATCCACGGACTTTATTGTTTTGAATGTTTTTTATCAGGGAACATTTAATTTTCTGCTTGGAAACACTAATTGTTTCCACATGGACACACCAGCTCTACACATTCGTATTTTCTAGGGAGAAAGCTAGATGAACTGTGACAATCAAACATGATATTTCTGTTTGTATAGATGACATTTGATGCACTTGCCTAACGAAAAGACTTTGCTTTTCTCCAAAACCACTTGTACTGTGATTTTCTGATCCATAGCATACGAATTCCACACCAGTTTGTCCGGATATGACTGGATGAAACCGGAAATATCCGGTTGATTTTTGGCTAACACAATCCCAAACATTGTTACCGCCTCTGTGTTAGTTTATTCCTGATATTATCCACGTACTTTATTGTTTTGAATGTTTTTTTTTTCAGGGAACATTTAATTTTCTGCTAGGAAACACTAATTGGTTCCACATGGAGACACCAGCTCTACACATTCGTATTTTCTAGGGAGAAAGCTAGAGGAACTGCGGCAAACAAGCATGATATTTCTGTTTGTGTAGATGACATTTGATGCACTTGGCTAACGAAAAGACTTTGCTTTTCTCCAAAACCATTTCTACTGTGATTTTCTCGGTCCATTGCATATGAATTCCACTCCAGTTTCTCCGGATATGACTGGATGAAACCGGAAATATCTGGTTTTGTTTTGGCTAACTCAATCCCAGATATTGTTACCGCCTCTGTGTTTGTGTATTCCAGATATTATGGACAGACTTTATTGTTTTCAATGTTTTTTTTCAGGAAACATTTAATTTTCTGCTTGGAAACACTAATTGTTTCCACATGGACACACCAGCTCTACACATTCGTATTTTCTAGGGAGAAAGCTAGAGGAATTGCGACAATCAAACATGATCTTTCTGTTTGTATAGATGACATTTGATGCACTTGCCTAACGAAAAGACTTTCCTTTTCTCCAAAACCAGTTGTACTGTGATTTTCTGGTCCATTGCATACGCATTCCACACCAGTTTGTCCGTATATGACTGGATGAAACCGGAAATATCCGGTTGATTTTTGGCTAACTCAATCCCAGATATTGTTACCGCCTCTGTGTTTGTTTATTCCTGATATTATCCACAGACTTTATTGTTTTGAATGTTTTTTATCAGGGAACATTTAATTTTCTGCTTGGAAACACTAATTGTTTCCACATGGACACACGAGCTCTACACATTCGTATTTTCTAGGGAGAAAGCTAGAGGAACTGCGACAATCAAACATGATATTTCTGTTTGTATAGATGACATTTGATGCACTTGCCTAACGAAAAGACTTTGCTTTTCTCCAAAACCACTTGTACTGTGATTTTCTGATCCATTGCATACGAATTCCACACCAGTTTGTCCGGATATGACTGGATGAAACCGGAAATATCCGGTTGATTTTTGGCTAACACAATCCCAAACGTTGTTACCGCCTCTGTGTTTGTATATTCCTGATATTATCCACGGACTTTATTGTTTTGAATATTTTTTTTCAGGAAACATTTAATTTTCTGCTTTGAAACATTATTTCTTTCCACATGGAGACACCAGCTCTACACATTCGTATATTCTAGGGAGGAAGCTAGAGGAACTGCGGCATACAATCATGATATTTCTCCTTGTATAGATGACATTTGATGCACTTGCCTAACGAAAAGACTTTGCTTTTCTCCAAAACCACTTGTACTGTGATTTTCTGGTCCATTGCATACGAATTCCACACCAGTTTGTCCGGATATGACTGTAGGAAACCAGAAATATCCTGTTGTGTTTTGGGTAACTCGATCCCAGATATTGTTACCGCCTCTGTGTTTGTGTATTCCAGATATTATCCACAGACTTTATTGTTTTGAATGTTTTTTATCAGGGAACATTTAATTTTCTGCTTGGAAACACTAATTGGTTCCACATGGAGACACCAGCTCTACACATTCGTATTTTCTAGGGAGAAAGCTAGAGGAACTGCGGCAAACAAGCATGATATTTCTGTTTGTATAGATGATATTTGATGCACTTGCCTAACGAAAAGACTTTGCTTTTCTCCAAAACCATTTGTACTGTGATTTTCTCAGTCCATTGCATACGAATTCCACTACAGTTTGTCTAAATATGACTGGATGAAACCGGAAATATCTGGTATTTTTTTTGCTAACTCAATCCCAGATATTGTTACCGCCTCTGTGTTTGTGTATTCCAGATATTATCCACAGACTTTATTGTTTTCAATGTTTTTTTTCAGGAAACATTTAATTTTCTGCTTGGAAACACTAATTGTTTCCACATGGACACACCAGCTCTACACATTCGTATTTTCTAGGGAGAATGCTAGAGGAATTGCGACAATCAAACATGATATTTCTGTTTGTATACATGACATTTGATGCACTTGCCTAACGAAAAGATTTTGCTTTTCTCCAAAACCAATTGTATGTGATTTTCTGGTCCATTGCATACGAATTCCACACCAGTTTGTCCGGATATGACTGGATGAAACCGGAAATATCCGGTTGATTTTTGGCTAACGCAATCCCAAACATTGTTACCGCCTCTGTGTTTGTTTATTCCTGATATTATCCACGGACTTTATTGTTTTGAATGTTTTTTATCAGGGAACATTTAATTTTCTGCTTCGAAACACTAATTGTTTCCACATGGACACACCAGGTCTACACATTCATATTTTCTAGGGAGTAAGCTAGAGGAACTGCGACAAGCAAACATGATATTTCTGTTTGTCTAGATGACATTTGATGCACTTGCCTAACGATAAGACTTTGCTTTTCTCCAAAACCACTTGTACTGTGATTTTCTGGTCCATTGCATACGAATTCCACACCAGTTTGTCCGGATATGACTGTAGGAAACCAGAAATATCCTGTTGTGTTTTGGGTAACTCAATACGAAATATTGCTACAGACTTTGTGTTTGTGTTTTTTGAATATTATCGATGGACTTATTGTTTTGAATGTTTTTATCAGGGAACATTTAATTTTGTACCATTGAAACACTAATTGTTTCCACATGGACACACCAGCTCCACACATTCGTATTTTCTAGGGAGAAAGCTGGAGGAACTGCGGCAAACAAACATGATATTTCTGTTTGTATAGATGACATTTTATGCACTTTCCCATCGAAAAGACTTTGCTTTTCTTGAAAGCATTTTAACTGTGATTTTCTCGGTCCATTGCATACGAATTCCACACCACTTTGTCCACATATATTGGATGAAACCAGAAATATCTTATTTTGTTTTGGCTAACTCAATCCCAGATATTGCTACAGCCTCTGTGTTTGTTTTTTCTGGATATTATCCACAGACTTTATTGTTTCGAATGTTTTTTATCGGGGAACATTTATTTTTAGCTTGGATATAGTAATTGGTTCCACATGAGGACACCAGCTCTACATATTCATAGTTTCTAGGGAGAAAGCTAGAGGAACTGCAACAAACAAACATGATATTTCTGTTTCTATAGATGACGTTGGATGCACTTGCCTAACGAAAAGACTTTGCTTTTCTCTAAAACCATTTTTACTGTTATTTTCTCGGTCCATTGCATACGAATTCCACACAAGTTTGTCCAGATATGACTGGATGAAACCGGAAATATCTGGTTTTGTTTTGGCTAACTCAATCCCAGATATTGTTACCGCCTCTGTGTTTGTGTATTCCAGATATTATCCACAGACTTTATTGTTTTGAATGTTTTTTTCAGGGAACATTTAATTTTCTGCTTGGAAACACTAATTCTTTCCACATGGAGACACCAGCTCTACACATTCGTATTTTCTAGGGAGAAAGCTAGAGGAACTGCGGCAAATAAGCATGATATTTCTGTTTGTATAGATGACATTTGATGCACTTGCCTAACGAAAAGACTTTGCTTTTCTCCAAAACCATTTTTACTGTTATTTTCTTGGTACACTTCATACGAATTCCACACCGTTTGTCCGGATATGACTGGATGAAAATTGAAATATCCGGTGGTGTTTTGGTTAACTCAATCCGAAATATTGTGAAAGCCTCTGTGTTTGTCTCTTATGGATATTATCGTTGGACTTTATTGTTTTGAATATTTTATCAGGGAACATTTAATTTTGTACCATTGAAACACTAATTGGTTCATCATGGGGACACCAGCTCTACACATTCATATTTTTTAGGGAGAAAGCTAGAGGAACTGCGGCAAACAAACATGATATTTCTGTTTGTATAGATGACATTTGATGCACTTGCCTAACGAAAAGACTTTGCTTTTCTCCAAAACCATTTTTACTGTGATTTTTTTGGTTCTTTGCTTACGAATTCCACACCACTTTGTCCGGATATGACTGGATGAAAATTGAAATATCCGGTTGTGTTTTGGCTAATTCAATCCGAAATATTGTGAAAGCCTCTGTGTTTGTCTCTTCTGGATATTATCGTTGGACTTTATTGTTTTGAATATTTTATCAGGGAACATTTAATTTTGTACCGTAGAAACACTAATTGGTTCATCATGGGGACACCAGCTCTACAGATTCATAATTTCTAGGGAGACTGCTAGAGGAACTGCGGCAAACAAACATGATATTTCTGTTTGTATAGATGACATTTTATGCACTTGCCTAACGAAAAGACTTTGCTTTTCTCCAAAACCATTTTTACTGTTATTTTCTTGGTACACTTCATACGAATTCCACACCGTTTGTCCGGATATGACTGGATGAAAATTGAAATATCCCTTGGTGTTTTGGTTAACTCAATCCGAATCATTGTGAAAGCCTCTGTGTCTGTGTTTTCTGGATATTATCAATGGACTTTATTTTTTTGAATATTTTATCAGGGAACATTTAATTTAGTACTGTGGAAACACTAATTGGTTCATTATGGGGACACCAGCTCTACACATTCATATTTTCCAGGGAGACTGCTAGAGGAACTGCGGCAAACAAACATGATATTTCTGTTTGTATAGATGACATTTTATTCACTTGCCTAATGAAAAGACTTTGCTTTTCTCCAAAACCATTTTTCTGTGATTTTCTCCGTACACTTCATATGAATCGCACACAAGTTTGTCTGGATATGACTGGATAAAACTGGAAATATTCCGTTTGGATTTGGCTAACTCAATCCCAGATATTGCTATAGCCTCTTTGTTTGTGTATTCCTCTTATTATCCACGGACTTTATTGTTTTGAATGCTTTTTATCAGGGAACATTAATTTTGTACCGTTGAAAAGCTAATTGGTTCAACATGGGGACACCAGCTCTACACATTCGTATTTTCTAGGGAGAAAGCTAGAGGAACTGCGGCAAACAAAAATGATATTTCTGTTTGTATCCATGAGATTTTATGCACTTGCCTAACGAAAAGACTTTGCTATTCTCAAAACCCATTTTTACTGTGATTTTCTCGGTCCATTACATACGAATTCCACACCACTTTGTCCGGATATGACTGGATGAAAACAGATATATCCGGTTGTGTTTTGACTAACTCAATCTGAAATATTGTGAAAGCCTCTGTGTTTGTGTTTTCTGGGTATTATCGATGGACTTTATTTTTTTGAATATTTTTATCAGGGAACATTTAATTTTGTACCATAGAAACACTAATTTTTCATCATGGGGACACCAGCTCTACACATTCATATTTTCTAGGGAGACTGCTAGAGGAACTACGCAAACAAACAAGATATATCTGTTTGTATAGATGACATTTTATGCACTTGCCTAATGAAAAGACTGTACTTTTCTCCAAAACCATTTTTCTGTGTTTTTCTCGGTACACTTAATATGAATTGCACACAAGGTTGTCTGGATATGACTGGATAAAACTGGAAACATCCTGTTTTGTTTTGGCTAACTCAATCCAGATATTGCTACAACCTCTGTGTTTGTGTATTTCTGATATTATCCAGGGACTTTATTGTTTTGAATGTTTTTTATCAGGGAACTATATCTATATATACTGTATCTATGAGATTTTATGCACTTGCCTAACGAAAAGACTTTGCTATTCTCAAATACCATTTTTACTGTGATTTTCTCGGTCCATTGCATACGAATTCCACACCACTTTTTCCGGATATGACTGGATGAAACCGGAAATATCCGGTTGTGTTTTGGTTAACTCATTCGCAGATATTGCTACAGCCTCTGTGTTTTTGTTTTCTGGATATTATCAACTGACTTTATTTTTTTTTCCTTTTTTTTATAATTTTATTTAATGAAATAATTTTGCAGTGTACAGCTTATGGATTACAATGTCTTCCCCCTTCCATAACTTCCCTCCCTCCTCAACCCTCCCCTCTCCCGCTCCCTCTCCCTTTTCATTTGCATCAAGATTCATTTTCAATTCTCTTTATATACAGAAGATCAATTTAGTATATATGAAGTAAAGATTTCAACAGTTTGCACCCACATAGAATCACAAGTGAAACATACTGTTTGAGTACCAGTTATAGCATTAAATCACAATGTACAGCACATTAAGGACAGAGATCCCACATGAGGAGCAAGTGCACAGTGGCTCCTGTTGTTGACCCAACAAATTGGCACTCTAGTTTATGGTGCCAGTAACCATCCTAGGCTGCCATCATGAGTTGCCAAGGCTATGGAAGCCTTCCAAGTTTACCGACTCTGATCATATTTAGACAAGGTCATAAAAGACAGAGTGAGGATCGTAACCAATGATCCTAAGAGTGGCATTTACCAGCTTTGAACAATTGTACAGCATTAAGTGGGGAAGAGGACCATCAATACACACAGGTTGGGAGTAGAGCCATTGGTGGTAGAGTAGAGGTTATGATTACAAAGGAATGAGGCCCAAGTGCACTAGACAGGGCCTAGAACAAAGGACAGAGTCATTATTAGAGGAGCTAAGAAAGGTGCTGTCTAAGCTACAAGTAATTTTTCTGATTGAGAGGCAAACACAACCTGATAGAAGGGGCTTGATAATAATCTGGTGGGCTTTAGGCCTTGCAAATTCAGAGGCCCAGACCTATCTATCACTTCACATGGGGTATATCCTAAGGGAGGTGTGAACCTCCTAGGGGAAGGCACTCTGTTGACTTTCATTACTTGGCTGGCCTGGGAGGAGAGCTGGGCAGGTAAATGCAGGGGGCATCTCTAACAAGAAATTTACAGTTCTGCCTGCAATGTTGCTGAACCTACTTGACCAAACCCTCAGCTGCAGTGGTCACTTTGGAAGTTGGGCTGAGTGAAGGGCCTTTGAGCTTAGAGCCAATAAGATCTGTGGCTCTGACCTGGGCATCCTTCGACTCCAGGGCAGGTCCATTTCCAGTGATCCAACTCTTGGCAGAGCTGCCAGGGCTCTTCACAAGCTGACTTCTGCTGAAGCCCAGGCTTACCACATTGAAAGCCACTGCAGTGGACTGGCCTCTTAGGTCTCCTTGAGGGCAGATCACTGTACAGATCAGCCATTAATAGGCCTGCCACCCATTGCTTCTGATGCCGAGCTTTCTTTTCCTCCTGGTTTGTGTTAAAGCAGACCAGAGGATGCAAGTCAAGGGAGTGCCCAAGTCCCATCTCTAATCTTCTGCGGCCTGAACTACAAGTCTATAGTCACAGGCATGTTCTGCAGTAGTTTTTCTAAGGTTGAAAATGCCCATGAGGAAAATTATATTCTCACTTGAAAACTTTCTTTCCCTTTGGACTGAAAGGGAGGTTTTTTTCTACTTACTGTATACTTCGCTGATGGCAAAGTGAATCTACTATGAGATTATTAGTTAAGTTCTTATTTTGGCTATGCTATTACAGAAAAATGTTAGCCATCGCTTTTATAAGGTCTAAAGATTTAATTGTGCATCCTACAGATTCCTTTATAATAGAATTAGTTTCCTACCTTGAAGAGAATAGAGAAATGAAAGAACAAGTTGGGCTTAGAATAGAGAAATGAGGGAGCAAGTCCTAGATCGCTTACTGACAATAGCAATATCACATGAATACTTAGCAAACCGTTTCAACCATTAGATAACAACTTAAGAAAACATTTACCAGAAGGTCCAATGCCTTCTATAAATTTTAAGAATCATGTATTTGAAAACACCTCTTAAATATCTAACATGGTGTAGTTTGTTTAGCCAGTAAACTTAAGCACAACCAACTAAAATGTTTTTAGTTTCTTTCTACCAACAAGTATAAAACATATGATACAGAGATCCAGGTCACACCAATTAAAATGTATCTTTGATGGATTTTAGCAGCTTAAATTTATGGACCATCTTATCTATAAGCCATTTAAAATAAAACTCTTAATAAAATTCCCCCATGTGGACATACAATATGTACACACATATAAAAGCATAATACACCAATATAGCAATTTTAATAATAGCTTTTAAAATCTTTAACTCTTTTTCTAGATTGCCAATGGATTTGAATTGCTTTTTGTTTTTAGTAACCTCAGTTAACCATACTTTCTCTCAGTTGGTACTGTTAATACATTATTGGCTTCATCTGTTTACAGAGCCAACCCAAAATACTGAATACAATAAAAGTAGCTGGACAAAGTCCATAGGAACCTATAGGAGGACAGCTAAACACAGAACCAACAACGCTTTAGTTTTATGAGCAGCACATCACATATAACTATGGATGACAAAAGACTTTAAGTCGCCATGTTTAAAATTATAAACTCATCAACCAACAAGAGGCACTTGCTTACTTCACAGTATTTTTGAAAGCACCTGTAGGATTTTACAAGTATTTAACCCTTTAGGCCTCTGGGGCTTTCTCATTAAGATAACTATCATGTCTAGTAACATAAGATCATTAGACATTTAATTCTCAAACATTGGTATTAATAGCATTTTCCATTATAGAAACTTAAAGTCTGGTAGCACATCACATCCTGACAGTCCTTCTAATATAATCCAAATAGCCTGCTTAGTTGGTGTCTCTATAAGATGAGAGACATAGTCCCTTCGATTTTTTCAGTTGGGCACAAACTGGAAAAACCAAAGTCCAGGATTTACTGGAAATTTTAGAGACCAGATTGTTTGAAACTTTGATTTTTTGAATGCCTGTCAAGAATGCCAAGAAGGCTCAAAATCCAAAATATCTGGTTGAAATAAGATTCCTTAAAATCATGACATAACATAGACTAAATTTGATCATTGTTACAAGGTGACTATTCAAATCTTTGAAAAGAAGCACATATTTAAATAACACATAGCTCTTAATAAAAATTCAGCTGTTTTTGAACAATTAGAATTTAACAGACATCAAGAGCACATAATAGATTACTTTAACACATTGCTTTAACAGAGCATCAGAGTTTAAACCGGAAATATCTGGTTTTGTTTTGGCTAACTCAACCCAGATATTGTTACCGCCTCTGTGTTTGTGTATTCCAGATAGTATCCACAGACCTTATTGTTTTGAATGTTTTTTATCAGGGAACATTTAATTTTCTGCTTGGAAACACTAATTGGTTCCACATGGAGACACCAGCTCTACACATTCGTATTTTCTAGGGAGAAAGCTTAAGGAACTGCGGCAAACAAACATGATATTTCTGTTTATATCGATGACATTTGATGCACTTTTCTAACGAAAAGACTTTGCATTTCTGCACAACCATTTTTACTGTTATTTTCTCGGTCCATTGCATACGAATTCCACACCAGTTTGTCCAGATATGACTGGATGAAACCGAAAATATCCGGTTGATTTTTGGCTAACAGAATCCCAAATATTCTTACCGCCTCTGTGTTTGTGTATTCCAGATATTATCCACAGACTTTATTGTTTTGAATGTTGTTTATCAGGGAACATTTATTTTTCTGCTTGGAAACACTAATTGGTTCCACATGGAGACAGCAGCTCTACACATTCGTATTTTCTAGGGAGAAAGCTAGAGGAACTGTGGCAAACAATCATGATCTTTCTGTTTGTATAGATGACATTTGATGCACTTGCCTAACGAAAAGAATTTGCTTTTCTCCAAAACCATTTTTACTGTTATTTTCTGGTCCATTGCATACGAATTCCACACCAGTTTCTCCGGATATGACTGGATGAAACCGGAAATATCAGGTTGATTTTTGGCTAACAGAATCCCAAATATTGTTACCGCCTCTGTGTTTGTGTATGCCTGATATTATCCACGGACTTTATTGTTTTGAATGTTTTTTTTTTATCAGGGAACATTTAATAGTCTGCTTGGAAACACTAATTCTTTCCACATGCAGACACCAGCTCCACACATTCGTATTTCCATGGAGAAAGCTAGCGGAACTGCGGCCAACAAACATGATCTTTCTGTTTGTGTAGATGACATTTGATGCATTTGCCTGACGAAAACACTCTGCTTTTCTTCAAAACGATTTCTACTATGATTTTCCCGGTCCATTGCATACGAATTCCACACCACTTTGTCCGTATATGCCTGGATGAAACCGGAAATATCTGGTTTTGTTTTGGCTAACTCAATCCCAGATATTGCTACAGCCTCTGTTTGTTTTTTCTGGATATTATCCACAGACTTTATTGTTTAGAATGTCTTTTATCGGGGAATATTTTATTGTTAGCTTGGATATAGTAATTGGTTCCACATGAAGACACCATCTCTACATATTCATATTTTCTAGGGAGAAAGATAGAGGAACTGCGACAAAGAAACATGATATTTCTGTTTGTATAGATGACATTTTATGCACTTGCCTAACGAAAGACTTTGCTTTTCTCCAAAACCATTTTCACTGTTATTTTCTCGGTCCATTGCATACGAATTCCAAACCAGTTTCTCCGGATATGACTAGATGAAACCGGAAATATCCGGTGGAATTTTGCCTTACTCAATCCCAGATATTGTTACCGCCTCTGTGTTTGTGTATTCCTGATACTATTTACGGACTTTATTGTTTTGAATGTTTTTTTTTTCAGGAAACATTTAAGTTTCTGTTTGGAAACACTAACTGGTTCCACATGGACACACCAGCTCTACACATTCGTATTTTCTAGGAAGAAAGCTAGAGGAACTGCGGAAAACAAACATGATCTTTCTGTTTGTATAGATGACATTTGATGCACTTGCCTAACGAAAAGACTTTGCTTTTCTCCAAACCATTTGTACTATTATTTTCTCGGTCCATTGCATACGAATTCCACACCAGTTTCTCCGGATATGACTGGATGAAACCGGAATTATCTGGTTTTGTTTTGGCTAACTCAAACCCAGACATTGTTACCGCCTCTGTGTTTGTGTATTCCAGATATTATCCACAGAATTTATTGTTTTGAATGTTTTTTATCAGGGAACATTTAATTTTCTGCTTGGAAACACTAATTGTTTCCACATGGAGACACCAGCTCTACACAATCGTATTTTCTAGGGAGAAAGCTAGAGAAACTGCGGCAAACAAACATGATCTTTCTGTTTGTATAGATGACATTTGATGCACTTGCCTAACGAAACGACTTTGCTTTTCTCCAAAACCATTTTTACTGTTATTTTCTGGTCTATTGCATACGAATTCCACACCAGTTTGTCCGGATATGACTGGATGAAACCAGAAATATCCAGTTGAGTTTTGGCTAACTCAAACCCAGATATTGTTACCGCCTCTGTGTTTGTGTATTCCAGATATTATCCACAGACTTTGTTGTTTTTAATTTTTTTTTATCTGGGAACATTTAATTGTCTGCCTGGAAACACTAATTGTTTCCACATGGAGACACCAGCTCTACACATTCGTATTTTCCAGGGAAAGCTAGAGGAACTGCGGCAAACAAACATGATCTTTCTGTTTGTATAGATGACATTTTATGCAATTGCCTAACGAAAAGACTTTGCTTTTCTCCAAAACGATTTGTACTGTGGTTTTCTCGGTCCATTGCCTACGAATTCCACACCAGTTTCTCCGGACATGACTGGATGCAACAGGAAATATCCGGTTGATTTTCCTAACTCAATCCCATATATTGTTACCGCCTCTGTGTTTGTGTATTCCTCATATTATCGATGGACTTTATTCTTTTGGATGTTTTTTATCAGGGAACATTTAATTTTCTGCTTGGAAACACTAATTGGTTCCACATGGAAACACCAGCTCTACACATTCGTATTTTCTAGGGAGAAAGCTTGAGGAACTGCAGCTGACAAACATGACATTTCTGTTTATATCGATGACATTTGATGCACTTCCCTAACGAAGATTTTGCTTTATTCCAAAACCATTTTACTGTTATTTTCTCGGTGCATTGCATACGAATTCCACACCAGTTTGTCCGGATATGACTGGATGAAACCGGAAATATCTGGTTTTGTTTTGGCTAACTCAATCCCAAATATTGTTACCGCCTCTGTGTTTGCGTATGCCTGATATTATCCATGGACTTTATTGTTTTGAATGTTTTTTTATCAGGGAACATTTAATTTTCCGCTTGGAAACACTAATTGGTTACACATGGACACACCAGCTCTACAGATTCGTATTTTCTAGGGAGAAAGGTAGACGAACTGCGGCAAGCAAACATGATCTTTCTGTTTGTATAGATGACATTTGATGCACTTGGCTAACGAAAAGACTTTGCTTCTCTCCAAAACCAGTATTACTGTGATTTTCTTGGTCCATTGCATCCTAATTCCACAGCAGTTTGTCCGGATATGACTGGATGAAACCAGAAATATCCGGTTTTGTTTTATCTAACGTAATCCCAGATATTGCTACAGTCTCTGTATTTGTGTTTCTGGATATTATCAACGGACTTTATTTTTTTTTGAATGTTTTTTATCAGGGAACATTTTATTTTGAGCTTGGATACAGTAATTGGTTCCTCCTGGAGACACCAGCTGAACATATTCGCATTTTCTAGGGAGAAAGCTACAGGAACTGCGGCAAACAAACATGATATTTCTGTTTGTTTAGATGACATTTGATGCACTTGCCCAACGAAACGACTTTGCTTTTCTCCAAAACCATTTTTACTCTGATTTTTTTGGTTCATTGCATACGAATTCCACACCACTTTTTCGGGATATGACTGGATGAAACCAGAAATATCCAGTTGAGTTTTCGCTAACTGAATCCGAAATATTGTGAAAGCCTCTGTGTTTGTGTTTTCTGGATATTATCGATGGACTTTATTGTTTTGAATGTTTTTATCAGGGAACATTTCATTTTCTAACATAGAAACTCTAACTGCTTCCACATGGAGACACCAGCTCTAAACATTCATATTTTCTAGGGAGAAAGCTGGAGGAATTGTGGCAAACAAACATGATACTTCTGTTTGTATAGATGACATTTTATGCACTTGCCTAACGAAAAGATTTTGCTTTTCTCCAAAACCATTTGTTCTGTGATTTTCTCGGTCTATTCTTATGAATTCCACACCAGTTTGCCCGGATTTGACTGGATGAAAACAGAAATATCCGGTTGTGTTTTGGTTAACTCAATCCGAAATATTGTGAAAGCCTCTGTGTTTGTGTTTTCTTGATAGAATCGATGGACATTATGGTTTTGATTGTTTGTTCAGGGAACATTTAATTTTATGCCTGGAATCACTAATTGGTTCTACATGGAGACATCAGCTCTACAAATTCTTATTTGCTTTGGAGAAAGCTAGAGAAACTGTGATAAACAAACATGATATTTCTGTTAGTGTCGATGACATTTTATGCACTTACCTAACGAAAAGAATTTGCTTTTCTCCAAAACCATTTGTACTGTGATTTTCTCGGTCCATTGCATACGAATTCCACACCAGTTTGTCCGGATATGAGTGGATGAAACCGAAAATATCCGGTTGATTTTTGGCTAACAGAATCCCAAATATTCTTACCGCATCTGTGTTTGTGTATTCCAGATATTATCCACAGACTTTATTGTTTTGAATGTTGTTTATCAGGGAACATTTATTTTTCTGCTTGGAAACACTAATTGGTTCCACATGGAGACACCAGCTCTACACATTCGTATTTTCTAGGGAGAAAGCTAGAGGAACTGCGGCAAACAAACATGATCTTTCTGTTTGTATAGATGACATTTGATGCACTTGCCTAATGAAAAGACTTTGCTTTTCTCCAAAACCATTTGTACTGTGATTTTCTCGGTCCATTGCATACGAATTCCACACCAGTTTCTCCGGAAATGACTGGATGAAACCGGAAATATCCGGTTGATTTTTGCCTAACTCAATCCCAGGTATCGTTACCGCCTCTGTGTTTGTGTATTCCTGATATTATCCACAGACTTTATTGTTTTGAATGTTTTTTATCAGGGAACATTTAATTTTCTGCTTGGAAACACTAATTGGTTCCACATGGACACACCAGCTCTACACATTCGTATTTTCTAGGGAGAAATCTAGAAGAAATGCGGCAAACAAACATGATATTTCTGTTTGTATAGATGACATTTGATGCACTTGCCTAACGAAAAGACTTTGCTTTTCTCCAAAACCATTTGTACTGTGATTTTCTCAGTCCATTGCATACGCATTCCACACCAGTTTGTCCAGATATGACTGGATGAAACCAGAAATATCTGGTTTTGTTTTGGCTAACTCAATCCCAGATATTGTTACCGCCTCTGTGTTTGTGTATTCCTGATATTATCCACAGACTTTACTGTTTTGAATGTTTTTTATCAGGGAACATTTAATTTTCTGCTTGGAAACACTAATTGTTTCCACATGGAGACACCAGCTCTACACATTCGTATTTTCCAGGGAGAAAGCTAGAGGAACTGCGGCAAACACACATGATCTTTCTGTTTGTATAGTTGACATTTGATGCACTTGCCTAAAGAAAAGATTTTGCTTTTCTCCAAAACCATTTGTACTGTGATTTTCTCGGTCCATTGCATACGAATTCCACACCAGTTTGTCCGGATATGACTGGATGAAACTGGAAATATCCGGTTGATTTTTGCCTAACTCAATCCCAGATATTGTTACCGCCTCTGTGTTTGTGTATTCCAGATATTATCCACAGACTTTATTGTTTTGAATGTTTTTTATCAGGGAACATTTAATTTTCTGCTTGGAAACGCTAATTGTTTCCACATGGACACACCAGCTCTACACATTCGTATTTTCTAGGGAGAAAGCTAGAGGAACTGCGGCAAACAAACATGATCTTTCTGTTTGTATAGATGACATTTGATGCACTTGCCCAACGAAAAGACTTTGCTTTTCTCCAAAACCATTTTTACTGTTATTTACTGGTCCATTGCATATGAATTCCACACCAGTTTGTCCGGATATGACTGGATGAAACCGGAAATATCTGGTTTTGTTTTGGCTAACTCAATCCCAGAAATTGCCACATCCTCTGTGTTTGTGCATTCCTGATATTTTCTACGGACTTTATTGTTTTGAATGTTTTTTATCAGGGAACATTTAATTTTCTGCTTGGAAACACTAATTGGTTCCACATGGAGACACCAGCTCTACACATTCGTATTTTCTAGGGAGAAAGCTAGAGGAACTGCGGCAAACATACATGATCTTTCTGTTTGTATAGATGACATTTGATGTACTTGCCTAACGAAAAGACTTTGCTTTTCTCCAAAATCATTTGTACTGTGATTTACTGGTCCATTGCATACGAATTCCACGCACGTTTCTCCAGATATGTCTGGATGAAACCGGAAATATCCGGTTGATTTTTGCCTAACTCAATCCCAGATATTGTTACCGCCTCTGTGTTTGTGTATTCCAGATATTATCCACAGACTATATTGTTTTGAATGTTTTTTATCAGGGAACATTTAATTTTCTGCTTGGAAACACTAATTGGTTCCACATGGAGACAGCAGCTCTACACATTCGTATTTTCTACGTAGAAAGCTAGAGGAACTGCGGCAAACAAACATGATCTTTCTGTTTGTATAGATGACATTTGATGCACTTGCCTAATGAAAAGACTTTGCTTTTCTCCAAAACCATTTTTACTGAGATTTTCTGGTCCATTGCATACGAAATCCACACCAGTTTGTCCGGATATGACTGGATGAAACCGGAAATATCTGGTTTTGTTTTGGCTAACTCAATCCCAGATATTGTTACCGCCTCTGTGTTTGTGTATTCCTGATATTATCCACAGACTTTACTGTTTTGAATGTTTTTTATCAGGGAACATTTAATTTTCTGCTTGGAAACACTAATTGTTTCCACATGGAGACATCAGCTCTACACATTCGTATTTTCCAGGGAGAAAGCTAGAGGAACTGCGGCAAACACACATGATCTTTCTGTTTGTATAGTTGACATTTGATGCACTTGCCTAACGAAAAGATTTTGCTTTTCTCCAAAACCATTTGTACTGTGATTTTCTCGGTCCATTGCATACGAATTCCACACCAGTTTGTCCAGATATGACTGGATGAAACTGGAAATATCCGGTTGATTTTTGCCTAACTCAATCCCAGATATTGTTACCGCCTCTGTGTTTGTGTATTCCAGATATTATCCACAGACTTTATTGTTTTGAATGTTTTTTATCAGGGAACATTTAATTTTCTGCTTGGAAACACGAATTGGTTCCACATGGACACACCAGCTCTACACATTCGTATTTTCTAGGGAGAAAGCTAGAGGAACTGCGGCAAACAAACATGATCTTTCTGTTTGTATAGATGACATTTGATGCACTTGCCAACGAAAAGACTTTGCTTTTCTCCAAAACCATTTTTACTGTTATTTACTGGTCCATTGCATACGAAATCCACACCAGTTTGTCCGGATATGACTGGATGAAACCGGAAATATCTGGTTTTGTTTTGGCTAACTCAATCCCAGAAATTGCTACATCCTCTGTGTTTGTGCATTCCTGGTATTTTCTACGGACTTTATTGTTTTGAATGTTTTTTATCAGGGAACATTTAATTTTCTGCTTGGAAACACTAATTGTTTCCACATGGACACACCAGCTCTACACATTCGTATTTTCTAGGGAGAAAGCTAGAGGAACTGTGGCAAACAAACATGATCTTTCTGTTTGTATAGATGACATTTGATGCACTTGCCCAACGAAAAGACTTTGCTTTTCTCCAAAACCATTTTTACTGTTATTTACTGGTCCATTGCATACGAATTCCACACCAGTTTGTCCGGATATGACTGGATGAAACCGGAAATATCTGGTTTTGTTTTGGCTAACTCAATCCCAGAAATTGCTACATCCTCTGTGTTTGTGCATTCCTGATATTTTCTACAGACTTTATTGTTTTGAATGTTTTTTATCAGGGAACATTTAATTTTCTGCTTGGAAACACTAATTGGTTCCACATGGAGACACCAGCTCTACACATTCGTATTTTCCAGGGAGAAAGCTAGAGTAACTGCGGCAAACATACATGATCTTTCTGTTTGTATAGATGACATTTGATGCACTTGCCTAACGAAAAGACTTTGCTTTTCTCCAAAATCATTTGTACTGTGATTTACTGGTGCATTGCATACGAATTCCACGCACGTTTCTCCAGATATGTCTGGATGAAACCGGAAATATCCGGTTGATTTTTGCCTAACTCAATCCCAGATATTGTTACCGCCTCTGTGTTTGTGTATTCCAGATATTATCCACAGACTATATTGTTTTGAATGTTTTTTATCAGGGAACATTTAATTTTCTGCTTGGAAACACTAATTGGTTCCACATGGAGACAGCAGCTCTACACATTCCTATTTTCTACGTAGAAAGCTAGAGGAACTGCAGCAAACACACATGATCTTTCTGTTTGTATAGATGACATTTGATGCACTTGCCTAATGAAAAGACTTTGCTTTTCTCCAAAACCATTTTTACTGAGATTTTCTGGTCCATTGCATACGAAATCCACACCAGTTTGTCCGGATATGACTGGATGAAACCGGAAATATCTGGTTTTGTTTTGGCTAACTCAACCAAGATATTGTTACCGCCTCTGTGTTTGTGTATTCCAGATAGTATCCACAGACTTTATTGTTTTGAATGTTTTTTATCAGGGAACATTTAATTTTCTGCTTGGAAACACGAATTGGTTCCACATGGACACACCAGCTCTACACATTCGTATTTTCTAGGGAGAAAGCTAGAGGAACTGCGGCAAACAAACATGATCTTTCTGTTTGTATAGATGACATTTGATGCACTTGCCCAACGAAAAGACTTTGCTTTTCTCCAAAACCATTTTTACTGTTATTTACTGGTCCATTGCATACGAAATCCACACCAGTTTGTCCGGATATGACTGGATGAAACCGGAAATATCTGGTTTTGTTTTGGCTAACTCAATCCCAGAAATTGCTACATCCTCTGTGTTTGTGCATTCCTGGTATTTTCTACGGACTTTATTGTTTTGAATGTTTTTTATCAGGGAACATTTAATTTTCTGCTTGGAAACACTAATTGTTTCCACATGGACACACCAGCTCTACACATTCGTATTTTCTAGGGAGAAAGCTAGAGGAACTGCGGCAAACAAACATGATCTTTCTGTTTGTATAGATGACATTTGATGCACTTGCCCAACGAAAAGACTTTGCTTTTCTCCAAAACCATTTTTACTGTTATTTACTGGTCCATTGCATACGAATTCCACACCAGTTTGTCCGGATATGACTGGATGAAACCGGAAATATCTGGTTTTGTTTTGGCTAACTCAATCCCAGAAATTGCTACATCCTCTGTGTTTGTGCATTCCTGATATTTTCTACGGACTTTATTGTTTTGAATGTTTTTTATCAGGGAACATTTAATTTTCTGCTTGGAAACACTAATTGGTTCCACATGGAGACACCAGCTCTACACATTCGTATTTTCTAGGGAGAAAGCTAGAGTAACTGCGGCAAACATACATGATCTTTCTGTTTGTATAGATGACATTTGATGCACTTGCCTAACGAAAAGACTTTGCTTTTCTCTAAAATCATTTGTACTGTGATTTACTGGTCCATTGCATACGAATTCCACAGCAGTTTCTCCGGATATGACTGGATGAAACCGTAAATATCCGGTTGTGTTTTGGCTTACTCAATCCCAGAAATTGCTACATCCTCTGTGTTTGTGCATTCCTGATATTATCTACGGACTTTATTGTTTTGAATGTTTTTTATCATGGAACATTTAATTTTCTGCTTGGAAATACTAATTGGTTCCACATGGAGACACCAGCTCTACACATTCGTATTTTCTAGGGAGAAAGCTAGAGGAACTGCGGAAACAAACATGATATTTCTGTTTGTATAGATGACATTTGATGCACTTGCCTAACGAAAAGACTTTGCTTTTCTCCAAAACCATTTGTACTGTGATTTTCTGGTCCATTGCATACGAATTCCACGCACGTTTCTCCAGATATGTCTGGATGAAACTGGAAATATCCGGTTGATTTTTGCCTAACTCAATCCCAGATATTGTTACCGCCTCTGTGTTTGTGTATTCCAGATATTATCCACAGACTATATTGTTTTGAATGTTTTTTATCAGGGAACATTTAATTTTCTGCTTGGAAACACTAATTGGTTCCACATGGAGACAGCAGCTCTACACATTCGTATTTTCTACGTAGAAAGCTAGAGGAACTGCGGCAAACACACATGATCTTTCTGTTTGTATAGATGACATTTGATGCACTTGCCTAATGAAAAGACTTTGCTTTTCTCCAAAACCATTTTTACTGAGATTTTCTGGTCCATTGCATACGAAATCCACACCAGTTTGTCCGGATATGACTGGATGAAACCGGAAATATCTGGTTTTGTTTTGGCTAACTCAACCAAGATATTGTTACCGCCTCTGTGTTTGTGTATTCCAGATAGTATCCACAGACTTTATTGTTTTGAATGTTTTTTATCAGGGAACATTTAATTTTCTGCTTGGAAACACGAATTGGTTCCACATGGAAACACCAGCTCTACACATTCGTATTTTCTAGGGAGAAAGCTTGAGGAACTGTGGCAAACAAACATGATATTTCTGTTTATATCGATGATATTTTATGCACTTGCCTAACGAAAAGACTTTGCTTTTCTCCAAAACCATTTTTACTGTTATTTTCTCGGTCCATTGCATACTAATTCAAGAACAGTTTGTCCCGATATGACTGGATGAAACCGAAAATATCCGGTTGATTTTTGGCTAACAGAATCCCAAATATTGTTACAGCCTCTGTGTTTGTGTATGCCTGATATTATCCACGGACTTTATTGTTTTGAATGTTTTTTTTTTATCAGGGAACATTTAATAGTCTGCTTGGAAACACTAATTCTTTCCACATGTAGACACCAGCTCCACGCATTCGTATTTCCATGGAGAAAGCTAGAGGAACTGCAGCAAACAAACATGATCTTTCTGTTTGTATAGATGACATTTGATGCACTTGCCTAACGAAAAGACTTTGCTTTTCTTCAAAACCATTTGTACTGTGATTTTCACGGTCCATTGCATACGAATTCCACACCAGTTTGTCCAGATATGACTGGATGAAACCAGAAATATCTGGTTTTGTTTTGGCTAACTCAATCCCAGATATTGTTACCGCCTCTGTGTTTGTGTATTCCAGATAGTATCCACAGACTTTATTGTTTTGAATGTTTTTTTAATCAGGGAACATTTAATTTTCTGCTTGGAAACACTAATTGGTTCCACATGGAGACACCAGCTCTACACATTCATATTTTCTAGGGAGAAAGCTACAGGAACTGCCGCAAACAAACATGATCTTTCTGTTTGTATAGATGACATTTGATGCACTTGCCTAACGAAATGACTTTGCTTTTCTGCAAAACAATTTTTACTGTGATTTTCTTGTTCCATTGCATACGAAATCCACACCAGTATAACCGGATATGACTGGATGAAACCGGAAATATCTGGTTTTGTTTTGGTCAACTCAATCCCAGATATTGTTACAGCCTCTGTGTTTGTGTATTCCAGATATTGAAAGAATTAGGCATGTTTAAAACGAAGTTGCTCAGGTTTAAGATGGAGTTGCTCAAACTAACCGCACATTGTTCTGCTTTTGTACAAATTGACTGGGCTTGCAATAAGCTTGCAAGAATTGTGACCACTTTCATAAGATGACTGAGCTTGCAATATGTAACCATTTTTAGGAACTATAAAGGCTGAAGTTAACAGAAAATGTACCCAACCTATATCCTGTCATCTAGCATATCAAGTTTCCACATACCCCCGCCCTGTTAGAAACACCTTGTTATCCCACCTACCAGGTTTTACGACCCCTGCCCTCCTGCTTGCTCAAGCTAAAGATAAAAACCGCAAGGCACGTACAGCATGTAACTTCTTTCTGTATTCTGTAATCATTTAAGTTACCCAATGAAATTGTAACACAGTTAAAATATGCTAATGTTGTGGTTTTAAGCTTTAAATACTCTGTGAAACTGATGATCAGGGCCGTTCTCTCTGCACTGCACTAGAGGGTGCTGTTGTGCTGTTGAGATGGCCCATTTGCAAATGAAATAAACTTCCCTCTTGCTCTTTGCATCGATTGGTGTGGAGCTCGTGTGTCTGGGGTGCGGTCGATTTGTGGGACACCTGCTCCGGGGGTCCTACATTTTGGGGGCTCATCTGGGATTCGAGACCCCAGACCCACGCTCCATCCTCCAATCGGAGGTAAGCTCCTTCTTTTCTGTGATTCTGTAAAATTTTCTGTTCATTGTTTCTGTAGGCGCCCTTTTGAAATTGTGCCTGTGCAGGACCTGTATCTGTAGCGAGCCAGTAGTAGGAAGGGGCAGACGTGCCCAGGACCCCTGGCTCAAGCCTCTGGAGGACGCTCCAGTGGCAGTCCGGGGGAAGAGGTAGGTGGATTTGATTTTGTCCCCCTCCTTCTTCAGAGCCGGACTGGGGGGAGAGGAAGGTGGATTTTGTCCCCCTCCTTCTTCGGGAGAGCCTGGCTGCTGGGCAGCCGCTCCCGAGCTGCCTGCCCGTCAGGCAGCTGCTCCCATCGGAGGTTTTGGTTTCAGTTTTGTCTCGTTCCATTGTCGCGCGCAGTGTGTTTGTGTGTCTTGTGATTGTGTTCTGTGTTATAGTTTATTTGCCCTTTGTCATTAACATGGGACAGGGACTAACTACACCTTTGAGCCTCACTTTAGCTGTCTTACGCCTGAATTCTTTCTTGTGCGAAGACAAGAACCCCACAACTTTGAGAAGACATCAGAGGTCAGTATTCCTTCCCTCAAGCAGGACCGGATCTGTGGAAGTGACCGTTGAGTGTCCGGCACCCCACAGCTCTCCGAGAACGCGGAGTCCCCCCGGCCACGGCTTAGCTACGGCCGAAACTCCAGAGGGATTTTAAGGAACGGGAGGGCGATTAGGAAGGGCAGTTGCCTGAGAGCCTGGAGACCCCCTGAGCTCGCTTTGGCTTCCCGGTGGCCGGACCGTGACCCGAGGACCAGGTCTCTCTCTCTTGGAGGGACGCCTGGTCACGCTGCCTACTGCTACGTGAGCAGGGCTTAGCTTCGGTCGAGGCTAATATTGGCCCTCCAGGTAAACTCAGACAACTAGGTAGTGGGCACTCTTAAGTGATAGGAGATTTCGAACCCCGCTCAGCCCCCAGACACCAGGGCCTTTCCCGTGCTCTCTTCCAGCTGAGATCCGTAGGGAAAGGTGAGGGCAGTCGCTCACATCTTGTCCTCTGTCACTTTCCGCCCTTTTCCAGGGGCTCCCTCCCCCACTCTTTGCTCTCTTCATCTCCATTCCTATACCGCTGGCCAGGAGAGAGTAAGAGGGAATTCCACCTAGGGATAAGCTGTTACCAGTTAACCCTTTCCAACCTGGTAGAAAGCTGTTCGTCTTTACAGCTTATGGTAGCTTTGGTGCATTTTAAAGTTTTTGTAAGCTACTAGTAATAATTTAGTGTCTTAAGCCCTCTAGGCATCAATGCTAAGCAAAATGTGAAAAAAAATATATTGTACTTTTCACATCTCAAATTCGATAAGAGGGACTGTTTAAGTTTGTTAGCATGTATTCTCATAGATTGTCCATACATAACAATTCAAGACTATGTAAAAGTAGCTACAGGTATAAAGTTTTAAAAGGTATGAACAAGTTATAAAAAGTTTTAAAAAAAGGTTTATAACTTTAAAATTATCTACAGAGTTTTCTTTGAGTGCTGATGCCAAAATTACATTGACCTAAAGTTAAAGTCTGATCTTCTGTTACAACAATGAGGTTTTTTTTTTTAAAAAATGTACACTAATGTTAGTAAATATCTACAAATGGTCTAAGTTGTAAATCTTAAAATCTGTTTTTGCAAAAAACTGTAACGTCTATTTTAACAGTGTCTGCTGAATCAGTTGCTCTGCCATTTCTAGAGTTAGGTCGTGTAAGCTCTTTTTGACTCTGTTAAGTAGTTCTAAATTATGTAAACTCATATGTGTGAGGTTTTTCATTTCTGGTTTATTCGACAGCGAAAGACATAAAATTCATGTTCTGCCCAAATAATCTATTATGTACTCTACTGTATCTGTTAAGTTCAAATTGATAAAAAGCATTGTTAAATATCATGATTAGATCTGGTTTAAAATTGTTAAAATCACCCTGACTGATAAATGGCTATCATTTCAGGATGTTAAGAAATTCTATTTTGGCGAGATACTCTTAAGTTCTCTTGGCACCTTTAACAGACTTTCTAAAAATCAAAGTTCTAAATTGCAGAGATAATAACCAATCGACTGTTTAAATTAAAAGTGGTGCCAAGATGTAAAATAATACTAGATTTCAGCTATAAACATGTTTTTTTCTAGCTGCTCCAGTCTCTGGCTTAGAAGCCAGATCCTTTAAAGAGGGACTGATAAAGTCTCCGTCCAGCTAATGCTAAACAACCAGGCATTGCTAGTTCAAATGTATTGCTAGTTTAAATGTGGATCAAATGGGAGGTCTAGCCAAAAGGGAGAGAGTGTTCCAAAAGAGACTTGGAGACGATGGGAGATGGTTATGCGGCAGGTGCTAGAGAACCAGGTTCCAGGAGTCCAAGAAAACTCTAGTGTCCACAGGCTACACGGTGAAAGCCCGGAAGCCCAGGAAGTCAGTCTGGAGACCCGACTCAGCTGCCTCACTTCTCCTCTTTTCTCTTCCAAAAGGGAAGTTACTACAGTTCTACAGGACTCTCCACTGTAATGTACGGTTTGATCCCCAGACCTTATGTAAAAAAATGGTTGACCTTTTCTGTAATAATGCCTGGCCACAGTATGGAGGACCAAACAGCATAGCCAAAATAAGAGGTTAAACTATAAAATAATATAACAGCTAAATTGATTTTTCAGTGTACGTGGTAAATGGGCAGGACTCCCCTTTTAGAACAAATTGAGGGATAAATAAAAAGTTGTACTGATGACCTCAAAGTATGCAAGCAGGTCACCACAGTTGATCTTACCTAAAAGGTCATAGTTCTTCTCATGGGCACGGTCTTAACTCGCAAAAAAAAATACTGAGTGTCAAAATTTGCCCATGACCGTAGTTTTTTTTTTAGTTCACCCTAATATTAAAGAAATCAGGGTTGGGTTGAGCACCCCCTTGACTGACATAGAGGCTGCCTCCTTGGTCTACATTATTAGAGACCAGGAGAACGAGGAGCAAGCTAGCAGCAGGAACGATATAAAGATAGGCAACAGGCCAATCAATGGCTTTCTGCACGGTGATCTGCCGTCAAGGAGACCCAGCAAGGCCAGTGCACCCCAAACAGCACCTGTTGCTGATATAAGGAGCCAGGGCATTGGGCAAGCAGCTGCCGCAACAGAAACTGCCTTCTGTCAGCTCTGCCAAGAGCATGGCCACTGGACACGGAACTGCCCTGGGTGTCGAAGGACTCCTGGTTCAGAACCGCAGACCTTGTGGCCCCGAGCTAAAAAGCCTTGGCTCTGCCCAGCCTCTGCCTAGCTTCTAGCTCCAGCCACTGCTATTGAGGGGATGGCCTAGGGTCAGTGAAACGCAAGTTGCCTATTTCTACCAGCCTCCTATTAAAGCTCTCCTAGTCCAGCCAGGTAATGCAGGTCAACAGGGTGCCTCCCTTAAAGGAGATTCGCATCTCTTGCAATTTTCTTCCAGCACCCCCTGCATAGGTCTGGGCCTCACACACCCAGCCAGGCCTTAAACGTCTACCCAATAGTATTAAGCTTAGAGAAAGCCCTCCCTGCCAGTTCCTAAAAACAGGGCTTTCAGTAACAGCTAACTCAGATAGTCCTGCACCTATTTGGACAGGTCCTCACTGAGGACTTAAAGGGACTATCTCTTGGGGAGGGTGCACAATAATCCATAATGTAAATGATTAAATGTAAATGATTTGTAGTCTGTCTCCTTTCCCAGTCTGAGACTCTAGTCTAGAGTCTTAACTTCCTAGCAAAACTAGCTACTAGGTATCTGGAGGAAAATGAAGCATAGCTAGTCCATTAAAGTGTTAACTATTTGACCCTTATCCTCTCCCCTGGGGAGAGACAACCAGCCCCAGAGAGGATATGGGCCAAGCAGCAAATTCCTACTTCTGCAAACTTCAGGCAGTCCCAGCTTTTATCTATCAGGTTACAGGTTCCTAGATACAGGGAAATGGCACAGTTCCTAAACCAGGCTCTTGACAGGCAGCCAAAGCAGAGCCCCCTCCTTTGGGGGAAAGAGCAAACCACAGCCTTCACTCAGCTAAAGGATGCTATGGCTAAAGCCCCTGTGCTAGGACTGCCACGCCCAGAAAAACCCTCCCAACTGTACATCACTGGGAGGCAGGGAGTCACCTTAGGAAGGTTAACTCAGGATCTGGGACCTGTTAAGCAACCTGTGGGCTACTTTTCTAAAACCTTAGACATGGTTGCACAAGGATGGCCTCAGTGCCTAAAGATAGTAAAATACTAAAATATCAGGTCCTCCTTCTCAAAAACCCTCAGGTAAAAATAAGGCATAAACCCAGTTACTTTAATGCCAGTTCCAGGGGAAAGTGGTCCCCTCCACTCCTGTACTGAGCCTATAGACTTGATCTATGCCAGCAAAAGGGACCTCAAAGACAGCCCCCTGACTAATGCAAATAAAGTTTGGTTCATAAATGGAAGCAGCTTTGTTAGACAGGACCTGCTCCTCAGGGTATACAACAGTCACAGCATGGCACGTTATTGAAACGTGCTCTGCCCCCAGGAACTTTTGCTCAGCTAACAGAACTGATTGCCTTCACCAGAGCTCTAGATCATACAAGGAATTTGTAAGGCATCTTCACTCTGCATGGAGACCTCAGTCTTCTGGTAAGGTAAGAAGAGCCAACCAGGCTCTATAAAAAACATCAAGTATAAAAATGTGTGCTTGGCAAAAAAGGTTCAAAAAAAGAGTGTTGTTGGTAAAAAGGGTTAAAAAAGAACTTTTTATATAAAAAAAGAACATGGTTTGTAAAAATAACTTTATCCTAATGGCTAGTTTACTCTAGACTAAAATAAAAATAATAAAATGTTTAAAGTAAGTTAAAGAGGGTGTGTAAAAGTCACAAAAGGTTAAAAAAATATTAAACATGCTAACTGCTGCTCCAGGGGGTATCTGTGCCATGCTCCAGGAAAAATGTTGTTTCTGGGTCAATTCAACTGGACAGGTACAAACCCAAATTTGTACTTTTCCTGGACAATTCCAAACAGCTCCAGGGCCAGGCCGAGCAGGGCTGGGATTTCTGGCCTAACATCTGGTCATGGAAATCTTGGCTATTTCCTCTCCTTGGCCCAATAACTTCTGTAATCTTGCTGCTTCTCTTTGGACTGTGTGTTTTTAATGCCCTTGTTCGTTTTGTCTCTAGCAGACTAAGAGCTGTTAAACTCCAAATTGTCGTCAGATAAAGCTTCCAGCCCATCCCACTGGACGACCTGAGCAGCCCCCTGGACTGAGCAGCACAGTGTTTCTAAGGCTACTGTCACATACCATAAGACAGATAGCAAGAGGAAATACCCAAATCTCCCTCGACGCCCACATGCCAGCTTTGAAGAAGTTACAGAAGACGGAACTCCATCCATAATCCCAAAAATTTTGGGTATTCCTCTTAAGAAAAAATGTTAGGCAGGAAGTCAGTTATGAGCTTGTGTGTGTGTGACAGGCCTAAAGAGAAGGCATCTATATGCATTTGCACCTCAACACCTGCTCCCTTCCTTTATTTCAGACCTTCAAAAAAGTTTTAAGACAGGGGTTAAGGGTAATCCCTAAAATTTTAAGACCAAAATTTGCCAAAGACAAGAGGAGGGAATGAAAGAATTAGGCAGGTTTAAAACGAAGTTGCTCAGGTTTAAGATGGAGTTGCTCAAACTAACCACACATTGTTCTGCTTTTGTACAAATTGGCTGGGCTTGCAATAAGCTTGCAAGAAATGTGACCACTTTCATAAGATGACTGAGCTTGCAATATGTAACCATTTTTAGGAACTATAAAGGCTGAAGTTAACAGAAAATGTACCCAACCTATATCCTGTCATCTAGCATATCAAGTTTCCACATACCCCCGCCCTGTTAGTAACATCCTGTTATCCCACATACCAGGTTTTACAACCCCTGCCCTCCTGCTTGCTCAAGCTAAAGATAAAAACCGCAAGGCATGTACAGCATGTAACTTCTTTCTGTATTCTGTAATCATTTAAGTTACCCAATGAAATTGTAACACAGTTAAAATATGCTAATGTTGTGGTTTTAAGCTTTGAATACTCTGTGAAACTGATGATCGGGGCCGTTCTCTCTGCACTGCACTAGAGGGTGCTGTTGTGCTGTTGAGATGGCCCATTTGCAAATGAAATAAACTTCCCTCTTGCTCTTTGCATCGATTGGTGTGGAGCTCGTGTGTCTGGGGTGCGGTCGATTTGTGGGACACCTGCTCCGGGGGTCCTACAATATTATCCACAGACTTTATTGTTTTGAATGTTTTTTATCAGGGAACATTTAATTTTCTGCTTGGAAACACTAATTGGTTCCACATGGTGACACCAGCTCTACACATTCGTATTTTCTAGGGAGAAAGCTAGAGGAACTGTGGCAAACAAACATGATCTTTCTGTTTGTATAGATGACATTTGATGCACTTGCCTAACGAAAAGACTTTGCTTTTCTCCAAAACCATTTGTACTGTTATTTTCACGGTCCATTGCATACAAATTCCACACCAGTTTGTCCGGATATGACTGGATGAAACCGGAAATATCCGGTTGACTTTTACCTAACTCAATCCCAGATATTTTTACCGCCTCTGTGTTTGTGTATTCCTGATATTATCCACAGACTTTATTGTTTTGAACGTTTTTTATCACGGAATATTTAATTTTGTGCTTGGAAACACTAATTGGTTCCACATGGTGACACCAGCTCTACACATTCGGATTTTCTAGGGAGAAAGCTAGAGGAACTGCGGCAAACAAACATGATCTTTCTGTTTGTATAGATGACATTTGATGCACTTACCTAACGTAAAGACTTTTCTTTTCTCCAAAACCATTTTCACTGTGATTTTTTAAGTTCATTGCATACGAATTCCACACCAGTTTGTCCGGATATGACTGGATGAAACCGGAAATATCTGGTTTTGTTTTGGCTGACTCAATCCCAGAAATTGCTACATCCTCTGTGTTTGTGTATTCCTGATATTATCTACGGACTTTATTGTTTTGAATATTTTTTTTCAGGAAACATTTAATTTTGTGCTTGGAAACACTAATTGGTTCCATATGGAGACACCAGCTCTACACATTCGTATTTTCTATGGAGAAAGCTAGAGGAACTGCAGCAAACAAACATAATCTTTCTGTTTGTATAGATGACATTTGATGCACTTGCCTAACGAAAAGACTTTGCTTTTCTCCAAAGCCATTTGTACTGTTATTTTCTCGGGCCATTTCATACGAATTCCACAGCAGTTTCTCCGGATATGACTGGATGAAACCGGAAATATCTGGTTTTGTTTTGGCTAACTCAATCCCAGATATTGTTACCGCCTCTGTGTTTGTGTATTCCAGATATTATCCACAGACTATATTGTTTTGAATGTTTTTTATCATGGAACATTTAATTTTCTGCTTGGAAACACTAATTGGTTCCACATGGAGACACCAGCTCTACACATTCATATTTTCTAGGGAGAAAGCTAGAGGAACTGCGGCAAACAAACATGATCTTTCTGTTTGTATAGATGACATTTGATGCACTTGCCTAACGAAAAGACTTTGCTTTTCTCCAAAACAATTTTTACTGTTATTTTCTCGGTCCATTGCATACGAATTCCATGACAGTTTCTCCCGATATGGCTGGATGAAACCGGAAATATCAGGTTGATTTTTACCTAACTCAATCCCAGATATTTTTATCGCCTCTGTGTTTGTGTATTCCTGATATTATCCACGGACTTTATAGTTTTGAATGTTTTTTATCAGGGAACATTTAATTTTGTGCTTGGAAACACTAATTGGTTCCACATGGTGACACCAGCTCTATACATTCGTATTTTCTAGGGAGAAAGCTGGAGGAACTGTGGCAAAAAAACATGATATTTCTGTTTGTATAGATGACATTTGATGCACTTGCCTAACGAAAAGACTTTGCTTTTCTCCAAAACCATTTCTACTGTGATTTTCTCGGTCCATTGCATACGAATTCCACACCAGTTTCTCCGGATATGACTGGATGAAACCGGAAATATCTGGTTTTGTTTTGGCTAACTCAATCCCAGAAATTGCTACATCCTCTGTGTTTGTGCATTCCTGATATTATCTACGGACTTTATTCTTTTGAATGTTTTTTATCAGGGAACATTTAATTTTCTGCTTGGAAACACTAATTGGTTCCACATGGACACACCAGCTCTACACATTCGTATTTTCTAGGAAGAAAGCTAGAGGAACTGCGGCAAAAAAACATGATATTTCTGTTTGTATAGATGACATTTGATGCACTTGCCTAACAAAAAGACTTTGCTTTTCTCCAAAACCATTTGTACTGTGATTTTCTGGTCCATTGCAAACGAATTCCACACCCGTTTCTCCAGATATGACTGGATGAAACCGGAAATATCCGGTTGATTTTTGCCTAACTCATTCCCAGATATTGTTACCGCCTCTGTGTTTGTGTATTCCTGATATTATCTACGGACTTTATTGTTTGAATGTTTTTTTTCAGGAAACATTTAATTTTCTGCTTGGAAACACTAATTGGTTCCACATGGAGACACCAGCTCTACACATTCGTATTTTCTATGGAAAAAGCTAGAGGAAATGTGGCAAACAAACATAATATTTCTGTTTGTATAGATGACATTTGATGCACTTGCCTAACGAAAAGACTTTGATTTTCTCCAAAACCATTTGTACTGTGATTTTCTCGGTCCATTGCATACGAATTCCACACCAGTTTCTCCGGATATGACTGGATGAAACCGGAAATATCTGGTTTTGTTTTGGCTAACTCAACCCAGATATTGTTACCGCCTCTGTGTTTGTGTATTCCAGATATTATCCACAGACTATATTGTTTTGAATGTTTTTTATCATGGAACATTTAATTTTCTGCTTGGAAACACTAATTGGTTCCACATGGAGACACCAGCTCTACACATTCGTATTTTCTAGGGAGAAAGCTAGAGGAACTGCGGCAAACAAACATGATATTTCTGTTAGTATAGATGACATTTGATGCACTTGCCTAACGAAAAGACTTTGCTTTTCTCCAAAACCATTTGTACTGTGATTTTCTCGGTCCATTGCATACGAATTCCACACCAGTTTCTCCGGATATGACTTGATGAATTCGGAAATATCTGGTTTTGTTTTGGCTAACTCAATCCCAGATTTTGTTACCGCCTCTGTGTTTGCGTATTCCAGATATTATCCACAGACTTTATTGTTTTGAATGTTTTTTATCAGGGAACATTTAATTTTCTGCTTGGAAACACTAATTGGTTCCACATGGAGACACCAGCTCTACACATTCCTATTTTCTAGGGAGAAAGCTAGAGGAACTGCGGCAAACAAACATGATCTTTCTGTTTGTATAGATGACATTTGATGCACTTTGCTTTTCTCCAAAACCATATTTACTGTTATTTTCTCGGTCCATTGCATACGAATTCCACACCAGTTTGTCCGGATATGACTGGATGAAACCGGAAATATCTGGTTTTGTTTTGGATAACTCAATCCCAGAAATTGCTACATCCTCTGTGTTTGTGTATTTCTGATATTATCTACAGAGTTTATTGTTTTGAATGTTTTTTATCAGGGAACTTTTAATTTTCCGCTTGGAAACACTAATTGGTTCCACATGGAGACACCAGCTCTACACATTCCTATTTTCTAGGGAGAAAGCTAGAGGAACTGCGGCAAACAAACATGATCTTTCTGTTTGTATAGATGACATTTTATGCACTTGCCGAATGAAAAGACTTTGCTTTTCCCCAAAACCATTTTCACTGTTATTTTCTCGGTCCATTGCATACGAATTACTACAATGTTGTCCGGGTATGAATGGATGAAACCGGTAATTTCTAGTTTTGTTTTGGCTAACTCAATCCGAAATATGGCTACAGACTCTGTGTTTGTATTTTCTGAATATTATCGATGGACTTTATTGTATTGAATGATTTATCAGGGAACATTTACATTTGTACCATTGAAACACTAATTGGTTCATCATGGGGACACCAGCTCTACACATTCGTATTTTCTAGGGAGAAAGCTAGAGGAACTGCGGCAAAAAAAACATGATATTTCTGTTTGTATATATGATATTTTATGCACTTGCCTAACGAAAAGACTTTCCATTGCTCCAAAACCATTTTTACTGTGATTTTCTCGGTCCATTGCATACGAATTCCACACCAGTTTTCCAGATATGACTGGATAAAACCAGAAATATCCAGTTTTTTTTTTGTTTGGCTTACTCAATCCCAGATATTGCTACAGCCTCTGTGTTTGTGTTTTCTGGATATTATCTACGGACTTTATTGTTTTGAATATTGTTTTATCGGGGAACATTTTCTTTTGAGCTAGGATACAGTCATTGGTTCCACATGGAGAAACCAGCTCTACACATTTCTATTTTCTAGGGAGAAAGCTAGAAGAACTGCGGCAAACAAACATGATATTTTTGTTTGTATAGATGACACTTTATACACTTGCCTAACGAAAAGACATTGCCTTTCTCCAAAACGATTTTTACTTAGTTTTCTCGGTCCATTACATACGAATTCCACACCAGTTTGTCCGGATATGACTGGATGAATACAGAAATATCCGAATGTGTTTTATCTAACTCAATCCGAAATATTGTGAAAGCCTCTGTGTTTGTGTTTTCTGGATATTATCGATGGACTTTATTGTTTTGAATGTTTTTTTTCAGGAAACATTTAATTTTGTACCGTTGAAACACTAATTGGTTCATCATGGGGACACCAGCTCTACACATTCGTATTTTCTAGGTAGAAAGCTGGAGGAACTGCGGCAAACAAACATGATATTTCTGTTTGTATAGATACCATTTTATGCACATGCCTAATGAAAAGACTCTGCTTTTCTCCAAAACCATTTGTACTGTGATTTTCTCGGTGCATTGCATACGAATTCCACACCAGTTTGTCCAAATATGACAGGATGAAACCAGAAATATCTGGTTTTGTTTTGACTAACTCAATCCCAGATATTGCTACAGCCTTTGTATTTGTGTATTCCTGATATTATCCACGGACTTTATTGTTTTGAATGTTTTTTTATCCGGGAACATTTAATTTTGTGCTTGGAATCACTAATTGGTTCCACATGGAGACACTAGCTCTACACATTCGTATTTTCTAGGGAGAAAGCTAGAAGAACTACGACAAAAAACATGATATTTCTGTTTGTATAGATGACATTCTGTGCACTTGCCTAACGAAAAGACTTTGCTATTCCCAAAACTATTTTTACTGTGATTTTCTCGGTCCATTGCATACGAATTCCACAGCAGTTTGTCCGGATATGACTGGATGAAACTGGATATACCCGGTTGTGTTTTGGCTAACACAATCCAAAATATTGTGAAAGCCTCTGTGTTTGTGTTTTCTGGATATTATCGTTGGACTTACTTGTTTTGAATGTTTTCATGAGGGAACATTTAATTTTGTACCGTTGAAACACTAAATGGTTCATCATGGGGACACCAGCTCTACACATTCGGATTTTCGAGGGAGACTGCTAGAGGAACTGCAACAATCAAACATGATATTTCTGTTTGTATCGAAAACATTTTATGCACTTGCCTAATGAAAAGACTTTGCTTTTCTCCAAAACCATTTTTACTGTGAATTTTTTGGTTCATTGCATACGAATTCCACACCAGTTTGTCCAGACATGACTGGATGAAAACGGAAATTTCCGGTTGTGTTTTGGCTAACAGAATCTGAAATATTGTGAAGGACTCTGTTTGTGTTTTCTGGATATTATAAATGGACTTTATTATTTTTATTGTTTTTATGAGGGAACATTTAATTTTGTAGTGTAGAAACACTAATTGGTTCATCATTTGGACACCAGCTCTACACATTCGTATTTTCTAGGGAGACAGCTAGAGGATCTGCAGTAAACAAACATGATATTTCTGTTTTTATAGATGACATTATATGCACTTGCCTAACGAAAAGACTTTGCTTTTCTCCAAAACCATTTTTATTTGGTTTTTCTCAGTCCATTGAATACGAATTCCACACTAGTTTGTCCGGATATGATTGGAAGAAACCGGAAATATCCGGTTTTGTTTTGGCTAACTCAATCCCTAATATTGCCACAGCCTCTGTGTTTGTGTTTTGTGGATATTATCGATCTACTTTATTTTTTTGAGTGTTTTTTATCAGGGAACATTTTATTTTGTGCTTGTATACAGTAATTACTTCCACAAGGAGACACAAGCTGAGCATATTCGTATTTTCTATGGAGAAAAATAGAGGAACTGCAACAAACAAACATGATCTTTCTGTTTGTACAGATGACATTTGATGCACTTCCCTAACGAAAAGACTTTGCTTTTCTCCAAAACAATTTTTACTGTTATTTTCTCAGTCCATTGCATACGAATTCCATGACAGTTTCTCCCGATATGACTAGATGAAACTGGAAATATCCAGTTGATTTTTACCTAACTCAATCCCAGATATTGTTACCGCCTCTGTGTATGTGTATTCCTGATATTATCCACGGACTTTATTGTTTTGAATGTTTTTTATCAGGGAACATTTAATTTTCTTCTTGGAAACACTAATTGGTTCCACATGGAGACACCAGCTCTACACATTCGTATTTTCTAGGGAGAAAGCTAGAGGAACTGCGGCAAACAAACATGATCTTTCTGTTTGTATAGATGACATTTGATGCACTTGCCTAAAGAAAAGACTTTGCTTTTCTCCAAAACCATTTGTACTGTGATTTTCTCGGTCCATTGCATACGAATTCCACACCAGTTTGTCCGGATATGTCTGGATGAAACCGGAAATATCTGGGTTTTTTTTGGCTAACTCAATCCCAGATATTGTTACCGCCTCTGTGTTTGCGTATTCCAGATATTATCCACAGACTTTATTGTTTTGAATGTTTTTTATCAGGGAACATTTAATTTTCTGCTTGGAAACACTAATTGGTTCCACATGGAGACACCAGCTCTACACATTCATATTTTCTAGGAAGAAAGCTAGAGGAACTACGGTAAACAAACATGATCTTTCTGTTTGTATAGATGACATTTGATGCACTTGCCTAACGTAAAGACTTTGCTTTTCTCCAAAACCATTTTCACTGTGATTTTTTTAGTTCATTGCATACGAATTCCACACCAGTTTGCCTGGATATGACTGGATGAAACAGAATATATCTGGTTTTGTTTTGGCTAACTCAATCCCAGAAATTGCTACATCCTCTGTGTTTGTGTATTTCTGATATTATCTACAGACTGTATTGTTTTGAATGTTTTTTATCAGGGAACTTTTAATTTTCCGCTTGGAAACACTAATTGGTTCCACATGGAGACACCAGCTCTACACATTCGTATTTTCTAGGGGGAAAGCTAGAGGAACTGCGGCAAACAAACATGATCTTTCTGTTTGTATAGATGACATTTGATGCACTTGCCTAACGTAAAGACTTTGCTTTTCTCCAAAACCATTTGTACTGTGATTTTCTCGGTCCATTGCATACGAATTCCACGCCAGTTTGTCCGGATATGACTGGATGAAACCGGAAATATCTGGTTTTGTTTTGGCTAACTCAATCCCAGAAATTGCTACATCCTCTGTGTTTGTGTATTCCTGATATTATCTACGGACTTTATTCTTTTGAATGTTTTTTATCAGGGAACATTTAATTTTCTACTTGGAAACACTAATTGGTTCCACATGGTGACACCAGCTCTACCCATTCGTATTTTCTAGAGAGAAAGCTAGAGAAACTGCAGCAAACAAACTTGATATTTCTGTTTGTATAGATGACATTTGATGCACTTGCCTAACGAAAAGACTTTGCTTTTCTCCAAAACCATTTGTACTGTGATTTTCTCGGTCCATTGCATACGAATTCCACACCAGTTTCTCCGGATATGACTGGATGAAACCGGAAATATCTGGTTTTGTTTTGGCTAACTCAATCCCAGATATTGCTACTGCCTTTCCGTTTGTGTATTCCTGATATTATCCACGGACTTTAGAGTTTTGAATTTTTTTTTCAGGTAACATTTAATTTTCTGCTTGGAAACACTAATTGTTTCCACATGGACACACCAGCTCTACACATTCGTATTTTCTAGGAAGAAAGCTAGAGGAACTGCGGCAAACAAACATGATATTTCTGTTTGTATAGATGACATTTGATGCACTTGGCTAACGAAAAGACTTTGCTTTTCTCCAAAACCATTTGTACTGTTATATTCTCGGTCCATTGCATACGAATTCCACAGCAGTTTCTCCGGATATGACTGGATGAAACCGGAAATATCCGGTTGATTTTTGCCTAACTCAATCCCAGATATTGTTACCGCCTCTGTGTTTGTGTATTCCTGATATTATCCACAGACTTTATTGTTTTGAATGTTTTTTATCAGGAAACATTTAATTTTGTTTTTTGGAAACACTAATTGGTTCCACATGGTACACTAGCTCTACACATTCGTATTTTCTAGGGAGAAAGCTGGAGGAACTGTGGCAAACAAACATGATCTTTCTGTTGGTGTAGATGACATTTGATGCACTTGCCTAACGTAAAGACTTTGCTTTTCTCCAAAACCATTTTCACTGTGATTTTTTTAGTTCATTGCATACGAATTCCACACCAGTTTGTCCGGATATGACTGGATGAAACCGGAAATATCTGGTTTTGTTTTGGCTAACTCAATCCCAGATATTGTTACCGCCTCTGTGTTTGCGTATTCCAGATATTATCCACAGACTTTATTGTTTTGAATGTTTTATATCAGGGAACATTTAATTTTCTGCTTGGAAACACTAATTGGTTCCACATGGAGACACCAGCTCTACACATTCATATTTTCTAGGGAGAAAGCTAGAGGAACTGCGGCAAACAAACATGATCTTTCTGTTTGTATAGATGACATTTGATGCACTTGCCTAACGTAAAGACTTTGCTTTTCTCCAAAACCATTTTCACTGTGATTTTTTTAGTTCATTGCATACGAATTCCACACCAGTTTGCCTGGATATGACTGGATGAAACAGAATATATCTGGTTTTGTTTTGGCTAACTCAATCCCAGAAATTGCTACATCCTCTGTGTTTGTGTATTTCTGATATTATCTACAGACTGTATTGTTTTGAATGTTTTTTATCAGGGAACTTTTAATTTTCCGCTTGGAAACACTAATTGGTTCCACATGGAGACACCAGCTCTACACATTCGTATTTTCTAGGGGGAAAGCTAGAGGAACTGCGGCAAACAAACATGATCTTTCTGTTTGTATAGATGACATTTGATGCACTTGCCTAACGAAAAGACTTTGCTTTTCTCCAAAACCATTTCTACTGTGATTTTCTCGGTCCATTGCATACGAATTCCACGCCAGTTTGTCCGGATATGACTGGATGAAACCGGAAATATCTGGTTTTGTTTTGGCTAACTCAATCCCAGAAATTGCTACATCCTCTGTGTTTGTGTATTCCTGATATTATCTACGGACTTTATTCTTTTGAATGTTTTTTATCAGGGAACATTTAATTTTCTACTTGGAAACACTAATTGGTTCCACATGGTGACACCAGCTCTACCCATTCGTATTTTCTAGAGAGAAAGCTAGAGAAACTGCAGCAAACAAACTTGATATTTCTGTTTGTATAGATGACATTTGATGCACTTGCCTAACGAAAAGACTTTGCTTTTCTCCAAAACCATTTGTACTGTGATTTTCTCGGTCCATTGCATACGAATTCCACACCAGTTTCTCCGGATATGACTGGATGAAACCGGAAATATCTGGTTTTGTTTTGGCTAACTCAATCCCTGATATTGCTACTGCCTTTCCGTTTGTGTATTCCTGATATTATCCACGGACTTTAGAGTTTTGAATTTTTTTTTCAGGTAACATTTAATTTTCTGCTTGGAAACACTAATTGTTTCCACATGGACACACCAGCTCTACACATTCGTATTTTCTAGGAAGAAAGCTAGAGGAACTGCGGCAAACAAACATGATATTTCTGTTTGTATAGATGACATTTGATGCACTTGGCTAACGAAAAGACTTTGCTTTTCTCCAAAACCATTTGTACTGTTATATTCTCGGTCCATTGCATACGAATTCCACAGCAGTTTCTCCGGATATGACTGGATGAAACCGGAAATATCCGGTTGATTTTTGCCTAACTCAATCCCAGATATTGTTACCGCCTCTGTGTTTGTGTATTCCTGATATTATCCACAGACTTTATTGTTTTGAATGTTTTTTATCAGGAAACATTTAATTTTGTTTTTTGGAAACACTAATTGGTTCCACATGGTACACTAGCTCTACACATTCGTATTTTCTAGGGAGAAAGCTGGAGGAACTGTGGCAAACAAACATGATCTTTCTGTTGGTGTAGATGACATTTGATGCACTTGCCTAACGTAAAGACTTTGCTTTTCTCCAAAACCATTTTCACTGTGATTTTTTTAGTTCATTGCATACGAATTCCACACCAGTTTGTCCGGATATGACTGGATGAAACCGGAAATATCTGGTTTTGTTTTGGCTAACTCAATCCCAGATATTGTTACCGCCTCTGTGTTTGCGTATTCCAGATATTATCCACAGACTTTATTGTTTTGAATGTTTTATATCAGGGAACATTTAATTTTCTGCTTGGAAACACTAATTGGTTCCACATGGAGACACCAGCTCTACACATTCATATTTTCTAGGGAGAAAGCTAGAGGAACTGTGGCAAACAAACATGATCTTTCTGTTTGTATAGATGACATTTTATGCACTTGCCTAACGAAAAGACTTTGCTTTTCTCCAAAACCATTTGTACTGTGATTTTCTCGGTCCATTGCATACGAATTCCACACCAGTTTCCGGATATGTCTGGATGAAACCGGAAATATCTGGTTTTTTTTTGGCTAACTCAATCCCAGAAATTGCTACATCCTCTGTGTTTCTCCTTTCCTGATATTATCTACGGACTTTATTCTTTTGAATGTTTTTTATCAGGGAACATTTAATTTTCTGCTTGGAGAAACTAATTGGTTCCACATGGACACACCAGCTCTACACATTCGTATTTTCTAGGAAGAAAGCTAGAGGAACTGCGGCAAACAAACATGATCTTTCTGTTTGTATAGATGACATTTGATGCACTTGCCTAACGAAAAGACTTTGCTTTTCTCCAAATCAATTTTTACTATTATTTTCTCGGTCCATTGCATACGAATTCCACGCCAGTTTCTCCGGATATGACTGGATGAAAACGGAAATATCCGGTTGATTTTTCCCTAACTCAATCCCAGATATTGTTACCGCCTCTGTGTATGTGTATTCCTGATATTATCCACGGACTTTATTGTTTTGAAGGTTTTTTTTTTCAGGAAACTTTTAATTTTCTGCTTGGAAACCGTAATTGTTTCCACATGGACACACCAGCTCTACACATTCGTATTTTCTGGGGAGAAAGCTAGAGGAACTGCAGCAAACAAACTTGATCTTTCTGTTTGTATAGATGACATTTGATGCACTTGCCTAACGAAAAGACTTTGCTTTTCTCCAAAACCATTTGTACTGTGATTTTCTCGGTCCATTGCATACGAATTCCACAGCAGTTTCTCCGGATATGACTTGATGAAACCGGAAATATCTGGTTTTGTTTTGGCTAACTCAATCCCAGATATTGTTACCGCCTCTGTGTTTGCGTATTCCAGATATTATCCACAGACTTTATTGTTTTGAATGTTTTTTTTATCAGGGAACATTTAATTTTCTCCTTGGAAACACTAATTGGTTCCACATGGAGACACCAGCTCTACACATTCATATTTCCTAGGGAGAAAGCTAGAGGAACTGTGGCAAACAAACATGATCTTTCTGTTTGTATAGATGACATTTGATGCACTTGCCTAACGTAAAGACTTTGCTTTTCTCCAAAACCATTTGTACTGTGATTTTCTCGGTCCATTGCATACGAATTCCACACCAGTTTGTCCGGATATGACTGGATGAAACCGGAAATATCTGGTTTTGTTTTGGCTAACTCAATCCCAGATATTGCTACTGCATTTCTGTTTGTGTATTCCTGATATTATCCACGGACTTTAGTGTTTTGAATTTTTTTTTCAGGAAACATTTAATTTTCTGCTTGGAAACACTAATTGTTTCCACATGGACACACCAGCTCTACACATTCGTATTTTCTAGGAAGAAAGCTAGAGGAACTGCGGCAAACAAACATGATATTTCTGTTTGTATAGATGACATTTGATGCACTTGCCTAACGAAAAGACTTTGCTTTTCTCCAAAACCATTTGTACTGTGATTTATTCGGTCCATTGCATACGAATTCCATGCCAGTTTGTCCGGATATGACTGGATGCAACTGGAAATATCTGGTTTTGTTTGGGCTAACTCAATCCCAGATATTGTTACCGCCTCTGTGTTGGTGTATTCCAGATATTATCCACAGACTTTATTGTTTTGAATGTTTTTTATCATGGAACATTTAATTTTCAGCTTGGAAACACTAATTGTTTCCACATGGACACACCAGCTCTACACATTCGTATTTTCTAGGAAGAAATCTAGAGGAACTGCGGCAAACAAACATGATATTTCTGTTTGTATAGATGACATTTGATGCACTTGGCTAACGAAAAGACTTTGCTTTTCTCCAAAACCATTTGTGCTGTGATTTTCTCGGTCCATTGCATACGAATTCCACACCAGTTTCTCCGGATATGACTTGATGAAACCGGAAATATCTGGTTTTGTTTTGGCTAACTCAATCCCAGATATTGTTACCGCCTCTGTGTTTGCGTATTCCAGATATTATCCACAGACTTTATTGTTTTGAAGGTTTTTTTATCAGGGAACATTTAATTTTCTGCTTGGAAAAACTAATTGTTTCCACATGGACACACCAGCTCTACACATTCGTATTTTCTAGGAAGAAAGCTACAGGAACTGCGGCAAACAAACATGATATTTCTGTTTGTATAGATGACATTTGATGCACTTGGCTAACGAAAAGACTTTGCTTTTCTCCAAAACCATTTGTACTGTGATTTTCTCGGTCCATTGCATACGAATTCCACACCAGTTTGTCCGGATATGTCTGGATGAAACCGGAAATATCTGGGATTTTTTTGGCTAACTCAATCCCAGATATTGTTACCGCCTCTGTGTTTGCGTATTCCAGATATTATCCACAGACTTTATTGTTTTGAATGTTTTTTATCAGGGAACATTTAATTTTCTGCTTGGAAACACTAATTGGTTCCACATGGAGACACCAGCTCTACACATTCATATTTTCTAGGAAGAAAGCTAGAGGAACTACGGTAAACAAACATGATCTTTCTGTTTGTATAGATGACATTTGATGCACTTGCCTAACGAAAAGACTTTGCTTTTCTCCAAAACCATTTGTACTGTGATTTATTCGGTCCATTGCATACGAATTCCATGCCAGTTTGTCCGGATATGACTGGATGCAACTGGAAATATCTGGTTTTGTTTGGGCTAACTCAATCCCAGATATTGTTACCGCCTCTGTGTTGGTGTATTCCAGATATTATCCACAGACTTTATTGTTTTGAATGTTTTTTATCATGGAACATTTAATTTTCAGCTTGGAAACACTAATTGTTTCCACATGGACACACCAGCTCTACACATTCGTATTTTCTAGGAAGAAATCTAGAGGAACTGCGGCAAACAAACATGATATTTCTGTTTGTATAGATGACATTTGATGCACTTGCCTAACGAAAAGACTTTGCTTTTCTCCAAAACCATTTGTGCTGTGATTTTCTCGGTCCATTGCATACGAATTCCACACCAGTTTCTCCGGATATGACTTGATGAAACCGGAAATATCTGGTTTTGTTTTGGCTAACTCAATCCCAGATATTGTTACCGCCTCTGTGTTTGCGTATTCCAGATATTATCCACAGACTTTATTGTTTTGAAGGTTTTTTTATCAGGGAACATTTAATTTTCTGCTTGGAAAAACTAATTGTTTCCACATGGACACACCAGCTCTACACATTCGTATTTTCTAGGAAGAAAGCTACAGGAACTGCGGCAAACAAACATGATATTTCTGTTTGTATAGATGACATTTGATGCACTTGGCTAACGAAAAGACTTTGCTTTTCTCCAAAACCATTTGTACTGTGATTTTCTCGGTCCATTGCATACGAATTCCACACCAGTTTGTCCGGATATGTCTGGATGAAACCGGAAATATCTGGGTTTTTTTTGGCTAACTCAATCCCAGATATTGTTACCGCCTCTGTGTTTGCGTATTCCAGATATTATCCACAGACTTTATTGTTTTGAATGTTTTTTATCAGGGAACATTTAATTTTCTGCTTGGAAACACTAATTGGTTCCACATGGAGACACCAGCTCTACACATTCATATTTTCTAGGAAGAAAGCTAGAGGAACTACGGTAAACAAACATGATCTTTCTGTTTGTATAGATGACATTTGATGCACTTGCCTAACGTAAAGACTTTGCTTTTCTCCAAAACCATTTTCACTGTGATTTTTTTAGTTCATTGCATACGAATTCCACACCAGTTTGCCTGGATATGACTGGATGAAACAGAATATATCTGGTTTTGTTTTGGCTAACTCAATCCCAGAAATTGCTACATCCTCTGTGTTTGTGTATTTCTGATATTATCTACAGACTGTATTGTTTTGAATGTTTTTTATCAGGGAACTTTTAATTTTCCGCTTGGAAACACTAATTGGTTACACATGGAGACACCAGCTCTACACATTCGTATTTTCTAGGGGGAAAGCTAGAGGAACTGCGGCAAACAAACATGATCTTTCTGTTTGTATAGATGACATTTGATGCACTTGCCTAACGAAAAGACTTTGCTTTTCTCCAAAACCATTTCTACTGTGATTTTCTCGGTCCATTGCATACGAATTCCACAGCAGTTTCTCCGGATATGACTTGATGAAACCGGAAATATCTGGTTTTGTTTTGGCTAACTCAATCCCAGATATTGTTACCGCCTCTGTGTTTGCATATTCCAGATATTATCCACAGACTTTATTGTTTTGAATGTTTTTTTTATCAGGGAACATTTAATTTTCTCCTTGGAAACACTAATTGGTTCCACATGGAGACACCAGCTCTACACATTCATATTTCCTAGGGAGAAAGCTAGAGGAACTGTGGCAAACAAACATGATCTTTCTGTTTGTATAGATGACATTTGATGCACTTGCCTAACGTAAAGACTTTGCTTTTCTCCAAAACCATTTGTACTGTGATTTTCTCGGTCCATTGCATACGAATTCCACACCAGTTTGTCCGGATATGACTGGATGAAACCGGAAATATCTGGTTTTGTTTTGGCTAACTCAATCCCAGATATTGCTACTGCATTTCTGTTTGTGTATTCCTGATATTATCCACGGACTTTAGTGTTTTGAATTTTTTTTTCAGGAAACATTTAATTTTCTGCTTGGAAACACTAATTGTTTCCACATGGACACACCAGCTCTACACATTCGTATTTTCTAGGAAGAAAGCTAGAGGAACTGCGGCAAACAAACATGATATTTCTGTTTGTATAGATGACATTTGATGCACTTGCCTAACGAAAAGACTTTGCTTTTCTCCAAAACCATTTGTACTGTGATTTATTCGGTCCATTGCATACGAATTCCATGCCAGTTTGTCCGGATATGACTGGATGCAACTGGAAATATCTGGTTTTGTTTGGGCTAACTCAATCCCAGATATTGTTACCGCCTCTGTGTTGGTGTATTCCAGATATTATCCACAGACTTTATTGTTTTGAATGTTTTTTATCATGGAACATTTAATTTTCAGCTTGGAAACACTAATTGTTTCCACATGGACACACCAGCTCTACACATTCGTATTTTCTAGGGAGAAAGCTGGAGGAACTGCGGCAAACAAACATGATATTTCTGTTTGTATAGATGACATTTGATGCACTTGGCTAACGAAAAGACTTTGCTTTTCTCCAAAACCATTTGTGCTGTGATTTTCTCGGTCCATTGCATACGAATTCCACACCAGTTTCTCCGGATATGACTTGATGAAACCGGAAATATCTGGTTTTGTTTTGGCTAACTCAATCCCAGATATTGTTACCGCCTCTGTGTTTGCGTATTCCAGATATTATCCACAGACTTTATTGTTTTGAAGGTTTTTTTATCAGGGAACATTTAATTTTCTGCTTGGAAAAACTAATTGTTTCCACATGGACACACCAGCTCTACACATTCGTATTTTCTAGGAAGAAAGCTACAGGAACTGCGGCAAACAAACATGATATTTCTGTTTGTATAGATGACATTTGATGCACTTGGCTAACGAAAAGACTTTGCTTTTCTCCAAAACCATTTGTACTGTGATTTTCTCGGTCCATTGCATACGAATTCCACACCAGTTTGTCCGGATATGTCTGGATGAAACCGGAAATATCTGGGTTTTTTTTGGCTAACTCAATCCCAGATATTGTTACCGCCTCTGTGTTTGCGTATTCCAGATATTATCCACAGACTTTATTGTTTTGAATGTTTTTTATCAGGGAACATTTAATTTTCTGCTTGGAAACACTAATTGGTTCCACATGGAGACACCAGCTCTACACATTCATATTTTCTAGGAAGAAAGCTAGAGGAACTACGGTAAACAAACATGATCTTTCTGTTTGTATAGATGACATTTGATGCACTTGCCTAACGAAAAGACTTTGCTTTTCTCCAAAACCATTTGTACTGTGATTTATTCGGTCCATTGCATACGAATTCCATGCCAGTTTGTCCGGATATGACTGGATGCAACTGGAAATATCTGGTTTTGTTTGGGCTAACTCAATCCCTGATATTGTTACCGCCTCTGTGTTGGTGTATTCCAGATATTATCCACAGACTTTATTGTTTTGAATGTTTTTTATCATGGAACATTTAATTTTCAGCTTGGAAACACTAATTGTTTCCACATGGACACACCAGCTCTACACATTCGTATTTTCTAGGAAGAAATCTAGAGGAACTGCGGCAAACAAACATGATATTTCTGTTTGTATAGATGACATTTGATGCACTTGGCTAACGAAAAGACTTTGCTTTTCTCCAAAACCATTTGTGCTGTGATTTTCTCGGTCCATTGCATACGAATTCCACACCAGTTTCTCCGGATATGACTTGATGAAACCGGAAATATCTGGTTTTGTTTTGGCTAACTCAATCCCAGATATTGTTACCGCCTCTGTGTTTGCGTATTCCAGATATTATCCACAGACTTTATTGTTTTGAAGGTTTTTTTATCAGGGAACATTTAATTTTCTGCTTGGAAAAACTAATTGTTTCCACATGGACACACCAGCTCTACACATTCGTATTTTCTAGGAAGAAAGCTACAGGAACTGCGGCAAACAAACATGATATTTCTGTTTGTATAGATGACATTTGATGCACTTGGCTAACGAAAAGACTTTGCTTTTCTCCAAAACCATTTGTACTGTGATTTTCTCGGTCCATTGCATACGAATTCCACACCAGTTTGTCCGGATATGTCTGGATGAAACCGGAAATATCTGGGTTTTTTTTGGCTAACTCAATCCCAGATATTGTTACCGCCTCTGTGTTTGCGTATTCCAGATATTATCCACAGACTTTATTGTTTTGAATGTTTTTTATCAGGGAACATTTAATTTTCTGCTTGGAAACACTAATTGGTTCCACATGGAGACACCAGCTCTACACATTCATATTTTCTAGGAAGAAAGCTAGAGGAACTACGGTAAACAAACATGATCTTTCTGTTTGTATAGATGACATTTGATGCACTTGCCTAACGTAAAGACTTTGCTTTTCTCCAAAACCATTTTCACTGTGATTTTTTTAGTTCATTGCATACGAATTCCACACCAGTTTGCCTGGATATGACTGGATGAAACAGAATATATCTGGTTTTGTTTTGGCTAACTCAATCCCAGAAATTGCTACATCCTCTGTGTTTGTGTATTTCTGATATTATCTACAGACTGTATTGTTTTGAATGTTTTTTATCAGGGAACTTTTAATTTTCCGCTTGGAAACACTAATTGGTTCCACATGGAGACACCAGCTCTACACATTCGTATTTTCTAGGGGGAAAGCTAGAGGAACTGCGGCAAACAAACATGATCTTTCTGTTTGTATAGATGACATTTGATGCACTTGCCTAACGAAAAGACTTTGCTTTTCTCCAAAACCATTTCTACTGTGATTTTCTCGGTCCATTGCATACGAATTCCACGCCAGTTTGTCCGGATATGACTGGATGAAACCGGAAATATCTGGTTTTGTTTTGGCTAACTCAATCCCAGAAATTGCTACATCCTCTGTGTTTGTGTATTCCTGATATTATCTACGGACTTTATTCTTTTGAATGTTTTTTATCAGGGAACATTTAATTTTCTACTTGGAAACACTAATTGGTTCCACATGGTGACACCAGCTCTACCCATTCGTATTTTCTAGAGAGAAAGCTAGAGAAACTGCAGCAAACAAACTTGATATTTCTGTTTGTATAGATGACATTTGATGCACTTGCCTAACGAAAAGACTTTGCTTTTCTCCAAAACCATTTGTACTGTGATTTTCTCGGTCCATTGCATACGAATTCCACACCAGTTTCTCCGGATATGACTGGATGAAACCGGAAATATCTGGTTTTGTTTTGGCTAACTCAATCCCAGATATTGCTACTGCCTTTCCGTTTGTGTATTCCTGATATTATCCACGGACTTTAGAGTTTTGAATTTTTTTTTCAGGTAACATTTAATTTTCTGCTTGGAAACACTAATTGTTTCCACATGGACACACCAGCTCTACACATTCGTATTTTCTAGGAAGAAAGCTAGAGGAACTGCGGCAAACAAACATGATATTTCTGTTTGTATAGATGACATTTGATGCACTTGGCTAACGAAAAGACTTTGCTTTTCTCCAAAACCATTTGTACTGTTATATTCTCGGTCCATTGCATACGAATTCCACAGCAGTTTCTCCGGATATGACTGGATGAAACCGGAAATATCCGGTTGATTTTTGCCTAACTCAATCCCAGATATTGTTACCGCCTCTGTGTTTGTGTATTCCTGATATTATCCACAGACTTTATTGTTTTGAATGTTTTTTATCAGGAAACATTTAATTTTGTTTTTTGGAAACACTAATTGGTTCCACATGGTACACTAGCTCTACACATTCGTATTTTCTAGGGAGAAAGCTGGAGGAACTGTGGCAAACAAACATGATCTTTCTGTTGGTGTAGATGACATTTGATGCACTTGCCTAACGTAAAGACTTTGCTTTTCTCCAAAACCATTTTCACTGTGATTTTTTTAGTTCATTGCATACGAATTCCACACCAGTTTGTCCGGATATGACTGGATGAAACCGGAAATATCTGGTTTTGTTTTGGCTAACTCAATCCCAGATATTGTTACCGCCTCTGTGTTTGCGTATTCCAGATATTATCCACAGACTTTATTGTTTTGAATGTTTTATATCAGGGAACATTTAATTTTCTGCTTGGAAACACTAATTGGTTCCACATGGAGACACCAGCTCTACACATTCATATTTTCTAGGGAGAAAGCTAGAGGAACTGCGGCAAACAAACATGATCTTTCTGTTTGTATAGATGACATTTGATGCACTTGCCTAACGAAAAGACTTTGCTTTTCTCCAAAACCATTTGTACTGTGATTTTCTCGGTCCATTGCATACGAATTCCACACCAGTTTCCGGATATGTCTGGATGAAACCGGAAATATCTGGTTTTTTTTTGGCTAACTCAATCCCAGAAATTGCTACATCCTCTGTGTTTCTCCTTTCCTGATATTATCTACGGACTTTATTCTTTTGAATGTTTTTTATCAGGGAACATTTAATTTTCTGCTTGGAGAAACTAATGGGTTCCACATGGACACACCAGCTCTACACATTCGTATTTTCTAGGAAGAAAGCTAGAGGAACTGTGGCAAACAAACATGATCTTTCTGTTTGTATAGATGACATTTGATGCACTTGCCTAACGAAAAGACTTTGCTTTTCTCCAAATCAATTTTTACTATTATTTTCTCGGTCCATTGCATACGAATTCCACGCCAGTTTCTCCGGATATGACTGGATGAAAACGGAAATATCCGGTTGATTTTTCCCTAACTCAATCCCAGATATTGTTACCGCCTCTGTGTATGTGTATTCCTGATATTATCCACGGACTTTATTGTTTTGAAGGTTTTTTTTTTCAGGAAACTTTTAATTTTCTGCTTGGAAACCGTAATTGTTTCCACATGGACACACCAGCTCTACACATTCGTATTTTCTGGGGAGAAAGCTAGAGGAACTGCAGCAAACAAACTTGATCTTTCTGTTTGTATAGATGACATTTGATGCACTTGCCTAACGAAAAGACTTTGCTTTTCTCCAAAACCATTTGTACTGTGATTTTCTCGGTCCATTGCATACGAATTCCACAGCAGTTTCTCCGGATATGACTTGATGAAACCGGAAATATCTGGTTTTGTTTTGGCTAACTCAATCCCAGATATTGTTACCGCCTCTGTGTTTGCGTATTCCAGATATTATCCACAGACTTTATTGTTTTGAATGTTTTTTTTATCAGGGAACATTTAATTTTCTGCTTGGAAACACTAATTGGTTCCACATGGAGACACCAGCTCTACACATTCATATTTCCTAGGGAGAAAGCTAGAGGAACTGTGGCAAACAAACATGATCTTTCTGTTTGTATAGATGACATTTGATGCACTTGCCTAACGTAAAGACTTTGCTTTTCTCCAAAACCATTTGTACTGTGATTTTCTCGGTCCATTGCATACGAATTCCACACCAGTTTGTCCGGATATGACTGGATGAAACCGGAAATATCTGGTTTTGTTTTGGCTAACTCAATCCCAGATATTGCTACTGCATTTCTGTTTGTGTATTCCTGATATTATCCACGGACTTTAGTGTTTTGAATTTTTTTTTCAGGAAACATTTAATTTTCTGCTTGGAAACACTAATTGTTTCCACATGGACACACCAGCTCTACACATTCGTATTTTCTAGGAAGAAAGCTAGAGGAACTGCGGCAAACAAACATGATATTTCTGTTTGTATAGATGACATTTGATGCACTTGCCTAACGAAAAGACTTTGCTTTTCTCCAAAACCATTTGTACTGTGATTTATTCGGTCCATTGCATACGAATTCCATGCCAGTTTGTCCGGATATGACTGGATGCAACTGGAAATATCTGGTTTTGTTTGGGCTAACTCAATCCCAGATATTGTTACCGCCTCTGTGTTGGTGTATTCCAGATATTATCCACAGACTTTATTGTTTTGAATGTTTTTTATCATGGAACATTTAATTTTCAGCTTGGAAACACTAATTGTTTCCACATGGACACACCAGCTCTACACATTCGTATTTTCTAGGAAGAAATCTAGAGGAACTGCGGCAAACAAACATGATATTTCTGTTTGTATAGATGACATTTGATGCACTTGGCTAACGAAAAGACTTTGCTTTTCTCCAAAACTATTTGTGCTGTGATTTTCTCGGTCCATTGCATACGAATTCCACACCAGTTTCTCCGGATATGACTTGATGAAACCGGAAATATCTGGTTTTGTTTTGGCTAACTCAATCCCAGATATTGTTACCGCCTCTGTGTTTGCGTATTCCAGATATTATCCACAGACTTTATTGTTTTGAAGGTTTTTTTTATCAGGGAACATTTAATTTTCTGCTTGGAAAAACTAATTGTTTCCACATGGACACACCAGCTCTACACATTCGTATTTTCTAGGAAGAAAGCTACAGGAACTGCGGCAAACAAACATGATATTTCTGTTTGTATAGATGACATTTGATGCACTTGGCTAACGAAAAGACTTTGCTTTTCTCCAAAACCATTTGTACTGTGATTTTCTCGGTCCATTGCATACGAATTCCACACCAGTTTCTCCGGATATGACTGGATGAAACCGGAAGTATCTGGTTTTGTTTTGGCTAACTCAATCCCAGATATTGTTACCGCCTCTGTGTTTGCGTATTCCAGATATTATCCACAGACTTTATTGTTTTGAATGTTTTCTATCAGGGAACATTTAATTTTCTGCTTGGAAACACTAATTGGTTCCACATGGAGACACCAGCTCTACACATTCATATTTTCTAGGGAGAAAGCTAGAGGAACTGCGGCAAACAAACATGATCTTTCTGTTTGTATAGATGACATTTGATGCACTTGCCTAACGAAAAGACTTTGCTTTTCTCCAAAACCATTTGTACTGTGATTTTCTCGGTCCATTGCATACGAATTCCACTCCAGTTTGTCCGGATATGTCTGGATGAAACCGGAAATATCTGGTTTTTTTTGGCTAACTCAATCCCAGAAATTGCTACATCCTCTGTGTTTGTGCATTCCTGATATTATCTACGGACTTTATTCTTTTGAATGTTTTTTATCAGGGAACATTTAATTTTCTGCTTGGAGACACTAATTGGTTCCACATGGACACACCAGCTCTACACATTCGTATTTTCTAGGAAGAAAGCTAGAGGAACTGCGGCAAACAAACATGATCTTTCTGTTTGTATAGATGACATTTGATGCACTTGCCTAACGAAAAGACTTTGCTTTTCTCCAAAACAATTTTTACTGTTATTTTCTCGGTCCATTGCATACGAATTCCACGCCAGTTTCTCCGGATATGACTGGATGAAAACGGAAATATCCGGTTGATTTTTCTCTAACTCAATCCCAGATATTGTTACCGCCTCTGTGTATGTGTATTCCTGATATTATCCACGGACTTTATTGTTTTGAAGGTTTTTTTTTTCAGGAAACTTTTAATTTTCTGCTTGGAAACCGTAATTGTTTCCACATGGACACACCAGCTCTACACATTCGTATTTTCTAGGGAGAAAGCTAGAGGAACTGCAGCAAACAAACTTGATCTTTCTGTTTGTATAGATGACATTTGATGCACTTGGCTAACGAAAAGACTTTGCTTTTCTCCAAAACCATTTGTACTGTGATTTTCTCGGTCCATTGCATACGAATTCCACACCAGTTTCTCCGGATATGACTTGATGAAACCGGAAATATCTGGTTTTGTTTTTTCTAACTCAATCCCAGATATTGTTACCGCCTCTGTGTTTGCGTATTCCAGATATTATCCACAGACTTTATTGTTTTGAATGTTTTTTTATCAGGGAACATTTAATTTTCTGCTTGGAAACACTAATTGGTTCCACATGGAGACACCAGCTCTACACATTCATATTTCCTAGGGAGAAAGCTAGAGGAACTGTGGCAAACAAACATGATCTTTCTGTTTGTATAGATGACATTTGATGCACTTGCCTAACGAAAAGACTTTGCTTTTCTCCAAAACCATTTGTACTGTGATTTTCTCGGTCCATTGCATACGAATTCCACGCCAGTTTCTCCCGATATGACTGGATGAAACCGGATATATCCAGTTGATTTTTACCTAACTCAATCTCAGATATTGTTACCGCCTCTGTGTATGTGTATTCCTGATATTATCCACGGACTTTATTGTTTTGAATGTTTTTTATCAGGGAACATTTAATTTTGTGCTTGGAAACACTAATTGGTTCCACATGGTGACACCAGCTCTATACATTCGTATTTTCTAGGGAGAAAGCTGGAGGAACTGCGGCAAACAAACATGATATTTCTGTTTGTATAGATGACATTTGATGCACTTGGCTAACGAAAAGACTTTGCTTTTCTCCAAAACCATTTGTACTGTGATTTTCTCGGTCCATTGCATACGAATTCCACACCAGTTTGTCTGGATATGACTGGATGAAACCGGAAATATCTGGTTTCGTTTTGGCTAACTCAATCCCAGATATTGCTACTGCATTTCTCTTTGTGTATTCCTGATATTATCCACGGACTTTAGTGTTTTGAATTTTTTTTTTCAGGAAACATTTAATTTTCTGCTTGGAAACACTAATTGTTTCCACATGGACACTCCAGCTCTACACATTCGTATTTTCTAGGAAGAAAGCTAGAGGAACTGCGGCAAACAAACATGATATTTCTGTTTGTATAGATGACATTTGATGCACTTGCCTAACGAAAAGACTTTGCTTTTCTCCAAAACTATTTGTACTGTTATATTCTCGGTCCATTGCATACGAATTCCATGCCAGTTTGTCCGGATATGACTGGATGCAACTGGAAATATCTGTTTTTGTTTGGGCTAACTCAATCCCAGATATTGTTACCGCCTCTGTGTTGGTGTATTCCAGATATTATCCACAGACTTTATTGTTTTGAATGTTTTTTATCATGGAACATTTAATTTTCAGCTTGGAAACACTAATTGTTTCCACATGGACACACCAGCTCTACACATTCGTATTTTCTAGGAAGAAAGCTAGAGGAACTGCGGCAAACAAACATGATCTTTCTGTTTGTATAGATGACATTTGATGCACTTGCCTAACGAAAAGACTTTGCTTTTCTCCAAAACCATTTGTGCTGTGATTTTCTCGGTCCATTGCATACGAATTCCACACCAGTTTCTCCGGATATGACTTGATGAAACCGGAAATATCTGGTTTTGTTTTGGCTAACTCAATCCCAGATATTGTTACCGCCTCTGTGTTTGCGTATTCCAGATATTATCCACAGACTTTATTGTTTTGAAGGTTTTTTTATCAGGGAACATTTAATTTTCTGCTTGGAAACACTAATTGTTTCCACATGGACACACCAGCTCTACACATTCGTATTTTCTAGGAAGAAAGCTACAGGAACTGCGGCAAACAAACATGATATTTCTGTTTGTATAGATGACATTTGATGCACTTGGCTAACGAAAAGACTTTGCTTTTCTCCAAAACCATTTGTACTGTGATTTTCTCGGTCCATTGCATACGAATTCCACACCAGTTTCTCCGGATATGACTGGATGAAACCGGAAGTATCTGGTTTTGTTTTGGCTAACTCAATCCCAGATATTGTTACCGCCTCTGTGTTTGTGTATTCCAGATATTATCCACAGACTTTATTGTTTTGAATGTTTTTTATCAGGGAACATTTAATTTTCTGCTTGGAAACACTAATTGGTTCCACATGGAGACACCAGCTCTACACATTCATATTTTCTAGGGAGAAAGCTAGAGGAACTGCGGCAAACAAACATGATCTTTCTGTTTGTATAGATGACATTTGATGCACTTGCCTAACGAAAAGACTTTGCTTTTCTCCAAAACGATTTGTACTGTGATTTTCTCGGTCCATTGCATACGAATTCCACTGCAGTTTCTCCGGATATGTCTGGATGAAACCGGAAATATCTGTTTTTTTTTGGCTAACTCAATCCCAGAAATTGCTACATCCTCTGTGTTTGTGCATTCCTGATATTATCTACGGACTTTATTCTTTTGAATGTTTTTTATCAGGGAACATTTAATTTTCTGCTTGGAGACACTAATTGGTTCCACATGGACACACCAGCTCTACACATTCGTATTTTCTAGGAAGAAAGCTAGAGGAACTGCGGCAAACAAACATGATCTTTCTGTTTGTATAGATGACATTTGATGCACTTGCCTAACTAAAAGACTTTGCTTTTCTCCAAAACAATTTTTACTGTTATTTTCTCGGTCCATTGCATACGTATTCCACGCCAGTTTCTCCGGATATGACTGGATGAAAACGGAAATATCCGGTTGATTTTTCCCTAACTCAATCCCAGATATTGTTACCGCCTCTGTGTATGTGTATTCCTGATATTATCCACGGACTTTATTGTTTTGAAGGTTTTTTTTTCAGGAAACTTTTAATTTTCTGCTTGGAAACCGTAATTGTTTCCACATGGACACACCAGCTCTACACATTCGTATTTTCTAGGTAGAAAGCTAGAGGAACTGCAGCAAACAAACTTGATCTTTCTGTTTGTATAGATGACATTTGATGCACTTGGCTAACGAAAAGACTTTGCTTTTCTCCAAAACCATTTGTACTGTGATTTATTCGGTCCATTGCATACGAATTCCATGCCAGTTTGTCCGGATATGACTGGATGCAACTGGAAATATCTGGTTTTGTTTGGGCTAACTCAATCCCAGATATTGTTACCGCCTCTGTGTTGGTGTATTCCAGATATTATCCACAGACTTTATTGTTTTGAATGTTTTTTATCATGGAACATTTAATTTTCAGCTTGGAAACACTAATTGTTTCCACATGGACACACCAGCTCTACACATTCGTATTTTCTAGGAAGAAATCTAGAGGAACTGCGGCAAACAAACATGATATTTCTGTTTGTATAGATGACATTTGATGCACTTGGCTAACGAAAAGACTTTGCTTTTCTCCAAAACCATTTGTGCTGTGATTTTCTCGGTCCATTGCATACGAATTCCACACCAGTTTCTCCGGATATGACTTGATGAAACCGGAAATATCTGGTTTTGTTTTGGCTAACTCAATCCCAGATATTGTTACCGCCTCTGTGTTTGCGTATTCCAGATATTATCCACAGACTTTATTGTTTTGAAGGTTTTTTTATCAGGGAACATTTAATTTTCTGCTTGGAAAAACTAATTGTTTCCACATGGACACACCAGCTCTACACATTCGTATTTTCTAGGAAGAAAGCTACAGGAACTGCGGCAAACAAACATGATATTTCTGTTTGTATAGATGACATTTGATGCACTTGGCTAACGAAAAGACTTTGCTTTTCTCCAAAACCATTTGTACTGTGATTTTCTCGGTCCATTGCATACGAATTCCACACCAGTTTCTCCGGATATGACTGGATGAAACCGGAAGTATCTGGTTTTGTTTTGGCTAACTCAATCCCAGATATTGTTACCGCCTCTGTGTTTGCGTATTCCAGATATTATCCACAGACTTTATTGTTTTGAATGTTTTTTATCAGGGAACATTTAATTTTCTGCTTGGAAACACTAATTGGTTCCACATGGAGACACCAGCTCTACACATTCATATTTTCTAGGGAGAAAGCTAGAGGAACTGCGGCAAACAAACATGATCTTTCTGTTTGTATAGATGACATTTGATGCACTTGCCTAACGAAAAGACTTTGCTTTTCTCCAAAACGATTTGTACTGTGATTTTCTCGGTCCATTGCATACGAATTCCACACCAGTTTGTCCGGATATGTCTGGATGAAACCGGAAATATCTGGTTTTTTTTTGGCTAACTCAATCCCAGAAATTGCTACATCCTCTGTGTTTGTGCATTCCTGATATTATCTACGGACTTTATTCTTTTGAATGTTTTTTATCAGGGAACATTTAATTTTCTGCTTGGAGACACTAATTGGTTCCACATGGACACACCAGCTCTACACATTCGTATTTTCTAGGAAGAAAGCTAGAGGAACTGCGGCAAGCAAACATGATCTTTCTGTTTGTATAGATGACATTTGATGCACTTGCCTAACGAAAGGCTTTGCTTTTCTCCAAAACAATTTTTACTGTTATTTTCTCGGTCCATTGCATACGAATTCCACGCCAGTTTCTCCGGATATGACTGGATGAAAACGGAAATATCCGGTTGATTTTTCTCTAACTCAATCCCAGATATTGTTACCGCCTCTGTGTATGTGTATTCCTGATATTATCCACGGACTTTATTGTTTTGAAGGTTTTTTTTTTCAGGAAACTTTTAATTTTCTGCTTGGAAACCGTAATTGTTTCCACATGGACACACCAGCTCTACACATTCGTATTTTCTAGGGAGAAAGCTAGAGGAACTGCAGCAAACAAACTTGATCTTTCTGTTTGTATAGATGACATTTGATGCACTTGGCTAACGAAAAGACTTTGCTTTTCTCCAAAACCATTTGTACTGTGATTTTCTCGGTCCATTGCATACGAATTCCACACCAGTTTCTCCGGATATGACTTGATGAAACCGGAAATATCTGGTTTTGTTTTTTCTAACTCAATCCCAGATATTGTTACCGCCTCTGTGTTTGCGTATTCCAGATATTATCCACAGACTTTATTGTTTTGAATGTTTTTTTATCAGGGAACATTTAATTTTCTGCTTGGAAACACTAATTGGTTCCACATGGAGACACCAGCTCTACACATTCATATTTCCTAGGGAGAAAGCTAGAGGAACTGTGGCAAACAAACATGATCTTTCTGTTTGTATAGATGACATTTGATGCACTTGCCTAACGAAAAGACTTTGCTTTTCTCCAAAACCATTTGTACTGTGATTTTCTCGGTCCATTGCATACGAATTCCACGCCAGTTTCTCCCGATATGACTGGATGAAACCGGATATATCCAGTTGATTTTTACCTAACTCAATCCCAGATATTGTTACCGCCTCTGTGTATGTGTATTCCTGATATTATCCACGGACTTTATTGTTTTGAATGTTTTTTATCAGGGAACATTTAATTTTGTGCTTGGAAACACTAATTGGTTCCACATGGTGACACCAGCTCTATACATTCGTATTTTCTAGGGAGAAAGCTGGAGGAACTGCGGCAAACAAACATGATATTTCTGTTTGTATAGATGACATTTGATGCACTTGGCTAACGAAAAGACTTTGCTTTTCTCCAAAACCATTTGTACTGTGATTTTCTCGGTCCATTGCATACGAATTCCACGCCAGTTTGTCCGGATATGACTGGATGAAACCGGAAATATCTGGTTTTGTTTTGGCTAACTCAATCCCAGATATTGCTACTGCATTTCTGTTTGTGTATTCCTGATATTATCCACGGACTTTAGTGTTTTGAATTTTTTTTTTCAGGAAACATTTAATTTTCTGCTTGGAAACACTAATTGTTTCAACATGGACACTCCAGCTCTACACATTCGTATTTTCTAGGAAGAAAGCTAGAGGAACTGCGGCAAACAAACATGATATTTCTGTTTGTATAGATGACATTTGATGCACTTGCCTAACGAAAAGACTTTGCTTTTCTCCAAAACTATTTGTACTGTTATATTCTCGGTCCATTGCATACGAATTCCATGCCAGTTTGTCCGGATATGACTGGATGCAACTGGAAATATCTGTTTTTGTTTGGGCTAACTCAATCCCAGATATTGTTACCGCCTCTGTGTTGGTGTATTCCAGATATTATCCACAGACTTTATTGTTTTGAATGTTTTTTATCATGGAACATTTAATTTTCAGCTTGGAAACACTAATTGTTTCCACATGGACACACCAGCTCTACACATTCGTATTTTCTAGGAAGAAAGCTAGAGGAACTGCGGCAAACAAACATGATCTTTCTGTTTGTATAGATGACATTTGATGCACTTGCCTAACGAAAAGACTTTGCTTTTCTCCAAAACCATTTGTGCTGTGATTTTCTCGGTCCATTGCATACGAATTCCACACCAGTTTCTCCGGATATGACTTGATGAAACCGGAAATATCTGGTTTTGTTTTGGCTAACTCAATCCCAGATATTGTTACCGCCTCTGTGTTTGCGTATTCCAGATATTATCCACAGACTTTATTGTTTTGAATGTTTTTTTATCAGGGAACATTTAATTTTCTGCTTGGAAACACTAATTGGTTCCACATGGAGACACCAGCTCTACCCATTCATATTTCCTAGGGAGAAAGCTAGAGGAACTGTGGCAAACAAACATGATCTTTCTGTTTGTATAGATGACATTTGATGCACTTGCCTAACGAAAAGACTTTGCTTTTCTCCAAAACAATTTTTACTGTTATTTTCTCGGTCCATTGCATACGAATTCCACGCCAGTTTCTCCCGATATGACTGGATGAAACCGGAAATATCCAGTTGATTTTTACCTAACTCAATCCCAGATATTGTTACCGCCTCTGTGTATGTGTATTCCTGATATTATCCACGGACTTTATTGTTTTGAATGTTTTTTATCAGGGAACATTTAATTTTGTGCTTGGAAACACTAATTGGTTCCACATGGTGACACCAGCTCTATACATTCGTATTTTCTAGGGAGAAAGCTGGAGGAACTGCGGCAAACAAACATGATATTTCTGTTTGTATAAATGACATTTGATGCACTTGGCTAACGAAAAGACTTTGCTTTTCTCCAAAACCATTTGTACTGTGATTTTCTCGGTCCATTGCATACGAATTCCACACCAGTTTCTCCGGATATGACTGGATGAAACCGGAAATATCTGGTTTTTTTTTGGCTAACTCAATCCCAGATATTGCTACTGCATTTCTGTTTGTGTATTCCTGATATTATCCACGGACTTTAGTGTTTTGAATTTTTTTTTCAGGAAACATTTAATTTTCTGCTTGGAAACACTAATTGTTTCCACATGGAGACACCAGCTCTACACATTCATATTTTCTAGGAAGAAAGCTAGAGGAACTGCGGCAAACAAACATGATATTTCTGTTTGTATAGATGACATTTGATGCACTTGCCTAACGAAAAGACTTTGCTTTTCTCCAAAACCATTTGTACTGTGATTTTCTCGGTCCATTGCATACGAATTCCACTGCAGTTTCTCCGGATATGACTTGATGAAACCGGAAGTATCTGGTTTTGTTTTGGCTAACTCAATCCCAGATATTGTTACCGCCTCTGTGTTTGCGTATTCCAGATATTATCCACAGACTTTATTGTTTTGAATGTTTTTTTATCAGGGAACATTTAATTTTCTGCTTGGAAACACTAATTGGTTCCACATGGAGACACCAGCTCTACACATTCATATTTTCTAGGGAGAAAGCTAGAGGAACTACGGTAAACAAACATGATCTTTCTGTTTGTATAGATGACATTTGATGCCCTTGCCTAACGAAAAGACTTTGCTTTTCTCCAAAACTATTTGTACTGTTATATTCTCGGTCCATTGCATACGAATTCCATGCCAGTTTGTCCGGATATGACTGGATGAAACCGGAAATATCTGGTTTTGTTTGGGCTAACTCAATCCCAGATATTGTTACCGCCTCTGTGTTGGTGTATTCCAGATATTATCCACAGACTTTATTGTTTTGAATGTTTTTTATCATGGAACATTTAATTTTCAGCTTGGAAACACTAATTGTTTCCACATGGACACACCAGCTCTACACATTCGTATTTTCTAGGAAGAAAGCTAGAGGAACTGCGGCAAACAAACATGATATTTCTGTTTGTATAGATGACATTTGATGCACTTGGCTAACGAAAAGACTTTGCTTTTCTCCAAAACCATTTGTACTGTGATTTTCTCGGTCCATTGCATACGAATTCCACACCAGTTTCTCCGGATATGACTGGATGAAACCGGAAGTATCTGGTTTTGTTTTGGCTAACTCAATCCCAGATATTGTTACCGCCTCTGTGTTTGCGTATTCCAGATATTATCCACAGACTTTATTGTTTTGAATGTTTTTTATCAGGGAACATTTAATTTTCTGCTTGGAAACACTAATTGGTTCCACATGGAGACACCAGCTCTACACATTCATATTTTCTAGGGAGAAAGCTAGAGGAACTGCGGCAAACAAACATGATCTTTCTGTTTGTATAGATGACATTTGATGCACTTGCCTAACGAAAAGACTTTGCTTTTCTCCAAAACAATTTTTACTGTTATTTTCTCGGTCCATTGCTTACGAATTCCATGACTGTTTCTCCCGATATGACTGGATGAAACCGGAAATATCCGGTTGATTTTTACCTAACTCAATCCCAGATATTGTTACCGCCTCTGTGTATGTGTATTCCTGATATTATCCACGGACTTTATTGTTTTGAATGTTTTTTATCAGGGAACATTTAATTTTGTGCTTGGAAACACTAATTGGTTCCACATTGTGACACCAGCTCTATACATTCGTATTTTCTAGGGAGAAAGCTGGAGGAACTGCGGCAAACAAACATGATATTTCTGTTTGTATAGATGACATTTGATGCACTTGCCTAACGAAAAGACTTTGCTTTCCTCCAAAACCATTTGTACTGTGATTTTCTCGGTCCATTGCATACGAATTCTACACCAGTTTGTCCGGATATGACTGGATGAAACCGGAAATATCTGGTTTTTTTTTTGGCTAACTCAATCCCAGAAATTGCTACATCCTCTGTGTTTGTGCATTCCTGATATTATCTACGGACTTTATTCTTTTGAATGTTTTTTTATCAGGGAACATTTAATTTTCTGCTTGGAGACACTAATTGGTTCCACATGGACACACCAGCTCTACACATTCGTATTTTCTAGGAAGAAAGCTAGAGGAACTGCGGCAACCACACATGATCTTTCTGTTTGTATAGATGCCATTTGATGCACTTGCCTAACAAAAAGACTTTGCTTTTATCCAAAACCATTTGTACTGTGATTTTCTGGTCCATTGCAAACGAATTCCACACCTGTTTCTCCAGATATGACTGGATGAAACCGGAAATATCTGGTTTTGTTTTGGCTAACTCAATCCCAGATATTGTTACCGCCTCTGTGTTTGCGTATTCCAGATATTATCCACAGACTTTATTGTTTTGAATGTTTTTTATCAGGGAACATTTAATTTTCTGCTTGGAAACACTAATTGCTTCCACATGGAGATACCAGCTCTACACATTCATATTTTCTAGGGAGAAAGCTAGAGGAACTGCGGCAAACAAACATGATCTTTCTGTTTGTATAGATGACATTTGATGCACTTGCCTAACGAAAAGACTTTGCTTTTCCCCAAAACAATTTTTACTGTTATTTTCTCGGTCCATTGCATACGAATTCCATGACAGTTTCTCCCGATATGACTGGATGAAACCGGAAATATCTGTTTTTTTTTTTGGCTAACTCAATCCCAGAAATTGCTACATCCTCTGTGTTTGTGCATTCCTGATATTATCTACGGACTTTATTCTTTTGAATGTTTTTTATCAGGGAACATTTAATTTTCTGCTTGGAGACACTAATTGGTTCCACATGGACACACCAGCTCTACACATTCGTATTTTCTAGGAAGAAAGCTAGAGGAACTGCGGCAAACAAACATGATCTTTCTGTTTGTATAGATGACATTTGATGCACTTGCCTAACGAAAAGACTTTGCTTTTCTCCAAAACCATTTGTACTGTTATTTTCTCGGGCCATTTCATACGAATTCCACACCAGTTTGTGCGGATATGACTTGATGAAACCGGAAATATCTGGTTTTGTTTTGGCTAACTCAATCCCAGATATTGTTACCGCCTCTGTGTTTGTGTATTCCAGATATTATCCACATACTATATTGTTTTGAATTTTTTTTTATCATGGTACATTAATTTTCTGCTTGGAAACACTAATTGGTTCCACATGGAGACACCAGCTCTACACATTCATATTTTCTATGGAGAAAGCTAGAGCAAATGCGGCAAACAAACATAATATTTCTGTTTGTATAGATGACATTTGATGCACTTGCCTAACGAAAAGACTTTGCTTTTCTCCAAAACCATTTGTGCTGTGATTTTCTCGGTCCATTGCATATGAATTCCACACCAGTTTCTCCAAATATGTCTGGATGAAACCGGAAATATCTGGTTTTGTTTTGGCTAACTCAATCCCAGAAATTGCTACATCCTCTGTGTTTGTGCATTCCTGATATTATCTACGGACTTTATTCTTTTGAATGTTTTTTATCAGGGAACATTTAATTTTCTGCTTGGAGACACTAATTGGTTCCACATGGACACACCAGCTCTACACATTCGTATTTTCTAGGAAGAAAGCTAGAGGAACTGCGGCAAACAAACATGATATTTCTGTTTGTATAGATGACATTTGATGCACTTGCCTAACGAAAAGACTTTGCTTTTCTCCAAAACCATTTGTACTGTGATTTTCTCGGTCCATTGCATACGAATTCCACAGCAGTTTCTCCGGATATGACTGGATGAAAACGGAAATATCCGGTTGATTTTTACCTAACTCAATCCCAGATATTGTTACCGCCTCTGTGTTTGTGTATTCCTGATATTATCCACGGACTTTATTGTTTTGAATGTTTTTTTTTCAGGAAACATTTAATTTTCTGCTTGGAAACACTAATTGTTTCCACATGGACACACCAGCTCTACACATTCGTATTTTCTAGGAAGAAAGCTAGAGGAACTGCGGCAAACAAACATGATATTTCTGTTTGTATAGATGACATTTGATGCACTTGCCTAACGAAAAGACTTTGGTTTTCTCCAAAACCATTTGTACAGTGATTTTCTCGGTCCATTGCATACGAATTCCACAGCCGTTTCTCCGGATATGACTGGATGAAACCGGAAGTATCTGGTTTTGTTTTGGCTAACTCAATCCCAGATATTGTTACCGCCTCTGTGTTTGCGTATTCCAGATATTATCTACGGACTTTATTCTTTTGAATGTTTTTTATCAGGGAACATTTAATTTTGTGCTTGGAAACACTAATTGGTTCCACATGGTGACACCAGCTCTATACATTCGTATTTTCTAGGGAGAAAGCTGAAGGAACTGCGGCAAACAAACATGATATTTCTGTTTGTATAGATGACATTTGATGCACTTGCCTAACGAAAAGACTTTGCTTTTCTCCAAAACCATTTGTACTGTGATTTTCTCGGTCCATTGCATACGAATTCCACACCAGTTTGTCCGGATATGTCTGGATGAAACCGGAAATATCTGGTTTTTTTTGGCTAACTCAATCCCAGAAATTGCTACATCCTCTGTGTTTGTGCATTCCTGATATTATCTACGGACTTTATTCTTTTGAATGTTTTTTATCAGGGAACATTTAATTTTCTGCTTGGAGACACTAATTGGTTCCACATGGACACACCAGCTCTACACATTCGTATTTTCTAGGAAGAAAGCTAGAGGAACTGCGGCAAACAAACATGATCTTTCTGTTTGTATAGATGACATTTGATGCACTTGCCTAACGAAAAGACTTTGCTTTTCTCCAAAACCATATGTATTGTGATTTTTTTCGGTCCATTGCATACGAATTCCACACCAGTTTGTCCGGATATAACTGGATGAAACCGGAAATATCTGGTTTTGTTTAAGCTAACTCAATCCCAGATATTGTTACCGCCTCTGTGTTGGTGTATTCCAGATATTATCCACAGACTTTATTGTTTTGAATGTTTTTTATCATGGAACATTTAATTTTCTGCTTGGAAACACTAATTGGTTCCACATGGTGACACCAGCTCTATACATTCGTATTTTCTAGGGAGAAAGCTGGAGGAACTGCGGCAAACAAACATGATCTTTCTGTTTCTATAGATGACATTTGATGCACTTGCCTAACGAAAAGACTTTGCTTTTCTCCAAAACCATTTCTACTGTGATTTTCTCGGTCCATTGCATACGAATTCCATGGCAGTTTGTCCGGATATGACTGGATGAAACCGGAAATATCTGGTTTTGTTTTGGCTAACTCAATCCCAGAAATAGCTACCGCCTCTGTGTATGTGTATTCCTGATATTATCCACGGACTTTATTGTTTTGAATGTTTTTTTTCAGGAAACATTTAATTTTCTTCTTGGAAACAGTAATTGTTTCCACATCGACACACCAGCTCTACACATTCGTATTTTCTAGGGAGAAAGCTAGAGGAACTGCAGCAAACAAACTTGATATTTCTGTTTGTATAGATGTCATTTGATGCACTTGCCTAACGAAAAGACTTTGCTTTTCTCCAAAACCATTTGTACTGTTATTTTCTCGGTCCATTGCATACGAATTCCACACCAGTTTGTCCGGATATGACTGGATGAAACCGGAAATATCTGGTTTTGTTTTGGCTAACTCAATCCCAGATATTGCTACAGCCATTCTGTTTGTGTATTCCTGATATTATCCACGGACTTCAGTGTTTTGAATTTTTTTTTCAGGAAACATTTAATTTTCTGCTTGGAAACACTAATTGTTTCCACATGGACACACCAGCTCTACACATTTTATTTTCTAGAAAGAAAGCTAGAGGAACTGCGGCAAACAAACATGATATTTCTGTTTGTATAGATGACATTTGATGCACTTGGCTAACGAAAAGACTTTGCTTTTCTCCAAAACCATTTGTACTGTGATTTTCTCGGTCCATTGCATACGAATTCCACAGCAGTTTCTCCGGATATGACTTGATGAAACCGGAAATATCTGGTTTTGTTTTGGCTAACTCAATCCCAGATATTGTTACCGCCTCTGTGTTTGCGTATTCCAGATATTATCCACAAACTTTATTGTTTTGAATGTTTTTTATCAGGGAACATTTAATTTTCTGCTTGGAAACACTAATTGGCTCCACATGGAGACACCAGCTCTACACATTCATATTTACTAGGGAGAAAGCTAGAGGAACTGCGGCAAACAAACATGATCTTTCTGTTTGTATAGATGACATTTGATGCACTTGCCTAACGAAAAGACTTTGCTTTTCTCCAAAACAATTTTTACTGTTATTTTCTCGGTCCATTGCATACGAATTCCATGACAGTTTCTCCCGATATGACTGGATGAAACTGGAAATATCCAGTTGATTTTTACCTAACTCAATCCCAGATATTGTTACCGCCTCTGTGTATGTGTATTCCTGATATTATCCACGGACTTTATTGTTTTGAATGTTTTTTATCAGGGAACATTTAATTTTGTGCTTGGAAACACTAATTGGTTCCACATGGTGACACCAGCTCTATACATTCGTATTTTCTAGGGAGAAAGCTGGAGGAACTGCGGCAAACAAACATGATATTTCTGTTTGTATAGATGACATTTGATGCACTTGCCTAATGAAAAGACTTTGCTTTTCTCCAAAACCATTTCTACTGTGATTTTCTCGGTCCATTGCATACGAATTCCACACCAGTTTGTCCGGATATGACTGGATGAAACCGGAAATATCCGGTTGATTTTTGCCTAACTCAATCCCAGATATTGTTACCGCCTCTGTGTTTGTGTATTCCTGATATTATCTACGGACTTTATTGTTTGAATGTTTTTTTTAAGGAAACATTTAATTTTCTGCTTGGAAACACTAATTGGTTCCACATGGACACACCAGCTCTACACATTCGTATTTTCTATGGAGAAGCTAGAGCAAATGCGGCAAACAAACATAATATTTCTGTTTGTATAGATGACATTTGATGCACTTGCCTAACGAAAAGACTTTGCTTTTCTCCACAACCATTTGTACTGTGATTTTCTCGGTCCATTGCATACGAATTCCACACCAGTTTCTCCGGATATGACTGGATGAAACCAGAAATATCTCGTTTTGTTTTGGCTAACTCAATCCCAGATATTGCTACTGCCTTTCTGTTTGTGTATTCCTGATATTATCCAGGGACTTTAGTGTTTTGAATTTTTTTTTTTCAGGAAACATTTAATTTTCTGCTTGGAAACACTAATTGTTTCCACATAGACACACCAGCTCTACACATTCGTATTTTCTAGGAAGAAAGCTAGAGGAACTGCGGCAAACAAACATGATATTTCTGTTTGTATAGATGACATTTAATGCACTTGGCTAACGAAAAGACTTTGCTTTTCTCCAAAGCCATTTGTACTGTGATTTTCTCGGTCCATTGCATACGAATTCCACAGCAGTTTCTCCGGATATGACTTGATGAAACTGGAAATATCTGGTTTTGTTTTGGCTAACTCAATCCCAGATATTGTTACCGCCTCTGTGTTTGCGTATTCCAGATATTATCCACAGACTTTATTGTTTTGAATGTTTTTTATCAGGGAACATTTAATTTTCTGCTTGGAAACACTAATTGGTTCCACATGGAGACACAAGCTCTACACATTCATATTTTCTAGGGAGAAAGCTAGAGGAACTGCGGCAAACAAACATGATCTTTCTGTTTGTATAGATGACATTTGATGCACTTGCCTAACGAAAAGACTTTGCTTTTCTCCAAAACCCTTTTTACTCTTATTTTCTCGGTCCATTGCATACGAATTCCATGACAGTTTCTCCCGATATGACTGGATGAAACTGGAAATATCCAGTTGATTTTTACCTAACTCATTCCCAGATATTGTTACCGCCACTGTGTATGTGTATTCCTGATATTATCCACGGACTTTATTGTTTTGAATGTTTTTTATCAGGGAACATTTAATTTTGTGCTTGGAAACACTAATTGGTTCCACATGGTGACACCAGCTCTATATATTCGTATTTTCTAGGGAGAAAGCTGGAGGAACTGCGGCAAACAAACATGATATTTCTGTTTGTATAGATGACATTTGATGCACTTGCCTAACGAAAAGACTTTGCTTTTCTCCAAAACCATTTCTACTGTGATTTTCTCGGTCCATTGCATACGAATTCCACTCAAGTTTGTCCGGATATGACTGGATGAAACCGGAAATATCCGGTTGATTTTTGCCTAACTCAATCCCAGATATTGTTACCGCCTCTGTGTTTGTGTATTCCTGATATTATCTACGGACTTTATTGTTTGAATGTTTTTTTTCAGGAAACATTTAATTTTCTGCTTGGAAACACTAATTGGTTCCACATGGACACACCAGCTCTACACATTCGTATTTTCTATGGAGAAGCTAGAGCAAATGCGGCAAACAAACATAATATTTCTGTTTGTATAGATGACATTTGATGCACTTGCCTAACGAAAAGACTTTGATTTTCTCCAAAACCATTTGTACTGTTATTTTCTCGGTCCATTGCATACGAATTCCATGACAGTTTCTCCCGATATGACTGGATGAAACCGGAAATATCCAGTTGATTTTTACCTAACTCAATCCCAGATATTGTTACCGCCTCTTGTATGTGTATTCCTGATATTATCCACGGACTTTATTGTTTTGAATGTTTTTTATCAGGGAACATTTAATTTTGTGCTTGGAAACACTAATTGGTTCCACGTGGTGACACCAGCTCTACACATTCGTATTTTCTAGGAAGAAAGCTAGAGGAACTGCGGCAAACAAACATGATCTTTCTGTTTGTATAGATGACATTTGATGCACTTGCCTAACGAAAAGACTTTGCTTTTCTCCAAAACAATTTTTACTGTTATTTTCTCGGTCCATTGCATACGAATTCCAAGCCAGTTTCTGCGGATATGACTGGATGAAAACGGAAATATCCGGTTGATTTTTGCCTAACTCAATCCCAGATATTGTTACCGCCTCTGTGTATGTGTATTCCTGATATTATCCACGGACTTTATTGTTTTGAATGTTTTTTTTCAGGAAACATTTAATTTTCTTCTTGGAAACAGTAATTGTTTCCACATCGACACACCAGCTCTACACATTCGTATTTTCTAGGGAGAAAGCTAGAGGAACTGAAGCAAACAAACTTGATATTTCTGTTTGTATAGATGTCATTTGATGCACTTGCCTAACGAAAAGACTTTGCTTTTCTCCAAAACCATTTGTACTGTTATTTTCTCGGTCCATTGCATACGAATTCCACACCAGTTTGTCCGGATATGACTGGATGAAACCGGAAATATCTGGTTTTGTTTTGGCTAACTCAATCCCAGATATTGCTACAGCCATTCTGTTTGTGTATTCCTGATATTATCCACGGACTTCAGTGTTTTGAATTTTTTTTTCAGGAAACATTTAATTTTCTGCTTGGAAACACTAATTGTTTCCACATGGACACACCAGCTCTACACATTCATATTTTCTAGAAAGAAAGCTAGAGGAACTGCGGCAAACAAACATGATATTTCTGTTTGTATAGATGACATTTGATGCACTTGGCTAACGAAAAGACTTTGCTTTTCTCCAAAACCATTTGTACTGTGATTTTCTCGGTCCATTGCATACGAATTCCACAGCAGTTTCTCCGGATATGACTTGATGAAACCGGAAATATCTGGTTTTGTTTTGGCTAACTCAATCCCAGATATTGTTACCGCCTCTGTGTTTGCGTATTCCAGATATTATCCACAAATTTTATTGTTTTGAATGTTTTTTATCAGGGAACATTTAATTTTCTGCTTGGAAACACTAATTGGTTCCACATGGAGACACCAGCTCTACACATTCATATTTACTAGGGAGAAAGCTAGAGGAACTGCGGCAAACAAACATGATCTTTCTGTTTGTATAGATGACATTTGATGCACTTGCCTAACGAAAAGACTTTGCTTTTCTCCAAAACAATTTTTACTGTTATTTTCTCGGTCCATTGCATACGAATTCCATGACAGTTTCTCCCGATATGACTGGATGAAACTGGAAATATCCAGTTGATTTTTACCTAACTCAATCCCAGATATTGTTACCGCCTCTGTGTATGTGTATTCCTGATATTATCCACGGACTTTATTGTTTTGAATGTTTTTTATCAGGGAACATTTAATTTTGTGCTTGGAAACACTAATTGGTTCCACATGGTGACACCAGCTCTATACATTCGTATTTTCTAGGGAGAAAGCTGGAGGAACTGCGGCAAACAAACATGATATTTCTGTTTGTATAGATGACATTTGATGCACTTGCCTAATGAAAAGACTTTGCTTTTCTCCAAAACCATTTCTACTGTGATTTTCTCGGTCCATTGCATACGAATTCCACTCCAGTTTGTCCGGATATGACTGGATGAAACCGGAAATATCCGGTTGATTTTTGCCTAACTCAATCCCAGATATTGTTACCGCCTCTGTGTTTGTGTATTCCTGATATTATCTACGGACTTTATTGTTTGAATGTTTTTTTTCAGGAAACATTTAATTTTCTGCTTGGAAACACTAATTGGTTCCACATGGACACACCAGCTCTACACATTCGTATTTTCTATGGAGAAGCTAGAGCAAATGCGGCAAACAAACATAATATTTCTGTTTGTATAGATGACATTTGATGCACTTGCCTAACGAAAAGACTTTGCTTTTCTCCACAACCATTTGTACTGTGATTTTCTCGGTCCATTGCATACGAATTCCACACCAGTTTCTCCGGATATGACTGGATGAAACCAGAAATATCTGGTTTTGTTTTGGCTAACTCAATCCCAGATATTGCTACTGCCTTTCTGTTTGTGTATTCCTGATATTATCCAGGGACTTTAGTGTTTTGAATTTTTTTTTTCAGGAAACATTTAATTTTCTGCTTGGAAACACTAATTGTTTCCACATAGACACACCAGCTCTACACATTCGTATTTTCCAAGAAGAAAGCTAGAGGAACTGCGGCAAACAAACATGATATTTCTGTTTGTATAGATGACATTTGATGCACTTGGCTAACGAAAAGACTTTGCTTTTCTCCAAAGCCATTTGTACTGTGATTTTCTCGGTCCATTGCATACGAATTCCACAGCAGTTTCTCCGGATATGACTTGATGAAACTGGAAATATCTGGTTTTGTTTTGGCTAACTCAATCCCAGATATTGTTACCGCCTCTGTGTTTGCGTATTCCAGATATTATCCACAGACTTTATTGTTTTGAATGTTTTTTATCAGGGAACATTTAATTTTCTGCTTGGAAACACTAATTGGTTCCACATGGAGACACAAGCTCTACACATTCATATTTTCTAGGGAGAAAGCTAGAGGAACTGCGGCAAACAAACATGATCTTTCTGTTTGTATAGATGACATTTGATGCACTTGCCTAACGAAAAGACTTTGCTTTTCTCCAAAACCCTTTTTACTCTTATTTTCTCGGTCCATTGCATACGAATTCCATGACAGTTTCTCCCGATATGACTGGATGAAACTGGAAATATCCAGTTGATTTTTACCTAACTCAATCCCAGATATTGTTACCGCCTCTGTGTATGTGTATTCCTGATATTATCCACGGACTTTATTGTTTTGAATGTTTTTTATCAGGGAACATTTAATTTTGTGCTTGGAAACACTAATTGGTTCCACATGGTGACACCAGCTCTATATATTCGTATTTTCTAGGGAGAAAGCTGGAGGAACTGCGGCAAAGAAACATGATATTTCTGTTTGTATAGATGACATTTGATGCACTTGCCTAACGAAAAGACTTTGCTTTTCTCCAAAACCATTTCTACTGTGATTTTCTCGGTCCATTGCATACGAATTCCACTCCAGTTTGTCCGGATATGACTGGATGAAACCGGAAATATCCGGTTGATTTTTGCCTAACTCAATCCCAGATATTGTTACCGCCTCTGTGTTTGTGTATTCCTGATATTATCTACGGACTTTATTGTTTGAATGTTTTTTTTCAGGAAACATTTAATTTTCTGCTTGGAAACACTAATTGGTTCCACATGGACACACCAGCTCTACACATTCGTATTTTCTATGGAGAAGCTAGAGCAAATGCGGCAAACAAACATAATATTTCTGTTTGTATAGATGACATTTGATGCACTTGCCTAACGAAAAGACTTTGATTTTCTCCAAAACCATTTGTACTGTTATTTTCTCGGTCCATTGCATACGAATTCCATGACAGTTTCTCCCGATATGACTGGATGAAACCGGAAATATCCGGTTGATTTTTACCTAACTCAATCCCAGATATTGTTACCGCCTCTTGTATGTTTATTCCTGATATTATCCACGGACTTTATTGTTTTGAATGTTTTTTATCAGGGAACATTTAATTTTGTGCTTGGAAACACTAATTGGTTCCACGTGGTGACACCAGCTCTACACATTCGTATTTTCTAGGAAGAAAGCTAGAGGAACTGCGGCAAACAAACATGATCTTTCTGTTTGTATAGATGACATTTGATGCACTTGCCTAACGAAAAGACTTTGCTTTTCTCCAAAACAATTTTTACTGTTATTTTCTCGGTCCATTGCATACGAATTCCAAGCCAGTTTCTGCGGATATGACTGGATGAAAACGGAAATATCCGGTTGATTTTTGCCTAACTCAATCCCAGATATTGTTACCGCCTCTGTGTATGTGTATTCCTGATATTATCCACGGACTTTATTGTTTTGAATGTTTTTTTTCAGGAAACATTTAATTTTCTGCTTGGAAACAGTAATTGTTTCCACATGGACACACCAGCTCTACACATTCGTATTTTCTAGGGAGAAAGCTAGAGGAACTACAGCAAACAAACTTGATATTTCGTTTGTATAGATGACATTTGATGCACTTGCCTAACGAAAAGACTTTGCTTTTCTCCAAAACCATTTGTACTGTGATTTTCTCGGTCCATTGCATACGAATTCCACACCAGTTTCTCCGGATATGACTGGATGAAACCGGAAATATCTGGTTTTGTTTTGGCTAACTCAATCCCAGATATTGCTACTGCATTTCTGTTTGTGTATTCCTGATATTATCCAGGGACTTTAGTGTTTTGAATTTTTTTTTCAGGAAACATTTAATTTTCTGCTTGGAAACACTAATTGTTTCCACATAGACACACCAGCTCTACACATTCGTATTTTCTAGGAAGAAAGCTAGAGGAACTGCGGCAAACAAACATGATATTTCTGTTTGTATAGATGACATTTGATGCACTTGGCTAACGAAAAGACTTTGCTTTTCTCCAAAGCCATTTGTACTGTGATTTTCTCGGTCCATTGCATACGAATTCCACACCAGTTTGTCCGGATATGACTGGATGAAACCGGAAATATCCGGTTGATTTTTGCCTAACTCAATCCCAGATATTGTTACCGCCTCTGTGTTTGTGTATTCCTGATATTATCTACGGACTTTATTGTTTGAATGTTTTTTTTTCAGGAAACATTTAATTTTCTGCTTGGAAACACTAATTGCTTCCACATGGAGACACCAGTTCTACACATTCGTATTTTCTAGGGAGAAAGCTAGAGCAAATGCGGCAAACAAACATATTATTTCTGTTTGTATAGATGACATTTGATGCACTTGCCTAACGAAAAGACTTTGCTTTTCTCCAAAACCATTTGTACTGTGATTTTCTCGGGCCATTTCATACGAATTCCACACCAGTTTGTCCGGATATGACTGGATGAAACCGGAAATATCTGGTTTTGTTTTGGCTAACTCAATCCCAGAAATTGCTACATCCTCTGTGTTTGTGCATTCCTGATATTATCTACGGACTTTATTCTTTTGAATGTTTTTTATCAGGGAACATTTAATTTTCTGCTTGGAGACACTAATTGGTTCCACATGGACACACCAGCTCTACACATTCGTATTTTCTAGGAAGAAAGCTAGAGGAACTGTGGCAAACAAACATGATATTTCTGTTTGTATAGATGACATTTGATGCACTTGGCTAACGAAAAGACTTTGCTTTTCTCCAAAGCCATTTGTACTGTGATTTTCTCGGTCCATTGCATACGAATTCCACAGCAGTTTCTCCGGATATGACTTGAGGAAACTGGAAATATCTGGTTTTGTTTTGGCTAACTCAATCCCAGATATTGTTACCGCCTCTGTGTTTGCGTATTCCAGATATTATCCACAGACTTTATTGTTTTGAATGTTTTTTATCAGGGAACATTTAATTTTCTGCTTGGAAACACTAATTGGTTCCACATGGAGACACAAGCTCTACACATTCATATTTTCTAGGGAGAAAGCTAGAGGAACTGCGGCAAACAAACATGATCTTTCTGTTTGTATAGATGACATTTGATGCACTTGCCTAACGAAAAGACTTTGCTTTTCTCCAAAACCATTTCTACTGTAATTTTCTCGGTCCATTGCATACGAATTCCACACCAGTTTGTCCGGATATGACTGGATGAAACCGGAAATATCCGGTTGATTTTTGCCTAACTCAATCCCAGATATTGTTACCGCCTCTGTGTTTGTGTATTCCTGATATTATCTACGGACTTTATTGTTTGAATGTTTTTTTTTCAGGAAACATTTAATTTTCTGCTTGGAAACACTAATTGCTTCCACATGGAGACACCAGCTCTACACATTCGTATTTTCTAGGGAGAAAGCTAGAGCAAATGCGGCAAACAAACATATTATTTCTGTTTGTATAGATGACATTTGATGCACTTGCCTAACGAAAAGACTTTGCTTTTCTCCAAAACCATTTCTACTGTGATTTTCTCGGTCCATTGCATACGAATTCCACACCAGTTTGTCCGGATATGACTGGATGAAACCGGAAATATCCGGTTGATTTTTGCCTAACACAATCCCAGATATTGTTACCGCCTCTGTGTTTGTATATTCCTGATATTATCTACGGACTTTATTGTTTGAATGTTTTTTTTCAGGAAACTTTTAATTTTCTGCTTGGAAACACTAATTGGTTCCACATGGAGACACCAGCTCTACACATTCATATTTTCTAGGTAGAAAGCTGGAGGAACTGCGGCAAACAAACATGATCTTTCTGTTTGTATAGATGACATTTGATGCACTTGCCTAACGTAAAGACATTGCTTTTCTCCAAAACCATTTTCACTGTGATTTTTTTAGTTCATTGCATACGAATTCCACACCAGTTTGTCCGGATATGACTGGATGAAACCGGAAATATCTGGTTTTGTTTTGGCTAACTCAATCCCAGAAATTGCTACATCCTCTGTGTTTGTGTATTTCTGATATTATCTACAGACGTTATTGTTTTGAATATTTTTAATCAGGAAACTTTTAATTTTCCGCTTGGAAACACTAATTGGTTCCACATGGAGACACCAGCTCTACACATTCGTATTTTCTAGGGAGAAAGCTAGAGGAACTGCGGCAAACAAACATGATCTTTCTGTTTGTATAGATGACATGTGATGCACTTGCCTAACGAAAAGACTTTGCTTTTCTCCAAAACCATTTGTACTGTGATTTTCTCGGTCCATTGCATACGAATTCCACGCCAGTTTCTCCGGATATGACTGGATGAAACCGGAAATATCCGTTTGATTTTTACCTAACTCAATCCCAGATATTGTTACCGCCTATGTGTATGTGTATTCCTGATATTATCCACGGACTTTATTGTTTTGAATGTTTTTTTTCAGGAAACATTTAATTTTCTGCTTGGAAACAGTAATTGATTCCACATGGACACACCAGCTCTACACATTCGTATTTTCTAGGGAGAAAGCTAAAGGAACTACGGTAAACAAACATGATCTTTCTGTTGGTATAGATGACATTTGATGCACTTGCCTAACGAAAAGACTTTGCTTTTCTCCAAAACCATTTGTACTGTTATATTCTCGGTCCATTGCATACGAATTCCACACCAGTTTGTCCGGATATGACTGGATGAAACCGAAAATATCCGGTTGATTTTTACCTAACTCAATCCCAGATATTGTTATCGCCTATGTGTATGTGTATTCCTGATATTATCCACGGACTTTATTGTTTTGAATGTTTTTTATCAGGGAACATTTAATTTTGTTTTTTGGAAACACTAATTGGTTCCACATGGTACACTAGCTCTACACATTCGTATTTTCTAGGGAGAAAGCTGGAGGAACTGCGGCAAACAAACATGATCTTTCTGTTTGTGTAGATGACATTTGATACACTTGCCTAACGTAAAGACTTTGCTTTTCTCCAAAACCATTTTCACTGTGATTTTTTTAGTTCATTGCATACGAATTCCACACCAGTTTGTCCGGATATGACTGGATGAAACCGGAAATATCTGGTTTTGTTTTGGCTAACTCAATCCCAGAAATTGCTACATCCTCTGTGTTTGTGTATTTCTGATATTATCTACAGACTTTATTGTTTTGAATGTTTTTTATCACGGAACTTTTAATTTTCCGCTTGGAAACACTAATTGGTTCCACATGGAGACACCAGCTCTACACATTCGTATTTTCTAGGGAGAAAGCTAGAGGAACTGCGGCAAACAAACATGATCTTTCTGTTTGTATAGATGACATTTGATGCACTTGCCTAACGAAAAGACTTTGCTTTTCTCCAAAACCATTTGTACTGTGATTTTTTTCGGTCCATTGCATACGAATTCCACACCAGTTTGTCCGGATATAACTGGATGAAACTGGAAATATCTGGTTTTGTTTGAGCTAACTCAATCCCAGTTATTGTTACCGCCTCTGTGTTGGTGTATTCCAGATATTATCCACAGACTTTATTGTTTTGAATGTTTTTTATCATGGAACATTTAATTTTCTGCTTGGAAACACTAATTGGTTCCACATGGAGACACCAGCTCTACATATTCGTATTTTCTAGGGAGAAATCTAGAGGAACTGTGGCAAACAAACATGATATTTCTGGTGGTATAGATGACATTTGATGCACTTGCCTAATGAAAAGAGTTTGCTTTTTTCCAAAACCATTTTACTGTGATTTTTTCGGTCCATTGCATACGAATTCCACACCAGTTTGTCCGGATATGACTGGATGAAACCGGAAATATCCGGTTGATTTTTGCCTAACTCAATCCCAGATATTGTTACCGCCTCTGTGTGTATTCCTGATATTATCTACGGACTTTATTGTTTTGAATGTTTTTTTTCAGATAACATTTAATTTTCTGCTTGGAAACACTAATTGGTTCCACATGGTGACACCAGCTCTATACATTTGTATTTTCTAGGGAGAAAGCTGGAGGAACTGCGGCAAACAAACATGATATTTCTGTTTGTATAGATGACATTTGATGCACTTGCCTAACGAAAAGACTTTGCTTTTCTCCAAAACCATTTGTACTGTGATTTTCTCGGTCCATTGCATACGAATTCCACGCCAGTTTGTCTGGATATGACTGGATGAAACCGGAAATATCTGGTTTTGTTTGGCTAACTCAATCCCAGAAATTGCTACATCCTCTGTGTTTGTGCATTCCTGATAATATCTACGGACTTTATTCTTTTGAATGTTTTTTATCAGGGAACATTTAATTTTCTGCTTGGAGACACTAATTGGTTCCACATGGACACACCAGCTCTACACATTCGTATTTTCTAGGGAGAAAGCTAGAGGAACTGCGGCAAACAAACATGATCTTTCTGTTTGTATAGATGACATTTGATGCACTTGCCTAACGAAAAGACTTTGCTTTTCTCCAAAACCATTTGTACTGTGATTTTCTCGGTCCATTGCATACGAATTCCACACCAGTTTGTCCGGATATGACTGGATGAAACCGGAAATATCCGGTTGATTTTTGCCTAACTCAATCCCAGATATTGTTACCGCCTCTGTGTTTGTGTATTCCTGATATTATCTACGGACTTTATTGTTTGAATGTTTTTTTTCAGGAAACATTTAATTTTCTGCTTGGAAACACTAATTGGTTCCACATGGAGACACCAGCTCTACACATTCGTATTTTCTATGGAGAATGCTAGAGCAAATGCGGCAAACAAACATATTATTTCTGTTTGTATAGATGACATTTGATGCACTTGGCTAACGAAAAGACTTTGCTTTTCTCCAAAACCATTTGTACTGTTATTTTCTCGGGCCATTTCATACGAATTCCACACCAGTTTGTCCGGATATGACTGGATGAAACCGGAAATATCTGGTTTTGTTTTGGCTAACTCAATCCCAGATATTGTTACCGCCTCTGTGTTTGTGCATTCCTGATATTATCTACGGACTTTATTCTTTTGAATGTTTTTTATCAGGGAACATTTAATTTTCTGCTTGGAAACACTAATTGGTTCCACATGGAGACACCAAGCCTATACATTCGTATTTTCTAGGGAGAAATCTAGAGGAACTGCGGCAAATACACATGATCTTTCTGTTTGTATAGATGGCATTTGATGCACTTGCCTAACGAAAAGACTTTGCTTTTCTCCAAAACCATTTGTACTGTGATTTTCTCGGTCCATTGCATACGAATTCCACACCAGTTTCTCCGGATATGACTGGATGAAACCGGAAATATCTGGTTTTGTTTTGGCTAACTCAATCCCAGGTATTGTTACCGCCTCTGTGTTTGTGCATTCCTGATATTATCTACGGACTTTATTCTTTTGAATGTTTTTTATCAGGGAACATTTAATTTTCTGCTAGGAGACACTAATTGGTTCCACATGGACACACCAGCTCTACACATTCGTATTTTCTAGGAAGAAAGCTAGAGGAACTGCGGCAAACAAACATGATATTTCTGTTTGTCTAGATGACATTTGATGCACTTGCCTAACGAAAAGACTATGCTTTTCTCCAAAACAATTTTTACCGTGATTTTCTCAGTCCATTGCATACGAATTCCACACCAGTTTGTCTGGATATGACTGGATGAAACTGGAAATATCCGGTTGATTTTTGCCTAACACAATCCCAGATATTGTTACCGCCTCTGTGTTTCTGTATTCCTGATATTATCTACGGACTTTATTGTTTGAATTTTTTTTTCAGGAAACATTTAATTTTCTGCTTGGAAACACTAATTGGTTCCACATGGAGACACCAGCTCTACACATTTGTATTTTCTATGGAGAAAGCTAGAGCAAATGCGGCAAACAAACATAATATTTCTGTTTGTAAAGATGACATTTGATGCACTTGCCTAACGAAACGAGTTTGAATTTCTCCAAAACCATTTGTACTGTTATTTTCTCGGGCCATTTCATACGAATTCCACACCAGTTTGTCCAGATATGACTGGATGAAACCGGAAATATCTGGTTTTGTTTTGGCTAACTCAATCCCAGATATTGTTACCGCCTCTGTGTTTGTGTATTCCAGATATTATCCACAGACTATATTGTTTTGAATGTTTTTTATCAGGGAACATTTAATTTTCTGCTTGGAAACACTAATTGGTTCCACATGGAGACACCAGCTCTACACATTCGTATTTTCTAGGGAGAAAGCTAGAGGAACTGCGGCAAACAAACATGATCTTTCTGTTTGTATAGATGACATGTGATGCACTTGCCTAACGAAAAGGCTTTGCTTTTCTCCAAAACCATTTGTACTGTGATTTTTTTCGGTCCATTGCATACGAATTCCACACCAGTTTCTCCGGATATGACTGGATGATACCGGAAATATCTGGTTTTGTTTTGGCTAACTCAATCCCAGATATTGTTACCGCCTCTGTGTTTGTGTATTCCTGATATTATCCACAGACTATATTGTTTTGAATGTTTTTTCATCATGGAACACTTAATTTTGTGCTTGGAAACACTAATTGGTTCCACATGGTACACTAGCTCTACACATTCGTATTTTCTAGGGAGAAAGCTAGAGGAACTGCGGCAAACAAACATGATATTTCTGTTTGTATAGATGACATTTGATGCACTTCCCTAACGTAAAGACTTTGCTTTTCTCCAAAACCATTTTCACTGCGATTTTTTTAGTTCATTGCATACGAATTCCACACCAGTTTGTCCGGATATGACTGGATGAAACCGGAAATATCTGGTTTTGTTTTGGCTAACTCAATCCCAGAAATTGCTACATCCTCTGTGTTTGTGTATTTCTGATATTATCTACAGACTTTATTGTTTTGAATGTTTTTTATCAGGGAACTTTTAATTTTCCGCTTGGAAACACTAATTGGTTCCACATGGACAAACCAACTCTACACATTCGTATTTTCTAGGGAGAAAGCTAGAGGAACTGCGGCAAACAAACATGATCTTTCTGTTTGTATAGATGACATGTGATGCACTTGCCTAACGAAAAGGCTTTGCTTTTCTCCAAAACCATTTGTACTGTGATTTTTTTCGGTCCATTGCATACGAATTCCACACCAGTTTCTCCGGATATGACTGGATGATACCGGAAATATCTGGTTTTGTTTTGGCTAACTCAATCCCAGATATTGTTACCGCCTCTGTGTTTGTGTATTCCTGATATTATCCACAGACTATATTGTTTTGAATGTTTTTTCATCATGGAACACTTAATTTTGTGCTTGGAAACACTAATTGGTTCCACATGGTACACTAGCTCTACACATTCGTATTTTCTAGGGAGAAAGCTAGAGGAACTGCGGCAAACAAACATGATATTTCTGTTTGTATAGATGACATTTGATGCACTTCCCTAACGTAAAGACTTTGCTTTTCTCCAAAACCATTTTCACTGCGATTTTTTTAGTTCATTGCATACGAATTCCACACCAGTTTGTCCGGATATGACTGGATGAAACCGGAAATATCTGGTTTTGTTTTGGCTAACTCAATCCCAGAAATTGCTACATCCTCTGTGTTTGTGTATTTCTGATATTATCTACAGACTTTATTGTTTTGAATCTTTTTTATCAGGGAATTTTTAATTTTCCGCTTGGAAACACTAATTGGTTCCACATGGACAAACCAACTCTACACATTTGTATTTTCTAGGGAGAAAGCTAGAGGAACTGCGGCAAACAAACATGATCTTTCTGTTTGTATAGATGACATGTGATGCACTTGCCTAACGAAAAGGCTTTGCTTTTCTCCAAAACCATTTGTACTGTGATTTTTTTCGGTCCATTGCATACGAATTCCACACCAGTTTCTCCGGATATGACTGGATGATACCGGAAATATCTGGTTTTGTTTTGGCTAACTCAATCCCAGATATTGTTACCGCCTCTGTGTTTGTGTATTCCTGATATTATCCACAGACTATATTGTTTTGAATGTTTTTTCATCATGGAACACTTAATTTTGTGTTTGGAAACACTAATTGGTTCCACATGGTACACTAGCTCTACACATTCGTATTTTCTAGGGAGAAAGCTAGAGGAACTGCGGCAAACAAACATGATATTTCTGTTTGTATAGATGACATTTGATGCACTTCCCTAACGAAAAGACTTTGCTTTTCTCCAAAACCATTTGTACTGTGATTTTCTCGGTCCATTGCATATGAATTCCACACCAGTTTCTCCGGATATGACTGGATGAAACCGGAAATATCTGGTTTTGTTTTGGATAACTCAATCCCAGATATTGTTACCGCCTCTGTGTTGGTGTATTCCAGATATTATCCACAGACTTTATTATTTTGAATGTTTTTTATCAGGGAACATTTAATTTTCTGCTTGGAAACACTAATTGGTTCCACATGGAGACACAAGCTCTACATATTCGTATTTTCTAGGGAGAAAGATAGAGGAACTAGGGCAAACAAACATGATCTTTCTGTTTGTATAGATGACATTTGATGCACTTGCCTAACGAAAAGACTTTGCTTTTCCCAAAACCATTTGTACTGTTATTTTTTACTTGGTCCATTGCAAACGAATTCCACACCCGTTTCTCCGGATATGACTGGATGAAACCGGAAATATCCGGTTGATTTTTGCCTAACTCAATCCCAGATATTGTTACCGCCTCTGTGTTTGTGTATTCCTGATATTATCTATGGACTTTATTGTTTTGAATGTTTTTTTTCAGGAAACATTTAATTTTCTGCTTGGAAACACTAATTGGTTCCACATGGAGACACCAGCTCTAGACATTCGTATTTTCTATGGAGAAAGCTAGAGCAAATGTGGCAAACAAACATAATATTTCTGTTTGTATAGATGACATTTGATGCACTTGCCTAATGAAAAGACTTTGCTTTTCTCCAAAACCATTTATACTGTGATTTTCTCGGTCCATTGCATACAAATTCCACACCAGTTTGTCCGAATATGACTGGATGCAACCGGAAATAACCGGTTGATTTGGGCCTAACTCAATCCCAGATATTGTTACCGCCTCTGTGTTTGTGTATTCCTGAACTTATCCACGGACTTTATTTTTTTGAATGTTTTTTGTCAGGGAACATTTAATTTTCTGCTTGGAAACACTAATTGGTTCCACATGGAGACACCAGCTCTACACATTCGTATTTTCTAGGGAGAAAGCTAGAGGAACTGCGGCAAACATACATGATCTTTCTGTTTGTATAGATGACATTTGATGCACTTGCCTAACGAAAAGACTTTGCTTTTCTCCAAAACCATTTCTACTGTGATTTTCTCGGTCCATTGCATACGAATTCCACACCCGTTTCTCCGGATATGACTGGATGAAACCGGAAATATCCGGTTGATTTTTGCCTAACTCAATCCCAGATATTGTTACCGCCTCTGTGTTTGTGTATTCCTGATATTATCTATGGACTTTATTGTTTTGAATGTTTTTTTTCAGGAAACATTTAATTTTCTGCTTGGAAACACTAATTGGTTCCACATGGAGACACCAGCTCTAGACATTCGTATTTTCTATGGAGAAAGCTAGAGCAAATGTGGCAAACAAACATAATATTTCTGTTTGTATAGATGACATTTGATGCACTTGCCTAATGAAAAGACTTTGCTTTTCTCCAAAACCATTTATACTGTGATTTTCTCGGTCCATTGCATACAAATTCCACACCAGTTTGTCCGAATATGACTGGATGCAACCGGAAATAACCGGTTGATTTGGGCCTAACTCAATCCCAGATATTGTTACCGCCTCTGTGTTTGTGTATTCCTGAACTTATCCACGGACTTTATTTTTTTGAATGTTTTTTGTCAGGGAACATTTAATTTTCTGCTTGGAAACACTAATTGGTTCCACATGGAGACACCAGCTCTACACATTCGTATTTTCTAGGGAGAAAGCTAGAGGAACTGCGGCAAACATACATGATCTTTCTGTTTGTATAGATGACATTTGATGCACTTGCCTAACGAAAAGACTTTGCTTTTCTCCAAAACCATTTCTACTGTGATTTTCTCGGTCCATTGCATACGAATTCCACACCAGTTTCTCCCGATATGACTGGATGAAACCGAAAATATCTGGTTTTGTTTTGGCTAACTCAATCCCAGATATTGTTACCGCCTGTGTGTTTGTGCATTCCTGATATTATCTACGGACTTTATTATTTTGAATGTTTTTTATCAGGGAACATTTAATTTTCTGCTTGGAAACACTAATTGGTTCCACATGGACACACCAGCTCTACAAATTCGTATTTTCTAGGAAGAAAGCTAGAGGAACTGCGGCAAACACACATGATCTTTCTGTTTGTATAGATGACATTTGATGCACTTGCCTAATAAAAAGACTTTGCTTTTCTCCAAAACCATTTGTACTGTGACTTTCTGGTCCATTGCAAACGCATTCCACACCCGTTTCTCCGGATATGACTGGATGAAACTGGAAATATCCGTTTGATTTTTGCCTAACTCAATCCCAGATATTGTTACCGCCTCTGTGTTTGTGTATTCCTGATATTATCTATGGACTTTATTGTTTTGAATGTTTTTTTTCAGGAAACATTTAATTTTCTGCTTGGAAACACTAATTGGTTCCACATGGAGACACCAGCTCTAGACATTCGTATTTTCTAGGGAGAAAGCTAGAGCAAATGCGGCAAACAAACATAATATTTCTGTTTGTATAGATGACATTTGATGCACTTGCCTAACGAAAAGACTTTGCTTTTCTCCAAAACTATTTGTACTGTTATTTTCTCGGGCCATTTCATACAAATTCCACAGCAGTTTTTCCGGATATGATTTGATGAAACCAGAAATATCAGGTTTTGTTTTGGCTAACTCAATCCCAGATATTGTTACCGCCTCTGTGTTTGTGTATTCCTGATATTATCCACAGACTATATTGTTTTGAATGTTTTTTATCATGGAACATTTAATTTTCTGCTTGGAAACACTAATTGGTTCCACATGGAGACACCAGCTCTACACATTCGTATTTTCTAGGGAGAAAGCTAGAGGAACTGCGGCAAACACACTTGATATTTCTGTTTGTATAGATGACATTTGATGCACTTGCCTAACGAAAAGACTTTGCTTTTCTCCAAAACCATTTGTACTGTGATTTTCTCGGTCCATTGCATACGAATTCCACACCAGTTTCTCCGGATATGACTGGATGAAACCGGAAATATCTGGTTTTGTTTTGGCTAACTCAATCCCAGATATTGTTACCGCCTCTGTGTTTGTGCATTCCTGATATTATCTACGGACTTTATTGTTTTCAATGTTTTTTATCAGGGAACATTTAATTTTCTGCTTGGAAACACTAATTGGTTCCACATGGAGACACCAAGCCTACACATTCGTATTTTCTAGAGAGAAATCTAGAGGAACTGCGGCAAATACACATGATCTTTCTGTTTGTACAGATGACATTTGATGCACTTGCCTAACGAAAAGACTTTGCTTTTCTCCAAAACCATTTGTACTGTGATTTTATCGGTCCATTGCATACGAATTCCACACCAGTTTCTCCGGATATGACTGGATGATACCGGAAATATCTGGTTTTGTTTTGGCTAACTCAATCCCAGATATTGTTACCGCCTCTGTGTTTGTGTATTCCTGATATTATCCACAGACTATATTGTTTTGAATGTTTTTTCATCATGGAACACTTAATTTTGTGCTTGGAAACACTAATTGGTTCCACTTGGAGACACCAGCTCTACACATTCGTATTTTCTAGGGAGAAAGCTAGAGGAACTGCGGCAAACACACATGATATTTCTGTTTGTATAGATGACATTTGATGCACTTCCCTAACGTAAAGACTTTGCTTTTCTCCAAAACGATTTTCACTGCGATTTTTTTAGTTCATTGCATACGAATTCCACACCAGTTTGTCCGGATATGACTGGATGAAACCGGAAATATCTGGTTTTGTTTTGGCTAACTCAATCCCAGAAATTGCTACATCCTCTGTGTTTGTGTATTTCTGATATTATCTACAGACTTTATTGTTTTGAATGTTTTTTATCAGGGAACTTTTAATTTTCCGCTTGGAAACACTAATTGGTTCCACATGGAAAAAACCAACTCTACAGATTCATATTTTCTAGGGAGAAAGCTAGAGGAACTGCGGCAAACAAACATGATCTTTCTGTTTGTATAGATGACATGTGATGCACTTGCCTAACGAAAAGGCTTTGCTTTTCTCCATAACCATTTGTACTGTGATTTTTTTCGGTCCATTGCATACGAATTCCACACCAGTTTCTCCGGATATGACTGGATGATACCGGAAATATCTGGTTTTGTTTTGGCTAACTCAATCCCAGATATTGTTACCGCCTCTGTGTTTGTGTATTCCTGATATTATCCACAGACTATATTATTTTGAATGTTTTTTCATCATGGAACACTTAATTTTGTGCTTGGAAACACTAATTGGTTCCACATGGTACACTAGCTCTACACATTCGTATTTTCTAGGGAGAAAGCTAGAGGAACTGCGGCAAACAAACATGATATTTCTGTTTGTATAGATGACATTTGATGCACTTGCCTAACGAAAAGACTTTGCTTTTCTCCAAAACCATTTGTACTGTGATTTTCTCGGTCCATTGCATATGAATTCCACACCAGTTTCTCCGGATATGACTGGATGAAACCGGAAATATCTGGTTTTGTTTTGGATAACTCAATCCCAGATATTTTTACCGCCTCTGTGTTGGTGTATTCCAGATATTATCCACAGACTTTATTATTTTGAATGTTTTTTATCAGGGAACATTTAATTTTCTGCTTGGAAACACTAATTGGTTCCACATGGAGACACCAGCTCTACATATTCGTATTTTCTAGGGAGAAAGCTAGAGGAATTGCGGCAAACAAACATGATCTTTCTGTTTGTATAGATGACATTTGATGCACTTGCCTAACGAAAAGACTTTGCTTTTCCCAAAACCATTTGTACTGTTATTTTTTTCTTGGTCCATTGCAAACGAATTCCACACCCGTTTCTCCGGATATGACTGGATGAAACCGGAAATATCCGGTTGATTTTTGCCTAACTCAATCCCAGATATTGTTACCGCCTCTGTGTTTGTGTATTCCTGATATTATCTATGGACTTTATTGTTTTGAATGTTTTTTTTCAGGAAACATTTAATTTTCTGCTTGGAAACACTAATTGGTTCCACATGGAGACACCAGCTCTAGACATTCGTATTTTCTATGGAGAAAGCTAGAGCAAATGCGGCAAACAAACATAATATTTCTGTTCGTATAGATGACATTTGATGCACTTGCCTAACGAGAAGACTTTGCTTTTCTCCAAAACCATTTATACTGTGATTTTCTCGGTCCATTGCATACAAATTCCACACCAGTTTGTCCGGATATGACTGGATGCAACCGGAAATATCCGGTTGATTTGGGCCTAACTCAATCCCAGATATTGTTACCGCCTCTGTGTTTGTGTATTCCTGAACTTATCCACGGACTTTATTTTTTTGAATGTTTTTTGTCAGGGAACATTTAATTTTCTGCTTGGAAACACTAATTGGTTCCACATGGAGACACCAGCTCTACACATTCGTATTTTCTAGGGAGAAAGCTAGAGGAACTGCGGCAAACATACATGATCTTTCTGTTTGTATAGATGACATTTGATGCACTTGCCTAACGAAAAGACTTTGCTTTTCTCCAAAACCATTTGTACTGTGATATTTCGGTCCATTGCATACGAATTCCACACCAGTTTCTCCCGATATGACTGGATGAAACCGAAAATATCTGGTTTTGTTTTGGCTAACTCAATCCCAGATATTGTTACCGCCTGTGTGTTTGTGCATTCCTGATATTATCTACGGACTTTATTATTTTGAATGTTTTTTATCAGGGAACATTTAATTTTCTGCTTGGAAACACTAATTGGTTCCACATGGACACACCAGCTCTACAAATTCGTATTTTCTAGGAAGAAAGCTAGAGGAACTGCGGCAAACACACATGATCTTTCTGTTTGTATAGATGACATTTGATGCACTTGCCTAATAAAAAGACTTTGCTTTTCTCCAAAACCATTTGTACTGTGACTTTCTGGTCCATTGCAAACGCATTCCACACCCGTTTCTCCGGATATGACTGGATGAAACTGGAAATATCCGTTTGATTTTTGCCTAACTCAATCCCAGATATTGTTACCGCCTCTGTGTTTGTGTATTCCTGATATTATCTATGGACTTTATTGTTTTGAATGTTTTTTTTCAGGAAACATTTAATTTTCTGCTTGGAAACACTAATTGGTTCCACATGGAGACACCAGCTCTAGACATTCGTATTTTCTAGGGAGAAAGCTAGAGCAAATGCGGCAAACAAACATAATATTTCTGTTTGTATAGATGACATTTGATGCACTTGCCTAACGAAAAGACTTTGCTTTTCTCCAAAACTATTTGTACTGTTATTTTCTCGGGCCATTTCATACAAATTCCACAGCAGTTTTTCCGGATATGATTTGATGAAACCAGAAATATCAGGTTTTGTTTTGGCTAACTCAATCCCAGATATTGTTACCGCCTCTGTGTTTGTGTATTCCTGATATTATCCACAGACTATATTGTTTTGAATGTTTTTTATCATGGAACATTTAATTTTCTGCTTGGAAACACTAATTGGTTCCACATGGAGACACCAGCTCTACACATTCGTATTTTCTAGGGAGAAAGCTAGAGGAACTGCGGCAAACACACTTGATATTTCTGTTTGTATAGATGACATTTGATGCACTTGCCTAACGAAAAGACTTTGCTTTTCTCCAAAACCATTTGTACTGTGATTTTCTGGTCCATTGCATACGAATTCCACACCAGTTTCTCCGGATATGACTGGATGAAACCGGAAATATCTGGTTTTGTTTTGGCTAACTCAATCCCAGATATTGTTACCGCCTCTGTGTTTGTGCATTCCTGATATTATCTACGGACTTTATTGTTTTCAATGTTTTTTATCAGGGAACATTTAATTTTCTGCTTGGAAACACTAATTGGTTCCACATGGAGACACCAAGCCTACACATTCGTATTTTCTAGGGAGAAATCTAGAGGAACTGCGGCAAATACACATGATCTTTCTGTTTGTACAGATGACATTTGATGCACTTGCCTAACGAAAAGACTTTGCTTTTCTCCAAAACCATTTGTACTGTGATTTTATCGGTCCATTGCATACGAATTCCACACCAGTTTCTCCGGATATGACTGGATGATACCGGAAATATCTGGTTTTGTTTTGGCTAACTCAATCCCAGATATTGTTACCGCCTCTGTGTTTGTGTATTCCTGATATTATCCACAGACTATATTGTTTTGAATGTTTTTTCATCATGGAACACTTAATTTTGTGCTTGGAAACACTAATTGGTTCCACATGGAGACACCAGCTCTACACATTCGTATTTTCTATGGAGAAAGCTAGAGGAACTGCGGCAAACAAACATGATATTTCTGTTTGTATAGATGACATTTGATGCACTTCCCTAACGTAAAGACTTTGCTTTTCTCCAAAACGATTTTCACTGCGATTTTTTTAGTTCATTGCATACGAATTCCACACCAGTTTGTCCGGATATGACTGGATGAAACCGGAAATATCTGGTTTTGTTTTGGCTAACTCAATCCCAGATATTTTTACAGCCTCTGTGTTTGTATGCTCCAGATATTATACACAGACTATATTGTTTTGAATATTTTTTATCATGGAACATTTAATTTTCTGCTTGGAAACACTAATTGTTTCCACATGGAGACACCAGCTCTACACATTCGTATTTTCTAGGGAGAAAGCTAGAGGAACTGCGGCAAACACACATGATATTTCTGTTTGTATAGATGACATTTGATGCACTTGCCTAACGAAAAGACTTTCCTTTTCTCCAAAACCATTTGTACTGTGATTTTTTTAGTTCATTGCATACGAATTCCACACCAGTTTCTCCCGATATGACTGGATGAAACCGAAAATATCTGGTTTTGTTTTGGCTAACTCAATCCCAGATATTGTTACCGCCTCTGTGTTTGTGCATTCCTGATATTATCTACGGACTTTATTATTTTGAATGTTTTTTATCAGGGAACATTTAATTTTCTGCTTGGAAACACTAATTGGTTCCACATGGACACACCAGCTCTAAAATTCCTATTTTCTAGGAAGAAAGCTAGAGGAACTGCGGCAAACACACATGATCTTTCTGTTTGTATAGATGACATTTGATGCACTTGCCTAATAAAAAGACTTTGCTTTTCTCCAAAACCATTTGTACTGTGACTTTCTGGTCCATTGCAAACGCATTCCACACCCGTTTCTCCGGATATGACTGGATGAAACTGGAAATATCCGGTTGATTTTTGCCTAACTCAATCCCAGATATTGTTACCGCCTCTGTGTTTGTGTATTCCTGATATTATCTATGGACTTTATTGTTTTGAATGTTTTTTTTCAGGAAACATTTAATTTTCTGCTTGGAAACACTAATTGGTTCCACATGGAGACACCAGCTCTACACATTCGTATTTTCTATGGAGAAAGCTAGAGCAAATGCGGCAAACAAACATAATATTTCTGTTTGTATAGATGACATTTGATGCACTTGCCTAACGAAAAGACTTTGCTTTTCTCAAAAACTATTTGTACTGTTTTTTCTCGGGCCATTTCATACGAATTCCACAGCAGTTTGTACGGATATGATTGGATGAAACCGGAAATATCTGGTTTTGTTTTGGCTAACTCAATCCCAGATATTGTTACCGCCTCTGTGTTTGTGTATTCCAGATATTATCCACAGATTATATTGTTTTGAATGTTTTTTATCAGGGAACATTTAATTTTCTGCTTGGAAACACTAATTGGTTCCACATGGAAACACCAGCTCTACACATTCGTATTTTCTAGGGAGAAAGATAGAGGAACTAGGGCAAACAAACATGATCTTTCTGTTTGTATAGATGACATTTGATGCACTTGCCTAACGAAAAGACTTTGCTTTTCTCCAAAACCATTTGTACTGTTATTTTCTTGGGCCATTTCATACAAATTCCACAGCAGTTTGTCCGGATATGACTGGATGAAACTGGAAATATCTGGTTTTGTTTTGGCTAACTGAATCCCAGATATTGTTACCGCCTCTGTGTTTGTGTATTCCAGATATTATCCACAGACTATATTGTTTTGAATGTTTTTTATCATGGAACATTTAATTTTCTGCTTGGAAACACTAATTGGTTCCACATGGAGACACCAGCTCTACACATTCGTATTTTCTAGGGAGAAAGCTAGAGGAACTGTGGCAAACACACTTGATATTTCAGTTTGTATAGATGACATTTGATGCACTTGCCTAACAAAAAGACTTTCCTTTTCTCCAAAACCATTTGTACTGTGATTTGCTCGGTCCATTGCATACGAATTCCACACCAGTTTCTCCGGATATGACTTGATGAAAACGGAAATATCTGGTTTTGTTTTGGGTAACTCAATCCCAGATATTGTTACCGCCTCTGTGTTTGTGCATTCCTGATATTATCTATGGACTTTATTGTTTTGAATGTTTTTTATCAGGGAACATTTAATTTTGTGCTTGGAAACACTAATTGTTTCCTCATGGACACACCAGCTCTACACATTCGTATTTTCTAGGGAGAAAGCTAGAGGAACTGCGGCAAACAAACATGATCTTTCTGTTTGTATAGATGACATGTGATGCACTTGCCTAACGAAAAGACTTTGCTTTTCTCCAAAACCATTTGTACTGTGATTTTTTTCGTTCCAATTCATACGAATTCCACACCAGTTTGTTTGGATATAACTGGATGAAACTGGAAATATCTGGTTTTGTTTAAGCTAACTCAATCCCAGATATTGTTACCGCCTCTGTGTTGGTGTATTCCAGATATTATCCACAGATTTTGTTGTTTTGAATGTTTTTTTTCAGGAAACATTTAATTTTCTGCTTGGAAACACTAATTGTTTACACATGGACACACCAGCTCTACACATTCGTATTTTCTAGGAAGGAAGCTAGAGGAACTGCGGCAAACAAACATGATATTTCTGTTTGTATAGATGACATTTGATGCACTTGCCTAACGAAAAGACTTTGCTTTTCTCCAAAACCATTTGTACTGTGATTTTCTCGGTCCATTGCATACGAATTCCACAGCAGTTTCTCCAGATATGACTTGATGAAACAGGAAATATCTGGTTTTGTTTTGGCTAACTCTATCCCAGATATTGTTACCGCCTCTGTGTTTGCGTATTCCAGATATTTTCCACAGACTTTATTGTTTTGAATGTTTTTTATCAGGGAACATTTAATTTTCTGCTTGGAGACACTAATTGGTTCCACATGGAGACACCAGCTCTACACATTCATATTTTCTAGGGAGAAAGCTAGAGGAACTGTGGAAAACAAACATGATCTTTCTGTTTGTATAGATGACATTTGATGCACTTGCCTAACGAAAAGACTTTGCTTTTCTCCAAAACCATTTGTACTGTGATTTTCTCGGTCCATTGCATACGAATTCCACACCCGTTTGTCCGGAAATGACTGGATAAAACGGGAAATATCTGGTTGATTTTTACCTAACTCAATCCCAGATATTGTTACCGCCTCTGTGTTTGTGTATTCCTGATATTATCCACAGACTTTATTGTTTTGAATGTTTTTTATCAGGGAACATTTAATTTTGTGCTTGGAAACACTAATTGGTTCCACATGGTACACTAGCTCTACACATTCGTATTTTCTAGGGAGAAAGCTGGAGGAACTGCGGCAAACAAACATGATATTTCTGTTTGTATAGATGACATTTGATGCACTTCCCTAACGTAAAGACTTTGCTTTTCTCCAAAACCATTTTCACTGCGATTTTTTTAGTTCATTGCATACGAATTCCACACCAGTTTTTCCGAATATGACTGGATGAAACCGGAAATATCTGGTTTTGTTTTGGCTAACTCAATCCCAGATATTTTTACCGACTCTGTGTTGTGTATTCCAGATATTATCCACAGATTATATTGTTTTGAATGTTTTTTATCATGAAGCATTTAATTTTCTGCTTGGAAACACTAATTGGTTCCACATGGAGACACCAGCTCTACACATTTGTATTTTCTAGGGAGAAAGCTAGAGGAACTGCGGCAAACAAACATGATCTTTCTGTTTGTATAGATGACATTTGATGCACTTGCCTAACGAAAAGTCTTTGCTTTTCTCCAAAACCATTTGTACTGTGATTTTCTCGGTCCATTGCATACAAATTCCACACTAGTTTGTCCGGATATGACTGGATGCAACCGGAAATATCCGGTTGATTTGGGCCTAACGCAATCCCAGATATTGTTACCGCCTCTGTGTTTGTGTATTGCTGAACTTATCCACGGACTTTATTGTTTTGAATGTTTTTTATCAGGGAACATTTAATTTTCTGCTTGGAAACACTAATTGTTTCCACAGGGACACACCAGCTCTACACATTCGTATTTTCTAGGGAGAAATCTAGTGGAACTGCCGCAAACACACATGATCTTTCTGTTTGTATAGATGACATTTGATGCACTTGCCTAATGAAAGACTTTGCTTTTCTCCAAAACCATTTGTACTGTGATTTTCTCGGTCCATTGCATACGAATTCCGCACCAGTTTGTCCGGATATGACTGGATGAAACCGGAAATATCTGGTTTTGTTTTGGCTAACTCAATGCCAGATATTGTTACAGCTTCTGTGTTTGTATACTCCAGATATTATCCACAGACTATATTGTTTTGAATATTTTTTATCATGGAACATTTAATTTTCTGCTTGGAAACACTAATTGGTTCCACATGGAGACACCAGCTCTACATATTCCTATTTTCTAGGGAGAAAGCTAGAGGAACTGCGGCAAACACACATGATCTTTCTGTTTGTATAGATGACATTTGATGCACTTGCCTAACGAAATGACATTCCTTTTCTCCAAAACCATTTGTACTGTGATATTTTCGGTCCATTGCATACGAATTCCACACCAGTTTCTCCCGATATGACTGGATGAAACCGAAAATATCTGGTTTTGTTTTGGCTAACTCAATCCCAGATATTGTTACTGCCTCTGTGTTTGTTTATTCCAGATATTATCACAGACTTTATTGTTTTGAATGTTTTTTATCAGGAAACATTTAATTTTCTGCTTGGAAACACTAATTGGTTCCACATGGAGACACCAGCTCTACACATTCATATTTTCTAGGGAGAAATCTAGAGGAACGGTGGCAAACAAACATGATCTTTCTGTTTGTATAGATGACATTTGATGCACTTGCCTAACAAAAAGACTGCTTTTCTCCAAAACCATTTGTACTGTGATTTTCTGGTCCATTGCAAATGAATTCCACACCCATTTCTCCGGATATGACTGGATGAAACCGGAAATATCCGGTTGATTTTTGCCTAACTCAATCCCAGATATTGTTACCGCCTCTGTGTTTGTGTATTCCTGATATTATCTACAGACTTTATTGTTTTGAATGTTTTTTTTCAGGAAACATTTAACTTTCTGCTTGGAAACACTAATTGTTTCCACATGGAGACACCAGCTCTACACATTCGTATTTTCTAGGGAGAAAGCTAGAGGAATTGCGGCAAACAAACATGATCTTTCTGTTTCTATAGATGACATTTGATACACTTGCCTAACGAAAAGACTTTGCTTTTCTCCAAAACCATTTATACTGTGATTTTCTCGGTCCATTGCATACGAGTTCCACACCAGTTTGTCTGGATATGACTGGATGAAACTGGAAATATCCGGTTGATTTTTGCCTAACTCAATCCCAGATATTGTTACCGCCTCTGTGTTTGTGTATTCCTGATATTATCTACGGAGTTTATTGTTTTGAAAGTTTTTTTTCAGGAAACATTTAATTTTCTGCTTGGAAACACTAATTGTTTCCACATGGAGACACCAGCTCTACACATTCGTATTTTCTAGGGAGAAAGCTAGAGGAACTGCGGCAAACAAACATAATCTTTCTGTTTGTATAGATGGCATTTGATGCACTTGCCTAACAAAAAGACTTTGCTTTTCTCCAAAACAATTTTTACTGTTATTTTCTCGGTCCATTGCATACAAATTCCACACCAGTTTGTCCGGATATGACTGGATGAAACCGGAAATATCTGGTTTTGTTTTGGCTAACTCAATCCCAGAAATTGCTACATCCTCTGTGTTTGTGCATTCCTGATATTATCTACGGACTTTATTCTTTTGAATGTTTTTTATCAGGGAACATTTAATTTTCTGCTTGGAAACACTAATTGGTTCCACATGGACACACCAGCTCTACAAATTCGTATTTTCTAGGGAGAAAGCTAGAGGAACTGCGGCAAACACACATGATCTTTCTGTTTGTATAGATGACATTTGATGCACTTGCCTAATAAAAAGACTTTGCTTTTCTCCAAAACCATTTGTACTGTGATTTTTTGGTCCATTGCAAACGCATTCCACACCCGTTTCTCCAGATATGACTGGATGAAACCGGAAATATCCGGTTGATTTTTGCCTAACTCAATCCCAGATATTGTTACCGCCTCTGTGTTTGTGTATTCCTGATATTATCTATGGACTTTATTGTTTTGAATGTTTTTTTTCAGGAAACATTTAATTTTCTGCTTGGAAACACTAATTGGTTCCACATGGAGACACCAGCTCTAGACATTCGTATTTTCTATGGAGAAAGCTAGAGCAAATGCGACAAACAAACATAATCTTTCTGTTTGTATAGATGACATTTGATGCACTTGCCTAACGAAAAGACTTTGATTTTCTCCAAAACCATTTCTACTGTGATTTTCTCGGTCCATTTCATACGAATTCCACAGCAGTTTGTCCGGATATGACTGGATGAAACCGGAAATATCTGGTTTTTTTTTGGCTAACTCAATCCCAGATATTGTTACCGCCTCTGTGTTTGTGTATTCCAGATATTATCCACAGATTATATTGTTTTGAATGTTTTTTATCAGGGAACATTTAATTTTCTGCTTGGAAACACTAATTGCTTCCACATGGAAACACCGGCTCTAAACATTCGTATTTTCTAGGGAGAAAGCTAGAGGAACTACGGAAAACAAACATGATCTTTCTGTTTGTATAGATGACATTTGATGCACTTGCCTAACGAAAAGACTTTGCTTTTCTCCAAAACCATTTGTATGTTATTTTCTTGGGCCATTTCATACGAATTCCACAGCAGTTTGTCCGGATATGACTGGATGAAACTGGAAATATCTGGTTTTGTTTTGGCTAACTGAATCCCAGATATTGTTACCGCCTCTGTGTTTGTGTATTCCAGATATTATCCACAGACTATTGTTTTGAATGTTTTTTATCAGGGAACATTTAATTTTCTGCTTGGAAACACTAATTGGTTCCACATGGAGACACCAGCTCTACACATTCGTATTTTCTAGGGAGAAAGCTAGAGGAACTGCAGCAAACACACTTGATATTTCTGTTTGTATAGATGACATTTGATGCACTTTCCTAAAGAAAAGACTTTGATTTTCTCCAAAACCATTTCTACTGTGATTTTCTCGGTCCATTGCATACAAATTCCACACCAGTTTCTCCGGATATGACTGGATGAAACCGGAAATATCTGGTTTTGTTTTGGCTAACTCAATCCCAGATATTGTTACCGCCTCTGTGTTTGTGCATTCCTGATATTATCTATGGACTTTATTCTTTTGAATGTTTTTTATCAGGGAACATTTAATTTTCTGCTTGGAAACACTAATTGGTTCCACATGGAGACACAAAGCCTACACACTCGTATTTTCTAGGGAGAAATCTAGTGGAACTGCGGCAAATACACATGATCTTTCTGTTTGTATAGATGACATTTGATGCACTTGCCTAACGAAAAGACTTTGCTTTTCTCCAAAAGCATTTGTACTGTTATTTTCTCGGGCCATTTCATACGAATTCCACACCAGTTTCTCCGGATATGACTGGATGAAACCAGAAATATCTGGTTTTCTTTTGGCTAACTCAATCCCAGATATTGTTACCGCCTCTGTGTTTGTGTATTCCTGATATTATCCACAGACTATATTGTTTTGAATGTTTTTTTATCATGGAACACTTAATTTTCTGCTTGGAAACACTAATTGGTTCCACATGGAGACACCAGCTCTAGACATTCGTATTTTCTAGGGAGAAAGCTAGAGGAACTGCGGCAAACAAACATGATCTTTCTGTTTGTATAGATGACATTTGATGCACTTGCCTAACGAAAAGACTTTGCTTTTCTCCAAAACCATTTGTACTGTTATTTTTTTCTTGGTCCGTTGCAAACGAATTCCACACCCGTTTCTCTGGATATGACTGGATGAAACCGGAAATATCCGGTTGATTTTTGCCTAACCCAATCCCAGATATTGTTACCGCCTCTGTGTTTGTGTATTCCTGATATTATCCATGGACTTTATTGTTTTGAATGTTTTTTTTCAGGAAACATTTAATTTTCTGCTTGGAAACACTATTTGGTTCCACAGGGAGACACAAGCTCTACACATTGTGTTTTCTATGGAGAAAGCTAGAGGAACTGCGGCAAACAAACATAATCTTTCTGTTTGTATAGATGACATTTGATGCACTTGCCTAACGAAAAGACTTTGCTTTTCTCCAAAACCATTTGTACTGATATTTTCTCAGGCCATTGCATATAAATTCCACACCAGTTTGTCCGGATATGACTGGATGAAACCGGAAATATCTGGTTTTGTTTTGGCTAACTCAATCCCAGATATTGTTACCGACTCTGTGTTTTGTATTCCAGATATTATCCACAGAGTATATTGTTTTGAATGTTTTTTATCAGGGAACATTTAATTTTCTGCTTGGAAACACTAATTGTTTCCACATGGAGACACCAGCTCTACACATTTGTATTTTCTAGGGAGAAAGCTAGAGGAACTGCGGCAAACAAACATGATCTTTCTGTTTGTATAGATGACATTTGATGCACTTGCCTAACGAAAAGACTTTGCTTTTCTCCAAAACCATTTGTACTGTGATTTTCTCGGTCCATTGCATACAAATTCCACACCAGTTTGTCCGGATATGACTGGATGCAACCGGAAATATCCGGTTGATTTGGGCCTAACTCAATCCCAGATATTGTTACCGCCTCTGTGTTTGTGTATTCCTGAACTTATCCACGGACTTTATTGTTTCAATGTTTTTTATCAGGGAACATTTAATTTTCTGCTTGGAAACACTAATTGGTTCCACATGGAGACACCAGCTCTACACATTCGTATTTTCTAGGGAGAAAGCTAGAGGAACTGCGGCAAACAAACATGATCTTTCTGTTTGTATAGATGACATTTGATGCACTTGCCTAACGAAAAGACTTTGCTTTTCTCCAAAACCATTTGTACTGTGATTTTCTCGGTCCGTTGCATACGAATTCCACACCAGTTTGTCCGGATATGACTGGATGAAACCGGAAATATCTGGTTTTGTTTTGGCTAACTCAATGCCAGATATTGTTACAGCTTCTGTGTTTGTATACTCCAGATATTATCCACAGACTATATTGTTTTGAATATTTTTTATCATGGAACATTTAATTTTTGCTTGGAAACACTAATTGGTTCCACATGGAGACACCAGCTCTACATATTCCTATTTTCTAGGGAGAAAGCTAGAGGAACTGCGGCAAACACACATGATCTTTCTGTTTGTATAGATGACATTTGATGCACTTGCCTAACGAAAAGACATTCCTTTTCTCCAAAACCATTTGTACTGTGATATTTTCGGTCCATTGCATACGAATTCCACACCAGTTTCTCCCGATATGACTGGATGAAACCGAAAATATCTGGTTTTGTTTTGGCTAACTCAATCCCAGATATTGTTACTGCCTCTGTGTTTGTTTATTCCAGATATTATCAAAGACTTTATTGTTTTGAATGTTTTTTATCAGGGAACATTTAATTTTCTGCTTGGAAACACTAATTGGTTCCACATGGAGACACCAGCTCTACACATTCATATTTTCTAGGGAGAAATCTAGAGGAAGGGTGGCAAACAAACATGATCTTTCTGTTTGTATAGATGACATTTGATGCACTTGCCTAACGAAAAGACTTTGCTTTTCTCCAAAACCATTTGTACTGTGATTTTCTCGGTCCATTGCATACGAATTCCACACCAGTTTGTCCGGATATGACTGGATGAAACCGGAAATATCCGGTTGATTTTTGCCTAACTCAATCCCAGATATTGTTACCGCCTCTGTGTTTGTGTATTCCTGATATTATCTACAGACTTTATTGTTTTGAATGTTTTTTTTCAGGAAACATTTAATTTTCTGCTTGGAAACACTCATTGTTTCCACATGGAGACACCAGCTCTACACATTCGTATTTTCTAGGAAGAAAGCTAGAGGAACTGCGGCAAACAAACATAATCTTTCTGTTTGTATAGATGACATTTGATGCACTTGCCTAACGAAAAGACTTTGCTTTTCTCCAAAACCATTTGTACTGTGATTTTCTCGGACCATTTCATACGAATTCCACACCAGTTTCTCCGGATGACTGGATGAAACCAGAAATATCTGGTTTTGTTTTGGCTAACTCAATCCCAGATATTGTTACCGCCTCTGTGTTTGTGTATTCCAGATATTATCCACAGACTATATTGTTTTGAATGTTTTTTATCATGGAACATTTAATTTTCTGCTTGGAAACACTAATTGGTTCCACATGGACACACCAGCTCTACACATTCGTATTTTCTAGGGAGAAAGCTAGAGGAACTGCGGCAAACAAACATGATCTTTCTGTTTGTATAGATGACATTTGATGCACTTGCCTAACGAAAAGACTTTGCTTTTCTCCAAAACCATTTATACTGTGATTTTCTCGGTCCATTGCATACGAATTCCACACCAGTTTGTCTGGATATGACTGGATGAAACCGGAAATATCCGGTTGATATTTGCCTAACTCAATCCCAGATATTGTTACCGCCTCTGTGTTTGTGTATTCCTGATATTATCTACGGACTTTATTGTTTTGAAAGTTTTTTTTCAGGAAACATTTAATTTTCTGCTGGGAAACACTAATTCTTTCCACATGGACACACCAGCTCTACACATTCGTATTTTCTAGGGATAAAGCTAGAGGAACTGCGGCAAACAAACATAATCTTTCTGTTTGTATAGATGGCATTTGATGCACTTGCCTAACGAAAAGACTTTGCTTTTCTCCAAAACAATTTTTACTGTTATTTTCTCGGTCCATTGCATACAAATTCCACACCAGTTTGTCCGGATATGACTGGATGAAACCGGAAATATCTGGTTTTGTTTTGGCTAACTCAATCCCAGAAATTGCTACATCCTCTTTGTTTGTGCATTCCTGATATTATCTACGGACTTTATTGTTTTGAATGTTTTTTTTCAGGAAACATTTAATTTTCTGCTTGGAAACACTAATTGGTTCCACATGGACACACCAGCTCTACAAATTCGTATATTCTAGGGAGAAAGCTAGAGGAACTGCGGCAAACACACATGATCTTTCTGTTTGTATAGATGATATTTGATGCACTTGCCTAATAAAAAGACTTTGCTTTTCTCCAAAACCATTTGTACTGTGATTTTCTGGTCCATTGCAAATGCATTCCACGCCAGTTTCTCCGGATATGACTGGATGAAACCGGAAATATCTGGTTGATTTTTGCCTAACTCAATCCCAGATATTGTTACCGCCTCTGTGTTTGTGTATTCCTGATATTATCTATGGACTTTATTGTTTTGAATGTTTTTTTTCAGGAAACATTTAATTTTCTGCTTGGAAACACTAATTGGTTCCACATGGAGACACCAGCTCTACACATTCGTATTTTCTAGGGAGAAATCTAGAGGAACTGCGGCAAACACACATGATCTTTCTGTTTGTATAGATGACATTTGATGCACTTGCCTAACGAAAAGACTTTCCTTTTCTCCAAAACCATTTGTATGTTATTTTCTTGGGCCATTTCATACGAATTCCACAGCAGTTTGTCCGGATATGACTGGATGAACTGGAAATATCTGGTTTTGTTTTGGCTAACTGAATCCCAGATATTGTTACCGCCTCTGTGTTTGTGTATTCCAGATATTATCCACAGACTATATTGTTTTGAATGTTTTTTATCAGGGAACATTTAATTTTCTGCTTGGAAACACTAATTGGTTCCACATGGAGACACCAGCTCTACACATTCGTATTTTCTAGGGAGAAAGCTAGAGGAACTGCAGCAAACACACTTGATATTTCTGTTTGTATAGATGATATTTGATGCACTTTCCTAAAGAAAAGACTTTGATTTTCTCCAAAACCATTTCTACTGTGATTTTCTCGGTCCATTGCATACGAATTCCACACCAGTTTGTCCGGATATGACTGGATGAAACCAAAAATATCTGGTTTTGTTTTGGCTAACTCAATCCCAGATATTGTTACAGCCTCTGTGTTTGTGCATTCCTGATATTATCTACGGACTTTATTCTTTTGAATGTTTTTTATCAGGAAACATTTAATTTTCTGCTTGGAAACACTAATTGGTTCCACATGGAGACACCAAGCCTACACATTCGTATTTTCTAGGGAGAAATCTAGAGGAACTGCGGCAAATACACATGATCTTTCTGTTTGTATAGATGACATTTGATGCACTTGCCTAACGAAAAGACTTTGCTTTTCTCCAAAACCATTTGTACTGTGATTTTCTCGGTCCATTGCATACGAATTCCACACCAGTTTCTCCGGATATGACTGGATGAAACCGGAAATATCTGGTTTTGTTTTGGCTAACTCAATCCCAGATATTGTTACCGCCTCTGTGTTTGTGCATTCCTGATATTATCTATGGACTTTATTCTTTTGAATGTTTTTTATCAGGGAACATTTAATTTTCTGCTTGGAAACACTAATTGGTTCCACATGGAGACACCAAGCCTACACACTCGTATTTTCTAGGGAGAAATCTAGAGGAACTGCGGCAAACAAACATGATCTTTCTTTTTGTATAGATGACATTTGATGCACTTGCCTAACGAAAAGACTTTGCTTTTCTCCAAAACCATTTGTACTGTGATTTTCTCGGTCCATTGCATACGAATTCCACACCAGTTTCTCCGGATATGACTTGATGAAACCGGAAATATCTGGTTTTGTTTTGGCTAACTCAATCCCAGATATTGTTACCGCCTCTGTGTTTGTGTATTCCTGATATTATCCACAGACTATATTGTTTTGAATGTTTTTTTATCATGGAACACTTAATTTTCTGCTTGGAAACACTAATTGGTTCCACATGGAGACACCAGCTCTACACATTCGTATTTTCTAGGGAGAAAGCTAGAGGAACTACGGCAAACAAACATGATCTTTCTGTTTGTATAGATGACATTTGATGCACTTGCCTAACGAAAAGACTTTGCTTTTCTCCAAAACCATTTGTACTGTGATTTTCTCGGTCCATTGCATACGAATTCCACACCAGTTTCTCCGGATATGACTGGATGAAACCGAAAATATCTGGTTTTGTTTTGGCTAACTCAATCCCAGATATTGTTACCGCCTCTGTGTTTGTGCATTCCTGATATTATCTACGGACTTTATTCTTTTGAATGTTTTTTATCAGGAAACATTTAATTTTCTGCTTGGAAACACTAATTGGTTCCACATGGAGACACCAAGCCTACACATTCGTATTTTCTAGGGAGAAATCTAGAGGAACTGCGGCAAATACACATGATCGTTCTGTTTGTATAGATGACATTTGATGCACTTGCCTAACGAAAAGACTTTGCTTTTCTCCAAAACCATTTGTACTGTGATTTTCTCGGTCCATTGCCTACAAATTCCACACCAGCTTGTCCGATATGACTGGATGCAACCGGAAATATCCGGTTGATTTGGGCCTAACTCAATCCCAGATATTGTTACCGCCTCTGTGTTTGTGTATTCCTGAACTTTTCCACGGACTTTATTGTTTTGAATGTTTTTTTTTCAGGAAACATTTAATTTTCTGCTTGGAAACACTAATTGTTTCCACATGGACACACCAGCTCTACACATTCGTATTTTCTAGTACAAAAGCTAGAGGAACTGCGGCAAACAAACATGATCTTTCTGTTTGTATAGATGACATTTGATGCACTTGCCCAACGAAAAGACTTTGCTTTTCTCCAAAACCATTTTTACTGTTATTTTCTCGGTCCATTGCATACGAATTCCACACCAGTTTGTCCGGATATGACTGGATGAAACCGGAAATATCTGGTTTTGTTTTGGCTAACTCAATCCCAGATATTGTTACAGCCTCTGTGTTTGTGTACTCCAGATGTTATCCACAGACTTTATTGTTTTGAATATTTTTTATCATGGAACATTTAATTTTCTGCTTGGAAACACTAATTGGTTCCACATGGAGACACCAGCTCTACACATTCGTATTTTCTAGGGAGAAAGCTAGAGGAACTGCGGCAAACACACATGATCTTTCTGTTTGTATAGATGACATTTGATGCACTTGCCTAACGAAAAGACTTTGCTTTTCTCCAAAACCATTTGTACTGTGATTTTCTCGGGCCATTGCATACGAATTCCATACCAGTTTCTCCGGATATGACTGGATGAAACCAAAAATATCTGGTTTTGTTTTGGCTAACTCAATCCCAGATATTGTTACCGCCTCTGTGTTTGTGCATTCCTGATATTATCTACGGACTTTATTCTTTTGAATGTTTTTTATCAGGGAACATTTAATTTTCTGCTTGGAAACACTAATTGGTTCCACATGGAGACACCAAGCCTATACATTCGTATTTTCTAGGGAGAAATCTAGAGGAACTGCGGCAAATACACATGATCTTTCTGTTTGTATAGATGACATTTGATGCACTTGCCTAACGAAAAGACTTTGCTTTTCTCCAAAACCATTTGTACTGTGATTTTCTCGGTCCATTGCATAGGAATTCCACACCAGTTTGTCTGGATATGACTGGATGAAACCGGAAATATCCGGTTGATATTTGCCTAACTCAATCCCAGATATTGTTACCGCCTCTGTGTTTGTGTATTCCTGATATTATCTACGGACTTTATTGTTTTGAAAGTTTTTTTTCAGGAAACATTTAATTTTCTGCTGGGAAACACTAATTCTTTCCACATGGACACACCAGCTCTACACATTCGTATTTTCTAGGGATAAAGCTAGAGGAACTGCGGCAAACAAACATAATCTTTCTGTTTGTATAGATGGCATTTGATGCACTTGCCTAACGAAAAGACTTTGCTTTTCTCCAAAACAATTTTTACTGTTATTTTCTCGGTCCATTGCATACAAATTCCACACCAGTTTGTCCGGATATGACTGGATGAAACCGGAAATATCTGGTTTTGTTTTGGCTAACTCAATCCCAGAAATTGCTACATCCTCTGTGTTTGTGCATTCCTGATATTATCTACGGACTTTATTGTTTTGAATGTTTTTTTTCAGGAAACATTTAATTTTCTGCTTGGAAACACTAATTGGTTCCACATGGACACACCAGCTCTACAAATTCGTATATTCTAGGGAGAAAGCTAGAGGAACTGCGGCAAACACACATGATCTTTCTGTTTGTATAGATGACATTTGATGCACTTGCCTAATAAAAAGACTTTGCTTTTCTCCAAAACCATTTGTACTGTGATTTTCTGGTCCATTGCAAATGCATTCCACACCCGTTTCTCCGGATATGACTGGATGAAACCGGAAATATCTGGTTGATTTTTGCCTAACTCAATCCCAGATATTGTTACCGCCTCTGTGTTTGTGTATTCCTGATATTATCTATGGACTTTATTGTTTTGAATGTTTTTTTTCAGGAAACATTTAATTTTCTGCTTGGAAACACTAATTGGTTCCACATGGAGACACCAGCTCTACACATTCGTATTTTCTAGGGAGAAAGCTAGAGGAACTTCGGCAAACACACATGATCTTTCTGTTTGTATAGATGACATTTGATGCACTTGCCTAACGAAAAGACTTTCCTTTTCTCCAAAACCATTTGTATGTTATTTTCTTGGGCCATTTCATACGAATTCCACAGCAGTTTGTCCGGATATGACTGGATGAAACTGGAAATATCTGGTTTTGTTTTGGCTAACTGAATCCCAGATATTGTTACCGCCTCTGTGTTTGTGTATTCCAGATATTATCCACAGACTATATTGTTTTGAATGTTTTTTATCAGGGAACATTTAATTTTCTGCTTGGAAACACTAATTGGTTCCACATGGAGACACCAGCTCTACACATTCGTATTTTCTAGGGAGAAAGCTAGAGGAACTGCAGCAAACACACTTGATATTTCTGTTTGTATAGATGACATTTGATGCACTTTCCTAAAGAAAAGACTTTGATTTTCTCCAAAACCATTTCTACTGTGATTTTCTCGGTCCATTGCATACGAATTCCACACCAGTTTGTCCGGATATGACTGGATGAAACCGGAAATATCTGGTTTTGTTTTGGCTAACTCAATCCCAGATATTGTTACAGCCTCTGTGTTTGTGCATTCCTGATATTATCTACGGACTTTATTCTTTTGAATGTTTTTTATCAGGGAACATTTAATTTTCTGCTTGGAAACACTAATTGGTTCCACATGGAGACACCAAGCCTACACATTCGTATTTTCTAGGGAGAAATCTAGAGGAACTGCGGCAAATACACATGATCTTTCTGTTTGTATAGATGACATTTGATGCACTTGCCTAACGAAAAGACTTTGCTTTTCTCCAAAACCATTTGTACTGTGATTTTCTCGGTCCATTGCATACGAATTCCACACCAGTTTCTCCGGATATGACTGGATGAAACCGGAAATATCTGGTTTTGTTTTGGCTAACTCAATCCCAGATATTGTTACCGCCTCTGTGTTTGTGCATTCCTGATATTATCTATGGACTTTATTCTTTTGAATGTTTTTTATCAGGGAACATTTAATTTTCTGCTTGGAAACACTAATTGGTTCCACATGGAGACACCAAGCCTACACACTCGTATTTTCTAGGGAGAAATCTAGAGGAACTGCGGCAAACAAACATGATCTTTCTTTTTGTATAGATGACATTTGATGCACTTGCCTAACGAAAAGACTTTGCTTTTCTCCAAAACCATTTGTACTGTGATTTTCTCGGTCCATTGCATACGAATTCCACACCAGTTTCTCCGGATATGACTTGATGAAACCGGAAATATCTGGTTTTGTTTTGGCTAACTCAATCCCAGATATTGTTACCGCCTCTGTGTTTGTGTATTCCTGATATTATCCACAGACTATATTGTTTTGAATGTTTTTTTATCATGGAACACTTAATTTTCTGCTTGGAAACACTAATTGGTTCCACATGGAGACACCAGCTCTACACATTCGTATTTTCTAGGGAGAAAGCTAGAGGAACTACGGCAAACAAACATGATCTTTCTGTTTGTATAGATGACATTTGATGCACTTGCCTAACGAAAAGACTTTGCTTTTCTCCAAAACCATTTGTACTGTGATTTTCTCGGTCCATTGCATACGAATTCCACACCAGTTTCTCCGGATATGACTGGATGAAACCGAAAATATCTGGTTTTGTTTTGGCTAACTCAATCCCAGATATTGTTACCGCCTCTGTGTTTGTGCATTCCTGATATTATCTACGGACTTTATTCTTTTGAATGTTTTTTATCAGGAAACATTTAATTTTCTGCTTGGAAACACTAATTGGTTCCACATGGAGACACCAAGCCTACACATTCGTATTTTCTAGGGAGAAATCTAGAGGAACTGCGGCAAATACACATGATCGTTCTGTTTGTATAGATGACATTTGATGCACTTGCCTAACGAAAAGACTTTGCTTTTCTCCAAAACCATTTGTACTGTGATTTTCTCGGTCCATTGCCTACAAATTCCACACCAGCTTGTCCGATATGACTGGATGCAACCGGAAATATCCGGTTGATTTGGGCCTAACTCAATCCCAGATATTGTTACCGCCTCTGTGTTTGTGTATTCCTGAACTTTTCCACGGACTTTATTGTTTTGAATGTTTTTTTTTCAGGAAACATTTAATTTTCTGCTTGGAAACACTAATTGTTTCCACATGGACACACCAGCTCTACACATTCGTATTTTCTAGTACAAAAGCTAGAGGAACTGCGGCAAACAAACATGATCTTTCTGTTTGTATAGATGACATTTGATGCACTTGCCCAACGAAAAGACTTTGCTTTTCTCCAAAACCATTTTTACTGTTATTTTCTCGGTCCATTGCATACGAATTCCACACCAGTTTGTCCGGATATGACTGGATGAAACCGGAAATATCTGGTTTTGTTTTGGCTAACTCAATCCCAGTTATTGTTACAGCCTCTGTGTTTGTATACTCCAGATGTTATCCACAGACTTTATTGTTTTGAATATTTTTTATCATGGAACATTTAATTTTCTGCTTGGAAACACTAATTGGTTCCACATGGAGACACCAGCTCTACACATTCGTATTTTCTAGGGAGAAAGCTAGAGGAACTGCGGCAAACACACATGATCTTTCTGTTTGTATAGATGACATTTGATGCACTTGCCTAACGAAAAGACTTTGCTTTTCTCCAAAACCATTTGTACTGTGATTTTCTCGGGCCATTGCATACGAATTCCATACCAGTTTCTCCGGATATGACTGGATGAAACCAAAAATATCTGGTTTTGTTTTGGCTAACTCAATCCCAGATATTGTTACCGCCTCTGTGTTTGTGCATTCCTGATATTATCTACGGACTTTATTCTTTTGAATGTTTTTTATCAGGGAACATTTAATTTTCTGCTTGGAAACACTAATTGGTTCCACATGGAGACACCAAGCCTATACATTCGTATTTTCTAGGGAGAAATCTAGAGGAACTGCAGCAAATACACATGATCTTTCTGTTTGTATAGATGACATTTGATGCACTTGCCTAACGAAAAGACTTTGCTTTTCTCCAAAACCATTTGTACTGTGATTTTCTCGGTCCATTGCATACGAATTCCACACCAGTTTCTCCGGATATGACTGGATGAAACCGGAAATATCTGCTTTTGTTTTGGCTAACTCAATACCAGATATTGTTACCGCCTATGTGTTTGTGCATTCCTGATATTATCTACGGACTTTATTCTTTTGAATGTTTTTTATCAGGGAACATTTAATTTTCCGCTTGGAAACACTAATTGGTTCCACATGGTACACTAGCTCTACACAATCGTATTTTCTAGGGAGAAATCTAGAGGAACTGCGGCAAATACACATGATCTTTCTGTTTGTATAGATGACATTTGATGCACTTGCCTAACGAAAAGACTTTGCTTTTCTCCAAAACCATTTGTACAGTGATTTTCTCGGTCCATTGCATACGAATTCCACACCAGTTTCTCCGGATATGACTTGATGAAACCGGAAATATCTGGTTTTGTTTTGGCTAACTCAATCCCAGATATTGTTACCGCCTCTGTGTTTGTGCATTCCTGATATTGAAGGGGAATAAAAGAATGAAAGCATTAGGGGAATAAAAGATATTAGGCAGGTTTAAAATGGAGTTGCTTGGCTAACTGCATATTGTTCTGCTTTTGTACAAGATGCTTTGGCTTGCAAAATGACTAGCCTTTAGCTGACCTTGTAACTTGTGATGGATGTGCTAATGCCTTTATGAGATAATCGGGCATGTGATAATTGTTGTAAGTTTTAAAAACCACAAAAACAGAAGTTGATTGGAAATGTACCCAACCTATGTCATGATGACCCCGTGTTTGTGCTTGCTCAAGGATTTTGCCCCCTCAGCCTAGGCCTTGTGATGGATTCGTCATGCTGTGGTTTATCTTGTGATTTTTGGTTATGCTGACGTTATGCTATGGAGATATGCTAATGTTGTGGTTTCAAGGCTTAAATATTGTGGACCATTGAAGGTCGGGGTCGTTCTCTCTGCACTGCTGCTTTGTAGTGTTACTGAGACGGCCCATCTGCGCAGATGTAATAAACTTTCCTCATGCACTTGCAGCGATTGGACTGGAATTCGTGTTTCTGGGGTCGGTAAAGGTGTGAGACACCTGTCGGGGGTCTTACAATATTATCTACGGACTTTATTCTTTTGAATGTTTTTTATCAGGGAACATTTAATTTTGTGCTTGGAAACACTAATTGGTTCCACATGGAGACACCAAGCCTACACATTCGTATTTTCTAGGGAGAAATCTAGAGGAACTGCGGCAAATACACATGATCTTTCTGTTTGTATAGATGACATTTCATGCACTTGCCTAACGAAAAGACTTTGCTTTTCTCCAAAACCATTTGTACTGTGATTTTATCGGTCCATTGCATACGAATTCCACACCAGTTTCTCCGCATATGACTGGATGAAACCAGAAATATATGGTTTTGTTTTGGCAAACTCAATTCCAGATATTGCTACAGCCTTTCTGTTTGTGTATTCCTGATATTATCCACGGACTTTAGTGTTTTGAATGTTTTTTTTCAGGAAACATTTAATTTTCTGCTTGGAAACACTAATTCTTTCCACATGGACACAACAGCTCTACACATTCGTATTTTCTAGGAAGAAAGCTAGAGGAACTGCGGCAAACAAACATGATATTTCTGTTTGTATAGATGTCATTTGATGCACTTGGCTAACGAAAACACTTTGCTTTTCTCCAAAACCATTTGTACTGTGATTTTCTCGGGCCATTGCATACGAATTCCACAGCAGTTTCTCCGGATATGACTGGATGAAACCGGAAATATCTGGTTTTGTTTTGGCTAACTCAATCCCAGATATTGTTACCGCCTCTGTGTTTGTGTATTCCAGATATTATCCACAGACTTTATTGTTTTGAATGTTTTTTATCAGGAAACATTTAATTTTCTGCTTGGAAACACTAATTGGTTCCACATGAGGACACCAGCTCTACACATTTGTATTTTCTAGGCAGAAAGCTAGAGTAACTGCGGCAAACAAACATGATCTTTCTGTTTGTATAGATGACATTTGATGCACTTGCCTAACGAAAAGACTTTGCTTTTCTCCAAAACCATTTGTACTGTGATTTTTTCGGTCCATTGCATACGAATTCCACACCAGTTTCTCCGGATATGACAGGATGAAACCGGAAATATCCGGTTGATTTTTACCTAACTCAATCCCAGATATTGTTACCGCCTCTGTGTTTGTGTATTCCTGATCTTATCCACGGACTTTATTGTTTTGAATGTTTTTTTTATCATGGAACACTTAATTTTCTGCTTGGAAACACTAATTGGTTCCACATGGAGACACCAAGCCTACACATTCGTATTTTCTAGAGAGAAATCTAGAGGAACTGCGGCAAATACACATGATCTTTCTTTTTGTATAGATGACATTTGATGCACTTGCCTAACGAAAAGACTTTGCTTTTCTCCAAAACCATTTGTACTGTGATTTTCTCGGTCCATTGCATACGAATTCCACACCAGTTTCTCCGGATATGACTGGATGAAACCGGAAATATCTGGTTTTGTTTTGGCTAACTCACTCCCAGATATTGTTACCGCCTCTGTGTTTGTGCATTCCTGATATTATCTACGGACTTTATTCTTTTGAATGTTTTTTATCAGGGAACATTTAATTTTCTGCTTGGAAACACTAATTGGTTCCACATGGAGACACCAGCTCTACACATTCATATTTTCTAGGGAGAAATCTAGAGGAACTGCGGCAAATACACATGATCTTTCTGTTTGTATAGATGACATTTGATGCACTTGCCTAACGAAAAGACTTTGCTTTTCTCCAAAACCATTTGTACTGTGATTTTCTCGGTCCATTGCATACGAATTCCACACCAGTTTCTCCGGATATGACTGGATGAAACCGGAAATATCTGGTTTTGTTTTGGCTAACTCAATCCCAGATATTGTTACCGCCTCTGTGTTTGTGCATTCCTGATATTATCTACGGACTTTATTCTTTTGAATGTTTTTTATCAGGGAACATTTAATTTTCTGCTTGGAAACACTAATTGGTTCCACATGGAGACACCAAGCCTACACATTCGTATTTTCTAGGGAGAAATCTAGAGGAACTGCGGCAAATACACATGATCTTTCTGTTTGTATAGATGACATTTGATGCACTTGCCTAACGAAAAGACTTTGCTTTTCTCCAAAACCATTTGTACTGTGATTTTCTCGGGCCATTGCATACGAATTCCACACCAGTTTCTCCGGATATGACTTGATGAAACTGGAAATATCTGGTTTTGTTTTGGCTAACTCAATCCCAGATATTGTTACCGCCTCTGTGTTTGTGCATTCCTGATATTATCTACGGACTTTATTCTTTTGAATGTTTTTTATCAGGGAACATTTAATTTTCTGCTTGGAAACACTAATTGGTTCCACATGGAGACACCAAGCCTACACATTCGTATTTTCTAGGGAGACATCTAGAGGAACTGCGGCAAATACACATGATCTTTCTGTTTGTATAGATGACATTTGATGCACTTGCCTAACGAAAAGACTTTGCTTTTCTCCAAAACCATTTGTACTGTGATTTTATCGGTCCATTGCATACGAATTCCACACCAGTTTCTCCGCATATGACTGGATGATACCAGAAATATATGGTTTTGTTTTGGCAAACTCAATTCCAGATATTGCTACAGCCTTTCTGTTTGTGTATTCCTGATATTATCCACGGACTTTAGTGTTTTGAATGTTTTTTTTCAGGAAACATTTAATTTTCTGCTTGGAAACACTAATTCTTTCCACATGGACACAACAGCTCTACACATTCGTATTTTCTAGGAAGAAAGCTAGAGGAACTGCGGCAAACAAACATGATATTTCTGTTTGTATAGATGGCATTTGATGCACTTGGCTAACGAAAACACTTTGCTTTTCTCCAAAACCATTTGCACTGTGATTTTCTCGGTCCATTGCATACGAATTCCACAGCAGTTTCTCCGGATATGACTGGATGAAACCGGAAATATCTGGTTTTGTTTTGGCTAACTCAATCCCAGATATTGTTACCGCCTCTGTGTTTGTGTATTCCAGATATTATCCACAGACTTTATTGTTTTGAATGTTTTTTATCAGGAAACATTTAATTTTCTGCTTGGAAACACTAATTGGTTCCACATGAGGACACCAGCTCTACACATTTGTATTTTCTAGGCAGAAAGCTAGAGTAACTGCGGCAAACAAACATGATCTTTCTGTTTGTATAGATGACATTTGATGCACTTGCCTAACGAAAAGACTTTGCTTTTCTCCAAAATCATTTGTACTGTGATTTTTTCGGTCCATTGCATACGAATTCCACACCAGTTTCTCCGGATATGACAGGATGAAACCGGAAATATCCGGTTGATTTTTACCTAACTCAATCCCAGATATTGTTACCGCCTCTGTGTTTGTGTATTCCTGATCTTATCCACGGACTTTATTGTTTTGAATGTTTTTTTTTTCAGGAAACATTTAATTTTCTGCTTGGAAACACTAATTGGTTCCACATGGAGACACCAGCTCTAGACATTCGTATTTTCTAGGAAGAAAGCTAGAGCAAATGCGGCAAACAAACATAATATTTCTGTTTGTATAATGACATTTGATGCACTTGCCTAACGAAAAGACTTTGCTTTTCTCCAAAACCATTTGTACTGTGATTTTCTCGGGCCATTGCATACGAATTCCACAGCAGTTTCTCCGGATATGACTGGATGAAACCAGAAATATCTGGTTTTCTTTTGGCTAACTCAATCCCAGATATTGTTACCACCTCTGTGTTTGTGTATTCCTGATATTATCCACAGACTATATTGTTTTGAATGTTTTTTTTATCATGGAACACTTAATATTCTGCTTGGAAACACTAATTGGTTCCACATGGAGACACCAGCTCTCCACATTCGTATTTTCTAGGGAGAAAGCTAGAGGAACTACGGCAAACAAACATGATCTTTCTGTTTGTATAGATGACATTTGATGCACTTGCCTAACGAAAAGACTTTGCTTTTCTCCAAAACCATTTGTACTGTGATTTTCTCGGTCCATTGCATACGAATTCCACACCAGTTTCTCCGGATATGACTGGATGAAACCGAAAATATCTGGTTTTGTTTTGGCTAACTCAACCCCAGATATTGTTACCGCCTCTGTGTTTGTGCATTCCTGATATTATCTACAGACTTTATTCTTTTGAATGTTTTTTATCAGGGAACATTTAATTTTCTGCTTGGAAACACTAATTGGTTCCACATGGAGACACCAAGCCTACACATTCGTATTTTCTAGGGAGAAATCTAGAGGAACTGCGGCAAATACACATGATCTTTCTGTTTGTATAGATGACATTTCATGCACTTGCCTAACGAAAAGACTTTGCTTTTCTCCAAAACCATTTGTACTGTGATTTTCTCGGGCCATTGCATACGAATTCCACACCAGTTTCTCCGGATATGACTGGATGAAACCGGAAATATCCGGTTGATTTTTACCTAGCTCAATCCCAGATATTGTTACCGCCTCTGTGTTTTTGTATTCCTGAACTTATCCATGGACGTTATTGTTTTGAATGTTTTTTTTTTTTTTCAGGAAACATTTAATTTTCTGCTTGGAAACACTAATTGTTTCCACATGGACACACCAGCTCTACACATTCGTATTTTCTAGGGAGAAAGCTAGAGGAACTGCGGCAAACAAACATGATCTTTCTGTTTGTATAGATGACATTTGATGCACTTGCCTAACGAAAACACTTTGCTTTTCTCCAAAGCCATTTATACTGTGATTTTCTCGGTCCATTGCATACGAATTCCACACCAGTTTGTCCGGATATGACTGGATGAAACCTGAAATATCTGGTTTTGTTTTGGCAAACTCAATCCCAGATATTGTTACGGCCTCTGTGTTTGTGTACTCCAGATATTATCCACAGACTATATTGTTTTGAATGTTTTTTATCATGGAACATTTAATTTTCTGCTTGGAAACACTAATTGGTTCCAGATGGAGACACCAGCTCTACACATTTGTATTTTCTAGGGAGAAAACTAGAGGAACTGCGGCAAACACACATGATCTTTCTGTTTGTATAGATGACATTTGATGCACTTGCCTAACAAAAAGACTTTGCTTTTCTCCAAAACCATTTGTACTGTGATTTTCTGGTCCATTGCATAAGAATTCCACACCCGTTTCTCCGGATATGACTGGATGAAACTGGAAATATTCGGTTGATTTTTACCTAACTCAATCCCAGATATTGTTACCGCCTCTGTGTTTGTGTATTCCTGATCTTATCCACGGACTTTATTGTTTTGATTGTTTTTTTTCAGGAAACATTTAATTTTCTGCTTGGAAACACTAATTGTTTCCACATGGACACACCAGCTCTACACATTCGTATTTTCTAGGGAGAAAGCTAGAGGAACTGCGGCAAACAAACATGATCTTTCTGTTTGTATAGATGACATTTGATGCACTTGCCTAACGAAAAGACTTTGGTTTTCTTCAAAACCATTTATACTGTGATTTTCTCGATCCATTGCATACGAATTCCACACCAGTTTGTCCGGATATGACTGGATGAAACCTGAAATATCTGGTTTTGTTTTGGCAAACTCAATCCCAGATATTGTTACGGCCTCTGTGTTTGTGTACTCCAGATATTATCCACAGACTATATTGTTTTGAATGTTTTTTATCATGGAACATTTAATTTTCTGCTTGGAAACACTAATTGGTTCCACATGGAGACACCAGCTCTACACATTCGTATTTTCTAGGGAGAAATCTAGAGGAACTGCGGCAAACACACATGATCTTTCTGTTTGTATAGATGACATTTGATGCACTTGCCTAACGAAACGACTTTCCTTTTCTCCAAAACCATTTGTACTGTGATTTTCTGGTCCATTGCATACGAATTCCACACCCGTTTCTCCGGATGTGACTGGATGAAACCGGAAATATCCGGTTGATTTTTACCTAACTCAATCCCAGATATTGTTACCGCCTCTGTGTTTGTGTATTCTTGATATTATCCACGGACTTTATTGTTTTGAATGTTTTTTTTTTCAGGAAACATTTAATTTTCTGCTTGGAAACACTAATTGTTTCCACATGGACACACCAGCTCTACACATTCATATTTTCTAGGGAGAAAGCTAGAGGAACTGCGGCAAGCAAACATGATATTTCTGTTTGTATAGATGACATTTGATGCACTTGCCTAACGAAAAGACTTTGCATTTCTCCAAAACCATTTATACGGTGATTTTGTCGGTCCATTGCATACGAATTCCACACCAGTTTGTCCGGATATGACTGGATGAAACTGGAAATATCTGGTTTTGTTTTGGCTAACTCAATCCCAGATATTGTTACTTCCTCTGTGTTTGTGTACTCCAGATATTATCAACAGACTATATTGTTTTGTACGTTTTTTTATCATGGAACATTTAATTTTATGCTTGGAAACACTAATTGGTTCCACGTGGAGACACCAGCTCTACACATTCGTATTTTCTAGGGAGAAATCTAGAGGAACTGCGGCAAACACACATGATCTTTCTGTTTGTATAGATGACATTTGATGCACTTGCCTAACGGAAAGACTTTGCTTTTCTCCAAAACCATTTTCACTGTGATTTTTTTAGTTCATTGCATACGAATTCCACACCAGTTTGTCCGGATATGACTGGATGAAACCGGAAATATCCGGTTGATTTTTACCTATTCAATCCCAGATATTGTTACCGCCTCTGTGTTTGTGTATTCCTGATATTATCTATGGACTTTATTGTTTTGAATGTTTTTTATCAGGGAACTTTTAATTTTCTGCTTGGAAACACTAATTGGTTCCACATGGAGACACCAGCTCTACACATTCGTATTTTCTAGGGAGAAAGCTAGAGGAACTACGGTAAACAAACATGATCTTTCTGTTTGTATAGATGGCATTTGATGCACTTGCCTAACGAAAAGACTTTGCTTTTCTCCAAAACAAATTTTACTGATATTTTCTCGGTCCATTGCATACGAATTCCACACCAGTTTGTCCGGATATGACTGGATGAAACCGGAAATATCTGGTTTTGTTTTGGCTAACTCAATCCCAGATATTGTTACCGCCTCTGTGTTTGTGTATTCCAGATATTATCTACAGACTATATTGTTTTGAATGTTCTTTATCAGGGAACACTTAATTTTCTGCTTGGAAACACTAATTAGTTCCACATGGAGTCACCAGCTCTACACATTCGTATTTTCTAGGGAGAAAGCTAGAGGAACTGCGGCAAACAAACATGATATTTCTGTTTGTATAGATGACATTTGATGCACTTGCCTAACGAAAAGTCTTTACTTTCTCCAAAACGATTTGTACTGTGATTTTCTGGTCCATTGCATGCGAATTCCACACCTGTTTCTCCGTATATGACTGGATGAAATCAGAAATATCTGGTTTTGTTTTGGTTAATTCAATCCCAGAAATTGCTACATCCTCGGTGTTTGTGCATTCCTGATATTATCTACGGACTTTATTCTTTTGAACGTTTTTTTATCTGGGAACATTTAATTTTCTGCTTGGAAACACTAATTGGTTCCACATGGAGACACCAGCCCTACACATTCGTATTTTCTAGGGAGAAATCTAGAGGAACTGCGGCAAACAATCATGATGTTTCTGTTTGTATAGTTGACATTTCATGCTCTTGCCTAACGAAAAGACTTTGCTTTTCTCCAAAACAATTTTTTCTGTTATTTTCTCGGTCCATTGCATACGAATTCCACACCAGTTTCTCCGGATATGACTGGATGAAACCGGAAATATCCGGTTGATTTTTACCTAGCTCAATCCCAGATATTGTTACCGCCTCTGTGTTTGTGTATTCCTGATCTTATCCACGGACTTTATTGTTTTGAATATTTTTTTTTCAGGAAACACTTAATTTTCTGCTTGGAAACACTAATTGTTTCCACATGGACACACCAGCTCTACACATTCGTATTTTCTAGGGAGAAAGCTAGAGGAACTGCGGCAAACAAACATGATCTTTCTGTTTGTATAGATGACATTTGATGCACTTGCCTAACGAAAAGACTTTGCTTTTCTCCAAAACCATTTTCACTGTGATTTTTTTAGTTCATTGCATACGAATTCCACAGCAGTTTGTCCGGATATGACTGGATGAAACCGGAAATATCTGGTTTTGTTTTGGCTAACTCAATCCCAGAAATTGCTACATCCTCTGTGTTTGTGTATTCCTGATATTATCTACGGACTTTATTATTTTGAATGTTTTTTATCAGGGAACTTTTAATTTTCCGCTTGGAAACACTAATTGGTTCCACATGGACACACCAGCTCTACACATTCGTATTTTCTAGGGAGAAAGCTAGAGGAAGTACCGCAAACAAACATGATCTTTCTGTTTGTATAGATGACATTTGATGCACTTGCCTAAAGAAAAGACTTTGCCTTTCTCCAAAACCATTTGTACTGTGATTTTGTCGGTCCATTGCATACAAATTCCACACCAGTTTGTCCGGATATAACTGGATGAAACCGGAAATATCTGGTTTTGTTTTGGCTAACTCAATCCCAGATATTGTTACCGCCTCTGTGTTTGTGTATTCCAAATATTATCCACAGACTTTATTGTTTTGAATGTTTTTTATCAGGGAACATTTAATTTTCTGCTTGGAAACACTAATTGGTTCCACTTGGAGACACCAGCTCTACACATTCGTATTTTCTAGGGAGAAAGCTAGAGGAACTGCGGCAAACACACATGATCTTTCTGTTTGTATAGATGACATTTGATGCACTTGCCTAACGAAAAGACTTTGCTTTTCTCCAAAACCATTTGTACTGTGATTTTCTCGGTCCATTGCATACGAATTCCACACCAGTATAACCGGATATGACTGGATGAAACCGGAAATATCTGGTTTTGTTTTGGTCACCTCAATCCCAGTTATTGTTACCGCCTCTGTGTTTGTGTATTCCAGATATTATCCACATACTTTATTGTTTTGAATGTTTTTTTTTCTGGAAACATTTAATTTTCTGCTTGGAAACACTAATTGTTTCCTCATGGACACACCAGCTCTACACATTCGTATTTTCTAGGGAGAAAGCTAGAGGAACTGCGGCAAACAAACATGATCTTTCTGTTTGTATAGATGACATTTGATGCACTTGCCTAACGGAAAGACTTTGCTTTTCTCCAAAACCATTCTCACTGTGATTTTTTTAGTTCATTGCATACGAATTCCACACCAGTTTGTCTGGATATGACTGGATGAAACCGGAAATATCCGGTTGATTTTTACCTATTCAATCCCAGATATTGTTACCGCCTCTGTGTTTGTGTATTCCTGATATTATCTACGGACTTTATTGTTTTGAATGTTTTTTATCAGGGAACTTTTAATTTTCCGCTTGGAAACACTAATTGGTTCCACATGGAGACACCAGCTCTACACATTCGTATTTTCTAGGGAGAAAGCTAGAGGAACTACCGCAAACAAACATGATCTTTCTGTTTGTATAGATGACATTTGATGCACTTTCCTAAAGATAAGACTTTGATTTGCTCCAAAACCATTTGTACTGTGATTTTCTCGGTCCATTGCATACGAATTCCACACCAGTTTGTCCGGATATGACTGGATGAAACCAGAAATATCTGGTTTTTTTTTTGGCTAACTCAATCCTAGAAATTGCTACATCCTCTGTGTTTGTGCATTCCTGATATTATCTACGGACCTTATTGTTTTGAATATTTTTTATCAGGGAACATTTAATTTTCTGCTTGGAAACACTAATTGTTTCCACATGGAGACACCAGCTCTACACATTCGTATTTTTTAGGGAGAAAGCTAGAGGAACTGCGGCAAACAAACATGATCTTTCTGTTTGTATAGATGACATTTGATGCACTTTCATAAAGATAAGATTTTGATTTGCTCAAAACCATTTGTACTGTGATTTTCTCGGTCCATTGCATACGAATTCCACACCAGTTTGTCCGGATATGACTGGATGAAACCAGAAATATCTGGTTTTTTTTTTGGCTAACTCAATCCTAGAAATTGCTACATCCTCTGTGTTTGTGCATTCCTGATATTATCTACGGACCTTATTGTTTTGAATATTTTTTATCAGGGAACATTTAATTTTCTGCTTGGAAACACTAATTGTTTCCACATGGAGACACCAGCTCTACACATTCGTATTTTCTAGGGAGAAAGCTAGAGGAACTGCGGCAAACAAACATGATCTTTCTGTTTGTATAGATGGCATTTGATGCACTTGCCTAACGAAAAGACTTTGCTTTTCTCCAAAACAATTTTTACTGTTATTTTCTCGGTCCATTGCATACGAATTCCACACCAGTTTGTCCGGATATGACTGTATGAAACCGGAAATATCTGGTTTTGTTTTGGCTAACTCAATCCCAGATATTGTTACCGCCTCTGTGTTTGTGTATTCCAGATATTATCTACAGACTATATTGTTTTGAATGTTCTTTATCAGTGAACACTTAATTTTCTGCTTGGAAACACTAATTAGTTCGACATGGAGTCACCAGCTCTACACATTCGTATTTTCTAGGGAGAAAGCTAGAGGAACTGCGGCAAACAAACATGATCTTTCTGTTTGTATAGATGACATTTGATGCACTTGCCTAACGAAAAGTCTTTACTTTCTCCAAAACCATTTGTACTGTGATTTTCTGGTCCATTGCATACGAATTCCACACCTGTTTCTCCGGATATGACTGGATGAAATCAGAAATATCTGGTTTTGTTTTGGTTAACTCAATCCCAGAAATTGCTACATCCTCTGTGTTTGTGCATTCCTGATATTATCTACGGACTTTATTCTTTTGAACGTTTTTTTATCTGGGAACATTTAATTTTCTGCTTGGAAACACTAATTGGTTCCACATGGAGACACCAGCCCTACACATTCGTATTTTCTAGGGAGAAATCTAGAGGAACTGCGGCAAACAATCATGATGTTTCTGTTTGTATAGTTGACATTTCATGCTCTTGCCTAACGAAAAGACTTTGCTTTTCTCCAAAACAATTTTTTCTGTTATTTTCTCGGTCCATTGCATACGAATTCCACACCAGTTTCTCCGGATATGACTGGATGAAACCGGAAATATCCGGTTGATTTTTACCTAGCTCAATCCCAGATATTGTTACCGCCTCTGTGTTTGTGTATTCCTGATCTTATCCACGGACTTTATTGTTTTGAATGTTTTTTTTTTCAGGAAACACTTAATTTTCTGCTTGGAAACACTAATTGTTTCCACATGGACACACCAGCTCTACACATTCGTATTTTCTAGGGAGAAAGCTAGAGGAACTGCGGCAAACAAACATGATCTTTCTGTTTGTATAGATGACATTTGATGCACTTGCCTAACGAAAACACTTTGCTTTTCTCCTAAGCTATTTATACTGTGATTTTCTCGGTCCATTGCATACGAATTCCACACCAGTTTGTCCGGATATGACTGGATGAAACCTGAAATATCTGGTTTTGTTTTGGCTATCTCAATCCCAGATATTGTTATGGCCTCTGTGTTTGTGTACTCCAGATATTATCAACAGACTATATTGTTTTGAATGTTTTTTATCATGGAACATTTAATTTTCTGCTTGGAAACACTAATTGGTTCCACATGGAGACACCAGCTCTACACATTCGTATTTTCTAGGGAGAAAGCTAGAGGAACTGCGGCAAACAAACATGATCTTTCTGTTTGTATAGATGACATTTTATGCACTTGCCTAACGAAAAGACTTTGCTTTTCTCCAAAACCATTTTCACTGTGATTTTTTTAGTTCATTGCATACGAATTCCACACCAGTTTGTCCGGATATGACTGGATGAAACCGGAAATATCTGGTTTTGTTTTGGCTAACTCAATCCCAGAAAATGCTACATCCTCTGTGTTTGTGTATTCCTGATATTATCTACGGACTTTATTGTTTTGAATGTTTTTTATCAGGGAACTTTTAATTTTCCGCTTGGAAACACTAATTGGTTCCACATGGACACACCAGCTCTACACATTCGTATTTTCTAGGGAGAAAGCTAGAGGAAGTACCGCAAACAAACATGATCTTTCTGTTTGTATAGATGACATTTGATGCACTTGCCTAAAGAAAAGACTTTGCCTTTCTCCAAAACCATTTGTACTGTGATTTTGTCGGTCCATTGCATACAAATTCCACACCAGTTTGTCCGGATATAACTGGATGAAACCGGAAATATCTGGTTTTGTTTTGGCTAACTCAATCCCAGATATTGTTACCGCCTCTGTGTTTGTGTATTCCAAATATTATCCACAGACTTTATTGTTTTGAATGTTTTTTATCAGGGAACATTTAATTTTCTGCTTGGAAACACTAATTGGTTCCACTTGGAGACACCAGCTCTACACATTCGTATTTTCTAGGGAGAAAGCTAGAGGAACTGCGGCAAACACACATGATATTTCTGTTTGTATAGATGACATTTGATGCACTTGCCTAACGAAAAGACTTTGCTTTTCTCCAAAACCATTTGTACTGTGATTTTCTCGGTCCATTGCATACGAATTCCACACCAGTATAACCGGATATGACTGGATGAAACCGGAAATATCTGGTTTTGTTTTGGTCACCTCAATCCCAGTTATTGTTACCGCCTCTGTGTTTGTGTATTCCAGATATTATCCACAGACTTTATTGTTTTGAATGTTTTTTTTTTCTGGAAACATTTAATTTTCTGCTTGGAAACACTAATTGTTTCCTCATGGACACACCAGCTCTACACATTCGTATTTTCTAGGGAGAAAGCTAGAGGAACTGCGGCAAACAAACATGATCTTTCTGTTTGTATAGATGACATTTGATGCACTTGCCTAACGGAAAGACTTTGCTTTTCTCCAAAACCATTTTCACTGTGATTTTTTTAGTTCATTGCATACGAATTCCACACCAGTTTGTCCGGATATGACTGGATGAAACCGGAAATATCTGGTTTTGTTTTGGCTAACTCAATCCCAGAAAATGCTACATCCTCTGTGTTTGTGTATTCCTGATATTATCTACGGACTTTATTGTTTTGAATGTTTTTTATCAGGGAACATTTAATTTTCCGCTTGGAAACACTAATTGGTTCCACATGGACACTCCAGCTCTACACATTCGTATTTTCTAGGGAGAAAGCTAGAGGAAGTACCGCAAACAAACATGATCTTTCTGTTTGTATAGATGACATTTGATGCACTTGCCTAAAGAAAAGACTTTGCCTTTCTCCAAAACCATTTGTACTGTGATTTTGTCGGTCCATTGCATACAAATTCCACACCAGTTTGTCCGGATATAACTGGATGAAACCGGAAATATCTGGTTTTGTTTTGGCTAACTCAATCCCAGATATTGTTACCGCCTCTGTGTTTGTGTATTCCAAATATTATCCACAGACTTTATTGTTTTGAATGTTTTTTATCAGGGAACATTTAATTTTCTGCTTGGAAACACTAATTGGTTCCACTTGGAGACACCAGCTCTACACATTCGTATTTTCTAGGGAGAAAGCTAGAGGAACTGCGGCAAACACACATGATATTTCTGTTTGTATAGATGACATTTGATGCACTTGCCTAACGAAAAGACTTTGCTTTTCTCCAAAACCATTTGTACTGTGATTTTCTCGGTCCATTGCATACGAATTCCACACCAGTATAACCGGATATGACTGGATGAAACCGGAAATATCTGGTTTTGTTTTGGTCACCTCAATCCCAGTTATTGTTACCGCCTCTGTGTTTGTGTATTCCAGATATTATCCACAGACTTTATTGTTTTGAATGTTTTTTTTTTCTGGAAACATTTAATTTTCTGCTTGGAAACACTAATTGTTTCCTCATGGACACACCAGCTCTACACATTCGTATTTTCTAGGGAGAAAGCTAGAGGAACTGCGGCAAACAAACATGATCTTTCTGTTTGTATAGATGACATTTGATGCACTTGCCTAACGGAAAGACTTTGCTTTTCTCCAAAACCATTCTCACTGTGATTTTTTTAGTTCATTGCATACGAATTCCACACCAGTTTGTCTGGATATGACTGGATGAAACCGGAAATATCCGGTTGATTTTTACCTATTCAATCCCAGATATTGTTACCGCCTCTGTGTTTGTGTATTCCTGATATTATCTACGGACTTTATTGTTTTGAATGTTTTTTATCAGGGAACTTTTAATTTTCCGCTTGGAAACACTAATTGGTTCCACATGGAGACACCAGCTCTACACATTCGTATTTTCTAGGGAGAAAGCTAGAGGAACTACCGCAAACAAACATGATCTTTCTGTTTGTATAGATGACATTTGATGCACTTTCCTAAAGATAAGACTTTGATTTGCTCCAAAACCATTTGTACTGTGATTTTCTCGGTCCATTGCATACGAATTCCACACCAGTTTGTCCGGATATGACTGGATGAAACCAGAAATATCTGGTTTTTTTTTTGGCTAACTCAATCCTAGAAATTGCTACATCCTCTGTGTTTGTGCATTCCTGATATTATCTACGGACCTTATTGTTTTGAATATTTTTTATCAGGGAACATTTAATTTTCTGCTTGGAAACACTAATTGTTTCCACATGGAGACACCAGCTCTACACATTCGTATTTTCTAGGGAGAAAGCTAGAGGAACTACGGCAAACAAACATGATCTTTCTGTTTGTATAGATGACATTTGATGCACTTTCCTAAAGATAAGACTTTGATTTGCTCCAAAACCATTTGTACTGTGATTTTCTCGGTCCATTGCATACGAATTCCACACCAGTTTGTCCGGATATGACTGGATGAAACCGGAAATATCTGGTTTTGTTTTGGCTAACTCAATCCCAGAAAATGCTACATCCTCTGTGTTTGTGTATTCCTGATATTATCTACGGACTTTATTGTTTTGAATGTTTTTTATCAGGGAACATTTAATTTTCCGCTTGGAAACACTAATTGGTTCCACATGGACACTCCAGCTCTACACATTCGTATTTTCTAGGGAGAAAGCTAGAGGAAGTACCGCAAACAAACATGATCTTTCTGTTTGTATAGATGACATTTGATGCACTTGCCTAAAGAAAAGACTTTGCCTTTCTCCAAAACCATTTGTACTGTGATTTTGTCGGTCCATTGCATACAAATTCCACACCAGTTTGTCCGGATATAACTGGATGAAACCGGAAATATCTGGTTTTGTTTTGGCTAACTCAATCCCAGATATTGTTACCGCCTCTGTGTTTGTGTATTCCAAATATTATCCACAGACTTTATTGTTTTGAATGTTTTTTATCAGGGAACATTTAATTTTCTGCTTGGAAACACTAATTGGTTCCACTTGGAGACACCAGCTCTACACATTCGTATTTTCTAGGGAGAAAGCTAGAGGAACTGCGGCAAACACACATGATATTTCTGTTTGTATAGATGACATTTGATGCACTTGCCTAACGAAAAGACTTTGCTTTTCTCCAAAACCATTTGTACTGTGATTTTCTCGGTCCATTGCATACGAATTCCACACCAGTATAACCGGATATGACTGGATGAAACCGGAAATATCTGGTTTTGTTTTGGTCACCTCAATCCCAGTTATTGTTACCGCCTCTGTGTTTGTGTATTCCAGATATTATCCACAGACTTTATTGTTTTGAATGTTTTTTTTTTCTGGAAACATTTAATTTTCTGCTTGGAAACACTAATTGTTTCCTCATGGACACACCAGCTCTACACATTCGTATTTTCTAGGGAGAAAGCTAGAGGAACTGCGGCAAACAAACATGATCTTTCTGTTTGTATAGATGACATTTGATGCACTTGCCTAACGGAAAGACTTTGCTTTTCTCCAAAACCATTCTCACTGTGATTTTTTTAGTTCATTGCATACGAATTCCACACCAGTTTGTCTGGATATGACTGGATGAAACCGGAAATATCCGGTTGATTTTTACCTATTCAATCCCAGATATTGTTACCGCCTCTGTGTTTGTGTATTCCTGATATTATCTACGGACTTTATTGTTTTGAATGTTTTTTATCAGGGAACTTTTAATTTTCCGCTTGGAAACACTAATTGGTTCCACATGGAGACACCAGCTCTACACATTCGTATTTTCTAGGGAGAAAGCTAGAGGAACTACCGCAAACAAACATGATCTTTCTGTTTGTATAGATGACATTTGATGCACTTTCCTAAAGATAAGACTTTGATTTGCTCCAAAACCATTTGTACTGTGATTTTCTCGGTCCATTGCATACGAATTCCACACCAGTTTGTCCGGATATGACTGGATGAAACCAGAAATATCTGGTTTTTTTTTTGGCTAACTCAATCCTAGAAATTGCTACATCCTCTGTGTTTGTGCATTCCTGATATTATCTACGGACCTTATTGTTTTGAATATTTTTTATCAGGGAACATTTAATTTTCTGCTTGGAAACACTAATTGTTTCCACATGGAGACACCAGCTCTACACATTCGTATTTTCTAGGGAGAAAGCTAGAGGAACTACGGCAAACAAACATGATCTTTCTGTTTGTATAGATGACATTTGATGCACTTTCCTAAAGATAAGACTTTGATTTGCTCCAAAACCATTTGTACTGTGATTTTCTCGGTCCATTGCATACGAATTCCACACCAGTTTGTCCGGATATGACTGTATGAAACCGGAAATATCTGGTTTTGTTTTGGCTAACTCAATCCCAGATATTGTTACCGCCTCTGTGTTTGTGTATTCCAGATATTATCTACAGACTATATTGTTTTGAATGTTCTTTATCAGTGAACACTTAATTTTCTGCTTGGAAACACTAATTAGTTCGACATGGAGTCACCAGCTCTACACATTCGTATTTTCTAGGGAGAAAGCTAGAGGAACTGCGGCAAACAAACATGATCTTTCTGTTTGTATAGATGACATTTGATGCACTTGCCTAACGAAAAGTCTTTACTTTCTCCAAAACCATTTGTACTGTGATTTTCTGGTCCATTGCATACGAATTCCACACCTGTTTCTCCGGATATGACTGGATGAAATCAGAAATATCTGGTTTTGTTTTGGTTAACTCAATCCCAGAAATTGCTACATCCTCTGTGTTTGTGCATTCCTGATATTATCTACGGACTTTATTCTTTTGAAGGTTTTTTATCTGGGAACATTTAATTTTTTGCTTGGAAACACTAATTGGTTCCACATGGAGACACCAGCCCTACACATTCGATTTTCTAGGGAGAAATCTAGAGGAACTGCGGCAAACAAACATGATGTTTCTGTTTGTATAGTTGACATTTCATGCACTTGCCTAACGAAAAGACTTTGCTTTTCTCCAAAACAATTTTTTCTGTTATTTTCTCGGTCCATTGCATACGAATTCCACACCAGTTTCTCTGGATATGACTGGATGAAACCGGAAATATCCGGTTGATTTTTACCTAGCTCAATCCCAGATATTGTTACCGCCTCTGTGTTTGTGTATTCCTGATCTTATCCACGGACTTTATTGTTTTGAATGTTTTTTTTACAGGAAACACTTAATTTTCTGCTTGGAAACACTAATTGTTTCCACATGGACACACCAGCTCTACACATTCGTATTTTCTAGGGAGAAAGCTAGAGGAACTGCGGCAAACAAACATGATCTTTCTGTTTGTATAGATGACATTTGATGCACTTGCCTAACAAAAACACTTTGCTTTTCTCCAAAGCCATTTATACTGTGATTTTCTCGGTCCATTGCATACGAATTCCACACCAGTTTGTCCGGATATGACTGGAGGAAACCTGAAATATCTGCTTTTGTTTTGGCTATCTCAATCCCAGATATTGTTATGGCCTCTGTGTTTGTGTACTCCAGATATTATCAACAGACTATATTGTTTTGAATGTTTTTTATCATGGAACATTTAATTTTCTGCTTGGAAACACTAATTGGTTCCACATGGAGACACCAGCTCTACACATTCGTATTTTCTAGGGAGAAAGCTAGAGGAACTGCGGCAAACAAACATGATCTTTCTGTTTGTATAGATGACATTTTATGCACTTGCCTAACGAAAAGACTTTGCTTTTCTCCAAAACCATTTTCACTGTGATTTTTTTAGTTCATTGCATATGAATTCCACACCAGTTTGTCCGGATATGACTGGATGAAACCGGAAATATCTGGTTTTGTTTTGGCTAACTCAATCCCAGAAATTGCTACATCCTCTGTGTTTGTGTATTCCAAATATTATCCACAGACTTTATTGTTTTGAATGTTTTTTATCAGGGAACATTTAATTTTCTGCTTGGAAACACTAATTGGTTCCACATGGAGACACCAGCTCTACACATTCGTATTTTCTAGGGAGAAAGCTAGAGGAACTGCGGCAAACACACATGATGTTTCTGTTTGTATAGATGACATTTGATGCACTTGCCTAGCGAAAAGACTTTGCTTTTCTCCAAAACCATATTTACTGTGATTTTCTCGGTCCATTGCATACGAATTCCACACCAGTATAACCGGATATGACTGGATGAAAACGGAAATATCTGGTTTTGTTTTGGTCAACTCAATCCCAGATATTGTTACCGCCTCTGTGTTTGTGTATTCCAGATATTATCCACAGACTTTATTGTTTTGAATGTTTTTTTTTCTGGAAACATTTAATTTTCTGCTTGGAAACACTAATTGTTTCCACATGGACACACCAGCTCTACACATTCGTATTTTCTAGGGAGAAACCTAGAGGAACTGCGGCAAACAAACATGATCTTTCTGTTTGTATAGATGACATTTGATGCACTTGCCTAACGGAAAGACTTTGCTTTTCTCCAAAACCATTCTCACTGTGATTTTTTTAGTTCATTGCATACGAATTCCACACCAGTTTGTCCGGATATGACTGGATGAAACCGGAAATATCCGGTTGATTTTTACCTATTCAATCCCAGATATTGTTACCGCCTCTGTGTTTGTGTATTCCTGATATTATCTACGGACTTTATTGTTTTGAATGTTTTTTATCAGGGAACTTTTAATTTTCCGCTTGGAAACACTAATTGGTTCCACATGGAGACACCAGCTCTACACATTCGTATTTTCTAGGGAGAAAGCTAGAGGAACTACCGCAAACACACATGATCTTTCTGTTTGTATAGATGACATTTGATGCACTTTCCTAAAGATAAGACTTTGATTTGCTCCAAAACCATTTGTACTGTGATTTTCTCGGTCCATTGCATACGAATTCCACACCAGTTTGTCCGGATATGACTGGATGAAACCAGAAATATCTGGTTTTCTTTTGGCTAACTCAATCCTAGAAATTGCTACATCCTCTGTGTTTGTGCATTCCTGATATTATCTACGGACCTTATTGTTTTGAATATTTTTTATCAGGGAACATTTAATTTTCTGCTTGGAAACACTAATTGTTTCCACATGGAGACACCAGCTCTACACATTCGTATTTTCTAGGGAGAAAGCTAGAGGAACTGCGGCAAACAAACATGATCTTTCTGTTTGTATAGATGGCATTTGATGCACTTGCCTAACGAAAAGACTTTGCTTTTGTCCAAAACAATTTTTTACTGTTATTTTCTCGGTCCATTGCATACGAATTTCACACCAGTTTGTCCGGATATGACTGGATGAAACCGGAAATATCTGGTTTTGTTTTGGCTAACTCAATCCCAGATATTGTTACCGCCTCTGTGTTTGTGTATTCCAGATATTATCTACAGACTATATTGTTTTGAATGTTCTTTATCAGGGAACACTTAATTTTCTGCTTGGAAACACTAATTAGTTCCACATGGAGTCACCAGCTCTACACATTCGTATTTTCTAGGGAGAAAGCTAGAGGAACTGCGGCAAACAAACATGATCTTTCTGTTTGTATAGATGACATTTGATGCACTTGCCTAACGAAAGTCTTTACTTTCTCCAAAACCATTTGTACTGTGATTTTCTGGTCCATTGCATACGAATTCCACACCTGTTTCTCCGGATATGACTGGATGAAATCAGAAATATCTGGTTTTGTTTTGGTTAACTCAATCCCAGAAATTGCTACAACCTCTGTGTTTGTGCATTCCTGATATTATCTACGGACTTTATTCTTTTGAAGGTTTTTTTATCTGGGAACATTTAATTTTCTGCTTGGAAACACTAATTGGTTCCACATGGAGACACCAGCTCTACACATTCGTATTTTCTAGGGAGAAAGCTAGAGGAACTGCGGCAAACAAACATGATCTTTCTGTTTGTATAGATGACATTTTATGCACTTGCCTAACGAAAAGACTTTGCTTTTCTCCAAAACCATTTTCACTGTGATTTTTTTAGTTCATTGCATATGAATTCCACACCAGTTTGTCCGGATATGACTGGATGAAACCGGAAATATCTGGTTTTGTTTTGGCTAACTCAATCCCAGAAATTGCTACATCCTCTGTGTTTGTGTATTCCAAATATTATCCACAGACTTTATTGTTTTGAATGTTTTTTATCAGGGAACATTTAATTTTCTGCTTGGAAACACTAATTGGTTCCACATGGAGACACCAGCTCTACACATTCGTATTTTCTAGGGAGAAAGCTAGAGGAACTGCGGCAAACACACATGATGTTTCTGTTTGTATAGATGACATTTGATGCACTTGCCTAGCGAAAAGACTTTGCTTTTCTCCAAAACCATATTTACTGTGATTTTCTCGGTCCATTGCATACGAATTCCACACCAGTATAACCGGATATGACTGGATGAAAACGGAAATATCTGGTTTTGTTTTGGTCAACTCAATCCCAGATATTGTTACCGCCTCTGTGTTTGTGTATTCCAGATATTATCCACAGACTTTATTGTTTTGAATGTTTTTTTTTCTGGAAACATTTAATTTTCTGCTTGGAAACACTAATTGTTTCCACATGGACACACCAGCTCTACACATTCGTATTTTCTAGGGAGAAACCTAGAGGAACTGCGGCAAAGAAACATGATCTTTCTGTTTGTATAGATGACATTTGATGCACTTGCCTAACGGAAAGACTTTGCTTTTCTCCAAAACCATTCTCACTGTGATTTTTTTAGTTCATTGCATACGAATTCCACACCAGTTTGTCCGGATATGACTGGATGAAACCGGAAATATCCGGTTGATTTTTACCTATTCAATCCCAGATATTGTTACCGCCTCTGTGTTTGTGTATTCCTGATATTATCTACGGACTTTATTGTTTTGAATGTTTTTTATCAGGGAACTTTTAATTTTCCGCTTGGAAACACTAATTGGTTCCACATGGAGACACCAGCTCTACACATTCGTATTTTCTAGGGAGAAAGCTAGAGGAACTACCGCAAACACACATGATCTTTCTGTTTGTATAGATGACATTTGATGCACTTTCCTAAAGATAAGACTTTGATTTGCTCCAAAACCATTTGTACTGTGATTTTCTCGGTCCATTGCATACGAATTCCACACCAGTTTGTCCGGATATGACTGGATGAAACCAGAAATATCTGGTTTTCTTTTGGCTAACTCAATCCTAGAAATTGCTACATCCTCTGTGTTTGTGCATTCCTGATATTATCTACGGACCTTATTGTTTTGAATATTTTTTATCAGGGAACATTTAATTTTCTGCTTGGAAACACTAATTGTTTCCACATGGAGACACCAGCTCTACACATTCGTATTTTCTAGGGAGAAAGCTAGAGGAACTGCGGCAAACAAACATGATCTTTCTGTTTGTATAGATGGCATTTGATGCACTTGCCTAACGAAAAGACTTTGCTTTTGTCCAAAACAATTTTTTACTGTTATTTTCTCGGTCCATTGCATACGAATTTCACACCAGTTTGTCCGGATATGACTGGATGAAACCGGAAATATCTGGTTTTGTTTTGGCTAACTCAATCCCAGATATTGTTACCGCCTCTGTGTTTGTGTATTCCAGATATTATCTACAGACTATATTGTTTTGAATGTTCTTTATCAGGGAACACTTAATTTTCTGCTTGGAAACACTAATTAGTTCCACATGGAGTCACCAGCTCTACACATTCGTATTTTCTAGGGAGAAAGCTAGAGGAACTGCGGCAAACAAACATGATCTTTCTGTTTGTATAGATGACATTTGATGCACTTGCCTAACGAAAGTCTTTACTTTCTCCAAAACCATTTGTACTGTGATTTTCTGGTCCATTGCATACGAATTCCACACCTGTTTCTCCGGATATGACTGGATGAAATCAGAAATATCTGGTTTTGTTTTGGTTAACTCAATCCCAGAAATTGCTACAACCTCTGTGTTTGTGCATTCCTGATATTATCTACGGACTTTATTCTTTTGAAGGTTTTTTTATCTGGGAACATTTAATTTTCTGCTTGGAAACACTAATTGGTTCCACATGGAGACACCAGCCCTACACATTCGTATTTTCTAGGGAGAAATCTAGAGGAACTGCGGCAAACAAACATGATGTTTCTGTTTGTATAGATGACATTTGATGCACTTGCCTAACGAAACGACTTTCCTTTTCTCCAAAACCATTTGTACTGTGATTTTCTGGTCCATTGCATAAAAATTCCACATCCGTTTCTCCGGATATGACTGGATGAAACCGGAAATATCCGGTAGATTTTTACCTAACTCAATCCCAGATATTGTTACTGCCTCTGTGTTTGTGTATTCCTGATATTATCCACGGACTTTATTGTTTTGAATGTTTTTTATCAGGGAACTTTTAATTTTCCGCTTGGAAACACTAATTGGTTCCACATGGAGACACCAGCTCTACACATTCGTATTTTCTAGGGAGAAAGCTAGAAGGACTGCGGCAAACAAACATGATATTTCTGTTTGTATAGATGACATTTGATGCACTTGCCTAACGATAAGTCTTTACTTTCTCCAAAACCATTTGTACTGTGATTTTCTGGTCCATTGCATACGAATTCCACACCTGTTTCTCCGAATATGACTGGATGAAATCAGAAATATCTGGTTTTGTTTTGGTTAACTCAATCCCAGAAATTCCTACATCCTCTGTGTTTGTGCATTCCTGATATTATCTACGGACTTTATTCTTTTGAATGTTTTTTATCAGGAAACATTTAATTTTCTGCTTGGAAACACTAATTGGTTCCACATGGAGACACCAGCCCTACACATTCGTATTTTCTAGGGAGAAATCTAGAGGAACCGCGGCAAACAAACATGATGTTTCGGTTTGTATAGTTGACATTTCATGCACTTGCCTAACGAAAAGACTTTGCTTTTCTCCAAAACAATTTTTATTGCTATTTTCTCAGTCCATTGCATACGAATTCCGCACCAGTTTCTCCGGATATGACTGGATGAAACCGGAAATATCCGGTTGATTTTTACCTAGCTCAATCCCAGATATTGTTACCGCCTCTGTGTTTTTGTATTCCTGAACTTATCCACGGACTTTATTGTTTTGAATGTTTTTTTTTTTCAGGAAACATTTAATTTTCTGCTTGGAAACACTAATTGCTTCCACATGGACACACCAGCTCTACACATTCGTATTTTCTAGGGAGAAAGCTAGAGGAACTGCGGCAAACAAACATGATCTTTCTGTTTGTATAGATGACATTTGATGCACTTGCCTAACGAAAACACTTTGCTTTTCTCCAAAGCCATTTATACTGTGATTTTCTCGGTCCATTGCATACGAATTCCACGCCAGTTTCTCCGGATATGACTGGATGAAACCGGAAATATCTGGTTTTGTTTTGGCTATCTCAATACCAGATATTGTTACGGCCTCTGTGTTTGTGTACTCCAGATATTATCCAACAGACTATAATGTTTTGAATGTTTTTTATCATGGAACATTTAATTTTCTGCTTGGAAACACTAATTGGTTCCACATGGAGACACCAGCTCTACACATTTGTATTTTCTAGGGAGAAAGCTAGAGGAACTGCGGCAAACAATCATGATCTTTCTGTTTGTATAGATGACATTTGATGCACTTGCCTAACGAAAACACTTTGCTTTTCTCCAAAACCATTTGTACTGTGATTTTCTGGTCCATTGCATAAGAATTCCACACCCGTTTCTCCGGATATGACTGGATGAAACTGGAAATATTCGGTTGATTTTTACCTAACTCAATCCCAGACATTGTTACCTCCTCTGTGTTTGTGTATTCCTGATCTTATCCACGGACTTTATTGTTTTGATTGTTTTTTTTCAGGAAACATTTAATTTTCTGCTTGGAAACACTAATTGGTTCCACATGGAGACACCAGCTCTACACATTCGTATTTTCTAGGGAGAAAGCTAGAGGAACTGCGGCAAACACACATGATCTTTCTGTTTGTATAGATGACATTTGATGCACTTGCCTAACGAAACGACTTTCCTTTTCTCCAAAACCATTTGTACTGTGATTTTCTGGTCCATTGCATAAAAATTCCACATCCGTTTCTCCGGATATGACTGGATGAAACCGGAAATATCCGGTAGATTTTTACCTAACTCAATCCCAGATATTGTTACTGCCTCTGTGTTTGTGTATTCCTGATATTATCCACGGACTTTATTGTTTTGAATGTTTTTTATCAGGGAACTTTTAATTTTCCGCTTGGAAACACTAATGGGTTCCACATGGAGACACCAGCTCTACACATTCGTATTTTCTAGGGAGAAAGCTAGAAGGACTGCGGCAAACAAACATGATATTTCTGTTTGTATAGATGACATTTGATGCACTTGCCTAACAAAAAGTCTTTGCTTTTCTCCATTACCATTTATACTGAGATATTCTCGGTCCATTGCATACGAATTCCACACCAGTTTGTCCGGATATGACTGGATGAAACCTGAAATATCTGGTTTTGTTTTGGCTAACTCAATCCCAGATATTGCTACAGCCTTTCTGTTTGTGTATTCCTGATATTATCCACGGTCTTTAGTGTTTTGAATGTTTTTTTATCAGGGAACATTTAATTTTGTGCTTGGAAACACTAATTGGTTCCACATGGTGACCCCAGATTTACATATTCATATTTTCTAGGGAGAAAGCTAGAGGAACTGCGGCAAACAAACATGATCTTTCTGTTTGTATAGATGACATTTTATGCACTTGCCTAATGTAAAGACATTGCTTTTCTCCAAAACCATTTTCACTGTGATTTTTTTAGTTCATTGCATACGAATTCCACAGCAGTTTGTCCGGATATGACTGGATGAAACCGGAAATATCTGGTTTGTTTTGGCTAACTCAATCCCAGAAATTGCTACATCCTCTGTGTTTGTGTATTCCTGATATTATCCACAGACTTTTTTGTTTTGAATGTTTTTTATCAGGGAACTTTTAATTTTCTGCTTGGAAACACTAATTGGTTCCACATGGAGACACCAGCTCTACACATTCGTATTTTCTAGGGAGAAAGCTAGAGGAACTACCGCAAACACACATGATCTTTCTGTTTGTATAGATGACATTTGATGCACTTTCCTAAAGATAAGACTTTGATTTGCTCCAAAACCATTTGTACTGTGATTTTCTCGGTCCATTGCATACGAATTCCACACCAGTTTGTCCGGATATGACTGGATGAAACCAGAAATATCTGGTTTTCTTTTGGCTAACTCAATCCTAGAAATTGCTACATCCTCTGTGTTTGTGCATTCCTGATATTATCTACGGACTTTATTGTTTTGAAAATTTTTTATCAGGGAACATTTAATTTGCGGCTTGGAAACACTAATTGGTTCCACATGGAGACACCAGCTCTACACATTCGTATTTTCTAGGGAGAAAGCTAGAGGAACTGCGGCAAACAAACATGATCTTTCTGTTTGTATAGATGGCATTTGATGCACTTGCCTAACGAAAAGACTTTGCTTTTCTCCAAAACCATTTGTACTGTGATTTTCTCGGTCCATTGCATACGAATTTCACACCAGTTTGTCCGGATATGACTGGATGAAACCGGAAATATCTGGTTTTGTTTTGGCTAACTCAATCCCAGATATTGTTACCGCCTCTGTGTTTGTGTATTCCAGATATTATCTACAGACTATATTGTTTTGAATGTTCTTTATCAGGGAACACTTAATTTTCTGCTTGGAAACACTAATTAGTTCCACATGGAGTCACCAGCTCTACACATTCGTATTTTCTAGGGAGAAAGCTAGAGGAACTGCGGCAAACAAACATGATCTTTCTGTTTGTATAGATGACATTTGATGCACTTGCCTAACGAAAAGTCTTTACTTTCTCCAAAACCATTTGTACTGTGATTTTCTGGTCCATTGCATACGAATTCCACACCTGTTTCTCCGAATATGACTGGATGAAATCAGAAATATCTGGTTTTGTTTTGGTTAACTCAATCCCAGAAATTCCTACATCCTCTGTGTTTGTGCATTCCTGATATTATCTACGGACTTTATTCTTTTGAATGTTTTTTATCAGGAAACATTTAATTTTCTGCTTGGAAACACTAATTGGTTCCACATGGAGACACCAGCCCTACACATTCGTATTTTCTAGGGAGAAATCTAGAGGAACCGCGGCAAACAAACATGATGTTTCGGTTTGTATAGTTGACATTTCATGCACTTGCCTAACGAAAAGATTTTGCTTTTCTCCAAAACAATTTTTATTGCTATTTTCTCAGTCCATTGCATACGAATTCCGCACCAGTTTCTCCGGATATGACTGGATGAAACCGGAAATATCCGGTTGATTTTTACCTAGCTCAATCCCAGATATTGTTACCGCCTCTGTGTTTTTGTATTCCTGAACTTATCCATGGACTTTATTGTTTTGAATGTTTTTTTTTTTTCAGGAAACATTTAATTTTCTGCTTGGAAACACTAATTGTTTCCACATGGACACACCAGCTCTACACATTCGTATTTTCTAGGGAGAAAGCTAGAGGAACTGCGGCAAACAAACATGATCTTTCTGTTTGTATAGATGACATTTGATGCACTTGCCTAACGAAAACACTTTGCTTTTCTCCAAAGCCATTTATACTGTGATTTTCTCGGTCCATTGCATACGAATTCCACACCAGTTTGTCCGGATATGACTGGATGAAACCTGAAATATCTGGTTTTGTTTTGGCAAACTCAATCCCAGATATTGTTACGGCCTCTGTGTTTGTGTACTCCAGATATTATCCACAGACTATATTGTTTTGAATGTTTTTTATCATGGAACATTTAATTTTCTGCTTGGAAACACTAATTGGTTCCACATGGAGACACCAGCTCTACACATTTGTATTTTCTAGGGAGAAAGCTAGAGGAACTGCGGCAAACACACATGATCTTTCTGTTTGTATAGATGACATTTGATGCACTTGCCTAACAAAAAGACTTTGCTTTTCTCCAAAACCATTTGTACTGTGATTTTCTGGTCCATTGCATAAGAATTCCACACCCGTTTCTCCGGATATGACTGGATGAAACTGGAAATATTCGGTTGATTTTTACCTAACTCAATCCCAGACTTTATTGTTTTGATTGTTTTTTTTCAGGAAACATTTAATTTTCTGCTTGGAAACACTAATTGTTTCCACATGGACACACCAGCTCTACACATTCGTATTTTCTAGGGAGAAAGCTAGAGGAACTGCGGCAAAGAAACATGATCTTTCTGTTTGTATAGATGACATTTGATGCACTTGCCTAACGAAAAGACTTTGGTTTTCTTCAAAACCATTTATACTGTGATTTTCTCGATCCATTGCATACGAATTCCACACCAGTTTGTCCGGATATGACTGGATGAAACCTGAAATATCTGGTTTTGTTTTGGCAAACTCAATCCCAGATATTGTTACGGCCTCTGTGTTTGTGTACTCCAGATATTATCCACAGACTATATTGTTTTGAATGTTTTTTATCATGGAACATTTAATTTTCTGCTTGGAAACACTAATTGGTTCCACATGGAGACACCAGCTCTACACATTCGTATTTTCTAGGGAGAAATCTAGAGGAACTGCGGCAAACACACATGATCTTTCTGTTTGTATAGATGACATTTGATGCACTTGCCTAACGAAACGACTTTCCTTTTCTCCAAAACCATTTGTACTGTGATTTTCTGGTCCATTGCATACGAATTCCACACCCGTTTCTCCGGATGTGACTGGATGAAACCGGAAATATCCGGTTGATTTTTACCTAACTCAATCCCAGATATTGTTACCGCCTCTGTGTTTGTGTATTCCTGATATTATCTACGGACTTTATTGTTTTGAATGTTTTTTATCAGGGAACTTTTAATTTTCCGCTTGGAAACACTAATTGGTTCCACATGGAGACACCAGCTCTACACATTCGTATTTTCTAGGGAGAAAGCTAGAGGAACTACCGCAAACAAACATGATCTTTCTGTTTGTATAGATGACATTTGATGCACTTTCCTAAAGATAAGACTTTGATTTGCTCCAAAACCATTTGTACTGTGATTTTCTCGGTCCATTGCATACGAATTCCACACCAGTTTGTCCGGATATGACTGGATGAAACCGGAAATATCCGATTGATTTTTACCTATTCAATCCCAGATATTGTTACCGCCTCTGTGTTTGTGTATTCCTGATATTATCTACGGACTTTATTGTTTTGAATGTTTTTTATCAGGGAACTTTAAATTTTCTGCTTGGAAACACTAATTGGTTCCACATGGAGACACCAGCTCTACACATTCGTATTTTCTAGGGAGAAAGCTAGAGGAACTGCGGCAAACAAACATGATCTTTCTGTTTGTATAGATGGCATTTGATGCACTTGCCTAACGAAAAGACTTTGCTTTTCTCCAAAACAAATTTTACTGATATTTTCTCAGTCCATTGCATACGAATTCCACACCAGTTTGTCCGGATATGACTGGATGAAACCGGAAATATCTGGTTTTGTTTTGGCTAACTCAATCCCAGATATTGTTACCGCCTCTGTGTTTGTGTATTCCAGATATTATCTACAGACTATATTGTTTTGAATGTTCTTTATCAGGGAACACTTAATTTTCTGCTTGGAAACTCTAATTAGTTCCACATGGAGTCACCAGCTCTACACATTCGTATTTTCTAGGGAGAAAGCTAGAGGAACTGCGGCAAACAAACATGATATTTCTGTTTGTATAGATGACATTTGATGCACTTGCCTAACGAAAAGTCTTTACTTTCTCCAAAACCATTTGTACTGTGATTTTCTGGTCCATTGCATGCGAATTCCACACCTGTTTCTCCGGATATGACTGGATGAAATCAGAAATATCTGGTTTTGTTTTGGTTAATTCAATCCCAGAAATTGCTACATCCTCGGTGTTTGTGCATTCCTGATATTATCTACGGACTTTATTCTTTTGAACGTTTTTTTATCTGGGAACATTTAATTTTCTGCTTGGAAACACTAATTGGTTCCACATGGAGACACCAGCCCTACACATTCGTATTTTCTAGGGAGAAATCTAGAGGAACTGCGGCAAACAATCATGATGTTTCTGTTTGTATAGTTGACATTTCATGCTCTTGCCTAACGAAAAGACTTTGCTTTTCTCCAAAACAATTTTTTCTGTTATTTTCTCGGTCCATTGCATACGAATTCCACACCAGTTTCTCCGGATATGACTGGATGAAACCGGAAATATCCGGTTGATTTTTACCTAGCTCAATCCCAGATATTGTTACCGCCTCTGTGTTTGTGTATTCCTGATCTTATCCACGGACTTTATTGTTTTGAATGTTTTTTTTTTCAGGAAACACTTAATTTTCTGCTTGGAAACACTAATTGTTTCCACATGGACACACCAGCTCTACACATTCGTATTTTCTAGGGAGAAAGCTAGAGGAACTGCGGCAAACAAACATGATCTTTCTGTTTGTATAGATGACATTTGATGCACTTGCCTAACGAAAACACTTTGCTTTTCTCCTAAGCTATTTATACTGTGATTTTCTCGGTCCATTGCATACGAATTCCACACCAGTTTGTCCGGATATGACTGGATGAAACCTGAAATATCTGGTTTTGTTTTGGCTATCTCAATCCCAGATATTGTTATGGCCTCTGTGTTTGTGTACTCCAGATATTATCAACAGACTATATTGTTTTGAATGTTTTTTATCATGGAACATTTAATTTTCTGCTTGGAAACACTAATTGGTTCCACATGGAGACACCAGCTCTACACATTCGTATTTTCTAGGGAGAAAGCTAGAGGAACTGCGGCAAACAAACATGATCTTTCTGTTTGTATAGATGACATTTTATGCACTTGCCTAACGAAAAGACTTTGCTTTTCTCCAAAACCATTTTCACTGTGATTTTTTTAGTTCATTGCATACGAATTCCACACCAGTTTGTCCGGATATGACTGGATGAAACCGGAAATATCTGGTTTTGTTTTGGCTAACTCAATCCCAGAAATTGCTACATCCTCTGTGTTTGTGTATTCCTGATATTATCTACGGACTTTATTATTTTGAATGTTTTTTATCAGGGAACTTTTAATTTTCCGCTTGGAAACACTAATTGGTTCCACATGGACACACCAGCTCTACACATTCGTATTTTCTAGGGAGAAAGCTAGAGGAAGTACCGCAAACAAACATGATCTTTCTGTTTGTATAGATGACATTTGATGCACTTGCCTAAAGAAAAGACTTTTCCTTTCTCCAAAACCATTTGTACTGTGATTTTGTCGGTCCATTGCATACAAATTCCACACCAGTTTGTCCGGATATAACTGGATGAAACCGGAAATATCTGGTTTTGTTTTGGCTAACTCAATCCCAGATATTGTTACCGCCTCTGTGTTTGTGTATTCCAAATATTATCCACAGACTTTATTGTTTTGAATGTTTTTTATCAGGGAACATTTAATTTTCTGCTTGGAAACACTAATTGGTTCCACTTGGAGACACCAGCTCTACACATTCGTATTTTCTAGGGAGAAAGCTAGAGGAACTGCGGCAAACACACATGATCTTTCTGTTTGTATAGATGACATTTGATGCACTTGCCTAACGAAAAGACTTTGCTTTTCTCCAAAACCATTTGTACTGTGATTTTCTCGGTCCATTGCATACGAATTCCACACCAGTATAACCGGATATGACTGGATGAAACCGGAAATATCTGGTTTTGTTTTGGTCACCTCAATCCCAGTTATTGTTACCGCCTCTGTGTTTGTGTATTCCAGATATTATCCACAGACTTTATTGTTTTGAATGTCTTTTTTTTCTGGAAACATTTAATTTTCTGCTTGGAAACACTAATTGTTTCCTCATGGACACACCAGCTCTACACATTCGTATTTTCTAGGGAGAAAGCTAGAGGAACTGCGGCAAACAAACATGATCTTTCTGTTTGTATAGATGACATTTGATGCACTTGCCTAACGAAAACACTTTGCTTTTCTCCAAAGCCATTTATACTGTGATTTTCTCGGTCCATTGCATACGAATTCCACACCAGTTTGTCCGGATATGACTGGATGAAACCTGAAATATCTGGTTTTGTTTTGGCAAACTCAATCCCAGATATTGTTACGGCCTCTGTGTTTGTGTACTCCAGATATTATCCACAGACTATATTGTTTTGAATGTTTTTTATCATGGAACATTTAATTTTCTGCTTGGAAACACTAATTGGTTCCACATGGAGACACCAGCTCTACACATTTGTATTTTCTAGGGAGAAAGCTAGAGGAACTGCGGCAAACACACATGATCTTTCTGTTTGTATAGATGACATTTGATGCACTTGCCTAACAAAAAGACTTTGCTTTTCTCCAAAACCATTTGTACTGTGATTTTCTGGTCCATTGCATAAGAATTCCACACCCGTTTCTCCGGATATGACTGGATGAAACTGGAAATATTCGGTTGATTTTTACCTAACTCAATCCCAGACTTTATTGTTTTGATTGTTTTTTTTCAGGAAACATTTAATTTTCTGCTTGGAAACACTAATTGTTTCCACATGGACACACCAGCTCTACACATTCGTATTTTCTAGGGAGAAAGCTAGAGGAACTGCGGCAAAGAAACATGATCTTTCTGTTTGTATAGATGACATTTGATGCACTTGCCTAACGAAAAGACTTTGGTTTTCTTCAAAACCATTTATACTGTGATTTTCTCGATCCATTGCATACGAATTCCACACCAGTTTGTCCGGATATGACTGGATGAAACCTGAAATATCTGGTTTTGTTTTGGCAAACTCAATCCCAGATATTGTTACGGCCTCTGTGTTTGTGTACTCCAGATATTATCCACAGACTATATTGTTTTGAATGTTTTTTATCATGGAACATTTAATTTTCTGCTTGGAAACACTAATTGGTTCCACATGGAGACACCAGCTCTACACATTCGTATTTTCTAGGGAGAAATCTAGAGGAACTGCGGCAAACACACATGATCTTTCTGTTTGTATAGATGACATTTGATGCACTTGCCTAACGAAACGACTTTCCTTTTCTCCAAAACCATTTGTACTGTGATTTTCTGGTCCATTGCATACGAATTCCACACCCGTTTCTCCGGATGTGACTGGATGAAACCGGAAATATCCGGTTGATTTTTACCTAACTCAATCCCAGATATTGTTACCGCCTCTGTGTTTGTGTATTCCTGATATTATCCACGGACTTTATTGTTTTGAATGTTTTTTTTTTCAGGAAACACTTAATTTTCTGCTTGGAAACACTAATTGTTTCCAAATGGACACACCAGCTCTACACATTCATATTTTCTAGGGAGAAAGCTAGAGGAACTGCGGCAAGCAAACATGATATTTCTGTTTGTATAGATGACATTTGATGCACTTGCCTAACGAAAAGACTTTGCTTTTCTCCAAAACCATTTATACGGTGATTTTCTCGGTCCATTGCATACGAATTCCACACCAGTTTGTCCGGATATGACTGGATGAAACTGGAAATATCTGGTTTTGTTTTGGCTAACTCAATCCCAGATATTGTTACTTCCTCTGTGTTTGTGTACTCCAGATATTATCAACAGACTATATTGTTTTGTACGTTTTTTTATCATGGAACATTTAATTTTATGCTTGGAAACACTAATTGGTTCCACGTGGAGACACCAGCTCTACACATTCGTATTTTCTAGGGAGAAATCTAGAGGAACTGCGGCAAACACACATGATCTTTCTGTTTGTATAGATGACATTTGATGCACTTGCCTAACGGAAAGACTTTGCTTTTCTCCAAAACCATTTTCACTGTGATTTTTTTAGTTCATTGCATACGAATTCCACACCAGTTTGTCCGGATATGACTGGATGAAACCGGAAATATCCGATTGATTTTTACCTATTCAATCCCAGATATTGTTACCGCCTCTGTGTTTGTGTATTCCTGATATTATCTACGGACTTTATTGTTTTGAATGTTTTTTATCAGGGAACTTTTAATTTTCTGCTTGGAAACACTAATTGGTTCCACATGGAGACACCAGCTCTACACATTCGTATTTTCTAGGGAGAAAGCTAGAGGAACTGCGGCAAACAAACATGATCTTTCTGTTTGTATAGATGGCATTTGATGCACTTGCCTAACGAAAAGACTTTGCTTTTCTCCAAAACAAATTTTACTGATATTTTCTCGGTCCATTGCATACGAATTCCACACCAGTTTGTCCGGATATGACTGGATGAAACCGGAAATATCTGGTTTTGTTTTGGCTAACTCAATCCCAGATATTGTTACCGCCTCTGTGTTTGTGTATTCCAGATATTATCTACAGACTATATTGTTTTGAATGTTCTTTATCAGGGAACACTTAATTTTCTGCTTGGAAACACTAATTAGTTCCACATGGAGTCACCAGCTCTACACATTCGTATTTTCTAGGGAGAAAGCTAGAGGAACTGCGGCAAACAAACATGATATTTCTGTTTGTATAGATGACATTTGATGCACTTGCCTAACGAAAAGTCTTTACTTTCTCCAAAACCATTTGTACTGTGATTTTCTGGTCCATTGCATACGAATTCCACACCTGTTTCTCCGGATATGACTGGATGAAATCAGAAATATCTGGTTTTGTTTTGGTTAACTCAATCCCAGAAATTGCTACATCCTCGGTGTTTGTGCATTCCTGATATTATCTACGGACTTTATTCTTTTGAACGTTTTTTTATCTGGGAACATTTAATTTTCTGCTTGGAAACACTAATTGGTTCCACATGGAGACACCAGCCCTACACATTCGTATTTTCTAGGGAGAAATCTAGAGGAACTGCGGCAAACAATCATGATGTTTCTGTTTGTATAGTTGACATTTCATGCTCTTGCCTAACGAAAAGACTTTGCTTTTCTCCAAAACAATTTTTTCTGTTATTTTCTCGGTCCATTGCATACGAATTCCACACCAGTTTCTCCGGATATGACTGGATGAAACCGGAAATATCCGGTTGATTTTTACCTAGCTCAATCCCAGATATTGTTACCGCCTCTGTGTTTGTGTATTCCTGATCTTATCCACGGACTTTATTGTTTTGAATGTTTTTTTTTTCAGGAAACACTTAATTTTCTGCTTGGAAACACTAATTGTTTCCACATGGACACACCAGCTCTACACATTCGTATTTTCTAGGGAGAAAGCTAGAGGAACTGCGGCAAACAAACATGATCTTTCTGTTTGTATAGATGACATTTGATGCACTTGCCTAACGAAAAGACTTTGCTTTTCTCCAAAACCATTTTCACTGTGATTTTTTTAGTTCATTGCATACGAATTCCACACCAGTTTGTCCGGATATGACTGGATGAAACCGGAAATATCTGGTTTTGTTTTGGCTAACTCAATCCCAGAAATTGCTACATCCTCTGTGTTTGTGTATTCCTGATATTATCTACGGACTTTATTATTTTGAATGTTTTTTATCAGGGAACTTTTAATTTTCCGCTTGGAAACACTAATTGGTTCCACATGGACACACCAGCTCTACACATTCGTATTTTCTAGGGAGAAAGCTAGAGGAAGTACCGCAAACAAACATGATCTTTCTGTTTGTATAGATGACATTTGATGCACTTGCCTAAAGAAAAGACTTTTCCTTTCTCCAAAACCATTTGTACTGTGATTTTGTCGGTCCATTGCATACAAATTCCACACCAGTTTGTCCGGATATAACTGGATGAAACCGGAAATATCTGGTTTTGTTTTGGCTAACTCAATCCCAGATATTGTTACCGCCTCTGTGTTTGTGTATTCCAAATATTATCCACAGACTTTATTGTTTTGAATGTTTTTTATCAGGGAACATTTAATTTTCTGCTTGGAAACACTAATTGGTTCCACTTGGAGACACCAGCTCTACACATTCGTATTTTCTAGGGAGAAAGCTAGAGGAACTGCGGCAAACACACATGATCTTTCTGTTGGTATAGATGACATTTGATGCACTTGCCTAACGAAAAGACTTTGCTTTTCTCCAAAACCATTTGTACTGTGATTTTCTCGGTCCATTGCATACGAATTCCACACCAGTATAACCGGATATGACTGGATGAAACCGGAAATATCTGGTTTTGTTTTGGTCACCTCAATCCCAGTTATTGTTACCGCCTCTGTGTTTGTGTATTCCAGATATTATCCACAGACTTTATTGTTTTGAATGTCTTTTTTTTCTGGAAACATTTAATTTTCTGCTTGGAAACACTAATTGTTTCCTCATGGACACACCAGCTCTACACATTCGTATTTTCTAGGGAGAAAGCTAGAGGAACTGCGGCAAACAAACATGATCTTTCTGTTTGTATAGATGACATTTGATGCACTTGCCTAACGGAAAGACTTTGCTTTTCTCCAAAACCATTCTCACTGTGATTTTTTTAGTTCATTGCATACGAATTCCACACCAGTTTGTCTGGATATGACTGGATGAAACCGGAAATATCCGGTTGATTTTTACCTATTCAATCCCAGATATTGTTACCGCCTCTGTGTTTGTGTATTCCTGATATTATCTACGGACTTTATTGTTTTGAATGTTTTTTATCAGGGAACTTTTAATTTTCCGCTTGGAAACACTAATTGGTTCCACATGGAGACACCAGCTCTACACATTCGTATTTTCTAGGGAGAAAGCTAGAGGAACTACCGCAAACAAACATGATCTTTCTGTTTGTATAGATGACATTTGATGCACTTTCCTAAAGATAAGACTTTGATTTGCTCCAAAACCATTTGTACTGTGATTTTCTCGGTCCATTGCATACGAATTCCACACCAGTTTGTCCGGATATGACTGGATGAAACCAGAAATATCTGGTTTTTTTTTTGGCTAACTCAATCCTAGAAATTGCTACATCCTCTGTGTTTGTGCATTCCTGATATTATCTACGGACCTTATTGTTTTGAATATTTTTTATCAGGGAACATTTAATTTTCTGCTTGGAAACACTAATTGTTTCCACATGGAGACACCAGCTCTACACATTCGTATTTTCTAGGGAGAAAGCTAGAGGAACTACCGCAAACAAACATGATTTTTCTGTTTGTATAGATGACATTAGATGCACTTTCCTAAAGATAAGACTTTGATTTGCTCCAAAACCATTTGTACTGTGATTTTCTCGGTCCATTGCATACGAATTCCACACCAGTTTGTCCGGATATGACTGTATGAAACCGGAAATATCTGGTTTTGTTTTGGCTAACTCAATCCCAGATATTGTTACCGCCTCTGTGTTTGTGTATTCCAGATATTATCTACAGACTATATTGTTTTGAATGTTCTTTATCAGTGAACACTTAATTTTCTGCTTGGAAACACTAATTAGTTCGACATGGAGTCACCAGCTCTACACATTCGTATTTTCTAGGGAGAAAGCTAGAGGAACTGCGGCAAACAAACATGATCTTTCTGTTTGTATAGATGACATTTGATGCACTTGCCTAACGAAAAGTCTTTACTTTCTCCAAAACCATTTGTACTGTGATTTTCTGGTCCATTGCATACGAATTCCACACCTGTTTCTCCGGATATGACTGGATGAAATCAGAAATATCTGGTTTTGTTTTGGTTAACTCAATCCCAGAAATTGCTACATCCTCTGTGTTTGTGCATTCCTGATATTATCTACGGACTTTATTCTTTTGAACGTTTTTTTATCTGGGAACATTTAATTTTCTGCTTGGAAACACTAATTGGTTCCACATGGAGACACCAGCCCTACACATTCGTATTTTCTAGGGAGAAATCTAGAGGAACTGCGGCAAACAATCATGATGTTTCTGTTTGTATAGTTGACATTTCATGCTCTTGCCTAACGAAAAGACTTTGCTTTCCTCCAAAACAATTTTTTCTGTTATTTTCTCGGTCCATTGCATACGAATTCCACACCAGTTTCTCCGGATATGACTGGATGAAACCGGAAATATCCGGTTGATTTTTACCTAGCTCAATCCCAGATATTGTTACCGCCTCTGTGTTTGTGTATTCCTGATCTTATCCACGGACTTTATTGTTTTGAATGTTTTTTTTTTCAGGAAACACTTAATTTTCTGCTTGGAAACACTAATTGTTTCCAAATGGACACACCAGCTCTACACATTCGTATTTTCTAGGGAGAAAGCTAGAGGAACTGCGGCAAACAAACATGATCTTTCTGTTTGTATAGATGACATTTGATGCACTTGCCTAACGAAAACACTTTGCTTTTCTCCTAAGCTATTTATACTGTGATTTTCTCGGTCCATTGCATACGAATTCCACACCAGTTTGTCCGGATATGACTGGATGAAACCTGAAATATCTGGTTTTGTTTTGGCTATCTCAATCCCAGATATTGTTATGGCCTCTGGGTTTGTGTACTCCAGATATTATCAACAGACTATATTGTTTTGAATGTTTTTTATCATGGAACATTTAATTTTCTGCTTGGAAACACTAATTGGTTCCACATGGAGACACCAGCTCTACACATTCGTATTTTCTAGGGAGAAAGCTAGAGGAACTGCGGCAAACAAACATGATCTTTCTGTTTGTATAGATGACATTTTATGCACTTGCCTAACGAAAAGACTTTGCTTTTCTCCAAAACCATTTTCACTGTGATTTTTTTAGTTCATTGCATACGAATTCCACACCAGTTTGTCCGGATATGACTGGATGAAACCGGAAATATCTGGTTTTGTTTTGGCTAACTCAATCCCAGAAAATGCTACATCCTCTGTGTTTGTGTATTCCTGATATTATCTACGGACTTTATTGTTTTGAATGTTTTTTATCAGGGAACTTTTAATTTTCCGCTTGGAAACACTAATTGGTTCCACATGGACACACCAGCTCTACACATTCGTATTTTCTAGGGAGAAAGCTAGAGGAAGTACCGCAAACAAACATGATCTTTCTGTTTGTATAGATGACATTTGATGCACTTGCCTAAAGAAAAGACTTTGCCTTTCTCCAAAACCATTTGTACTGTGATTTTGTCGGTCCATTGCATACAAATTCCACACCAGTTTGTCCGGATATAACTGGATGAAACCAGAAATATCTGGTTTTGTTTTGGCTAACTCAATCCCAGATATTGTTACCGCCTCTGTGTTTGTGTATTCCAAATATTATCCACAGACTTTATTGTTTTGAATGTTTTTTATCAGGGAACATTTAATTTTCTGCTTGGAAACACTAATTGGTTCCACTTGGAGACACCAGCTCTACACATTCGTATTTTCTAGGGAGAAAGCTAGAGGAACTGCGGCAAACACACATGATATTTCTGTTTGTATAGATGACATTTGATGCACTTGCCTAACGAAAAGACTTTGCTTTTCTCCAAAACCATTTGTACTGTGATTTTCTCGGTCCATTGCATACGAATTCCACACCAGTATAACCGGATATGACTGGATGAAACCGGAAATATCTGGTTTTGTTTTGGTCACCTCAATCCCAGTTATTGTTACCGCCTCTGTGTTTGTGTATTCCAGATATTATCCACAGACTTTATTGTTTTGAATGTTTTTTTTTTTCTGGAAACATTTAATTTTCTGCTTGGAAACACTAATTGTTTCCTCATGGACACACCAGCTCTACACATTCGTATTTTCTAGGGAGAAAGCTAGAGGAACTGCGGCAAACAAACATGATCTTTCTGTTTGTATAGATGACATTTGATGCACTTGCCTAACGGAAAGACTTTGCTTTTCTCCAAAACCATTCTCACTGTGATTTTTTTAGTTCATTGCATACGAATTCCACACCAGTTTGTCTGGATATGACTGGATGAAACCGGAAATATCCGGTTGATTTTTACCTATTCAATCCCAGATATTGTTACCGCCTCTGTGTTTGTGTATTCCTGATATTATCTACGGACTTTATTGTTTTGAATGTTTTTTATCAGGGAACTTTTAATTTTCCGCTTGGAAACACTAATTGGTTCCACATGGAGACACCAGCTCTACACATTCGTATTTTCTAGGGAGAAAGCTAGAGGAACTACCGCAAACAAACATGATCTTTCTGTTTGTATAGATGACATTTGATGCACTTTCCTAAAGATAAGACTTTGATTTGCTCCAAAACCATTTGTACTGTGATTTTCTCGGTCCATTGCATACGAATTCCACACCAGTTTGTCCGGATATGACTGGATGAAACCAGAAATATCTGGTTTTTTTTTTTGGCTAACTCAATCCTAGAAATTGCTACATCCTCTGTGTTTGTGCATTCCTGATATTATCTACGGACCTTATTGTTTTGAATATTTTTTATCAGGGAACATTTAATTTTCTGCTTGGAAACACTAATTCTTTCCACATGGAGACACCAGCTCTACACATTCGTATTTTCTAGGGAGAAAGCTAGAGGAACTGCGGCAAACAAACATGATCTTTCTGTTTGTATAGATGGCATTTGATGCACTTGCCTAACGAAAAGACTTTGCTTTTCTCCAAAACAATTTTTACTGTTATTTTCTCGGTCCATTGCATACGAATTCCACACCAGTTTGTCCGGATATGACTGTATGAAACCGGAAATATCTGGTTTTGTTTTGGCTAACTCAATCCCAGATATTGTTACCGCCTCTGTGTTTGTGTATTCCAGATATTATCTACAGACTATATTGTTTTGAATGTTCTTTATCAGGGAACACTTAATTTTCTGCTTGGAAACACTAATTAGTTCGACATGGAGTCACCAGCTCTACACATTCATATTTTCTAGGGAGAAAGCTAGAGGAACTGCGGCAAATAAACATGATCTTTCTGTTTGTATAGATGACATTTGATGCACTTGCCTAACGAAAAGTCTTTACTTTCTCCAAAACCATTTGTACTGTGATTTTCTGGTCCATTGCATACGAATTCCACACCTGTTTCTCCGGATATGACTGGATGAAATCAGAAATATCTGGTTTTGTTTTGGTTAACTCAATCCCAGAAATTGCTACATCCTCTGTGTTTGTGCATTCCTGATATTATCTACGGACTTTATTCTTTTGAAGGTTTTTTTATCTGGGAACATTTAATTTTTTGCTTGGAAACACTAATTGGTTCCACATGGAGACACCAGCCCTACACATTCGATTTTCTAGGGAGAAATCTAGAGGAACTGCGGCAAACAAACATGATGTTTCTGTTTGTATAGTTGACATTTCATGCACTTGCCTAACGAAAAGACTTTGCTTTTCTCCAAAACAATTTTTTCTGTTATTTTCTCGGTCCATTGCATACGAATTCCACACCAGTTACTCTGGATATGACTGGATGAAACCGGAAATATCCGGTTGATTTTTACCTAGCTCAATCCCAGATATTGTTACCGCCTCTGTGTTTGTGTATTCCTGATCTTATCCACGGACTTTATTGTTTTGAATGTTTTTTTTACAGGAAACACTTAATTTTCTGCTTGGAAACACTAATTGTTTCCACATGGACACACCAGCTCTACACATTCGTATTTTCTAGGGAGAAAGCTAGAGGAACTGCGGCAAACAAACATGATCTTTCTGTTTGTATAGATGACATTTGATGCACTTGCCTAACGAAAACACTTTGCTTTTCTCCAAAGCCATTTATACTGTGATTTTCTCGGTCCATTGCATACGAATTCCACACCAGTTTGTCCGGATATGACTGGAGGAAACCTGAAATATCTGGTTTTGTTTTGGCTATCTCAATCCCATATATTGTTATGGCCTCTGTGTTTGTGTACTCCAGATATTATCAACAGACTATATTGTTTTGAATGTTTTTTATCATGGAACATTTAATTTTCTGCTTGGAAACACTAATTGGTTCCACATGGAGACACCAGCTCTACACATTCGTATTTTCTAGGGAGAAAGCTAGAGGAACTGCGGCAAACAAACATGATCTTTCTGTTTGTATAGATGACATTTTATGCACTTGCCTAACGAAAAGACTTTGCTTTTCTCCAAAACCATTTTCACTGTGATTTTTTTAGTTCATTGCATATGAATTCCACACCAGTTTGTCCGGATATGACTGGATGAAACCGGAAATATCCGGTTGTGTTTTGGCTAACTCAATCCCAGAAATTGCTACATCCTCTGTGTTTGTGTATTCCAAATATTATCCACAGACTTTATTGTTTTGAATGTTTTTTATCAGGGAACATTTAATTTTCTGCTTGGAAACACTAATTGGTTCCACATGGAGACACCAGCTCTACACATTCGTATTTTCTAGGGAGAAAGCTAGAGGAACTGCGGCAAACACACATGATGTTTCTGTTTGTATAGATGACATTTGATGCACTTGCCTAACGAAAAGACTTTGCTTTTCTCCAAAACCATATTTACTGTGATTTTCTCGGTCCATTGCATACGAATTCCACACCAGTATAACCGGATATGACTGGATGAAAACGGAAATATCTGGTTTTGTTTTGGTCAACTCAATCCCAGATATTGTTACCGCCTCTGTGTTTGTGTATTCCAGATATTATCCACAGACTTTATTGTTTTGAATGTTTTTTTTTCTGGAAACATTTAATTTTCTGCTTGGAAACACTAATTGTTTCCACATGGACACACCAGCTCTACACATTCGTATTTTCTAGGGAGAAAGCTAGAGGAACTGCGGCAAACAAACATGATCTTTCTGTTTGTATAGATGACATTTGATGCACTTGCCTAACGGAAAGACTTTGCTTTTCTCCAAAACCATTCTCACTGTGATTTCTTTAGTTCATTTCATACGAATTCCACACCAGTTTGTCCGGATATGACTGGATGAAACCGGAAATATCCGGTTGATTTTTACCTATTCAATCCCAGATATTGTTACCGCCTCTGTGTTTGTGTATTCCTGATATTATCTACGGACTTTATTGTTTTGAATGTTTTTTATCAGGGAACTTTTAATTTTCCGCTTGGAAACACTAATTGGTTCCACATGGAGACACCAGCTCTACACATTCGTATTTTCTAGGGAGAAAGCTAGAGGAACTACCGCAAAAAAACATGATCTTTCTGTTTGTATAGTTGATATTTGATGCACTTTCCTAAAGATAAGACTTTGATTTGCTCCAAAACCATTTGTACTGTGATTTTTTCGGTCCATTGCATACGAATTCCACACCAGTTTGTCCGGATATGACTGGATGAAACCAGAAATATCTGGTTTTTTTTTGGCTAACTCAATCCTAGAAATTGCTACATCCTCTGTGTTTGTGCATTCCTGATATTATCTACGGACCTTATTGTTTTGAATATTTTTTATCAGGGAACATTTAATTTTCTGCTTGGAAACACTAATTGTTTCCACATGGAGACACCAGCTCTACACATTCGTATTTTCTAGGGAGAAAGCTAGAGGAACTGCGGCAAACAAACATGATCTTTCTGTTTGTATAGATGGCATTTGATGCACTTGCCTAACGAAAAGACTTTGCTTTTCTCCAAAACAATTTTTTACTGTTATTTTCTCGGTCCATTGCATACGAATTCCACACCAGTTTGTCCGGATATGACTGGATGAAACCGGAAATATCTGGTTTTGTTTTGGCTAACTCAATCCCAGAAATTGCTACATCCTCTGTGTTTGTGTATTCCAAATATTATCCACAGACTTTATTGTTTTGAATGTTTTTTATCAGGGAACATTTAATTTTCTGCTTGGAAACACTAATTGGTTCCACATGGAGACACCAGCTCTACACATTCGTATTTTCTAGGGAGAAAGCTAGAGGAACTGCGGCAAACACACATGATGTTTCTGTTTGTATAGATGACATTTGATGCACTTGCCTAACGAAAAGACTTTGCTTTTCTCCAAAACCATATTTACTGTGATTTTCTCGGTCCATTGCATACGAATTCCACACCAGTATAACCGGATATGACTGGATGAAAACGGAAATATCTGGTTTTGTTTTGGTCAACTCAATCCCAGATATTGTTACCGCCTCTGTGTTTGTGTATTCCAGATATTATCCACAGACTTTATTGTTTTGAATGTTTTTTTTTCTGGAAACATTTAATTTTCTGCTTGGAAACACTAATTGTTTCCACATGGACACACCAGCTCTACACATTCGTATTTTCTAGGGAGAAAGCTAGAGGAACTGCGGCAAACAAACATGATCTTTCTGTTTGTATAGATGACATTTGATGCACTTGCCTAACGGAAAGACTTTGCTTTTCTCCAAAACCATTCTCACTGTGATTTCTTTAGTTCATTTCATACGAATTCCACACCAGTTTGTCCGGATATGACTGGATGAAACCGGAAATATCCGGTTGATTTTTACCTATTCAATCCCAGATATTGTTACCGCCTCTGTGTTTGTGTATTCCTGATATTATCTACGGACTTTATTGTTTTGAATGTTTTTTATCAGGGAACTTTTAATTTTCCGCTTGGAAACACTAATTGGTTCCACATGGAGACACCAGCTCTACACATTCGTATTTTCTAGGGAGAAAGCTAGAGGAACTACCGCAAAAAAACATGATCTTTCTGTTTGTATAGTTGATATTTGATGCACTTTCCTAAAGATAAGACTTTGATTTGCTCCAAAACCATTTGTACTGTGATTTTTTCGGTCCATTGCATACGAATTCCACACCAGTTTGTCCGGATATGACTGGATGAAACCAGAAATATCTGGTTTTTTTTTGGCTAACTCAATCCTAGAAATTGCTACATCCTCTGTGTTTGTGCATTCCTGATATTATCTACGGACCTTATTGTTTTGAATATTTTTTATCAGGGAACATTTAATTTTCTGCTTGGAAACACTAATTGTTTCCACATGGAGACACCAGCTCTACACATTCGTATTTTCTAGGGAGAAAGCTAGAGGAACTGCGGCAAACAAACATGATCTTTCTGTTTGTATAGATGGCATTTGATGCACTTGCCTAACGAAAAGACTTTGCTTTTCTCCAAAACAATTTTTTACTGTTATTTTCTCGGTCCATTGCATACGAATTCCACACCAGTTTGTCCGGATATGACTGGATGAAACCGGAAATATCTGGTTTTGTTTTGGCTAACTCAATCCCAGATATTGTTACCGCCTCTGTGTTTGTGTATTCCAGATATTATCTACAGACTATATTGTTTTGAATGTTCTTTATCAGGGAACACTTAATTTTCTGCTTGGAAACACTAATTAGTTCCACATGGAGTCACCAGCTCTACACATTCGTATTTTCTAGGGAGAAAGCTAGAGGAACTGCGGCAAACAAACATGATCTTTCTGTTTGTATAGATGACATTTGATGCACTTGCCTAACGAAAAGTCTTTACTTTCTCCAAAACCATTTGTACTGTGATTTTCTGGTCCATTGCATACGAATTCCACACCTGTTTCTCCGGATATGACTGGATGAAATCAGAAATATCTGGTTTTGTTTTGGTTAACTCAATCCCAGAAATTGCTACAACCTCTGTGTTTGTGCATTCCTGATATTATCTACGGACTTTATTCTTTTGAAGGTTTTTTTATCTGGGAACATTTAATTTTCTGCTTGGAAACACTAATTGGTTCCACATGGAGACACCAGCCCTACACATTCGTATATTCTAGGGAGAAATCTAGAGGAACTGCGGCAAACAAACATGATGTTTCTGTTTGTATAGATGACATTTCATGCACTTGCCTAACGAAAAGACTTTGCTTTTCTCCAAAACAATTTTTTCTGTTATTTTCTCGGTCCATTGCATACGAATTCCGCACCAGTTTCTCTGGATATGACTGGATGAAACCGGAAATATCCGGTTGATTTTTACCTAGCTCAATCCCAGATATTGTTACCGCCTCTGTGTTTGTGTATTCCTGATCTTATCCACGGACTTTATTGTTTTGAATGTTTTTTTTTTCAGGAAACACTTAATTTTCTGCATGGAAACACTAATTGCTTCCACATGGACCCACAAGCTCTACACATTCATATTTTCTAGGAAGAAAGCTAGAGGAAATGCCGCAAACTCACATGATCTTTCTGTTTGTATAGATGACATTTGATGCACTTGCCTAAAGAAAAGACTTTGCCTTTCTCCAAAACCATATGTACTGTTATTTTCTCGGTCCATTGCATACAAATTGCACACCAGTTTGTCCGGATATAACTGGATGAAACCGGAAATATCTGGTTTTGTTTTGGCTAACTCAATCCCAGATATTGTTACCGCCTCTGTGTTTGTGTATTCCAAATATTATCCACAGACTTTATTGTTTTGAATGTTTTTTATCAGGGAACCTTTAATTTTCTGCTTGGAAACACTAATTGGTTCCACATGGAGACACCAGCTCTACACATTCGTATTTTCTAGGGAGAAATCTAGAGTAACTGCGGCAAACACACATGATGTTTCTGTTTGTATAGATGACATTTGATGCACTTGCCTAACGAAAACACTTTGCTTTTCTCCAAAGCCATTTATACTGTGATTTTCTCGGTCCATTGCATACGAATTCCACACCAGTTTGTCCGGATATAACTGGATGAAACCTGAAATATCTGGTTTTGTTTTGGCTATCTCAATCCCAGATATTGTTATGGACTCTGTGTTTGTGGACTCCAGATATTATCAACAGACTATATAGTTTTGAATGTTTTTTATCAGGGAACTTTTAATTTTCTGCTTGGAAACACTAATTGGTTCCACATGGAGACACCAGCTCTACACATTCGTATTTTCTAGGGAGAAAGCTAGAGGAACTTCCGCAAACAAACATGATCTTTCTGTTTGTATAGATGACATTTGATGCACTTGCCTAACGGAAAGACTTTGCCTTTCTCCAAAACCATTTGTACTGTGATTTTTTCGGTCCATTGCATACAAATTCCACACCAGTTTGTCCGGATATAACTGGATGAAACCAGAAATATCTGGTTTTGTTTTGGTTAACTCAATCCCAGATATTGTTACCGCCTCTGTGTTTGTGTATTCCACATCTTATCCACAGACTTTATATTTGAATGTTTTTTATCAGGGAATATTTAATTTTCTGCTTGGAAACACTAATTGGTTCCACATGGAGACACCATCTCTACACATTCGTATTTTCTAGGGAGAAAGCTAGAGCAAATGCGGCAAACATACATGATCTTTCCATTTGTATAGATGACATTTGATGCACTTTCCTTACGAAAAGACTTTGCTTTTCTCCAAAACCATTTGTACTGTGATTTTCTCGGTCCATTGCATACGAATTCCACGCCAGTTTGTCCGGATATGACTGGATGAAACCGGAAATATCCAGTTGATTTTTACCTAACTCAATCCCAGATATTGGTACCGCCTCTGTGTTTGTCTATTCCTTATATTATCCACGGACTTTATTGTTTTGAATGTTTTTTTTTCAGGAAACATTTAATTTTCTGCTTGGAAACACTAATTGTTTCCACATGGACACACCAGCTCTACACATTTGTATTTTCTAGGAAGAAAGCTAGAGGAACTGCAGCAAACAAACATGATCTTTCTGTTTGTATAGATGACATTTGATGCACTTGCCTAACGAAAAGACTTTGCTTTTCTCCAAAACCATTCTCACTGTGATTATTTTGGTTCATTGCATACGAATTCCACACCAGTTTGTCCGGATATGACTGGATGAAACCGGAAATATCTGGTTTTGTTTTGGCTAACTCAAATCCAGAAATTGCTACATCCTCTCTGTTTGTGTATTCCTGATATTATCTACGGACTTTATTGTTTTGAATGTTTTTTATCAGGGAACTTTTAATTTTCCGCTTGGAAACACTAATTGGTTCCACATGTAGACACCAGCTTTACACATTCGTATTTTCTATGGAGAAAGCTAGAGGAACTGCGGCAAACAAACATGATCTTTCTGTTGGTATAGATGACATTTGATGCACTTGCCTAACGAAAAGACTTTGCTTTTCTCCAAAACCATTTGTACTGTGATTTTTTCGGTCCATTGCATACAAATTCCACACCAGTGTAACCGGATATGACTGGATGAAACCGGAAATATCTGGTTTTGTTTTGGTCAACTCAATCCCAGATATTGTTACCGCCTCTGTGTTTGTGTATTCCTGATATTATCTCCGGACTTTATTCTTTTGAATGTTTTTTTATCAGAGAACATTTAATTTTCTGCTTGGAAACACTAATTGCTTCCACATGGACACACCAGCTCTACACATTCGTATTTTTAGGGAGAAAGCTAGAGGAACTGCGGCAAACAAACATGATCTTTCTATTTGTATAGATGACATTTGATGCAATTGCCTAACGAAAACACTTTGCTTTTCTCCAAAGCCATTTATACTGTGATTTTCTCGGTACATTGCATACGAATTCCACACCAGTTTGTCCGGATATGACTGGATGAAACCTGAAATATCTGGTTTTGTTTTGGCTATCTCAATCCCAGATATTGTTATAGCCTCTGTGTTTGTGTACTCCAGATATTATCAACAGACTATATTGTTTTGAATGTTTTTTATCATGGAACATTTAATTTTCTGCTTGGAAACACTAATTGGTTCCACATGGAGACACCAGCTCTAAACATTCATATTTTCTAGGGAGAAAGCTAGAGGAACTGCGGCAAACAAACATGATATTTCTGTTTGTATAGATGACATTTGATGCACTTGCCTAACGTAAAGACATTGCTTTTCTCCAAAACCATTTTCACTGTGATTTTTTTAGTTCATTGCATACGAATTCCACACCAGTTTGTCCGGATATGACTGGATGAAACCTGAAATATCTGGTTTTGTTTTGGCTATCTCAATCCCAGATATTGTTATAGCCTCTGTGTTTGTGTACTCCAGATATTATCTACAGACTTTATTCTTTTGAAGGTTTTTTATCAGGGAACTTTTAATTTTCCGCTTGGAAACACTAATTGGTTCCACATGGAGACACCAGCTCTACACATTCGTATTTTCTAGGGAGAAAGCTAGAGGAAGTACCGCAAACAAACATGATCTTTCTGTTTGTATAGATGACATTTGATGCACTTGCCTAAAGAAAAGACTTTGCCTTTCTCCAAAACCATTTGTACTGTGATTTTTTCGGTCCATTGCATACAAATTCCACACCAGTATAACCGGATATGACTGGATGAAACCGGAAATATCTGGTTTTGTTTTGGTCAACTCAATCCCAGATATTGTTACCGCCTCTGTGTTTGTGTTTTCCAGATATTATCCACAGACTTTATTGTTTTGAATGTTTTTTTTTTCTGGAAACATTTAATTTTCTGCTTGGAAACACTAATTGTTTCCACATGGACACACCAGCTCTACACATTCGTATTTTCTAGGGCGAAAGCTAGAGGAACTGCGGCAAACAAACATGATATTTCTGTTTGTATAGATGACATTTGATGCACTTGCCTAACGAAAAGACTTTGCTTTTCTCCAAAACCATTCTCACTGTGATTATTTTGGTTCATTGCATACGAATTCCACACCAGTTTGTCCGGATATGACTGGATGAAACCGGAAATATCTGGTTTTGTTTTGGCTAACTCAAATCCAGATATTGCTACATCCTCTCTGTTTGTGTATTCCTGATATTATCTACGGACTTTATTCTTTTGAATGTTTTTTATCAGGGAACTTTTAATTTTCCGCTTGGAAACACTAATTGGTTCCACATGTAGACACCAGCTTTACACATTCGTATTTTCTATGGAGAAAGCTAGAGGAACTGCGGCAAACAAACATGATCTTTCTGTTGGTATAGATGACATTTGATGTACTTGCCTAACGAAAGACTTTGCTTTTCTCCAAAACCATTTGTATTGTGATTTTTCCGGTCCATTGCATACGAATTCCATACCTGTTTGTCCAGATATGACTGGATGAAACCGGAAATATCTGGTTTTGTTTTGGCTGACTCAATCCCAGACATTGCTACATCCTCTGTGTTTGTGCATTCCTGATATTATCTCCGGACTTTATTCTTTTGAATGTTTTTTTATCAGAGAACATTTAATTTTCTGCTTGGAAACACTAATTGCTTCCACATGGACACACCAGCTCTACACATTCGTATTTTTAGGGAGAAAGCTAGAGGAACTGCGGCAAACAAACATGATCTTTCTGTTTGTATAGATGACATTTGATGCAATTGCCTAACGAAAACACTTTGCTTTTCTCCAAAGCCATTTATACTGTGATTTTCTCGGTACATTGCATACGAATTCCACACCAGTTTGTCCGGATATGACTGGATGAAACCTGAAATATCTGGTTTTGTTTTGGCTATCTCAATCCCAGATATTGTTATAGCCTCTGTGTTTGTGTACTCCAGATATTATCAACAGACTATATTGTTTTGAATGTTTTTTATCATGGAACATTTAATTTTCTGCTTGGAAACACTAATTGGTTCCACATGGAGACACCAGCTCTACACATTCGTATTTTCTAGGGAGAAAGCTAGAGGAACTGCGGCAAACAAACATGATCTTTCTGTTTGTATAGATGACATTTGATGCACTTGCCTAACGTAAAGACATTGCTTTTCTCCAAAACCATTTTCACTGTGATTTTTTTAGTTCATTGCATACGAATTCCACACCAGTTTGTCCGGATATGACTGGATGAAACCGGAAATATCTGGTTTTGTTTTGGCTAACTCAATCCCAGAAATTGCTACATCCTCTGTGTTTGTGTATTCCTGATATTATCTACAGACTTTATTGTTTTGAATGTTTTTTATCAGGGAACTTTTAATTTTCCGCTTGGAAACACTAATTGGTTCCACATGGAGACACCAGCTCTACACATTCGTATTTTCTAGGGAGAAAGCTAGAGGAAGTACCGCAAACAAACATGATCTTTCTGTTTGTATAGATGACATTTGATGCACTTGCCTAAAGAAAAGACTTTGCCTTTCTCCAAAACCATTTGTACTGTGATTTTTTCGGTCCATTGCATACAAATTCCACACCAGTATAACCGGATATGACTGGATGAAACTGGAAATATCTGGTTTTGTTTTGGTCAACTCAATCCCAGATATTGTTACCGCCTCTGTGTTTGTGTATTCCAAATATTATCCACAGACTTTATTGTTTTGAATGTTTTTTATCAGGGAACATTTAATTTTCTGCTTGGAAACACTAATTGGTTCCACTTGGAGACACCAGCTCTACACATTCGTATTTTCTAGGGCGAAAGCTAGAGGAACTGCGGCAAACAAACATGATCTTTCTGTTTGTATAGATGACATTTGATGCACTTGCCTAACGGAAAGACTTTGCTTTTCTCCAAAACCATTCTAACTGTGATTTTTTTAGTTCATTGCATACGAATTCCACACCAGTTTGTCCGGATATGACTGGATGAAACCGGAAATATCGGTTGATTTTTACCTATTCAATCCCAGATATTGTTACCGCCTCTGTGTTTCTGTATTCCTGATATTATCTACGGACTTTATTGTTTTGAATGTTTTTTATCAGGGAACTTATAATTTTCCGCTTGGAAACACTAACTGGTTCCACATGGAGACACCAGCTCTACACATTCGTATTTTCTAGGGAGAAAGCTAGAGGAACTACCGCAAACAAACATGATCTTTCTGTTTGTATAGATGACATTTGATGCACTTTCCTAAAGATAAGACTTTGATTTGCTCCAAAACCATTTGTACTGTGATTTTCTCGGTCCATTGCATACGAATTCCAGACCAGTTTGTCCGGATATGACTGGATGAAACCAGAAATATCTGGTTTTTGTTTGGCTAACTCAATCCTAGAAATTGCTACATCCTCTGTGTTTGTGCATTCCTGATATTATCTACGGACCTTATTGTTTTGAATATTTTTTATCAGGGAACATTTAATTTTCTGCTTGGAAACACTAATTGTTTCCACATGGAGACACCAGCTCTACACATTCGTATTTTCTAGGGAGAAAGCTAGAGGAACTGCGGCAAACAAACATGATCTTTCTGTTTGTATAGATGGCATTTGATGCACTTGCCTAACGAAAAGACTTTGCTTTTCTCCAAAACCATTTGTTGTGATTTTCTCGGTCCATTGCATATGAATTCCACGCCAGTTTCGCCGGATATGACTGGTTGAAACCGGAAATATCTGGCTAATTTTTACCTAACTCAATCCCAGATATTGTTACCGCTTCTGTGTATGTGTATTCCTGATATTATCCACGGACTTTATTGTTTTGAATGTTTTTTTCAGGAAACATTTAATTTTCTGCTTGGAAACACTAATTGGTTCCACATGGTGACACCAGCTCTACACATTCGTATTTTCTAGGGAGAAAGCTAGAGGAACTGCGGCAAACAAACATGATCTTTCTGTTTGTATAGATGACATTTTATGCACTTGGCTAACGTAACGACTGTGCTTTTCTCCAAAACCATTCTCACTGTGATTTTTTTAGTTCATTGCATACGAATTCCACACCAGTTTGTCCGGATATGACTGGATGAAACCGGAAATATCCGGTTGATTTTTACCGAACTCAATCCCAGATATTGTTACCGCCTCTTTGTTTGTGTATTCCTGATATTATCCACAGATTTTATTGTTTTGAATTTTTTTTATCAGGGAACATTTAATTTTGTGCTTGGAAACACTAATTAGTTTCACATGGTGACACTAGCTCTACACATTCGTATTTTCTAGGGAGAAAGCTAGAGGAACTGCGGCAAACAACCATGATCTTTCTGTTTGTATAGATGACATTTGATGCACTTGCCTAACGAAAACACTTTGCTTTTCTTCAAAGCCATTTGTACTGTGATTTTCTCGGTCCATTGCATACAATTTCCACACCAGTTTCTCCGGATATGACTGGATGAAACCTTATATATCTGGTTTTGTTTTGGCTATCTCAATCCCAGATATTGTTACGGCCTCTGTGTTTTTGTACTCCAGATATTATCCACAGACTATATTGTTTTGAATGTTTTTTATCATGGAACATTTAATTTTCTGCTTGGAAACACTAATTGGTTCCACATGGAGACACCAGCTCTACACATTCGTATTTTCTAGGGAGAAAGCTAGAGGAACTGCGGCAAACAAACATGATATTTCTGTTTGTATAGATGACATTTAATGCACTTGCCTAACGAAAAGACTTTGCATTTCTCCAAAACCATTTGTACTGTGATTTTCTCGGGCCATTGCATACGAATTCCACACCAGTTTCTCCGGATATGACTGGATGAAACCTGAAATATCCGGTTGATTGTCACCTAACTCAATCCCAGATATTGTTACCCCCGCTATGTTTGTGTATTCCTGATATTATCTACGGACTTTATTGTTTTGAATGTTTTTTATCAGGGAACTTTTAATTTTCCGCTTGGAAACACTAATTGGTTCCACATGGAGACACCAGCTCTACACATTCGTATTTTCTAGGGAGAAAGCTAGAGGAACTGCGGCAAACAAACATGATCTTTCTGTTTGTATAGATGGCATTTGATGCACTTGCCTAACGAAACGACTTTCCTTTTCTCCAAAACCATTTGTTCTGTGATTTTTTCGATCCATTGCATACGAATTCCACAACAGTTTATCCCGATATGACTGGATGAAACCGGAAATATCTGGTTTTGTTTTGGCTAACTCAATCCCAGATATTGTTACCGCCTCTGTGTTTGTGTATTCCAGATGTTATCCACAGACTATATTGTTTTGAATGTTTTTTATCATGGAACATTTAATTTTCTGCTTGGAAACACTAATTGGTTCCACATGGAGACACCAGCTCTACACATTCGTATTTTCTAGGGAGAAAGCTAGAGGAACTGCGGCAAACAATCATGATCTTTCTGTTTGTATAGATGACATTTGATGCACTTGCCTAACGAAAAGACTTTGCTTTTCTCCAAAACCATTTGTACTGTGATTTTTTCGGTCCATTGCATACGAATTCCACGCCAGTTTCTCCAGATATGACTGGATGAAACCGGAAATATCCAGTTGATTTTTACCTTTCTCAATCCCAGATATTGTTACCGCCTCTGTGTATGTGTATTCCTGATATTATCTCCGGACTTTATTGTTTTGAATGTTTTTTTTCAGGAAACATTTAATTTTCTGCTTGGAAACAGTAATTGTTTCCACATGGACACACCAACTCTACACATTCGTATTTTCTAGGAAGAAAGCTAGCGGAACTGCGGCAAACAAACATGATATTTCTGTTTGTATAGATGACATTTAATGCACTTGCCTAACGAAAAGACTTTGCTTTTCTCCAAAACCATTTGTACTGTGATTTTCTCCGGCCATTGCATACGAATTCCACACCAGTTTCTCCGGATATGACTGGATGAAACCTGAAATATCCGGTTGATTTTCACCTAACTCAATCCCAGATATTGTTACCGCCGCTATGTTTGTGTATTCCTGATATTATCTACGGACTTTATTGTTTTGAATGTTTTTTATCAGGGAACTTTTAATTTTCCGCTTGGAAACACTAATTGGTTCCACATGGAGACACGAGCTCTACACATTCGTATTTTCTAGGGAGAAAGCTAGAGGAACTGCGGCAAACACACATGATCTTTCTGTTTGTATAGATGGCATTTGATGCACTTGCCTAACGAAAACACTTTGCTTTTCTTCAAAGCCATTTGTACTGTGATTTTCTCGGTCCATTGCATACGAATTCCACACCAGTTTCTCCGGATATGACTGGATGAAACCTGATATATCTGGTTTTGTTTTGGCTATCTCAATCCCAGATATTGTTACGGCCTCTGTGTTTGTGTACTCCAGATATTATCCACAGACTATATTGTTTTGAATGTTTTTTATCATGGAACATTTAATTTTCTGCTTGGAAACACTAATTGGTTCCACATGGATACACCAGCTCTACACATTCGTATTTTCTAGGGAGAAAGCTAGAGGAACTGCGGCAAACACACATGATCTTTCTGTTTGTATAGATGGCATTTGATGCACTTGCCTAACGAAACGACTTTCCTTTTCTCCAAAACCATTTGTTCTGTGATTTTTTCGGTCCATTGCATACGAATTCCACAACAGTTTATCCCGATATGACTGGATGAAACCGGAAATATCTGGTTTTGTTTTGGCTAACTCAATCCCAGATATTGTTACCGCCTCTGTGTTTGTGTATTCCAGATGTTATCCACAGACTATATTGTTTTGAATGTTTTTTATCATGGAACATTTAATTTTCTGCTTGGAAACACTAATTGGTTCCACATGGAGACACCAGCTCTACACATTCGTATTTTCTAGGGAGAAAGCTAGAGGAACTGCGGCAAACAATCATGATCTTTCTGTTTGTATAGATGACATTTGATGCACTTGCCTAACGAAAAGACTTTGCTTTTCTCCAAAACCATTTGTACTGTGATTTTTTCGGTCCATTGCATACGAATTCCACGCCAGTTTCTCCAGATATGACTGGATGAAACCGGAAATATCCAGTTGATTTTTACCTATCTCAATCCCAGATATTGTTACCGCCTCTGTGTATGTGTATTCCTGATATTATCCACGGACTTTATTGTTTTGAATGTTTTTTTTTCAGGAAACATTTAATTTTCTGCTTGGAAACAGTAATTGTTTCCACATGGACACACCAACTCTACACATTCGTATTTTCTAGGAAGAAAGCTAGCGGAACTGCGGCAAACAAACATGATATTTCTGTTTGTATAGATGACATTTAATGCACTTGCCTAACGAAAAGACTTTGCATTTCTCCAAAACCATTTGTACTGTGATTTTCTCGGGCCATTGCATACGAATTCCACACCAGTTTCTCCGGATATGACTGGATGAAACCTGAAATATCCGGTTGATTGTCACCTAACTCAATCCCAGATATTGTTACCGCCGCTATGTTTGTGTATTCCTGATATTATCTACGGACTTTATTGTTTTGAATGTTTTTTATCAGGGAACTTTTAATTTTCCGCTTGGAAACACTAATTGGTTCCACATGGAGACACCAGCTCTACACATTCGTATTTTCTAGGGAGAAAGCTAGAGGAACTGCGGCAAACACACATGATCTTTCTGTTTGTATAGATGGCATTTGATGCACTTGCCTAACGAAACGACTTTCCTTTTCTCCAAAACCATTTGTTCTGTGATTTTTTCGTTCCATTGCATACGAATTCCACAACAGTTTATCCCGATATGACTGGATGAAACCGGAAATATCTGGTTTTGTTTTGGCTAACTCAATCCCAGATATTGATACCGCCTCTGTGTTTGTGTATTCCTGATATTATCCACAGACTATATTGTTTTGAATGTTTTTTATCATGGAACATTTAATTTTCTGCTTGGAAACACTAATTGGTTCCACATGGAGACACCAGCTCTACACATTCGTATTTTCTAGGGAGAAAGCTAGAGGAACTGCGGCAAACAACCATGATCTTTCTGTTTGTATAGATGACATTTGATGCACTTGCCTAACGAAAACACTTTGCTTTTCTTCAAAGCCATTTGTACTGTGATTTTCTCGGTCCATTGCATACGATTTCCACACCAGTTTCTCCGGATATGACTGGATGAAACCTTATATATCTGGTTTTGTTTTGGCTATCTCAATCCCAGATATTGTTACGGCCTCTGTGTTTTTGTACTCCAGATATTATCCACAGACAATATTGTTTTGAATGTTTTTTATCATGGAACATTTAATTTTCTGCTTGGAAACACTAATTGGTTCCACATGGAGACACCAGCTCTACACATTCATATTTTCTAGGGAGAAAGCTAGAGGAACTGCGGCAAACACACATGATCTTTCTGTTTGTATAGATGGCATTTGATGCACTTGCCTAACGAAACGACTTTCCTTTTCTCCAAAACCATTTGTTCTGTGATTTTTTCGATCCATTGCATACGAATTCCACAACAGTTTATCCCGATATGACTGGATGAAACCGGAAATATCTGGTTTTGTTTTGGCTAACTCAATCCCAGATATTGTTACCGCCTCTGTGTTTGTGTATTCCAGATGTTATCCACAGACTATATTGTTTTGAATGTTTTTTATCATGGAACATTTAATTTTCTGCTTGGAAACACTAATTGGTTCCACATGGAGACACCAGCTCTACACATTCGTATTTTCTAGGGAGAAAGCTAGAGGAACTGCGGCAAACAATCATGATCTTTCTGTTTGTATAGATGACATTTGATGCACTTGCCTAACGAAAAGACTTTGCTTTTCTCCAAAACCATTTGTACTGTGATTTTTTCGGTCCATTGCATACGAATTCCACGCCAGTTTCTCCAGATATGACTGGATGAAACCGGAAATATCCAGTTGATTTTTACCTATCTCAATCCCAGATATTGTTACCGCCTCTGTGTATGTGTATTCCTGATATTATCTCCGGACTTTATTGTTTTGAATGTTTTTTTTTCAGGAAACATTTAATTTTCTGCTTGGAAACAGTAATTGTTTCCACATGGACACACCAACTCTACACATTCGTATTTTCTAGGAAGAAAGCTAGCGGAACTGCGGCAAACAAACATGATATTTCTGTTTGTATAGATGACATTTAATGCACTTGCCTAACGAAAAGACTTTGCTTTTCTCCAAAACCATTTGTACTGTGATTTTCTCGGGCCATTGCATACGAATTCCACACCAGTTTCTCCGGATATGACTGGATGAAACCTGAAATATCCGGTTGATTTTCACCTAACTCAATCCCAGATATTGTTACCGCCGCTATGTTTGTGTATTCCTGATATTATCTACGGACTTTATTGTTTTGAATGTTTTTTATCAGGGAACTTTTAATTTTCCGCTTGGAAACACTAATTGGTTCCACATGGAGACACCAGCTCTACACATTCGTATTTTCTAGGGAGAAAGCTAGAGGAACTGCGGCAAACACACATGATCTTTCTGTTTGTATAGATGGCATTTGATGCACTTGCCTAACGAAACGACTTTCCTTTTCTCCAAAACCATTTGTTCTGTGATTTTTTCGTTCCATTGCATACGAATTCCACAACAGTTTATCCCGATATGACTGGATGAAACCGGAAATATCTGGTTTTGTTTTGGCTAACTCAATCCCAGATATTGTTACCGCCTCTGTGTTTGTGTATTCCTGATATTATCCACAGACTATATTGTTTTGAATGTTTTTTATCATGGAACATTTAATTTTCTGCTTGGAAACACTAATTGGTTCCACATGGAGACACCAGCTCTACACATTCGTATTTTCTAGGGAGAAAGCTAGAGGAACTGCGGCAAACAATCATGATCTTTCTGTTTGTATAGATGACATTTGATGCACTTGCCTAACGAAAACACTTTGCTTTTCTTCAAAGCCATTTGTACTGTGATTTTCTCGGTCCATTGCATACGAATTCCACACCAGTTTCTCCGGATATGACTGGATGAAACCTGATATATCTGGTTTTGTTTTGGCTATCTCAATCCCAGATATTGTTACGGCCTCTGTGTTTGTGTACTCCAGATATTATCCACAGACTATATTGTTTTGAATGTTTTTTATCATGGAACATTTAATTTTCTGCTTGGAAACACTAATTGGTTCCACATGGATACACCAGCTCTACACATTCGTATTTTCTAGGGAGAAAGCTAGAGGAACTGCGGCAAACACACATGATCTTTCTGTTTGTATAGATGGCATTTGATGCACTTGCCTAACGAAACGACTTTCCTTTTCTCCAAAACCATTTGTTCTGTGATTTTTTCGGTCCATTGCATACGAATTCCACAACAGTTTATCCCGATATGACTGGATCAAACCGGAAATATCTGGTTTTGTTTTGGCTAACTCAATCCCAGATATTGTTACCGCCTCTGTGTTTGTGTATTCCAGATGTTATCCACAGACTATATTGTTTTGAATGTTTTTTATCATGGAACATTTAATTTTCTGCTTGGAAACACTAATTGGTTCCACATGGAGACACCAGCTCTACACATTCGTATTTTCTAGGGAGAAAGCTAGAGGAACTGCGGCAAACAATCATGATCTTTCTGTTTGTATAGATGACATTTGATGCACTTGCCTAACGAAAAGACTTTGCTTTTCTCCAAAACCATTTGTACTGTGATTTTTTCGGTCCATTGCATACGAATTCCACGCCAGTTTCTCCAGATATGACTGGATGAAACCGGAAATATCCAGTTGATTTTTACCTATCTCAATCCCAGATATTGTTACCGCCTCTGTGTATGTGTATTCCTGATATTATCCACGGACTTTATTGTTTTGAATGTTTTTTTTCAGGAAACATTTAATTTTCTGCTTGGAAACAGTAATTGTTTCCACATGGACACACCAACTCTACACATTCGTATTTTCTAGGAAGAAAGCTAGCGGAACTGCGGCAAACAAACATGATATTTCTGTTTGTATAGATGACATTTAATGCACTTGCCTAACGAAAAGACTTTGCATTTCTCCAAAACCATTTGTACTGTGATTTTCTCGGGCCATTGCATACGAATTCCACACCAGTTTCTCCGGATATGACTGGATGAAACCTGAAATATCCGGTTGATTGTCACCTAACTCAATCCCAGATATTGTTACCGCCGCTATGTTTGTGTATTCCTGATATTATCTACGGACTTTATTGTTTTGAATGTTTTTTATCAGGGAACTTTTAATTTTCCGCTTGGAAACACTAATTGGTTCCACATGGAGACACCAGCTCTACACATTCGTATTTTCTAGGGAGAAAGCTAGAGGAACTGCGGCAAACACACATGATCTTTCTGTTTGTGTAGATGGCATTTGATGCACTTGCCTAACGAAACGACTTTCCTTTTCTCCAAAACCATTTGTTCTGTGATTTTTTCGTTCCATTGCATACGAATTCCACAACAGTTTATCCCGATATGACTGGATGAAACCGGAAATATCTGGTTTTGTTTTGGCTAACTCAATCCCAGATATTGATACCGCCTCTGTGTTTGTGTATTCCTGATATTATCCACAGACTATATTGTTTTGAATGTTTTTTATCATGGAACATTTAATTTTCTGCTTGGAAACACTAATTGGTTCCACATGGAGACACCAGCTCTACACATTCGTATTTTCTAGGGAGAAAGCTAGAGGAACTGCGGCAAACAACCATGATCTTTCTGTTTGTATAGATGACATTTGATGCACTTGCCTAACGAAAACACTTTGCTTTTCTTCAAAGCCATTTGTACTGTGATTTTCTCGGTCCATTGCATACGATTTCCACACCAGTTTCTCCGGATATGACTGGATGAAACCTTATATATCTGGTTTTGTTTTGGCTATCTCAATCCCAGATATTGTTACGGCCTCTGTGTTTTTGTACTCCAGATATTATCCACAGACTATATTGTTTTGAATGTTTTTTATCATGGAACATTTAATTTTCTGCTTGGAAACACTAATTGGTTCCACATGGAGACACCAGCTCTACACATTCGTATTTTCTAGGGAGAAAGCTAGAGGAACTGCGGCAAACACACATGATCTTTCTGTTTGTATAGATGGCATTTGATGCACTTGCCTAACGAAACGACTTTCCTTTTCTCCAAAACCATTTGTTCTGTGATTTTTTCGATCCATTGCATACGAATTCCACAACAGTTTATCCCGATATGACTGGATGAAACCGGAAATATCTGGTTTTGTTTTGGCTAACTCAATCCCAGATATTGTTACCGCCTCTGTGTTTGTGTATTCCAGATGTTATCCACAGACTATATTGTTTTGAATGTTTTTTATCATGGAACATTTAATTTTCTGCTTGGAAACACTAATTGGTTCCACATGGAGACACCAGCTCTACACATTCGTATTTTCTAGGGAGAAAGCTAGAGGAACTGCGGCAAACAATCATGATCTTTCTGTTTGTATAGATGACATTTGATGCACTTGCCTAACGAAAAGACTTTGCTTTTCTCCAAAACCATTTGTACTGTGATTTTTTCGGTCCATTGCATACGAATTCCACGCCAGTTTCTCCAGATATGACTGGATGAAACCGGAAATATCCAGTTGATTTTTACCTATCTCAATCCCAGATATTATTACCGCCTCTGTGTATGTGTATTCCTGATATTATCTCCGGACTTTATTGTTTTGAATGTTTTTTTTCAGGAAACATTTAATTTTCTGCTTGGAAACAGTAATTGTTTCCACATGGACACACCAACTCTACACATTCGTATTTTCTAGGAAGAAAGCTAGCGGAACTGCGGCAAACAAACATGATATTTCTGTTTGTATAGATGACATTTAATGCACTTGCCTAACGAAAAGACTTTGCATTTCTCCAAAACCATTTGTACTGTGATTTTCTCGGGCCATTGCATACGAATTCCACACCAGTTTCTCCGGATATGACTGGATGAAACCTGAAATATCCGGTTGATTTTCACCTAACTCAATCCCAGATATTGTTACCGCCGCTATGTTTGTGTATTCCTGATATTATCTACGGACTTTATTGTTTTGAATGTTTTTTATCAGGGAACTTTTAATTTTCCGCTTGGAAACACTAATTGGTTCCACATGGAGACACCAGCTCTACACATTCGTATTTTCTAGGGAGAAAGCTAGAGGAACTGCGGCAAACACACATGATCTTTCTGTTTGTGTAGATGGCATTTGATGCACTTGCCTAACGAAACGACTTTCCTTTTCTCCAAAACCATTTGTTCTGTGATTTTTTCGTTCCATTGCATACGAATTCCACAACAGTTTATCCCGATATGACTGGATGAAACCGGAAATATCTGGTTTTGTTTTGGCTAACTCAATCCCAGATATTGATACCGCCTCTGTGTTTGTGTATTCCTGATATTATCCACAGACTATATTGTTTTGAATGTTTTTTATCATGGAACATTTAATTTTCTGCTTGGAAACACTAATTGGTTCCACATGGAGACACCAGCTCTACACATTCGTATTTTCTAGGGAGAAAGCTAGAGGAACTGCGGCAAACAACCATGATCTTTCTGTTTGTATAGATGACATTTGATGCACTTGCCTAACGAAAACACTTTGCTTTTCTTCAAAGCCATTTGTACTGTGATTTTCTCGGTCCATTGCATACGATTTCCACACCAGTTTCTCCGGATATGACTGGATGAAACCTTATATATCTGGTTTTGTTTTGGCTATCTCAATCCCAGATATTGTTACGGCCTCTGTGTTTTTGTACTCCAGATATTATCCACAGACTATATTGTTTTGAATGTTTTTTATCATGGAACATTTAATTTTCTGCTTGGAAACACTAATTGGTTCCACATGGAGACACCAGCTCTACACATTCGTATTTTCTAGGGAGAAAGCTAGAGGAACTGCGGCAAACACACATGATCTTTCTGTTTGTATAGATGGCATTTGATGCACTTGCCTAACGAAACGACTTTCCTTTTCTCCAAAACCATTTGTTCTGTGATTTTTTCGATCCATTGCATACGAATTCCACAACAGTTTATCCCGATATGACTGGATGAAACCGGAAATATCTGGTTTTGTTTTGGCTAACTCAATCCCAGATATTGTTACCGCCTCTGTGTTTGTGTATTCCAGATGTTATCCACAGACTATATTGTTTTGAATGTTTTTTATCATGGAACATTTAATTTTCTGCTTGGAAACACTAATTGGTTCCACATGGAGACACCAGCTCTACACATTCGTATTTTCTAGGGAGAAAGCTAGAGGAACTGCGGCAAACAATCATGATCTTTCTGTTTGTATAGATGACATTTGATGCACTTGCCTAACGAAAAGACTTTGCTTTTCTCCAAAACCATTTGTACTGTGATTTTTTCGGTCCATTGCATACGAATTCCACGCCAGTTTCTCCAGATATGACTGGATGAAACCGGAAATATCCAGTTGATTTTTACCTATCTCAATCCCAGATATTATTACCGCCTCTGTGTATGTGTATTCCTGATATTATCTCCGGACTTTATTGTTTTGAATGTTTTTTTTCAGGAAACATTTAATTTTCTGCTTGGAAACAGTAATTGTTTCCACATGGACACACCAACTCTACACATTCGTATTTTCTAGGAAGAAAGCTAGCGGAACTGCGGCAAACAAACATGATATTTCTGTTTGTATAGATGACATTTAATGCACTTGCCTAACGAAAAGACTTTGCTTTTCTCCAAAACCATTTGTACTGTGATTTTCTCGGGCCATTGCATACGAATTCCACACCAGTTTCTCCGGATATGACTGGATGAAACCTGAAATATCCGGTTGATTTTCACCTAACTCAATCCCAGATATTGTTACCGCCGCTATGTTTGTGTATTCCTGATATTATCTACGGACTTTATTGTTTTGAATGTTTTTTATCAGGGAACTTTTAATTTTCCGCTTGGAAACACTAATTGGTTCCACATGGAGACACCAGCTCTACACATTCGTATTTTCTAGGGAGAAAGCTAGAGGAACTGCGGCAAACACACATGATCTTTCTGTTTGTATAGATGGCATTTGATGCACTTGCCTAACGAAACGACTTTCCTTTTCTCCAAAACCATTTGTTCTGTGATTTTTTCGTTCCATTGCATACGAATTCCACAACAGTTTATCCCGATATGACTGGATGAAACCGGAAATATCTGGTTTTGTTTTGGCTAACTCAATCCCAGATATTGTTACCGCCTCTGTGTTTGTGTATTCCTGATATTATCCACAGACTATATTGTTTTGAATGTTTTTTATCATGGAACATTTAATTTTCTGCTTGGAAACACTAATTGGTTCCACATGGAGACACCAGCTCTACACATTCGTATTTTCTAGGGAGAAAGCTAGAGGAACTGCGGCAAACAATCATGATCTTTCTGTTTGTATAGATGACATTTGATGCACTTGCCTAACGAAAACACTTTGCTTTTCTTCAAAGCCATTTGTACTGTGATTTTCTCGGTCCATTGCATATGAATTCCACACCAGTTTCTCCGGATATGACTGGATGAAACCTGATATATCTGGTTTTGTTTTGGCTATCTCAATTCCAGATATTGTTACGGCCTCTGTGTTTGTGTACTCCAGATATTATCCACAGACTATATTGTTTTGAATGTTTTTTATCATGGAACATTTAATTTTCTGCTTGGAAACACTAATTGGTTCCACATGGATACACCAGCTCTACACATTCGTATTTTCTAGGGAGAAAGCTAGAGGAACTGCAGCAAACACACATGATCTTTCTGTTTGTATAGATGGCATTTGATGCACTTGCCTAACGAAACGACTTTCCTTTTCTCCAAAACCATTTGTTCTGTGATTTTTTCGGTCCATTGCATACGAATTCCACAACAGTTTGTCCGGATATGACTGGATGAAACCGGAAATATCTGGTTTTGTTTTGGCTAACTCAAACCCAGATATTGTTACCGCCTCTGTGTTTGTGTATTCCAGATATTATCCACAGACTATATTGTTTTGAATGATTTTTATCATGGAACATTTAATTTTCTGCTTGGAAACACTAATTGGTTCCACATGGAGACACCAGCTCTACACATTCATATTTTCTAGGGAGAAAGCTAGAGGAACTGCGGCAAACACACATGATCTTTCTGTTTGTATAGATGGCATTTGATGCACTTGCCTAACGAAACGACTTTCCTTTTCTCCAAAACCATTTGTTCTGTGATTTTTTCGGTCCATTGCATACGAATTCCACAACAGTTTATCCCGATATGACTGGATGAAACCGGAAATATCTGGTTTTGTTTTGGCTAACTCAATCCCAGATATTGTTACCGCCTCTGTGTTTGTGTATTCCTGATATTATCCACAGACTATATTGTTTTGAATGTTTTTTATCATGGAACATTTAATTTTCTGCTTGGAAACACTAATTGGTTCCACATGGAGACACCAGCTCTACACATTCGTATTTTCTAGGGAGAAAGCTAGAGGAACTGCGGCAAACAATCATGATCTTTCTGTTTGTATAGATGACATTTGATGCACTTGCCTAACGAAAAGACTTTGCTTTTCTTCAAAGCCATTTGTACTGTGATTTTCTCGGTCCATTGCATACGAATTCCACGCCAGTTTCTCCAGATATGACTGGATGAAACCGGAAATATCCAGTTGATTTTTACCTATCTCAATCCCAGATATTGTTACCGCCTCTGTGTATGTGTATTCCTGATATTATCCACGGACTTTATAGTTTTGAATGTTTTTTTTCAGGAAACATTTAATTTTCTGCTTGGAAACAGTAATTGTTTCCACATGGACACACCAACTCTACACATTCGTATTTTCTAGGAAGAAAGCTAGCGGAACTGCGGCAAACAAACATGATATTTCTGTTTGTATAGATGACATTTAATGCACTTGCCTAACGAAAAGACTTTGCTTTTCTCCAAAACCATTTGTACTGTGATTTTCTCGGGCCATTGCATACGAATTCCACACCAGTTTCTCCGGATATGACTGGATGAAACCTGAAATATCCGGTTGATTTTCACCTAACTCAATCCCAGATATTGTTACCGCCGCTATGTTTGTGTATTCCTGATATTATCTACGGACTTTATTGTTTTGAATGTTTTTTATCAGGGAACTTTTAATTTTCCGCTTGGAAACACTAATTGGTTCCACATGGAGACACGAGCTCTACACATTCGTATTTTCTAGGGAGAAAGCTAGAGGAACTGCGGCAAACACACATGATCTTTCTGTTTGTATAGATGGCATTTGATGCACTTGCCTAACGAAACGACTTTCCTTTTCTCCAAAACCATTTGTTCTGTGATTTTTTCGTTCCATTGCATACGAATTCCACAACAGTTTATCCCGATATGACTGGATGAAACCGGAAATATCTGGTTTTGTTTTGGCTAACTCAATCCCAGATATTGTTACCGCCTCTGTGTTTGTGTATTCCTGATATTATCCACAGACTATATTGTTTTGAATGTTTTTTATCATGGAACATTTAATTTTCTGCTTGGAAACACTAATTGGTTCCACATGGAGACACCAGCTCTACACATTCGTATTTTCTAGGGAGAAAGCTAGAGGAACTGCGGCAAACAATCATGATCTTTCTGTTTGTATAGATGACATTTGATGCACTTGCCTAACGAAAACACTTTGCTTTTCTTCAAAGCCATTTGTACTGTGATTTTCTCGGTCCATTGCATATGAATTCCACACCAGTTTCTCCGGATATGACTGGATGAAACCTGATATATCTGGTTTTGTTTTGGCTATCTCAATCCCAGATATTGTTACGGCCTCTGTGTTTGTGTACTCCAGATATTATCCACAGACTATATTGTTTTGAATGTTTTTTATCATGGAACATTTAATTTTCTGCTTGGAAACACTAATTGGTTCCACATGGATACACCAGCTCTACACATTCGTATTTTCTAGGGAGAAAGCTAGAGGAACTGCAGCAAACACACATGATCTTTCTGTTTGTATAGATGGCATTTGATGCACTTGCCTAACGAAACGACTTTCCTTTTCTCCAAAACCATTTGTTCTGTGATTTTTTCGGTCCATTGCATACGAATTCCACAACAGTTTGTCCGGATATGACTGGATGAAACCGGAAATATCTGGTTTTGTTTTGGCTAACTCAAACCCAGATATTGTTACCGCCTCTGTGTTTGTGTATTCCAGATATTATCCACAGACTATATTGTTTTGAATGATTTTTATCATGGAACATTTAATTTTCTGCTTGGAAACACTAATTGGTTCCACATGGAGACACCAGCTCTACACATTCATATTTTCTAGGGAGAAAGCTAGAGGAACTGCGGCAAACACACATGATCTTTCTGTTTGTATAGATGGCATTTGATGCACTTGCCTAACGAAACGACTTTCCTTTTCTCCAAAACCATTTGTTCTGTGATTTTTTCGGTCCATTGCATACGAATTCCACAACAGTTTATCCCGATATGACTGGATGAAACCGGAAATATCTGGTTTTGTTTTGGCTAACTCAATCCCAGATATTGTTACCGCCTCTGTGTTTGTGTATTCCAGATATTATCCACAGACTATATTGTTTTGAATGTTTTTTATCATGGAACATTTAATTTTCTGCTTGGAAACACTAATTGGTTCCACATGGAGACACCAGCTCTACACATTCGTATTTTCTAGGGAGAAAGCTAGAGGAACTGCGGCAAACAATCATGATCTTTCTGTTTGTATAGATGACATTTGATGCACTTGCCTAACGAAAAGACTTTGCTTTTCTTCAAAGCCATTTGTACTGTGATTTTCTCGGTCCATTGCATACGAATTCCACGCCAGTTTCTCCAGATATGACTGGATGAAACCGGAAATATCCAGTTGATTTTTACCTATCTCAATCCCAGATATTGTTACCGCCTCTGTGTATGTGTATTCCTGATATTATCCACGGACTTTATAGTTTTGAATGTTTTTTTTCAGGAAACATTTAATTTTCTGCTTGGAAACAGTAATTGTTTCCACATGGACACACCAACTCTACACATTCGTATTTTCTAGGAAGAAAGCTAGCGGAACTGCGGCAAACAAACATGATATTTCTGTTTGTATAGATGACATTTAATGCACTTGCCTAACGAAAAGACTTTGCTTTTCTCCAAAACCATTTGTACTGTGATTTTCTCGGGCCATTGCATACGAATTCCACACCAGTTTCTCCGGATATGACTGGATGAAACCTGAAATATCCGGTTGATTTTCACCTAACTCAATCCCAGATATTGTTACCGCCGCTATGTTTGTGTATTCCTGATATTATCTACGGACTTTATTGTTTTGAATGTTTTTTATCAGGGAACTTTTAATTTTCCGCTTGGAAACACTAATTGGTTCCACATGGAGACACGAGCTCTACACATTCGTATTTTCTAGGGAGAAAGCTAGAGGAACTGCGGCAAACACACATGATCTTTCTGTTTGTATAGATGGCATTTGATGCACTTGCCTAACGAAACGACTTTCCTTTTCTCCAAAACCATTTGTTCTGTGATTTTTTCGTTCCATTGCATACGAATTCCACAACAGTTTATCCCGATATGACTGGATGAAACCGGAAATATCTGGTTTTGTTTTGGCTAACTCAAACCCAGATATTGTTACCGCCTCTGTGTTTGTGTATTCCTGATATTATCCACAGACTATATTGTTTTGAATGTTTTTTATCATGGAACATTTAATTTTCTGCTTGGAAACACTAATTGGTTCCACATGGAGACACCAGCTCTACACATTCGTATTTTCTAGGGAGAAAGCTAGAGGAACTGCGGCAAACAATCATGATCTTTCTGTTTGTATAGATGACATTTGATGCACTTGCCTAACGAAAACACTTTGCTTTTCTTCAAAGCCATTTGTACTGTGATTTTCTCGGTCCATTGCATATGAATTCCACACCAGTTTCTCCGGATATGACTGGATGAAACCTGATATATCTGGTTTTGTTTTGGCTATCTCAATCCCAGATATTGTTACGGCCTCTGTGTTTGTGTACTCCAGGTATTATCCACAGACTATATTGTTTTGAATGTTTTTTATCATGGAACATTTAATTTTCTGCTTGGAAACACTAATTGGTTCCACATGGATACACCAGCTCTACACATTCGTATTTTCTAGGGAGAAAGCTAGAGGAACTGCAGCAAACACACATGATCTTTCTGTTTGTATAGATGGCATTTGATGCACTTGCCTAACGAAACGACTTTCCTTTTCTCCAAAACCATTTGTTCTGTGATTTTTTCGGTCCATGGCATAAATTCCACAACAGTTTGTCCGGATATGACTGGATGAAACCGGAAATATCTGGTTTTGTTTTGGCTAACTCAAACCCAGATATTGTTACCGCCTCTGTGTTTGTGTATTCCAGATATTATCCACGGACTTTATTGTTTTGAATGATTTTTATCATGGAACATTTAATTTTCTGCTTGGAAACACTAATTGGTTCCACATGGAGACACCAGCTCTACACATTCATATTTTCTAGGGAGAAAGCTAGAGGAACTGCGGCAAACACACATGATCTTTCTGTTTGTATAGATGGCATTTGATGCACTTGCCTAACGAAACGACTTTCCTTTTCTCCAAAACCATTTGTTCTGTGATTTTTTCGGTCCATTGCATACGAATTCCACAACAGTTTATCCCGATATGACTGGATGAAACCGGAAATATCTGGTTTTGTTTTGGCTAACTCAATCCCAGATATTGTTACCGCCTCTGTGTTTGTGTATTCCAGATATTATCCACAGACTATATTGTTTTGAATGTTTTTTATCATGGAACATTTAATTTTCTGCTTGGAAACACTAATTGGTTCCACATGGAGACACCAGCTCTACACATTCGTATTTTCTAGGGAGAAAGCTAGAGGAACTGCGGCAAACAATCATGATCTTTCTGTTTGTATAGATGACATTTGATGCACTTGCCTAATGAAAAGACTTTGCTTTTCTTCAAAGCCATTTGTACTGTGATTTTCTCGGTCCATTGCATACGAATTCCACGCCAGTTTCTCCAGATATGACTGGATGAAACCGGAAATATCCAGTTGATTTTTACCTATCTCAATCCCAGATATTGTTACCGCCTCTGTGTATGTGTATTCCTGATATTATCCACGGACTTTATAGTTTTGAATGTTTTTTTTCAGGAAACATTTAATTTTCTGCTTGGAAACAGTAATTGTTTCCACATGGACACACCAACTCTACACATTCGTATTTTCTAGGAAGAAAGCTAGCGGAACTGCGGCAAACAAACATGATATTTCTGTTTGTATAGATGACATTTAATGCACTTGCCTAACGAAAAGACTTTGCTTTTCTCCAAAACCATTTGTACTGTGATTTTCTCGGGCCATTGCATACGAATTCCACACCAGTTTGTCCGGATATGACTGGATGAAACCGGAAATATCTGGTTTTGTTTTGGTTAACTCAATCCCAGAAATTGCTACATCCTCTGTGTTTGTGCATTCCTGATATTATCTCCGGACTTTATTCTTTTGAATGTTTTTTATCAGGGAACATTTAATTTTCTGCTTGGAAACACTAATTGGTTCCACATGGAGACACCAGCCCAACACATTCGTATTTTCTAGGGAGAAATCTAGAGGAACTGCGGCAAACAAACATGAACTTTCTGTTTGTATAGATGACATTTCATGCACTTGCCTAACGAAAAGACTTTGCTTTTCTCCAAAACGATTTTTTCTGTTATTTTCTCGGTCCATTGCATACGAACTCCACACCAGTTTCTCCGGATATGACTGGATGAAACCGGAAATATCCGGTTGATTTTTACCTATCTCAATCCCAGATATTGTTACCGCCTCTGTGTATGTGTATTCCTGATATTATCTCCGGACTTTATTGTTTTGAATGTTTTTTTTTCAGGAAACATTTAATTTTCTGCTTGGAAACAGTAATTGTTTCCACATGGACACACCAACTCTACACATTCGTATTTTCTAGGAAGAAAGCTAGCGGAACTGCGGCAAACAAACATGATATTTCTGTTTGTATAGATGACATTTAATGCACTTGCCTAACGAAAAGACTTTGCTTTTCTCCAAAACCATTTGTACTGTGATTTTCTCGGGCCATTGCATACGAATTCCACACCAGTTTCTCCGGATATGACTGGATGAAACCTGAAATATCCGGTTGATTTTCACCTAACTCAATCCCAGATATTGTTACCGCCGCTATGTTTGTGTATTCCTGATATTATCTACGGACTTTATTGTTTTGAATGTTTTTTATCAGGGAACTTTTAATTTTCCGCTTGGAAACACTAATTGGTTCCACATGGAGACACCAGCTCTACACATTCGTATTTTCTAGGGAGAAAGCTAGAGGAACTGCGGCAAACACACATGATCTTTCTGTTTGTATAGATGGCATTTGATGCACTTGCCTAACGAAACGACTTTCCTTTTCTCCAAAACCATTTGTTCTGTGATTTTTTCGTTCCATTGCATACGAATTCCACAACAGTTTATCCCGATATGACTGGATGAAACCGGAAATATCTGGTTTTGTTTTGGCTAACTCAATCCCAGATATTGTTACCGCCTCTGTGTTTGTGTATTCCTGATATTATCCACAGACTATATTGTTTTGAATATTTTTTATCATGGAACATTTAATTTTCTGCTTGGAAACACTAATTGGTTCCACATGGAGACACCAGCTCTACACATTCGTATTTTCTAGGGAGAAAGCTAGAGGAACTGCGGCAAACAATCATGATCTTTCTGTTTGTATAGATGACATTTGATGCACTTGCCTAACGAAAACACTTTGCTTTTCTTCAAAGCCATTTGTACTGTGATTTTCTCAGTCCATTGCATACGAATTCCACACCAGTTTCTCCAGATATGACTGGATGAAACCTGATATATCTGGTTTTGTTTTGGCTATCTCAATCCCAGATATTGGTACGGCCTCTGTGTTTGTGTACTCCAGATATTATCCACAGACTATATTGTTTTGAATGTTTTTTATCATGGAACATTTAATTTTCTGCTTGGAAACACTAATTGGTTCCACATGGATACACCAGCTCTACACATTCGTATTTTCTAGGGAGAAAGCTAGAGGAACTGCAGCAAACACACATGATCTTTCTGTTTGTATAGATGGCATTTGATGCACTTGCCTAACGAAACGACTTTCCTTTTCTCCAAAACCATTTGTTCTGTGATTTTTTCGGTCCATTGCATACGAATTCCACAACAGTTTCTCCGGATATGACTGGATGAAACCGGAAATATCTGGTTTTGTTTTGGCTAACTCAAACCCAGATATTGTTACCGCCTCTGTGTTTGTGTATTCCAGATATTATCCACAGACTATATTGTTTTGAATGATTTTTATCATGGAACATTTAATTTTCTGCTTGGAAACACTAATTGGTTCCACATGGAGACACCAGCTCTACACATTCATATTTTCTAGGGAGAAAGCTAGAGGAAGTGCGGCAAGCAAACATGATCTTTCTGTTTGTATAGATGACATTTGATGCACTTGCCTAACGAAAAGACTTTGCTTTTCTCCAAAACCATTTGTACTGTGATTTTTTTGGTCCATTGCATACGAATTCCACGCCAGTTTCTCCAGATATGACTGGATGAAACCGGAAATATCCAGTTGATTTTTACCTATCTCAATCCCAGATATTGTTACCGCCTCTGTGTATGTGTATTCCTGATATTATCCACGGACTTTATAGTTTTGAATGTTTTTTTTCAGGAAACATTTAATTTTCTGCTTGGAAACAGTAATTGTTTCCACATGGACACACCAACTCTACACATTCGTATTTTCTAGGAAGAAAGCTAGCGGAACTGCGGCAAACAAACATGATATTTCTGTTTGTATAGATGACATTTAATGCACTTGCCTAACGAAAAGACTTTGCTTTTCTCCAAAACCATTTGTACTCTGATTTTCTCGGGCCATTGCATACGAATTCCACACCAGTTTCTCCGGATATGACTGGATGAAACCGGAAATATCCGGTTGATTTTCACCTAACTCAATCCCAGATATTGTTACCGCCGCTATGTTTGTGTATTCCTGATATTATCTACGGACTTTATTGTTTTGAATGTTTTTTATCAGGGAACTTTTAATTTTCCGCTTGGAAACACTAATTGTTTCCACATGGAGACACCAGCTCTACACATTCGTATTTTCTAGGGAGAAAGCTAGAGGAACTGCGGCAAACACACATGATCTTTCTGTTTGTATAGATGACATTTGATGCACTTGCCTAACGAAAAGACTTTGCTTTTCTCCAAAACCATTTGTACTGTGATTTTTTCGGTCCATTGCATACGAATTCCCCACCAGTTTGTCCGGATATGACTGGATGAAACCGGAAATATCTGGTTTTGTTTTGGTTAACTCAATCCCAGAAATTGCTACATCCTCTGTGTTTGTGCATTCCTGATATTATCTCCGGACTTTATTCTTTTGAATGTTTTTTATCAGGGAACATTTAATTTTCTGCTTGGAAACACTAATTGGTTCCACATGGAGACACCAGCCCAACACATTCGTATTTTCTAGGGAGAAATCTAGAGGAACTGCGGCAAACAAACATGAACTTTCTGTTTGTATAGATGACATTTCATGCACTTGCCTAACGAAAAGACTTTGCTTTTCTCCAAAACGATTTTTACTGTTATTTTCTCGGTCCATTGCATACGAACTCCACACCAGTTTCTCCGGATATGACTGGATGAAACCGGAAATATCCGGTTGATTTTTACCTAACTCAATCCCAGATATTGTTACCGCCTCTGTGTTTTTGTATTCCTGAACTTATCCACGGACTGTATGGTTTTGAATGTTTTTTTTTTTCAGGAAACATTTAATTTTCTGCTTGGAAACACTAATTGCTTCACATGGACACACCAGCTCTACACATTCGTATTTTCTAGGAAGAAAGCTAGAGGAACTGCGGCAAACAAACATGATCTTTCTGTTTGTATAGATGACATTTAATGCACTTGCCTAATGAAAACACTTTGCTTTTCTTCAAAGCCATTTGTACTGTGATTTTCTCGGTCCATTGCATACAAATTCCACACCAGTTTCTCCGGATATGACTGGATGAAACCGGAAATATCTGGTTTTTTTTTGACTATCTCAATGCCAGATATTGTTACGGCTTCTGTGTTTGTGTACTCCAGATATTATCCACAGACTATATGGTTTTGAATGTTTTTTATCATGGAAGATTTAATTTTCTGCTTGGAAACACTAATTGGTTCCAAATGGATACACCAGCTCTACACATTCGTATTTTCTAGGGAGAAAGCTAGAGGAACTGCGGCAAACACACATGATCTTTCTGTTTGTATAGATGGCATTTGATGCACTTGCCTAACGAAACGACTTTCCTTTTCTCCAAAACCATTTGTTCTGTGATTTTTTCGGTCCATTGCATACGAATTCCACAACAGTTTTTCCCGATATGACTGGATGAAACCGGAAATATCCAGTTGATTTTTACCTATCTCAATCCCAGATATTGTTACCGCCTCTGTGTATGTGTATTCCTGATATTATCCACGGACTTTATTGTTTTGAATGTTTTTTTTCAGGAAACATTTAATTTTCTGCTTGGAAACAGTAATTGTTTCCACATGGACACACCAACTCTACACATTCGTATTTTCTAGGAAGAAAGCTAGCGGAACTGCGGCAAACAAACATGATATTTCTGTTTGTATAGATGACATTTAATGCACTTGCCTAACGAAAAGACTTTGCTTTTCTACAAAACCATTTGTACTGTGATTTTCTCGGGCCATTGCATACGAATTCCACACCAGTTTCTCCGGATATGACTGGATGAAACCTGAAATATCCGGTTGATTTTCACCTAACTCAATCCCAGATATTGTTACCGCCGCTATGTTTGTGTATTCCTGATATTATCTACGGACTTTATTGTTTTGAATGTTTTTTATCAGGGAACTTTTAATTTTCCGCTTGGAAACACTAATTGGTTCCACATGGAGACACCAGCTCTACACATTCGTATTTTCTAGGGAGAAAGCTAGAGGAACTGCGGCAAACACACATGATCTTTCTGTTTGTATAGATGGCATTTGATGCACTTGCCTAACGAAACGACTTTCCTTTTCTCCAAAACCATTTGTTCTGTGATTTTTTCGTTCCATTGCATACGAATTCCACAACAGTTTATCCCGATATGACTGGATGAAACCGGAAATATCTGGTTTTGTTTTGGCTAACTCAATCCCAGATATTGTTACCACCTCTGTGTTTGTGTATTCCTGATATTATCCACAGACTTTATTGCTTTGAATGTTTTTTATCATGGAACATTTAATTTTCTGCTTGGATACACTAATTGGTTCCACATGGAGACACCAGCTCTACACATTCGTATTTTCTAGGGAGAAAGCTAGTGGAACTGCGGCAAACACACATGATCTTTCTGTTTGTATAGATGGCATTTGATGCACTTGCCTAACGAAACGACTTTCCTTTTCTCCAAAACCATTTGTTCTGTGATTTTTTCGTTCCATTGCATACGAATTCCACAACAGTTTATCCCGATATGACTGGATGAAACCGGAAATATCTGGTTTTGTTTTGGCTAACTCAATCCCAGATATTGTTACCGCCTCTGTGTTTGTGTATTCCTGATATTATCCACAGACTATATTGTTTTGAATGTTTTTTATCATGGAACATTTAATTTTCTGCTTGGAAACACTAATTGGTTCCACATGGAGACACCAGCTCTACACATTCGTATTTTCTAGGGAGAAAGCTAGTGGAACTGCGGCAAATACACATGATCTTTCTGTTTGTATAGATGGCATTTGATGCACTTGCCTAACGAAACGACTTTGCTTTTCTCCAAAACCATTTGTACTGTTATTTTCTCGGGCCATTGCATACGAATTCCACACCAGTTTCTCCGGATATGACTGGATGAAACCGGAAATATCTGGTTTTGTTTTGGCTAACTCAATCCCAGATATTGCTACAGCCTTTCTGTTTGTGTATTCCAGATATTATCCACAGACTTTATTGTTTTGAATGTTTGTATCAGGGAACATTTAATTTTGTGCTTGGAAATACTAACTGGTTCCACATGGTGACACCAGCTCTACACATTCGTATTTTCTAGGGAGAAAGCTAGAGGAACTGCGGCAAACAAACATGATTTTTCTGTTTGTATAGATGACATTTTATGCACTTGCCTAACGTAAAGACTTTGCTTTTCTGCAAAAACATTTTCACTGTGATTTTTTTATTTCACTGCATACGAATTCCATACCAGTTTCTCCGGATATGACTGGATGAAACCGGAAATATCTGGTTTTGTTTTGGCTAACTCAATCCCAGAAATTGCTACATCCTCTGTGTTTGTGTATTCCTGATATTATCCACGGACTTTATTGTTTTGAATGTTTTTTATCAGGGAACTTTTAATTTTCCGCTTCGAAACACTAATTGTTTCCACATGGAGACACCAGCTCTACACATTCGTATTTTCTAGGGAGAAAGCTAGAGGAACTGCGGCAAACAAACATGATGTTTCTGTTTGTATAGATGACATTTGATGCACTTGCCTAACGAAAAGACTTTGCTTTTCTCTAAAACCATTTCTACTGTGATTTTTCTCAGTCCATTGCATACAAATTCCACACCAGTTTGTCCGGATATGACTGGATGAAACCGGAAATATCTGGTTGATTTTTACCTATTTCAATCCCAGATATTGCTACCGCCTCTGTGTTTGTGTATTCCTGATATTATCACGGACTTTATTGTTTTGAATGTTTTTTTTTCAGGAAACATTTAATTTTCTGCTTGGAAACACTAATTGTTTCCACATGGACACACCAAGCCTACACATTTGTATTTTCTAGGAAGAAAGCTAGAGGAACTGCGGCAAACAAACATGATATTTCTGTTTGTATGGATGACATTTTATGCAATTGCCTAACGAAAAGACTTTGCTTTTCTCCAAAACCATTTTTACTGTTATTTTCTGGTCCATTGCATACGAATTCCACACCAGTTTCTCCGGATATGACTGGATGAAACCGGGAATATCTGGTTTTGTTTTGGCTAACTCAATCCCAGATATTGCTACAGCCTTTCTGTTTGTGTATTCCTGATATTATCCACGGACTTTAGTGTTTTGAATGTTTTTTTTCAGGGAACATTTAATTTTGTGCTTGGAAACACTAATTGGTTCCACATGGTGACACCAGCTCTACACATTCGTATTTTCTAGGGAGAAAGCTAGAGGAACTGCGGCAAACAAACATGATCTTTCAGTTTGTATAGATGACATTTTACGCACTTGCCTAACGTAAAGACTTTGCTTTTCTGCAAAAACATTTTCACTGTGATTTTTTTAGTTCATTGCATACGAATTCCATACCAGTTTCTCCGGATATGACTGGATGAAACCGGAAATATCTGGTTTTGTTTTGGCTAACTCAATCCCAGAAATTGCTACATCCTCTGTGTTTGTGTATTCCTGATATTATCCACGGACTTTATTGTTTTGAATGTTTTTTATCAGGGAACTTTTAATTTTCCGCTTCGAAACACTAATTGTTTCCACATGGAGACACCAGCTCTACACATTCGTATTTTCTAGGGAGAAAGCTAGAGGAACTGCGGCAAACAAACATGATTTTCTGTTTGTATAGATGACATTTGATGCACTTGCCTAACGAAAAGACTTTGCTTTTCTCTAAAACCATATTTACTGTGATTTTCTCCATCCATTGCATACAAATTCCACACCAGTTTGTCCGGATATGACTGGATGAAACTGGAAATATCCGGTTGATTTTTACCTAACTCAATCCCAGATATTGTTACCACCTCTGTGTTTGTGTATTCCTGATATTATCTACTGACTTTATTTTTTAATGTTTTTTATCAGGGAACATTTAATTTTATGCTTGGAAACACTAATTGGTTCCACATGGACACACCAGCTCTACACATTCGTATTTTCTAGGAAGAAAGCTAGAGGAACTGCGGCAACCACACATGATCTTTCTGTTTGTATAGATGACATTTGATGCACTTGTCTAACAAAAAGACTTTGCTTTTCTCCAAAAACCGTTTGTACTGTGATATTCTTGTCCATTGCAAACGAATTCCACCCCCGTTTCTCCGGATATGACTGGATGAATCCGGAAATATCTGGTTTTGTTTTGGCTAACTCAATCCTAGATATTGTTACCGCCTCTGTGTTTGTGTATTCCAGATATTATCCACAGACTTTATTGTTTTGAATGTTTTTTTAAGGGAACATTTAATTTTCTGCTTGGAAACACTAATTGGTTCCACATGGAGACACCAGCTCTACACATTCGTATTATCTAGGGAGAAAGCTAATGGAACTGCTGCAAACAAACATGATATTTCTGTTTGTATAGATGACATTTGATGCACTTGCCTAACAAAAACTTTGCTTTTCTCCAAAATATTTTTACAGTGATTTTCTCGGTCCATTGCATACGAATTCCACACCAGTTTGTCCGGATATGACTGGATGAAACCGGAAATATCTGGTTTTGTTTTGGCTAACTCAATACCAGATATTGTTACCGCCTCATTGTTTGTGTATTCCTGATATTATCTATGGACTTTATTGTTGTGAGTGTTTTTTATCATGGAACATTTAATTTTGTGCTTGGAAACACTAATTGGTTCCACATGGAGACACCAGCTCTACACATTCGTATTTTCTAGGGAGAAAGCTAGAGGAACTGCGGCAAACAAACATGATCTTTCTGTTTGTATAGATGACATTTGATGTACTTGCCTAACGAAAAGACTTTGCTTTTCTCCAAAACCATTTTCACTGTGATTTTCTCGGTCCATTGCATGCAAATTCCACACCAGTTTCTCCGGATATGACTGGATGTAACCGGAAATATCTGGTTTTGTTTTGGCTAACTCAATCCCAGATATTGTTACCACCTCTGTGTTTGTGTATTCCAGATATTATCCACATACTTTACTGTTTTGAATGTTTTTTATCAGGGAACATTTAATTTTCTGCTTGGAAACACTAATTGGTTCCACATGGAGACACCAGCTCTACACATTCGTATTTTCTAGGTAGAAAGCTAGAGGAAATATGGCAAATAAACATGATATTTCTGTTTGCATAGATGACATTTGATGCAGTTGCCTAACGAAAAGATTTTGCTTTTCTCCAAAACCATTTGTACTGTGATTTTCTCGGTCCATTGCATACGAATTCCACACCAGTTTGTCCGGATATGACTGGATGAAACCGGAAATATCTGGTTTATTTTGGCTAACTCAATCCCAGAAATTGCTACTTCCTGTGTTTCTGCATTCCTGATGTTATATACAGACTTTATTGTTTTCAATGTTTTTTATCAGGGAACATTTAATTTTCCACTTGGAAACACTAATTGGTTCCACATGGAGACACCAGCTCTACACATTCGTATTTTCTAGGGAGAAAGCTAGAGGAACTGCGGCAAACAATCATGATCTTTCTGTTTGTATAGATGACATTTGATGCACTTGCCTAACGTAAAGATTTTGCTTTTCTCCAAAACCATTTGTACTGTGATTTTCTTGATCCATTTCATACGAATTCCACACCAGTTTCTCCGGATATGACTGGATGAAACCGGAAATATCTGGTTTTGTTTTGGCTAACTCAATCCCAGATGTTGTTACCGCCTCTGTGTTTGTGTATTCCAGATATTATCCACAGACTTTATTGTTTTGAATGTTTTTTATCATGGAACATTTAATTTTCTGCTTGGAAGCACTAATTGGTTCCACATGGAGACACCAGCTCTACACATTCGTATTTTCTATGGAGAAAGCTAGAGCAAATGCGGCAAACAAACATAATATTTCTGTTTGTAAAGATGACATTTGATGCACTTTGCTTTTCTCCAAAACCATATTTACTGTTATTTTCTGGTCCATTGCATGCGAATTCCACACCAGTTTTTTCGGATATGACTAGATGAAACCGGAAATATCCGGTTGATTTTTGCCTAACTCAATCCCAGATATTGTTACCGCCTCTGTGTTTCTGTATTCCTGATATTAGCCACGGACTTTATAGTTTCGAATATTTTTTTTCAGGAAACATTTAATTTTCTGCTTGGAAACACTAATTGCTTCCACATGGAGACACCAGCTCTACACATTCGTGTTTTCTAGGGAGAAAGCTGGAGGAACTGCGGCAAACAAACATGATCTTTCTGTTTGTATAGATGACATTTGATGCACTTGCCTAACGAAAAGACTTTGCTTTTCTCCAAAACCATATTTACTGTTAATTTCTTGTCCATTGCATGCGAATTCCACACCAGTTTCTTCGGATATGACTAGATGATACGGGAAATATCCGGTTGATTTTTGCCTAACTAAATCCCAGATACTGTTACCGCCTCTGTGTTTCTGTATTCCTGATATTATCCACGGACTTTATAGTTTCGAATGTTTTTTTTCAGGAAACATTTAATTTTCTGCTTGGAAACACTAATTGCTTCCACATGGAGACACCAGCTCTACACATTCGTATTTTATAGGGAGAAAGCTAGAGGAACTGCGGCAAACAAACATGATCTTTCTGTTTGTATAGATGACATTTGATGCACTTGCCTAACGAAAAGACTTTGCTTTCTCCAAAACAATTTTTACTGTTATTTTCTCAGTCCATTGCATACGAATTCCACACAAGTTTGTCCGGATATGACTGGATGAAACCGGAAATATCCGGTTGATTTTTGCCTAACCGAATCCCAGATATTGCTACCGCCTCTGTGTTTGTTTATTCCTGATATTATTCACGGAATTAATTGTTTTGAATGTTTTTGTTCAGGAAACATTTAATTTTCTGCTTGGAAACACTAATTTTTTCCGCATGGACACACCAGCTCTACACATTCGTATTTTCTAGGGAGAAAGCTAGAGGAACTGCGGCAAACACACATGATCTTTCTGTTTGTATAGATGAGATTTGATGCACTTGCCTAACGAAAAGACTTTGCTTTTCTCCAAAACCATTTATACTGTGATTTTCTCGGTCGATTGCATACAAATTCCACACCAGTTTGCCCGGATATGACTGGATGAATCCGGAAATATCTGGTTTTGTTTTGGCTAACTCAATCCCAGAAATTGCTACAGCATTTCTGTTTGTGTATTCCTGATATTATCCACAGACTTTATTGTTTTGAATGTTTTTTATCAGGGAACATTTAATTTTCTGCTTGGAAACACTAATTGTTTCCACATGGACACACCAGCTCTACACATTCGTATTTTGTAGGAAGAAAGCTAGAGGAACTGCGGCAAACAAACATGATATTTCTGTTTGTATAGATGACATTTGATGCACTTGCCTAACCAAAAGACTTTGCTTTTCTCCAAAACAATTTTTACTATTATTTTCTCGGTCCATTGCATACAAATTCCACACCAGTTTGTCCGGATATGACTGGATGAAACCGGAAATATCTGGTTTTGTTTTGGCTAACTCAATGCCAGATATTGTTACCGCCTCTGTGTTTGTGTATTCCAGATATTATCCACAGACTTTATTGTTTTGAATGCTTTTTTTCAGGAAACATTTAATTTTCTGCTTGGAAACACTAATTGGTTCCACATGGACACACAAGGTCTGCACATTCGTATTTTTTAGGAAGAAAGCTAGCGGAACTGCGGAAAACAAACATAATATTTCTGTGTGTATAGATGACATTTTATGCAATTGCCTAACGAAAAGACTTTGTTTTTCTCCAAAACCATTTTTACTGTTATTTTCTGGTCCATTGCATACGAATTCCACATCAGTTTCTCCGGATATGACTGGATGAAACCAGAAATATCTGGTTTTGTTTTGGCTAACTCAATCCCAGAAATTTTTACCGCCTCTGTGTTTCTGCATTCCAGATATTATCCACAGACTTTATTGTTTTGAATGTTTTTTTATCAGGGAACATTAAATTTTGTGCTTGGAAACACTAATTGGTTCCACATGGAGACACCAGCTCTACACATTCGTTTTTTCTAGGGAGAAAGCTACAGGAACTGCCGAAAACAAACATGATATTTTGTTTGTATAGATGACATTTGATGCACTTGCCTAACGAAAAGACTTTGCTTTTCTCCAAAACCATTTATACTGTGATTTTCTCGGTCCATTGCATAGGAATTCCACACCAGTTTGTCCGGATATGACTGGATGTAACCGGAAATATCTGGTTTTGTTTTGGCTAACTCAATCCCAGATATTGTTACCGCCTCTGTTTTTGTGTATTCCAGATATTCTCCACAGACTTTTTTGTTTTCAATGTTTTTTATCAGGGAACATTAAATTTTGTGCTTGGAAACACTAATTGGTTCCACATGGAGACACCAGCTCTACACATTCTTATTTTCTAGGGAGAAAGCTAGTGGAACTGTGGCAAACATACATGATCTTTCTGTTTGTATAGATGACATTTTATGCAATTGCCTAACGAAAAGACTTTGCTTTTCTCCGAAACCATTTGTACTGTGATTTTCTCGGTCCATTGCATACGAATTCCACAGCAGTTTCTCCGGATATGACTGGATGAAACCGGAAATATCTGGTTTTGTTTTGGCTAACTCAATCCCAGATATTGTTACCACCTCTGTGTTTGTGTATTCCAGATATTATCCACAGACTATATTTTTTTGAATGTTTTTTATCAGGGAACATTTAATTTTTTGCTTGGAAACACTAATTGGTTCCACATGGAGACACCAGCTCTACACATTCATGTTTTCTAGGGAGAAAGCTAGAGGAACTGCGGCAAACAAACATGATCTTTCTGTTTGTATAGATGACATTTGATGCACTTGCCTAACGAAAAGACTTTGCTTTTCTCCAAAACCATATTTACTGTTATTTTCTGGTCCATTGCATGCGAATTCCACACCAGTTTCTTCAGATATGACTAGATGAAACCGGAAATATCCGGTTGATTTTTGCCTAACTCAATCCCAGATACTGTTACCGCCTCTGTGTTTCTGTATTCCTGATATTATCCACGGACTTTATAGTTTCGAATGTTTTTTTTTAGGAAACATTTAATTTTCTGCTTGGAAACACTAATTGCTTCCACATGGAGAAACCAGCTCTACACATTCGTATTTTCTAGGGAGAAAGCTAGAGGAACTGTGGCAAACAAACATGATCTTTCTGTTTGTATAGATGACATTTGATGCACTTGCCTAACGAAAAGACTTTGCTTTTCTCCAAAACCATTTGTACTGTGATTTTCTCGGTCTATTGCATACGACTTGCACACCAGTTTGTCCGGATATGACTGGATGAAACCGGAAATATCCGGTTGATTTTTACCTAACTCAATCCCAGGTATATTTACCGCCTCTGTGTTTGTGTATTCCTGATATTATCCATGGACTTTATTGTTTTGAATGCTTTTTTTTAAGGAAACATTTAATTTTCTGCTTGGAAACACTAATTGGTTCCACATGGACACACAAGCTCTACACATTCGTATATTCTAGGAAGAAAGCTAGAGGAACTGCGGAAAACAAACATGATATTTCTGTTTGTATAGATGACATTTTATGCAATTGCCTAACGAAAATACTTTGCTTTTCTCCAAAACCATTTTTACTGTTATTTTCTGGTCCATTGCATACGAATTCCACACCAGTTTCTCCGGATATGACTGGATGAAACCAGAAATATCTGGTTTTGTTTTGGTTAACTCAATCCCAGAAATTGCTACATCCTCTGTGTTTGTGCATTCCTGATATTATCTACGGACTTTATTGTTCTGAATGTTTTTTATCAGGCAACATTTAATTTTCTGCTTGGAAACACTAATTGGTTCCACATGGAGACACCAGCTCTACACATTCGCATTTTCTAGGGAGAAATCTTGAGGAACTGCGGCAAACAAACATGATCTTTCTGTTTGTATAGATGAGATTTGATGCACTTGCCTAACGAAAAGACTTTGCTTTTCCCCTTAACAATTTTTACTGTTATTTTCTCAGTCCATTGCATACAAATTCCACACCAGTTTGTCTGGATATGACTGGATGAAACCGGAAATATCCGGTTGATTTTTACCTATTTCAATCCCAGATATTGCTACCGCCTCTGTGTTTGTGTATTCCTGATATTATCCACGGACTTTATTGTTTTGAATGTTTTTTTTCAGGAAACATTTAATTTTCTGCTTGGAAACACTAATTCTTTCCACATGGACACACCAGCTCTACACATTCGTATTTTCTAGGGAGAAAGCTAGAGGAACTGCGGCAAACTAACATGATATTTCTGTTTGTATAGATGACATTTGATGCACTTGCCTAACGAAAAGACTTTGCTTTTCTCCAAAATGATTTTTACTGTGATTTTCTCAGTCCATTGCATACGAATTCCACACCAGTTTGTCCGGATATGACTGGATGAAACCGGAAATATCTGGTTTTGTTTTGGCTAACTCAATCCCAGAAATTGCTACAGCCTTTCTGTTTGTGTATTCCTGATATTATCCAAAGACTTTAGTGTTTTGAAAGTTTTTTATCAGGAAACATTGAATTTTCCGCTTGGAAACACTAATTGTTTCCACATGGATACACCAGCTCTACAGATTCGTATTTTGTAGGAAGAAAGCTAGAGGAACTGCGGCAAACACACATGATGTTTCTGTTTGTATAGATGACATTTGATGCACTTGCCTAACGAAAAGACTTTGCTTTTCTCCAAAACCATTTGTACTGTGATTATCTCGGTCCATTGCATATGAATTCCACACCAGTTTGTCCGGATATGACTGGATGAAACCGGAAATATCCGGTTGATTTTTACCTAACTCAATCCCAGATATTTTTACCGCCTCTGTGTTTGTGTATTCCTGATATTATCCATGGACTTTATTGTTTTGAATGCTTTTTTTTAAGGAAACATTTAATTTTCTGCTTGGAAACACTAATTGGTTCCACATGGACACACCAGTTCTACACATTCGTATTTTCTAGGAAGAAAGCTAGAGGAACTGCGGCAAACATACATGATTTTCTGTTTGTATAGATGACATTTGATGCACTTGCCTAACGAAAAGACTTTGCTTTTCTCCAAAACCATTTTTACTGTTATTTTCTGGTCCATTGCATACGAATTCCACACCAGTTTCTCCGGATATGACTGGATGAAACCAGAAATATCTGGTTTTGTTTTGGTTAACTCAATCCCAGAAATTGCTACATCCTCTGTGTTTGTGCATTCCTGATATTATCTACGGACTTTATTGTTCTGAATGTTTTTTATCAGGCAACATATAATTTTCTGCTTGGAAACACTAATTGGTTCCACATGGAGACACCAGCTCTACACATTCGCATTTTCTAGGGAGAAATCTAGAGGAACTGTGGCAAACAAACATGATATTTCTGTTTGTATAGATGAGATTTGATGCACTTGCCTAACGAAAAGACTTTGCTTTTCTCCAAAACAATTTTTACTGTTATTTTCTCAGTCCATTGCATACGAATTCCACACCAGTTTTCCGGATATGACTGGATGAAACCGGAAATATCCGGTTGAATTTTGCCTAACTCAATCCCAGATATTGTTACCGCCTCTGTGTATGTGTATTCCTGATATTATCCACAGACTTTATTGTTTTGAATGTTTTTTATCAGGGAACATTTAATTTTCTGCTTGGAAAGAGTAATTGGTACCACATGGAGACACCAGCTCTACACATTCGTATTTTCTATGAAGAAAGCTAGAGGAAGTGCGGCAAGCAAACATGATCTTTCTGTTTGTATAGATGACATTTGATGCACTTGCCTAACTAAAAGACTTTGCTTTTCTACAAAACCATTTGTACTGAGATTTTCTCGGTCCATTGCATACGAATTCCACACCAGTTTGTCCAGATATGACTGGATGAAACCGGAAATATCTGGTTTTGTTTTGGCTAACTCAATGCCAGATATTGTTACCGCCTCTGTGTTTGTGTATTCCAGATATTATCCACTGACTTTATTGTTTTGAATGGTTTTTATCAGGGAACATTTAATTTTGTGCTTGGAAACACTAATTGGTTCCACATGGAGACACCGGCTCTACACATTCGTATTTTCTAGGGAGAAAGCTAGAGGAACTGCGGCAAACAAACATGATCTTTCTGTTTGTATAGATGACATTTGTTGCACTTGCCTAACGTAAAGACTTTGCTTTTCTCCAAAACCATTTTCACTGTGATTTTTTTAGTTCATTGCATACGAATTCCACACCAGTTTGTCCGGATATGACTGGATGAAACCGGAAATATCTGGTTTTGTTTTGGCTAACTCAATCCCAGATATTGTTACCGCCTCTGTGTTTGTGTATTCCAGATATTATCCACAGACTTTATTGTTTTGAATGTTTTTTATCAGGGAACATTTAATTGTCTGCTTGGAAACACTAATTGGTTCCACATGGAGACACCAGCTCTACACATTCGTATTTTCTAGGGAGAAAGCTAGAGGAACTGCCGCAAACAAACATGATATTTCTGTTTGTATAGATGTGTTGGACCTCTCTGTTGCAGAGATGCCCACTTGCTCGAGAGGACGCCCAAAGATCCAGACCAGTTGATGCAATAAGCACGAGGTTTTTATTGAACGTTTGCGCAAACGGGCCCCCACCTCAGGCAGTGAGGAGCCCCGAGCGGTAGTTTCACACAGGTTATATAGGCAACGAATTAGCATATGGAATGCAGAGGTGGCACGGGATTGGCTGGTTCGGAGGGACAATTAGCATACCGGAGAGTGCTGAGGAGAGTGCTGAGGGAACCAGCTGAGGAGAGTGCTGAGGAGAGTGCTGAGGGAACCAGCTGAGGAGAGTGCTGAGGAGAGTGCTGAGGAGAGTGCTGAGGGAACCAGCTGAGGAGAGTGCTGAGGAGAGTGCTGAGACTCTCCAAAGGGGAGTGGCAGCTCTGCTCTGGGCATGCCTAGAGGTTCTCTGAAGGGGACTGACTTTTCCTTCCCAGAGAAAGTCCTGCCCGCTGGACTCTGGGGAACATCCAACCTCTTAAGAAGCCCCTGATATCTGCACAGGCCTAGTTTCTTGTCCCTCTCCCCCATAAGGGTCCTTCATTCCCTCCTTTTCTTTTTGCAAAGATTTTAATCCTAAAATCTATTGGACCGGCCTGGGGAGAGCCTGCCTCACTGGAGGGAGGGAACTCTGTTCTTGCTGGACCGGGTTGGGTTCCACGTTAACAATTGTGGAGCATGGGGATTGGAAAAAGGCCAGGAACATCATAAATATTAAACAGTTTTTGAAAGTCTTAGCTTGAGTGGGTTCTGAGTGCGCTGGAGCTTCCATTCGGCTGGTCTATCCGGATCCTCGGAGCCCTGGGGAGGTGGTGCTTGCTTCACGTGTGAGGCGTTGACCCAAGCAGCGATTCCGTCGACCTTGAGAGCGGTGGGAGTTGTCAACAGCACAGTGAAGGGGCCTTTCCACCGGGGCTCTAGAGTCTTAGATTGGTGCCTTCGGACATACACGGCATCACCGATTTGGAAAGGATGTGGGATGGTTGTCGTCTTGGGTTGGTAGGCTGCTGCAAGAGGTTTCCAGACCTGGTTCTGGATGATCTGGAGCGCTCTCAACCGGGCCTGTAACTTAGGGGCATCGGCAACGGAGTCACTGGCAAGGTCAAGCAAGCCTGCTACTGGTGGGGGCCCTCCATAAAGGATTTCGTATGGTGTCAGCCCGCAATGAGAGGGCGTGTTTCGGACCCGGAACAACACCATAGGGAGGAGTTGGACCCAGTCTTTAACGCCAGTCTCCAACGCTAATTTGGTCAAGGTCTCTTTAATTGTTCTGTTCATTCTTTCTACCTGTCCTGAACTTTGGGGTCTATAGGCACAGTGCAATTTCCAATTTATGCCTAATGCTTTGGCCACCAACTGACTTACCTGGGAGACAAACGCTGGGCCATTGTCGGACCCGATTACCTTAGGCAAGCCGAACCGGGGGAAGATCTCCTCTATGATCTTCTTGACGACCACCTGGGCGGTTTCCCGTTTTGTGGGGAATGCCTCAGTCCATCCGGAGAAGGTGTCTACAAAAACTAGAAGATACTTATTCCCATAACTGCCCGGCCTTATCTCAGTGAAATCGACCTCCCAGTTGATTCCTGGTCGGTCTCCTCTTACCCTAGCTCCCTCCGGGAGCTTGAGGTGTCTGGCATTTACCTTGGCACACGGAACACAGGATTCAGTCACCTGCTGGACTAAAGAGTCAAGTCCGGGGATGTAATAAGACTGCCTATCTTCCTGTAAGGCTGCTTTTAGTTTTTTGTGTCCCAAATGAGTCCATTGATGGAGGCTGGTAATTATTTCTTTAGCCAATTGGTGTGGCAGGACTATTTTCTCTCCGAGCCTCCAAACCCTTATTTGTTCATCATACTCTGCACCGAGCCGCTGGATCGTATCTAAGTCTTGGTCCGAATAAAGGAAAGGTGGTTCCCTCGATACTTGGGTGGGCTCAATTGTCTTTAACGGGAGCACCTGTTGGCTCAGGGCTGCCGCCCTAGCGGCCTCGTCTGCCATCCTGTTTCCCCTTGCTACGGGGTCGTCTCCTCGTTGGTGCCCGGGGCAATGAATTATACTCAACATTTTGGGCAGGAACAGGGCCTGTAGAAGATCTAGGATTTCCTGCTTATTTTTAATGTCCTTGCCTGCTGAGGTTAAGAGGCCCCTTAGCCGGTATATCTCCCCATGTACATGGGCAGTGGCGAAAGCATACCGACTGTCTGTGTAAATGTTGACCTTTTTGTCTTGTGCCAGTTTTAAAGCTTGAGTTAAGGCTATGAGCTCGGCTTTTTGAGCAGAAGTTCCAGGCTTTAAGGCACTTGACCAGATAACAGTTTTTCCATCCACCACCGCTGCCCCAGCCCTCCGCTCACCGTTCTGTAGAAAGCTGCTCCCATCCGTGAACCAGGTCATTTCGGCATCCGGCAGAGGCTGGTCGGTTAGGTCTTTTCGGGTACCGTGGGCCTCAGCCAGGATTTGGTGACAGTTATGGATTACCTGGGCCTGGGGCCCCAGTTCCGGGAGCAGGGTGGCCGGGTTTAAAGAGGTGGCAGTCCCAAACCGGACCCGCTCTGAGTTTAATAACATAGTCTGGTAATGAGTTATCCGAGCATTTGAGAGCCACCGATCTGGTGGCTGGTGGATAACTGTCTCCACAGCATGAGGTGCCACTATGGTGAGAGGTTGGCCTAGAGTCAATTTATCCGAGTCTTTCACCAGAACTGCCACGGCCGCTATCATGCGGAGGCACGGAGGCCAGCCGGCCGCTACATTGTCTAGCTTTTTTGAAAAATATGCCACCGGCTTTTTCCAGGGTCCAAGCATTTGTGTTAGCACTCCCTTCGCCACTCCCTTGTTCTCATCCACGTATAATGTGAAGGGCTTGGTCATATCAGGGAGGCTCAGGGCTGGGGCTGACAATAGGGCCTTTTTTATGTTGTCAAACGCCCGCTGTTGCTCTTCTCTCCATTGAAAGGGAGCATTGGACTTCGTGAGGGGGTACAATGGGGCTGCCAGCTCCGCAAACCCAGGAATCCAAAGGCGGCAGAATCCCGCACTCCCGAGGAATTCCCGCATCTTTCTGGCATCGGTGGGGGGTGGAATTAGAGCAACCACCCTTTTTCGGCTCTCTGTCAGCCACCGTTGCCCTCCTTCTAGGAGGTAGCCTAGGTAGGCCACCTGTTTCTGACATATTTGGGCCTTTTTCGCGGAGGCTCGATAGCCCAATTCCCCCAGTCTCTGTAGCAGGGCCCCGGTACCTTTTAGGCAGTCCTGCTCAGTTTCAGCGGCAAGGAGGAGGTCGTCCACATATTGCAGGAGGACCAGGTCCGGATGATTGACTCGGAAGTCGGCCAAATCTAGGTGCAGAGCTTCGTCAAACAAGGTAGGCGAGTTTTTAAATCCTTGGGGCAACCTTGTCCAGGTGAGTTGTCCTGAAAACCCGGTCTCTGGGTCTTTCCACTCAAAAGCAAAGATGGATTGGCTCTGAGGGCTCAGTCTTAAACAAAAGAATGCATCTTTTAGATCTAACACAGTGTACCATACGTGGGTCGGAGGCAAGGTACTTAGCAGATTGTAGGGGTTGGGCACTGTGGGATGCATATCCTCCGTTCTCCTGTTAACCTCCCGCAAGTCCTGTACCGGGCGGTAGTCACCCGTACCAGGCTTCTTTACTGGTAGTAGGGGGGTGTTCCAAGGTGAACGACAAGGTTTTAAAATGCCTAGGTGTAACAGTCTCTGGATATGTGGCCGGATACCTTCCTTAGCTTCCTTGCCCATCGGATATTGACGAACTGACACGGGAATGGCCGTGGGCTTCAGATCTATGATCAAGGGAGGCCGGTTGACAGCCAGCCCTATTCCCGCAGTCTCTGCCCAGGCCTGAGGAAAATCTGTGAGCCACTTGGGGTCCAGGGGAGCCATGGTGGACGAGGGCCTCTCGAATAATCGGTGTTCGTCCTCCAAGCGTAGTGTTAATACCTGGAGGGGCCGCCCTCCTGAGTCTGTGATGGTAGCTCCTTTCTCATGGAAGTGAATTTGGGCTCCTACCTTCGAGAGTAGGTCCCTGCCCAGGAGGGGGTAGGGACAGTCTGGCACTAGTAAGAATGAGTGTGTCACAAGTCCTGTACTTAACTGGACCTCTCGATTGGTTGTCCAGCGACATAACTTCCCTCCAGTTGCCCCCTGAACCCAGGAAGTCTTGGAGCTTAAAGGCCCTTTTTCTGAAGTCAGTACCGAGTGCTGGGCTCCCGTGTCAATCAGGAAGGTTACCGGTCTGCCCCCCACTTCAAGGGTTATCCTGGGCTCGGGGGGGGGGGCTCCTGGCCCTGACTCACCTAGTCGTCTTCTTCCAGGGACAGGATTGGAACTGGTCTCCTCTTTGGTCCCTGTGTTTTCTTCGGGCAGTCTTTGACCCAGTGTCCTCTTCCTTTACAATAGGCACATTGATCTCTTTCCACCCGAGGCTTTCGTTTGTCTCCCAAGTCCCTATTCTGTCCTGATCTACTCCTTTCTATATCCTGCACTACGGTGGCCAAAATTCTACTAAGCTCTCGATTACGTCTTTTGTCTCTTTTGTCTTCCCTTTCCTCCTGCTCCTTGCGGATCCTTTCCTCCTTCTCCTCTTGGGTCTCCCTTTTGTTGTAAATCTTTTCTGCCTCCTTCATTAAATCTTGTATAGTATACCCCTGAAGCCCCTCTAGCCGCTGCAATTTATTGCGGATGTCCGGCGCTGACTGTCCTATAAAGGACATGATTACATCTCCCTGCCGGTCCTCTGCCAGGGGGTCAAACGGGGTGTACATACGGTAGGCTTCCATTAATCTTTCTAGGAAGCCTGCCGGCGTTTCCTCAGCCCCCTGTACTACTGCACGTACCTTGGCCAAATTGGTGGGGCGCTTTCCAGCCCCTCTGAGACCCGCAAGGAGAATCTGGCGATAAAGACGAAGTCGCTCCCTACCAGCAACGGTGGTGTAGTCCCAATCAGGACGGGTTGAGGGAAACGCCTCCTCGATTTCGTTTAGCAGTAGGGTCGGTCGGCCATCTGCTCCAGGGACGTTTTTCCGTGCCTCAAGGTAGACACGCTGCTTTTCCTCAGTAGTGAGGAGGGTCTGCAGAAGCTGCTGACAATCATCCCAGGTGGGCTGATGAGTCAATAAAATTGACTCGATCAGCCCAGTCAGAGCCTGGGGGTCCTGAGAGAAAGAGGGGTTATGGGTTTTCCAATTGTAAAGATCGGAAGCAGAAAATGGCCAGTACTGCATCTGGCCAGCCACCGAGCGAAGAGGAAAAGCCTGCGAATTCCAGATGCTTCCCGAGCCCCCTGCCTGCCCCCGACGGAGGCGCAGGCGGCTGGAGGGCGGGGAAGGCGCTGAGACTTCTTCCCCTGCCCTCGTGGAATCAGGGGATGGTGCAGAAGGTTGCACATCCCGCTCTGGTTGTTGTGGGAGTTCCTGCGGGGGAGCAGGCTGGCCGGAAAGATAGGGTGGGGGAGAGTCAAAGAGCAGAAAGTCCTGATCAGCCGGAAGAACCGGTGGCTTGTCAGGTTTTGGATCTCGAATCTCCTTCAGAGGGTATAGGGAGGAGGTTGGCACAACCGGGATAGGAGGAGGGGGTAACGGGGTCCGTATGGGCTCCGTCGGGAAGGAGAAGGGTTCTATCCAGGGAGGGGGGTTACGTGTAAGATCCTCCCACGTGGTAATGTAGGGCACCTGATCAGGGTGTCCATTGGATCCTGGCTGAAAGGCTCGCGCCTTAATCTGTAAAATAATATCGAGGTTAAAAGTGCCGTTCCTTGGCCAGCCGACCTCGAAGGCCGGCCACTCTGAGGAACAGAATTTTGCCCATTGTTTCCTTTTAACCTCCACTGAGAGGTGGCGCGCGCGTTCTCGAACGTCCTTCCAGTGATCTAGAGTGAGACTTAAAGGGGTGGTTATTTGTTGACCCATGTGTGCAAGGATTTTAGCCCAAACAAAAAGAACAGCCAATGCACAGACATATACAGTAAGCAAGACAAACCACATGGCTAGGACAAATCGAACGCTATTGCGCTATTTTTGGGAGCGGCTGCCTGACCAGCCCTCCCCAGGAAGGAGGGAGACTTGGTCTCCGACCCACCTCCAGACCACCCCGGGAGCGTCTTCCGGGGGAACGGACCGAGGGTTTCCCCTACTGGTCTCACAGACCGGAGTGTCCTCCGGGGAACGGACCAGGGGTTGCTGGGCACGCCTGCCTCCCCCACTGGTCTCACAGACCGGAGCGTCCTCCGGGGAATGGACCAGGGGTTGCTGGGCACGCCTGCCTCCCCCACTGGTCTCACAGACCAGAGCGTCCTCCGGGGAATGGACCAGGGGTTGCTGGGCACGCCTGCCTCCCCCACTGGTCTCACAGAGTCAGGTACTGGCCAGTCAGAACACTCAAGACGAAGAACAACAAACAAAAAAACACTTAATTATACCTCCAACTGGTCCGCAGAGAATGGGTCTGAGGGCGACCTAAAATCCCCGTACGGGCCACCAAAATGTTGGACCTCTCAGTTGCAGAGATGCCCACTTGCTCGAGAGGATGCCCAAAGATCCAGACCAGTTGATGCAAAAAGCACGAGGTTTTTATTGAACGTTTGCGCAAACGGGCCCCCACCTCAGGCAGTGAGGAGCCCCGAGCGGTAGTTTCACACAGGTTATATAGGCAATGAATTAGCATATGGAATGCAGAGGTGGCACGGGATTGGCTGGTTCGGAGGGACAATTAGCATACCGGAGAGTGCTGAGGAGAGTGCTGAGGGAACCAGCTGAGGAGAGTGCTGAGGAGAGTGCTGAGGGAACCAGCTGAGGAGAGTGCTGAGGAGAGTGCTGAGGAGAGTGCTGAGGGAACCAGCTGAGGAGAGTGCTGAGGAGAGTGCTGAGGAGAGTGCTGAGGGAACCAGCTGAGGAGAGTGCTGAGGAGAGTGCTGAGACTCTCCAAAGGGGAGTGGCAGCTCTGCTCTGGGCATGCCTAGAGGTTCTCTGAAGGGGACTGACTTTTCCTTCCCAGAGAACGTCCTGCCCGCTGGACTCTGGGGAACATCCAACCTCTTAAGAAGCCCCTGATATCTGCCCAGGCCTAGTTTCTTGTCCCTCTCCCCCATAAGGGTCCTTCAGATGACATTTGATGCACTTGCCTAACGAAAATATTTTGCTTTTCTCCAAAACTATTTTTACTGAAATTTTCTCAGTCCATTGCATACGAATTCCACACCAGTTTGCCCGGATATGACTGGATGAAACCGGAAATATCTGGTTTTGTTTTGGCTAACTCAATCCCAGAAATTGCTACTTCCTCTGTGTTTCTGCATTCCTGATATTATCTACGGACTTTATTGTTTTCAATGTTTTTTATCAGGGAACATTTAATTTTCCGCTTGGAAACACTAATTGGTTCCACATGGAGACACCAGCTCTACACATTCGTATTTTCTAGGGAGAAAGCTAGAGGAACTGCGGCAAACAAACATGATCTTTCTGTTTGTATAGATGACATTTGATGCAATTGCCTAACGAAAAGACTTTGCTTGTCTCCAAAACCATTTGTACTGTGATTTTCTCGGTCCATTGCATACAAATTCCACACCAGTTTCTCCGGATATGACTGGATGAAACCGGAAATATCTGGTTTTGTTTTGGCTAACTCAATCCCAGATATTGTTACCGCCTCTGTGTTTCTGCATTCCTGATATTATCCACAGACTTTATTGTTTTGAATGTTTTTTTTCAGGAAACATTTAATTTTCTGCTTGGAAACACTAATTGTTTCCACATGGAGACACCAGCTCTACACATTCTTATTTTCTAGGGAGAAAGCTAGAGGAACTGCGGCAAGCAAACATGATATTTCTGTTTGTATAGATGACATTTGATGCACTTGCCTAACGAAAAGACTTTGCTTTTCTCCAAAACCATTTGTACTGTGATTTTCTCGGTCCATTGCATACGAATTCCACACCAGTTTGTCCGGATATGACTGGATGAAACCGGAAATATCTGGTTTTGTTTTGGCTAACTCAATCCCACATATTATTACCGCCTCTGTGTTTGTGTATTCCAGATATTATCCACAGACTTTATTGTTTTGAATGTTTGTATCAGGGAACATTTAATTTTGTGCTTGGAAATACTAACTGGTTCCACATGGAGACTCCAGCTCTACACATTCGTATTTTCTAGGGAGAAAGCTAGAGGAACTGCGGCAAACAAACATGATCTTTCTGTTTGTATAGATGACATTTTATGCACTTGCCTAACGTAAAGATTTTGCTTTTCTCCAAAACCATTTGTACTGTTATTTACTGGTCCATTGCATACGAATTCCACACCAGTTTCTCCAGACATGACTGGATGAAACCGGAAATATCCGGTTGATTTTTTCCTAACTCAATCCCAGATATTGTTACCGCCTCTGTGTATGTGTATTCCTGATATTATCCACAGACTTTAATATTTTGAATGTTTTTTTTTTCAGGAAACATTTAATTTTCTGCTTGGAAACACCAATTGTTTCCACATGGAGACACCAGCTCTACACATTCGTATTTTCTAGGGAGAAAGCTAGAGGAACTGCGGCAAACACACATGATCTTTCTGTTTGTATAGATGAAATTTGATGCACTTGCCTAACGAAAAGACTTTGCTTTTCTCCAAAACCATTTGTACTGTGATTTTCTCGGTCCATTGCATACGAATTCCACACCAGTTTGTCCGGATATGACTGGATGAAACCGGAAATATCTGGTTTTGTTTTGGCTAACTCAATCCCAGAAATTGCTACTTCCTCTGTGTTTCTGCATTCCTGATATTATCTACGGACTTTATTGTTTTCAATGTTTTTTATCAGGGAACATTTAATTTTCTGCTTGGAAACACTAATTGGTTCCACATGGAGACACCAGCTCTACACATTCGTATTTTCTAGGGAGAAAGCTAGAGGAACTGCGGCAAACAAACATGATCTTTCTGTTTGTATAGATGACATTTGATGCACTTGCCTAACGAAAAGACTTTGCTTGTCTCCAAAACCATTTGTACTGTGATTTTCTCGGTCCATTGCATACAAATTCCACACCAGTTTCTCCGGATATGACTGGATGAAACCGGAAATATCTGGTTTTGTTTTGGCTAACTCAATCCCAGATATTGTTACCGCCTCTGTGTTTCTGCATTCCTGATATTATCAACAGATTTTATTGTTTTGAATGTTTTTCTTCAGGAAACATTTAATTTTCTGCTTGGAAACACTAATTGGTTCCACATGGAGACACCAGCTCTACACATTCGTGTTTTCTAGGGAGAAAGCTAGAGGAACTGCGGCAAGCAAACATGATATTTCTGTTTGTATAGATGACATTTGATGCACTTGCCTAACGAAAAGACTTTGCTTTTCTCCAAAACCATTTGTACTGTGATTTTCTCGGTCCATTGCATACGAATTCCACACCAGTTTGTCCGGATATGACTGGATGAAACCGGAAATATCTGGTTTTGTTTTGGCTAACTCAATCCCACATATTATTACCGCCTCTGTGTTTGTGTATTCCAGATATTATCCACAGACTTTATTGTTTTGAATGTTTGTATCAGGGAACATTTAATTTTGTGCTTGGAAATACTAACTGGTTCCACATGGAGACTCCAGCTCTACACATTCGTATTTTCTAGGGAGAAAGCTAGAGGAACTGCGGCAAACAAACATGATCTTTCTGTTTGTATAGATGACATTTTATGCACTTGCCTAACGGAAAGATTTTGCTTTTCTCCAAAACCATTTGTACTGTTATTTACTGGTCCATTGCATACGAATTCCACACCAGTTTCTCCAGACATGACTGGATTAAACCGGAAATATCCGGTTGATTTTTGCCTAACTCAATCCCAGATATTGTTACCGCCTCTGTGTATGTGTATTCCTGATATTATCCACAGACTTTAATATTTTGAATGTTTTTTTTTTTCAGGAAACATTTAATTTTCTGCTTGGAAACACCAATTGGTTCCACATGGAGACACCAGCTCTACACATTCGTATTTTCTAGGGAGAAAGCTAGAGGAACTGCGGCAAACACACATGATCTTTCTGTTTGTATAGATGAGATTTGATGCACTTGCCTAACGAAAAGACTTTGCTTTTCTCCAAAACCATTTGTACTGTGATTTTCTCGGTCCATTGCATACGAATTCCACACCCGTTTCTCCGGATATGACTGGATGAAACCCGAAATATCCGGTTGATTTTTACCTAACTCAATCCCAGATATTGCTACTTCCTCTGTGTTTCTGCATTCCTGATATTATCTACGGACTTTATTGTTTTGAATGTTTTTTATCAGGGAACATTTAATTTTCCGCTTGGAAACACTAATTGGTTCCACATGGAGACACCAGCTCTACACATTCGTATTTTCTAGGGAGAAAGCTAGAGGAACTGCGGCAAACAAACATGATCTTTCTGTTTCTATAGATGACATTTGATGCACTTGCCTAACGAAAAGACTTTGCTTTTCTCCAAAACCATTTGTACTGTGATTTTCTGGTCCATTGCATACAAATTCCAAACCAGTTTGTCCGGATATGACTGGATGAAACCGGAAATATCTGGTTTTGTTTTGGCTAACTCAATCCCAGATATTGTTACCGCCTCTGTGTTTGTGTATTCCAGATATTATCCACAGACTTTATTGTTTTGAATGTTTTTTATCAGGGAACATTTAATTTTCTGCTTGGAAAGAGTAATTGGTACCACATGGAGACACCAGCTCTACACATTCGTGTTTTCTAGGGAGAAAGCTAGAGGAACTGTGGCAAACAAACATGATCTTTCTGTTTGTAAAGATGAGATTTGATGCACTTGCCTAACGAAAAGACTTTGCTTTTCTACAAAACCATTTGTACTGTGATTTTCTGGTCCATTGCATACGAATTCCACACCAGTTTGTCCGGATATGACTGGATGAAACCAGAAATATCTGGTTTTGTTTTGGCTAACTCAATCCCAGAAATTGCTACTTCCTCTGTGTTTCTGCATTCCTGATATTATCTCCGGACTTTATTGTTTTCAATGTTTATTATCAGGGAACATTTAATTTTCCACTTGGAAACACTAATTGGTTCCACATGGAGACACCAGCTCTACACATTCGTATTTTCTTGGGAGAAAGCTAGAGGAACTGCGGCAAACAAACATGATATTTCTGTTTGTATAGATGACATTTTATGCACTTGCCTAACGTAAAAATTTTGCTTTTCTCCAAAACCATTTGTACTGTTATTTACTGGTCCATTGCATACGAATTCCACACCAGTTTCTCCAGACATGACTGGATGAAACCGGAAATATCCAGTTGATTTTTGCCTAACTCAATCCCAGATATTGTTACCGCCTCTGTGTATGTGTATTCCTGATATTATCCACAGACTTTATTGTTTTGAATGTTTTTTATCAGGGAACATTTAATTTTCTGCTTGGAAACACTAACTGGTGCCACATGGAGACACCAGACCTACACATTCGTATTTTCTAGGGAGAAAGCTAGAGGAACTGCGGCAAACAAACATGATCTTTCTGTTTGTATAGATGACATTTGCTGCACTTGCCTAACGAAAAGACTTTCCTTTTCTCCAAAACCATTCGTACTGTGATTTTCTCGGTCCATTGCATACAAATTCCACACCAGTTTGTCCGGATATGACTGGATGAAACCGGAAATATCCGGTTGATTTTTACCTAACTCAATCCAAGATATTGTTACCGCCTCTGTGTTTGTGTATTCCTGATATTATCTACGGACTTTATTGTTTTGAATGTTTATTTCAGGATACATTTAATTTTCTGCTTGGAAACACTAATTGTTTCCACATGGAGACACCAGCTCTACACATTCGTATTTTCTAGGGAGAAACCTAGAGGAACTGCGGCAAACAATCATGATCTTTCTGTTTGTATAGATGACATTTGATGCACTTGCCTAACGAAAAGACTTTGCTTGTCTCCAAAACCATTTGTACTGTGATTTTCTCGGTCCATTGCATACAAATTCCACACCAGTTTCTCCGGATATGACTGGATGAAACCGGAAATATCTGGTTTTGTTTTGGCTAACTCAATCCCAGATATTGTTACCGCCTCTGTGTTTCTGCATTCCTGATATTATCAACAGATTTTATTGTTTTGAATGTTTTTCTTCAGGAAACATTTAATTTTCTGCTTGGAAACACTAATTGGTTCCACATGGAGACACCAGCTCTACACATTCGTGTTTTCTAGGGAGAAAGCTAGAGGAACTGCGGCAAGCAAACATGATATTTCTGTTTGTATAGATGACATTTGATGCACTTGCCTAACGAAAAGACTTTGCTTTTCTCCAAAACCATTTGTACTGTGATTTTCTCGGTCCATTGCATACGAATTCCACACCAGTTTGTCCGGATATGACTGGATGAAACCGGAAATATCTGGTTTTGTTTTGGCTAACTCAATCCCACATATTATTACCGCCTCTGTGTTTGTGTATTCCAGATATTATCCACAGACTTTATTGTTTTGAATGTTTGTATCAGGGAACATTTAATTTTGTGCTTGGAAATACTAACTGGTTCCACATGGAGACTCCAGCTCTACACATTCGTATTTTCTAGGGAGAAAGCTAGAGGAACTGCGGCAAACAAACATGATCTTTCTGTTTGTATAGATGACATTTTATGCACTTGCCTAACGGAAAGATTTTGCTTTTCTCCAAAACCATTTGTACTGTTATTTACTGGTCCATTGCATACGAATTCCACACCAGTTTCTCCAGACATGACTGGATTAAACCGGAAATATCCGGTTGATTTTTGCCTAACTCAATCCCAGATATTGTTACCGCCTCTGTGTATGTGTATTCCTGATATTATCCACAGACTTTAATATTTTGAATGTTTTTTTTTTTCAGGAAACATTTAATTTTCTGCTTGGAAACACCAATTGGTTCCACATGGAGACACCAGCTCTACACATTCGTATTTTCTAGGGAGAAAGCTAGAGGAACTGCGGCAAACACACATGATCTTTCTGTTTGTATAGATGAGATTTGATGCACTTGCCTAACGAAAAGACTTTGCTTTTCTCCAAAACCATTTGTACTGTGATTTTCTCGGTCCATTGCATACGAATTCCACACCCGTTTCTCCGGATATGACTGGATGAAACCCGAAATATCCGGTTGATTTTTACCTAACTCAATCCCAGATATTGCTACTTCCTCTGTGTTTCTGCATTCCTGATATTATCTACGGACTTTATTGTTTTGAATGTTTTTTATCAGGGAACATTTAATTTTCCGCTTGGAAACACTAATTGGTTCCACATGGAGACACCAGCTCTACACATTCGTATTTTCTAGGGAGAAAGCTAGAGGAACTGCGGCAAACAAACATGATCTTTCTGTTTCTATAGATGACATTTGATGCACTTGCCTAACGAAAAGACTTTGCTTTTCTCCAAAACCATTTGTACTGTGATTTTCTGGTCCATTGCATACAAATTCCAAACCAGTTTGTCCGGATATGACTGGATGAAACCGGAAATATCTGGTTTTGTTTTGGCTAACTCAATCCCAGATATTGTTACCGCCTCTGTGTTTGTGTATTCCAGATATTATCCACAGACTTTATTGTTTTGAATGTTTTTTATCAGGGAACATTTAATTTTCTGCTTGGAAAGAGTAATTGGTACCACATGGAGACACCAGCTCTACACATTCGTGTTTTCTAGGGAGAAAGCTAGAGGAACTGTGGCAAACAAACATGATCTTTCTGTTTGTAAAGATGAGATTTGATGCACTTGCCTAACGAAAAGACTTTGCTTTTCTACAAAACCATTTGTACTGTGATTTTCTGGTCCATTGCATACGAATTCCACACCAGTTTGTCCGGATATGACTGGATGAAACCAGAAATATCTGGTTTTGTTTTGGCTAACTCAATCCCAGAAATTGCTACTTCCTCTGTGTTTCTGCATTCCTGATATTATCTCCGGACTTTATTGTTTTCAATGTTTATTATCAGGGAACATTTAATTTTCCACTTGGAAACACTAATTGGTTCCACATGGAGACACCAGCTCTACACATTCGTATTTTCTTGGGAGAAAGCTAGAGGAACTGCGGCAAACAAACATGATATTTCTGTTTGTATAGATGACATTTTATGCACTTGCCTAACGTAAAAATTTTGCTTTTCTCCAAAACCATTTGTACTGTTATTTACTGGTCCATTGCATACGAATTCCACACCAGTTTCTCCAGACATGACTGGATGAAACCGGAAATATCCGGTTGATTTTTGCCTAACTCAATCCCAGATATTGTTACCGCCTCTGTGTATGTGTATTCCTGATATTATCCACAGACTTTATTGTTTTGAATGTTTTTTATCAGGGAACATTTAATTTTCTGCTTGGAAACACTAACTGGTGCCACATGGAGACACCAGACCTACACATTCGTATTTTCTAGGGAGAAAGCTAGAGGAACTGCGGCAAACAAACATGATCTTTCTGTTTGTATAGATGACATTTGCTGCACTTGCCTAACGAAAAGACTTTCCTTTTCTCCAAAACCATTCGTACTGTGATTTTCTCGGTCCATTGCATACAAATTCCACACCAGTTTGTCCGGATATGACTGGATGAAACCGGAAATATCCGGTTGATTTTTACCTAACTCAATCCAAGATATTGTTACCGCCTCTGTGTTTGTGTATTCCTGATATTATCTACGGACTTTATTGTTTTGAATGTTTATTTCAGGATACATTTAATTTTCTGCTTGGAAACACTAATTGTTTCCACATGGAGACACCAGCTCTACACATTCGTATTTTCTAGGGAGAAACCTAGAGGAACTGCGGCAAACAATCATGATCTTTCTGTTTGTATAGATGACATTTGATGCACTTGCCTAACGAAAAGACTTTGCTTGTCTCCAAAACCATTTGTACTGTGATTTTCTCGGTCCATTGCATACAAATTCCACACCAGTTTCTCCGGATATGACTGGATGAAACCGGAAATATCTGGTTTTGTTTTGGCTAACTCAATCCCAGATATTGTTACCGCCTCTGTGTTTCTGCATTCCTGATATTATCCACAGATTTTATTGTTTTGAATGTTTTTTTTCAGGAAACATTTAATTTTCTGCTTGGAAACACTAATTGTTTCCACATGGAGACACCAGCTCTACACATTCGTGTTTTCTAGGGAGAAAGCTAGAGGAACTGCGGAAGCAAACATGATATTTCTGTTTGTATAGATGACATTTGATGCACTTGCCTAACGAAAAGACTTTGCTTTTCTCCAAAACCATTTGTACTGTGATTTTCTCGGTCCATTGCATACGAATTCCACACCAGTTTGTCCGGATATGACTGGATGAAACCGGAAATATCTGGTTTTGTTTTGGCTAACTCAATCCCACATATTATTACCGCCTCTGTGTTTGTGTATTCCAGATATTATCCACAGACTTTATTGTTTTGAATGTTTGTATCAGGGAACATTTAATTTTGTGCTTGGAAATACTAACTGGTTCCACATGGAGACTCCAGCTCTACACATTCGTATTTTCTAGGGAGAAAGCTAGAGGAACTGCGGCAAACAAACATGATCTTTCTGTTTGTATAGATGACATTTTATGCACTTGCCTAACGTAAAGATTTTGCTTTTCTCCAAAACCATTTGTACTGTTATTTACTGGTCCATTGCATACGAATTCCACACCAGTTTCTCCAGACATGACTGGATGAAACCGGAAATATCCGGTTGATTTTTGCCTAACTCAATCCCAGATATTGTTACCACCTCTGTGTATGTGTATTCCTGATATTATCCACAGACTTTAATATTTTGAATGTTTTTTTTTCAGGAAACATTTAATTTTCTGCTTGGAAACACCAATTGTTTCCACATGGAGACACCAGCTCTACACATTCGTATTTTCTAGGGAGAAAGCTAGAGGAACTGCGGCAAACACACATGATCTTTCTGTTTGTATAGATGAGATTTGATGCACTTGCCTAACGAAAAGACTTTGCTTTTCTCCAAAACCATTTGTACTGTGATTTTCTCGGTCCATTGCATACGAATTCCACACCAGTTTGTCCGGATATGACTGGATGAAACCGGAAATATCTGGTTTTGTTTTGGCTAACTCAATCCCAGAAATTGCTACTTCCTCTGTGTTTCTGCATTCCTGATATTATCTACGGACTTTATTGTTTTCAATGTTTTTTATCAGGGAACATTTAATTTTCCGCTTGGAAACACTAATTGGTTCCACATGGAGACACCAGCTCTACACATTCGTATTTTCTAGGGAGAAAGCTAGAGGAACTGCGGCAAACAAACATGATATTTCTGTTTGTATAGATGACATTTGATGCACTTGCCTAACGAAAAGACTTTGCTTTTCTCCAAAACCATTTGTACTGTGATTTTCTCGGTCCACTGCATACAAATTCCAAACCAGTTTGTCCGGATATGACTGGATGAAACCGGAAATATCTGGTTTTGTTTTGGCTAACTCAATCCCAGATATTGTTACCGCCTCTGTGTTTGTGTATTCCAGATATTATCCACAGACTTTATTGTTTTGAATGTTTTTTATCAGGGAACATTTAATTTTCTGCTTGGAAAGAGTAATTGGTACCACATGGAGACACCAGCTCTACACATTCGTATTTTCTAGGGAGAAAGCTAGAGGAACTGTGGCAAACAAACATGATCTTTCTGTTTGTAAAGATGAGATTTGATGCACTTGCCTAACGAAAAGACTTTGCTTTTCTCCATAACCATTTGTACTGTTATTTTCTCGGTCCATTGCATACGAATTCCACACCAGTTTGTCCGGATATGACTGTAGGAAACCAGAAATATCCGGTTTTGTTTTGGGTAACTCAATCCGAAATATTGCTACAGACTCTGTGTTTGTGTTTTCTGGATATTATCGATGGACTTATTGTTTTGAATGTTTTTATCATGGAACATTTAATTTTCTGCTTGGAAACACTAATTGTTTCCACATGGAGACACCAGCTCTACACATTTGTATTTTCTAGGGAGAAAGCTAGATGAACTGTGGCAAACAAACATGATCTTTCTGTTTGTATAGATGACACCTGATGCATTTGCCTTACAAAAAGACTTTGCTTTTCTCCAAAACCATTTGTACTGTGATTTTTTCGGTCCATTTCATACGAATTCCACACCAGTTTGTCCGGATATGACTGGATGAAACCGGAAATATCTGGTTTTGTTTTGACTAACTCAATCCCAGATATTGTTACCGCTTCTGTGTTTGTGTATTCCAGATATTATCCACAGACTTTATTGTTTTGAATGTTTTTTATCAGGGAACATTTAATTTTCTGCTTGGAAACACTAATTGTTTCAACATGGAGACACCAGCTCTACACATTCATATTTTCTAGGGAGAAAGCTAGAGGAATTGCGGCAAACAAACATGATCTTTCTGTTTGTATAGATGACATTTGTTGCACTTGCCTAACGAAAATACTTTGCTTTTCTCCAAAACCATTTCTACTGTGATTTTCTCGGTCCATTGCATACGAATTCCATACCAGTTTGTCTGGATATGACTGGATGAAACCGGAAATATCCGGTTGTGTTTTGGCTAACTCAATCCCACATATTGTTACCACCTCTGTGTTTGTGTATTCCTGATATTATCCACAGACTTTATTTTTTTGAATGTTTTTTTTCAGGATACATCTAATTTTCTGCTTGGAAACACTAATTGGTTGCACATGGAGACACCAGCTCTACACATTCGTATTTTCTAGGGAGAAAGCTAGAGGAACTGCGGCAAACAATCATGATCTTTCTGTTTGTATAGATGACATTTGATGCACTTGCCTAACGAAAAGACTTTGCTTTTCTCCAAAACCATTTGTACTGTGATTTTCTCGGTACATTGCATACGAATTCCACAGCAGTTTCTCCGGATATGACTGGATGAAACCGGAAATATCTGGTTTTGTTTTGGCTAACTCAATCCCAGAAATTGCTACTTCCTCTGTGTTTGTGCATTCCTGATATAATCTACGGACTTTATTGTTTTCAATATTTTTTATCAGGGAACATTTAATTTTCTGCTTGGAAACACTAATTGGTTCCACATGGAGACACCAGCTCTACACATTCATATTTTCTAGGGAGAAAGCTAGAGGAACTGTGGCAAACAATCATGATATTTCTGTTTGTATAGATGACATTTGATGCACTTGCCTAACGAAAAGACTTTGCTTTTCTCCAAAACCATTTGTACCGTTATTTACTGGTCCATTGCATACGAATTCCACACAAGTTTCTCCAGACATGACTGGATGAAACCGGAAATATCCGGTTGATTTTTGCCTAACTCAATCCCAGATATTGTTACCGCCTCTGTGTATGTGTATTCCTGATATTATCCACAGACTTTATTGTTTTGAATGTTTTTTATCAGGGAACATTTAATTTTCTGCTTGGAAACACTAATTGGTTCCACATGGAAACACCAGCTCTACACATTCGTATTTTCTAGGGAGAAAGCTTGAGGAACTGCGGCAAACAAACATGATATTTCTGTTTGTATAGATGACATTTTATGCACTTGCCTATGAAAAGACTTTGCTTTTCTCCAAAACCATTTTTACTGTGATTTTCTGGTCCATTGCATACGAATTCAAGAACAGTTTGTCCGGATATGACTGGATGAAACAAAAAATATCCGGTTGATTTTTGGCTAACACAATCCCAAATATTGTTACCGCCTCTGTGTTTGTTTATGCCTGATATTATCCACGGACTTTATTGTTTTTAATGTTTTTTATCAGGGAACATTTAATTTTCTGCTTGGAAACACTAGTTCTTTCCACATGGAGACACCGGCTCCACACATTCGTATTTTCTAGGGAGAAAGCTAGAGGAACTGCGGCAAGCAAACATGATATTTCTGTTTGTATAGATGACATTTGATGCACTTGGCTAATGAAAAGACTTTGCTTTTCTCCATAACCATTTGTACTGTTATTTTCTCGGTCCATTGCATACGAATTCCACACCAGTTTGTCCGGATATGACTGTAGGAAACCAGAAATATCCGGTTTTGTTTTGGGTAACTCAATCCGAAATATTGCTACAGACTCTGTGTTTGTGTTTTCTGGATATTATCGATGGACTTATTGTTTTGAATGTTTTTATCATGGAACATTTAATTTTCTGCTTGGAAACACTAATTGTTTCCACATGGAGACACCAGCTCTACACATTCGTATTTTCTAGGGAGAAAGCTAGATGAACTGTGGCAAACAAACATGATCTTTCTGTTTGTATAGATGACACCTGAGCATTTGCCTTACAAAAAGACTTTGCTTTTCTCCAAAACCATTTGTACTGTGATTTTTTCGGTCCATTTCATACGAATTCCACACCAGTTTGTCCGGATATGACTGGATGAAACCGGAAATATCTGGTTTTGTTTTGACTAACTCAATCCCAGATATTGTTACCGCTTCTGTGTTTGTGTATTCCAGATATTATCCACAGACTTTATTGTTTTGAATGTTTTTTATCAGGGAACATTTAATTTTCTGCTTGGAAACACTAATTGTTTCAACATGGAGACACCAGCTCTACACATTCGTATTTTCTAGGGAGAAAGCTAGAGGAATTGCGGCAAACAAACATGATCTTTCTGTTTGTATAGATGACATTTGTTGCACTTGCCTAACGAAAATACTTTGCTTTTCTCCAAAACCATTTCTACTGTGATTTTCTCGGTCCATTGCATACGAATTCCATACCAGTTTGTCTGGATATGACTGGATGAAACCGGAAATATCCGGTTGTGTTTTGGCTAACTCAATCCCACATATTGTTACCACCTCTGTGTTTGTGTATTCCTGATATTATCCACAGACTTTATTTTTTTGAATGTTTTTTTTCAGGATACATCTAATTTTCTGCTTGGAAACACTAATTGGTTGCACATGGAGACACCAGCTCTACACATTCGTATTTTCTAGGGAGAAAGCTAGAGGAACTGCGGCAAACAATCATGATCTTTCTGTTTGTATAGATGACATTTGATGCACTTGCCTAACGAAAAGACTTTGCTTTTCTCCAAAACCATTTGTACTGTGATTTTCTCGGTACATTGCATACGAATTCCACAGCAGTTTCTCCGGATATGACTGGATGAAACCGGAAATATCTGGTTTTGTTTTGGCTAACTCAATCCCAGAAATTGCTACTTCCTCTGTGTTTGTGCATTCCTGATATAATCTACGGACTTTATTGTTTTCAATATTTTTTATCAGGGAACATTTAATTTTCTGCTTGGAAACACTAATTGGTTCCACATGGAGACACCAGCTCTACACATTCATATTTTCTAGGGAGAAAGCTAGAGGAACTGTGGCAAACAATCATGATATTTCTGTTTGTATAGATGACATTTGATGCACTTGCCTAACGAAAAGACTTTGCTTTTCTCCAAAACCATTTGTACCGTTATTTACTGGTCCATTGCATACGAATTCCACACAAGTTTCTCCAGACATGACTGGATGAAACCGGAAATATCCGGTTGATTTTTGCCTAACTCAATCCCAGATATTGTTACCGCCTCTGTGTATGTGTATTCCTGATATTATCCACAGACTTTATTGTTTTGAATGTTTTTTATCAGGGAACATTTAATTTTCTGCTTGGAAACACTAATTGGTTCCACATGGAAACACCAGCTCTACACATTCGTATTTTCTAGGGAGAAAGCTTGAGGAACTGCGGCAAACAAACATGATATTTCTGTTTGTATAGATGACATTTTATGCACTTGCCTATGAAAAGACTTTGCTTTTCTCCAAAACCATTTTTACTGTGATTTTCTGGTCCATTGCATACGAATTCAAGAACAGTTTGTCCGGATATGACTGGATGAAACAAAAAATATCCGGTTGATTTTTGGCTAACACAATCCCAAATATTGTTACCGCCTCTGTGTTTGTTTATGCCTGATATTATCCACGGACTTTATTGTTTTTAATGTTTTTTATCAGGGAACATTTAATTTTCTGCTTGGAAACACTAGTTCTTTCCACATGGAGACACCGGCTCCACACATTCGTATTTTCTAGGGAGAAAGCTAGAGGAACTGCGGCAAGCAAACATGATATTTCTGTTTGTATAGATGACATTTGATGCACTTGGCTAATGAAAAGACTTTGCTTTTCTCCATAACCATTTGTACTGTTATTTTCTCGGTCCATTGCATACGAATTCCACACCAGTTTGTCCGGATATGACTGTAGGAAACCAGAAATATCCGGTTTTGTTTTGGGTAACTCAATCCGAAATATTGCTACAGACTCTGTGTTTGTGTTTTCTGGATATTATCGATGGACTTATTGTTTTGAATGTTTTTATCATGGAACATTTAATTTTCTGCTTGGAAACACTAATTGTTTCCACATGGAGACACCAGCTCTACACATTCGTATTTTCTAGGGAGAAAGCTAGATGAACTGTGGCAAACAAACATGATCTTTCTGTTTGTATAGATGACACCTGAGCATTTGCCTTACAAAAAGACTTTGCTTTTCTCCAAAACCATTTGTACTGTGATTTTTTCGGTCCATTTCATACGAATTCCACACCAGTTTGTCCGGATATGACTGGATGAAACCGGAAATATCTGGTTTTGTTTTGACTAACTCAATCCCAGATATTGTTACCGCTTCTGTGTTTGTGTATTCCAGATATTATCCACAGACTTTATTGTTTTGAATGTTTTTTATCAGGGAACATTTAATTTTCTGCTTGGAAACACTAATTGTTTCAACATGGAGACACCAGCTCTACACATTCGTATTTTCTAGGGAGAAAGCTAGAGGAATTGCGGCAAACAAACATGATCTTTCTGTTTGTATAGATGACATTTGTTGCACTTGCCTAACGAAAATACTTTGCTTTTCTCCAAAACCATTTCTACTGTGATTTTCTCGGTCCATTGCATACGAATTCCATACCAGTTTGTCTGGATATGACTGGATGAAACCGGAAATATCCGGTTGTGTTTTGGCTAACTCAATCCCACATATTGTTACCACCTCTGTGTTTGTGTATTCCTGATATTATCCACAGACTTTATTTTTTTGAATGTTTTTTTTCAGGATACATCTAATTTTCTGCTTGGAAACACTAATTGGTTGCACATGGAGACACCAGCTCTACACATTCGTATTTTCTAGGGAGAAAGCTAGAGGAACTGCGGCAAACAATCATGATCTTTCTGTTTGTATAGATGACATTTGATGCACTTGCCTAACGAAAAGACTTTGCTTTTCTCCAAAACCATTTGTACTGTGATTTTCTCGGTACATTGCATACGAATTCCACAGCAGTTTCTCCGGATATGACTGGATGAAACCGGAAATATCTGGTTTTGTTTTGGCTAACTCAATCCCAGAAATTGCTACTTCCTCTGTGTTTGTGCATTCCTGATATAATCTACGGACTTTATTGTTTTCAATATTTTTTATCAGGGAACATTTAATTTTCTGCTTGGAAACACTAATTGGTTCCACATGGAGACACCAGCTCTACACATTCATATTTTCTAGGGAGAAAGCTAGAGGAACTGTGGCAAACAATCATGATATTTCTATTAGTATAGATGACATTTGATGCACTTGCCTAACGAAAAGACTTTGCTTTTCTCCAAAACCATTTGTACCGTTATTTACTGGTCCATTGCATACGAATTCCACACAAGTTTCTCCAGACATGACTGGATGAAACCGGAAATATCCGGTTGATTTTTGCCTAACTCAATCCCAGATATTGTTACCGCCTCTGTGTATGTGTATTCCTGATATTATCCACAGACTTTATTGTTTTGAATGTTTTTTATCAGGGAACATTTAATTTTCTGCTTGGAAACACTAATTGGTTACACATGGAAACACCAGCTCTACACATTCGTATTTTCTAGGGAGAAAGCTTGAGGAACTGCGGCAAACAAACATGATATTTCTGTTTGTATAGATGACATTTTATGCACTTGCCTATGAAAATACTTTGCTTTTCTCCAAAACCATTTTTACTGTGATTTTCTGGTCCATTGCATACGAATTCAAGAACAGTTTGTCCGGATATGACTGGATGAAACAAAAAATATCCGGTTGATTTTTGGCTAACACAATCCCAAATATTGTTACCGCCTCTGTGTTTGTTTATGCCTGATATTATCCACGGACTTTATTGTTTTTAATGTTTTTTATCAGGGAACATTTAATTTTCTGCTTGGAAACACTAGTTCTTTCCACATGGAGACACCGGCTCCACACATTCGTATTTTCTAGGGAGAAAGCTAGAGGAACTGCGGCAAGCAAACATGATATTTCTGTTTGTATAGATGACATTTGATGCACTTGGCTAATGAAAAGACTTTGCTTTTCTCCATAACCATTTGTACTGTTATTTTCTCGGTCCATTGCATACGAATTCCACACCAGTTTGTCCAGATATGACTGTAGGAAACCAGAAATATCCGGTTTTGTTTTGGGTAACTCAATCCGAAATATTGCTACAGACTCTGTGTTTGTGTTTTCTGGATATTATCGATGGACTTATTGTTTTGAATGTTTTTATCATGGAACATTTAATTTTCTGCTTGGAAACACTAATTGTTTCCACATGGAGACACCAGCTCTACACATTCGTATTTTCTAGGGAGAAAGCTAGATGAACTGTGGCAAACAAACATGATCTTTCTGTTTGTATAGATGACACTTGATGCATTTGCCTTACAAAAAGACTTTGCTTTTCTCCAAAACCATTTGTACTGTGATTTTTTCGGTCCATTTCATACGAATTCCACACCAGTTTGTCCGGATATGACTGGATGAAACCGGAAATATCTGGTTTTGTTTTGACTAACTCAATCCCAGATATTGTTACCGCTTCTGTGTTTGTGTATTCCAGATATTATCCACAGACTTTATTGTTTTGAATGTTTTTTATCAGGGAACATTTAATTTTCTGCTTGGAAACACTAATTGTTTCAACATGGAGACACCAGCTCTACACATTCGTATTTTCTAGGGAGAAAGCTAGAGGAACTGTGGCAAACAATCATGATATTTCTATTAGTATAGATGACATTTCATGCACTTGCCTAACGAAAAGACTTTGCTTTTCTCCAAAACCATTTGTACCGTTATTTACTGGTCCATTGCATACGAATTCCACACAAGTTTCTCCAGACATGACTGGATGAAACCGGAAATATCCGGTTGATTTTTGCCTAACTCAATCCCAGATATTGTTACCGCCTCTGTGTATGTGTATTCCTGATATTATCCACAGACTTTATTGTTTTGAATGTTTTTTATCAGGGAACATTTAATTTTCTGCTTGGAAACACTAATTGGTTACACATGGAAACACCAGCTCTACACATTCGTATTTTCTAGGGAGAAAGCTTGAGGAACTGCGGCAAACAAACATGATATTTCTGTTTGTATAGATGACATTTTATGCACTTGCCTATGAAAAGACTTTGCTTTTCTCCAAAACCATTTTTACTGTGATTTTCTGGTCCATTGCATACGAATTCCACACCAGTTTGTCCGGATATGACTGGATGAAACCGGAAATATCTGGTTTTGTTTTGACTAACTCAATCCCAGATATTGTTACCGCTTCTGTGTTTGTGTATTCCAGATATTATCCACAGACTTTATTGTTTTGAATGTTTTTTATCAGGGAACATTTAATTTTCTGCTTGGAAACACTAATTGTTTCAACATGGAGACACCAGCTCTACACATTCATATTTTCTAGGGAGAAAGCTAGAGGAATTGCGGCAAACAAACATGATCTTTCTGTTTGTATAGATGACATTTGTTGCACTTGCCTAACGAAAATACTTTGCTTTTCTCCAAAACCATTTCTACTGTGATTTTCTCGGTCCATTGCATACGAATTCCATACCAGTTTGTCTGGATATGACTGGATGAAACCGGAAATATCCGGTTGTGTTTTGGCTAACTCAATCCCACATATTGTTACCACCTCTGTGTTTGTGTATTCCTGATATTATCCACAGACTTTATTTTTTTGAATGTTTTTTTTCAGGATACATCTAATTTTCTGCTTGGAAACACTAATTGGTTGCACATGGAGACACCAGCTCTACACATTCGTATTTTCTAGGGAGAAAGCTAGAGGAACTGCGGCAAACAATCATGATCTTTCTGTTTGTATAGATGACCTTTGATGCACTTGCCTAACGAAAAGACTTTGCTTTTCTCCAAAACCATTTGTACTGTGATTTTCTCGGTACATTGCATACGAATTCCACAGCAGTTTCTCCGGATATGACTGGATGAAACCGGAAATATCTGGTTTTGTTTTGGCTAACTCAATCCCAGAAATTGCTACTTCCTCTGTGTTTGTGCATTCCTGATATAATCTACGGACTTTATTGTTTTCAATATTTTTTATCAGGGAACATTTAATTTTCTGCTTGGAAACACTAATTGGTTCCACATGGAGACACCAGCTCTACACATTCATATTTTCTAGGGAGAAAGCTAGAGGAACTGTGGCAAACAATCATGATATTTCTATTAGTATAGATGACATTTGATGCACTTGCCTAACGAAAAGACTTTGCTTTTCTCCAAAACCATTTGTACCGTTATTTACTGGTCCATTGCATACGAATTCCACACAAGTTTCTCCAGACATGACTGGATGAAACCGGAAATATCCGGTTGATTTTTGCCTAACTCAATCCCAGATATTGTTACCGCCTCTGTGTATGTGTATTCCTGATATTATCCACAGACTTTATTGTTTTGAATGTTTTTTATCAGGGAACATTTAATTTTCTGCTTGGAAACACTAATTGGTTCCACATGGAAACACCAGCTCTACACATTCGTATTTTCTAGGGAGAAAGCTTGAGGAACTGCGGCAAACAAACATGATATTTCTGTTTGTATAGATGACATTTTATGCACTTGCCTATGAAAAGACTTTGCTTTTCTCCAAAACCATTTTTACTGTGATTTTCTGGTCCATTGCATACGAATTCAAGAACAGTTTGTCCGGATATGACTGGATGAAACAAAAAATATCCGGTTGATTTTTGGCTAACACAATCCCAAATATTGTTACCGCCTCTGTGTTTGTTTATGCCTGATATTATCCACGGACTTTATTGTTTTTAATGTTTTTTATCAGGGAACATTTAATTTTCTGCTTGGAAACACTAGTTCTTTCCACATGGAGACACCGGCTCCACACATTCGTATTTTCTAGGGAGAAAGCTAGAGGAACTGCGGCAAGCAAACATGATATTTCTGTTTGTATAGATGACATTTGATGCACTTGGCTAATGAAAAGACTTTGCTTTTCTCCATAACCATTTGTACTGTTATTTTCTCGGTCCATTGCATACGAATTCCACACCAGTTTGTCCGGATATGACTGTAGGAAACCAGAAATATCCGGTTTTGTTTTGGGTAACTCAATCCGAAATATTGCTACAGACTCTGTGTTTGTGTTTTCTGGATATTATCGATGGACTTATTGTTTTGAAAGTTTTTATCATGGAACATTTAATTTTCTGCTTGGAAACACTAATTGTTTCCACATGGAGACACCAGCTCTACACATTCGTATTTTCTAGGGAGAAAGCTAGATGAACTGTGGCAAACAAACATGATCTTTCTGTTTGTATAGATGACACTTGATGCATTTGCCTTACAAAAAGACTTTGCTTTTCTCCAAAACCATTTGTACTGTGATTTTTTCGGTCCATTTCATACGAATTCCACACCAGTTTGTCCGGATATGACTGGATGAAACCGGAAATATCTGGTTTTGTTTTGACTAACTCAATCCCAGATATTGTTACCGCTTCTGTGTTTGTGTATTCCAGATATTATCCACAGACTTTATTGTTTTGAATGTTTTTTATCAGGGAACATTTAATTTTCTGCTTGGAAACACTAATTGTTTCAACATGGAGACACCAGCTCTACACATTCGTATTTTCTAGGGAGAAAGCTAGAGGAATTGCGGCAAACAAACATGATCTTTCTGTTTGTATAGATGACATTTGTTGCACTTGCCTAACGAAAATACTTTGCTTTTCTCCAAAACCATTTCTACTGTGATTTTCTCGGTCCATTGCATACGAATTCCATACCAGTTTGTCTGGATATGACTGGATGAAACCGGAAATATCCGGTTGTGTTTTGGCTAACTCAATCCCACATATTGTTACCACCTCTGTGTTTGTGTATTCCTGATATTATCCACAGACTTTATTTTTTTGAATGTTTTTTTTCAGGATACATCTAATTTTCTGCTTGGAAACACTAATTGGTTGCACATGGAGACACCAGCTCTACACATTCGTATTTTCTAGGGAGAAAGCTAGAGGAACTGCGGCAAACAATCATGATCTTTCTGTTTGTATAGATGACATTTGATGCACTTGCCTAACGAAAAGACTTTGCTTTTCTCCAAAACCATTTGTACTGTGATTTTCTCGGTACATTGCATACGAATTCCACAGCAGTTTCTCCGGATATGACTGGATGAAACCGGAAATATCTGGTTTTGTTTTGGCTAACTCAATCCCAGAAATTGCTACTTCCTCTGTGTTTGTGCATTCCTGATATAATCTACGGACTTTATTGTTTTCAATATTTTTTATCAGGGAACATTTAATTTTCTGCTTGGAAACACTAATTGGTTCCACATGGAGACACCAGCTCTACACATTCATATTTTCTAGGGAGAAAGCTAGAGGAACTGTGGCAAACAATCATGATATTTCTATTAGTATAGATGACATTTGATGCACTTGCCTAACGAAAAGACTTTGCTTTTCTCCAAAACCATTTGTACCGTTATTTACTGGTCCATTGCATACGAATTCCACACAAGTTTCTCCAGACATGACTGGATGAAACCGGAAATATCCGGTTGATTTTTGCCTAACTCAATCCCAGATATTGTTACCGCCTCTGTGTATGTGTATTCCTGATATTATCCACAGACTTTATTGTTTTGAATGTTTTTTATCAGGGAACATTTAATTTTCTGCTTGGAAACACTAATTGGTTCCACATGGAAACACCAGCTCTACACATTCGTATTTTCTAGGGAGAAAGCTTGAGGAACTGCGGCAAACAAACATGATATTTCTGTTTGTATAGATGACATTTTATGCACTTGCCTATGAAAAGACTTTGCTTTTCTCCAAAACCATTTTTACTGTGATTTTCTGGTCCATTGCATACGAATTCAAGAACAGTTTGTCCGGATATGACTGGATGAAACAAAAAATATCCGGTTGATTTTTGGCTAACACAATCCCAAATATTGTTACCGCCTCTGTGTTTGTTTATGCCTGATATTATCCACGGACTTTATTGTTTTTAATGTTTTTTATCAGGGAACATTTAATTTTCTGCTTGGAAACACTAGTTCTTTCCACATGGAGACACCGGCTCCACACATTCGTATTTTCTAGGGAGAAAGCTAGAGGAACTGCGGCAAGCAAACATGATATTTCTGTTTGTATAGATGACATTTGATGCACTTGGCTAATGAAAAGACTTTGCTTTTCTCCATAACCATTTGTACTGTTATTTTCTCGGTCCATTGCATACGAATTCCACACCAGTTTGTCCGGATATGACTGTAGGAAACCAGAAATATCCGGTTTTGTTTTGGGTAACTCAATCCGAAATATTGCTACAGACTCTGTGTTTGTGTTTTCTGGATATTATCGATGGACTTATTGTTTTGAATGTTTTTATCATGGAACATTTAATTTTCTGCTTGGAAACACTAATTGTTTCCACATGGAGACACCAGCTCTACACATTCGTATTTTCTAGGGAGAAAGCTAGATGAACTGTGGCAAACAAACATGATCTTTCTGTTTGTATAGATGACACTTGATGCATTTGCCTTACAAAAAGACTTTGCTTTTCTCCAAAACCATTTGTACTGTGATTTTTTCGGTCCATTTCATACGAATTCCACACCAGTTTGTCCGGATATGACTGGATGAAACCGGAAATATCTGGTTTTGTTTTGACTAACTCAATCCCAGATATTGTTACCGCTTCTGTGTTTGTGTATTCCAGATATTATCCACAGACTTTATTGTTTTGAATGTTTTTTATCAGGGAACATTTAATTTTCTGCTTGGAAACACTAATTGTTTCAACATGGAGACACCAGCTCTACACATTCGTATTTTCTAGGGAGAAAGCTAGAGGAATTGCGGCAAACAAACATGATCTTTCTGTTTGTATAGATGACATTTGTTGCACTTGCCTAACGAAAATACTTTGCTTTTCTCCAAAACCATTTCTACTGTGATTTTCTCGGTCCATTGCATACGAATTCCATACCAGTTTGTCTGGATATGACTGGATGAAACCGGAAATATCCGGTTGTGTTTTGGCTAACTCAATCCCACATATTGTTACCACCTCTGTGTTTGTGTATTCCTGATATTATCCACAGACTTTATTTTTTTGAATGTTTTTTTTCAGGATACATCTAATTTTCTGCTTGGAAACACTAATTGGTTGCACATGGAGACACCAGCTCTACACATTCGTATTTTCTAGGGAGAAAGCTAGAGGAACTGCGGCAAACAATCATGATCTTTCTGTTTGTATAGATGACATTTGATGCACTTGCCTAACGAAAAGACTTTGCTTTTCTCCAAAACCATTTGTACTGTGATTTTCTCGGTACATTGCATACGAATTCCACAGCAGTTTCTCCGGATATGACTGGATGAAACCGGAAATATCTGGTTTTGTTTTGGCTAACTCAATCCCAGAAATTGCTACTTCCTCTGTGTTTGTGCATTCCTGATATAATCTACGGACTTTATTGTTTTCAATATTTTTTATCAGGGAACATTTAATTTTCTGCTTGGAAACACTAATTGGTTCCACATGGAGACACCAGCTCTACACATTCATATTTTCTAGGGAGAAAGCTAGAGGAACTGTGGCAAACAATCATGATATTTCTATTAGTATAGATGACATTTGATGCACTTGCCTAACGAAAAGACTTTGCTTTTCTCCAAAACCATTTGTACCGTTATTTACTGGTCCATTGCATACGAATTCCACACAAGTTTCTCCAGACATGACTGGATGAAACCGGAAATATCCGGTTGATTTTTGCCTAACTCAATCCCAGATATTGTTACCGCCTCTGTGTATGTGTATTCCTGATATTATCCACAGACTTTATTGTTTTGAATGTTTTTTATCAGGGAACATTTAATTTTCTGCTTGGAAACACTAATTGGTTCCACATGGAAACACCAGCTCTACACATTCGTATTTTCTAGGGAGAAAGCTTGAGGAACTGCGGCAAACAAACATGATATTTCTGTTTGTATAGATGACATTTTATGCACTTGCCTATGAAAAGACTTTGCTTTTCTCCAAAACCATTTTTACTGTGATTTTCTGGTCCATTGCATACGAATTCAAGAACAGTTTGTCCGGATATGACTGGATGAAACAAAAAATATCCGGTTGATTTTTGGCTAACACAATCCCAAATATTGTTACCGCCTCTGTGTTTGTTTATGCCTGATATTATCCACGGACTTTATTGTTTTTAATGTTTTTTATCAGGGAACATTTAATTTTCTGCTTGGAAACACTAGTTCTTTCCACATGGAGACACCGGCTCCACACATTCGTATTTTCTAGGGAGAAAGCTAGAGGAACTGCGGCAAGCAAACATGATATTTCTGTTTGTATAGATGACATTTGATGCACTTGGCTAATGAAAAGACTTTGCTTTTCTCCATAACCATTTGTACTGTTATTTTCTCGGTCCATTGCATACGAATTCCACACCAGTTTGTCCAGATATGACTGTAGGAAACCAGAAATATCCGGTTTTGTTTTGGGTAACTCAATCCGAAATATTGCTACAGACTCTGTGTTTGTGTTTTCTGGATATTATCGATGGACTTATTGTTTTGAATGTTTTTATCATGGAACATTTAATTTTCTGCTTGGAAACACTAATTGTTTCCACATGGAGACACCAGCTCTACACATTCGTATTTTCTAGGGAGAAAGCTAGATGAACTGTGGCAAACAAACATGATCTTTCTGTTTGTATAGATGACACCTGATGCATTTGCCTTACAAAAAGACTTTGCTTTTCTCCAAAACCATTTGTACTGTGATTTTTTCGGTCCATTTCATACGAATTCCACACCAGTTTGTCCGGATATGACTGGATGAAACCGGAAATATCTGGTTTTGTTTTGACTAACTCAATCCCAGATATTGTTACCGCTTCTGTGTTTGTGTATTCCAGATATTATCCACAGACTTTATTGTTTTGAATGTTTTTTATCAGGGAACATTTAATTTTCTGCTTGGAAACACTAATTGTTTCAACATGGAGACACCAGCTCTACACATTCGTATTTTCTAGGGAGAAAGCTAGAGGAATTGCGGCAAACAAACATGATCTTTCTGTTTGTATAGATGACATTTGTTGCACTTGCCTAATGAAAATACTTTGCTTTTCTCCAAAACCATTTCTACTGTGATTTTCTCGGTCCATTGCATACGAATTCCATACCAGTTTGTCTGGATATGACTGGATGAAACCGGAAATATCCGGTTGTGTTTTGGCTAACTCAATCCCACATATTGTTACCACCTCTGTGTTTGTGTATTCCTGATATTATCCACAGACTTTATTTTTTTGAATGTTTTTTTTCAGGATACATCTAATTTTCTGCTTGGAAACACTAATTGGTTGCACATGGAGACACCAGCTCTACACATTCGTATTTTCTAGGGAGAAAGCTAGAGGAACTGCGGCAAACAATCATGATCTTTCTGTTTGTATAGATGACATTTGATGCACTTGCCTAACGAAAAGACTTTGCTTTTCTCCAAAACCATTTGTACTGTGATTTTCTCGGTACATTGCATACGAATTCCACAGCAGTTTCTCCGGATATGACTGGATGAAACCGGAAATATCTGGTTTTGTTTTGGCTAACTCAATCCCAGAAATTGCTACTTCCTCTGTGTTTGTGCATTCCTGATATAATCTACGGACTTTATTGTTTTCAATATTTTTTATCAGGGAACATTTAATTTTCTGCTTGGAAACACTAATTGGTTCCACATGGAGACACCAGCTCTACACATTCATATTTTCTAGGGAGAAAGCTAGAGGAACTGTGGCAAACAATCATGATATTTCTATTAGTATAGATGACATTTGATGCACTTGCCTAACGAAAAGACTTTGCTTTTCTCCAAAACCATTTGTACCGTTATTTACTGGTCCATTGCATACGAATTCCACACAAGTTTCTCCAGACATGACTGGATGAAACCGGAAATATCCGGTTGATTTTTGCCTAACTCAATCCCAGATATTGTTACCGCCTCTGTGTATGTGTATTCCTGATATTATCCACAGACTTTATTGTTTTGAATGTTTTTTATCAGGGAACATTTAATTTTCTGCTTGGAAACACTAATTGGTTCCACATGGAAACACCAGCTCTACACATTCGTATTTTCTAGGGAGAAAGCTTGAGGAACTGCGGCAAACAAACATGATATTTCTGTTTGTATAGATGACATTTTATGCACTTGCCTATGAAAAGACTTTGCTTTTCTCCAAAACCATTTTTACTGTGATTTTCTGGTCCATTGCATACGAATTCCACACCAGTTTGTCCGGATATGACTGGATGAAACAAAAAATATCCGGTTGATTTTTGGCTAACACAATCCCAAATATTGTTACCGCCTCTGTGTTTGTTTATGCCTGATATTATCCACGGACTTTATTGTTTTTAATGTTTTTTATCAGGGAACATTTAATTTTCTGCTTGGAAACACTAGTTCTTTCCACATGGAGACACCGGCTCCACACATTCGTATTTTCTAGGGAGAAAGCTAGAGGAACTGCGGCAAGCAAACATGATATTTCTGTTTGTATAGATGACATTTGATGCACTTGGCTAATGAAAAGACTTTGCTTTTCTCCATAACCATTTGTACTGTTATTTTCTCGGTCCATTGCATACGAATTCCACACCAGTTTGTCCAGATATGACTGTAGGAAACCAGAAATATCCGGTTTTGTTTTGGGTAACTCAATCCGAAATATTGCTACAGACTCTGTGTTTGTGTTTTCTGGATATTATCGATGGACTTATTGTTTTGAATGTTTTTATCATGGAACATTTAATTTTCTGCTTGGAAACACTAATTGTTTCCACATGGAGACACCAGCTCTACACATTCGTATTTTCTAGGGAGAAAGCTAGATGAACTGTGGCAAACAAACATGATCTTTCTGTTTGTATAGATGACACTTGATGCATTTGCCTTACAAAAAGACTTTGCTTTTCTCCAAAACCATTTGTACTGTGATTTTTTCGGTCCATTTCATACGAATTCCACACCAGTTTGTCCGGATATGACTGGATGAAACCGGAAATATCTGGTTTTGTTTTGACTAACTCAATCCCAGATATTGTTACCGCTTCTGTGTTTGTGTATTCCAGATATTATCCACAGACTTTATTGTTTTGAATGTTTTTTATCAGGGAACATTTAATTTTCTGCTTGGAAACACTAATTGTTTCAACATGGAGACACCAGCTCTACACATTCGTATTTTCTAGGGAGAAAGCTAGAGGAACTGTGGCAAACAATCATGATATTTCTATTAGTATAGATGACATTTCATGCACTTGCCTAACGAAAAGACTTTGCTTTTCTCCAAAACCATTTGTACCGTTATTTACTGGTCCATTGCATACGAATTCCACACAAGTTTCTCCAGACATGACTGGATGAAACCGGAAATATCCGGTTGATTTTTGCCTAACTCAATCCCAGATATTGTTACCGCCTCTGTGTATGTGTATTCCTGATATTATCCACAGACTTTATTGTTTTGAATGTTTTTTATCAGGGAACATTTAATTTTCTGCTTGGAAACACTAATTGGTTACACATGGAAACACCAGCTCTACACATTCGTATTTTCTAGGGAGAAAGCTTGAGGAACTGCGGCAAACAAACATGATATTTCTGTTTGTATAGATGACATTTTATGCACTTGCCTATGAAAAGACTTTGCTTTTCTCCAAAACCATTTTTACTGTGATTTTCTGGTCCATTGCATACGAATTCCACACCAGTTTGTCCGGATATGACTGGATGAAACCGGAAATATCTGGTTTTGTTTTGACTAACTCAATCCCAGATATTGTTACCGCTTCTGTGTTTGTGTATTCCAGATATTATCCACAGACTTTATTGTTTTGAATGTTTTTTATCAGGGAACATTTAATTTTCTGCTTGGAAACACTAATTGTTTCAACATGGAGACACCAGCTCTACACATTCATATTTTCTAGGGAGAAAGCTAGAGGAATTGCGGCAAACAAACATGATCTTTCTGTTTGTATAGATGACATTTGTTGCACTTGCCTAACGAAAATACTTTGCTTTTCTCCAAAACCATTTCTACTGTGATTTTCTCGGTCCATTGCATACGAATTCCATACCAGTTTGTCTGGATATGACTGGATGAAACCGGAAATATCCGGTTGTGTTTTGGCTAACTCAATCCCACATATTGTTACCACCTCTGTGTTTGTGTATTCCTGATATTATCCACAGACTTTATTTTTTTGAATGTTTTTTTTCAGGATACATCTAATTTTCTGCTTGGAAACACTAATTGGTTGCACATGGAGACACCAGCTCTACACATTCGTATTTTCTAGGGAGAAAGCTAGAGGAACTGCGGCAAACAATCATGATCTTTCTGTTTGTATAGATGACCTTTGATGCACTTGCCTAACGAAAAGACTTTGCTTTTCTCCAAAACCATTTGTACTGTGATTTTCTCGGTACATTGCATACGAATTCCACAGCAGTTTCTCCGGATATGACTGGATGAAACCGGAAATATCTGGTTTTGTTTTGGCTAACTCAATCCCAGAAATTGCTACTTCCTCTGTGTTTGTGCATTCCTGATATAATCTACGGACTTTATTGTTTTCAATATTTTTTATCAGGGAACATTTAATTTTCTGCTTGGAAACACTAATTGGTTCCACATGGAGACACCAGCTCTACACATTCATATTTTCTAGGGAGAAAGCTAGAGGAACTGTGGCAAACAATCATGATATTTCTATTAGTATAGATGACATTTGATGCACTTGCCTAACGAAAAGACTTTGCTTTTCTCCAAAACCATTTGTACCGTTATTTACTGGTCCATTGCATACGAATTCCACACAAGTTTCTCCAGACATGACTGGATGAAACCGGAAATATCCGGTTGATTTTTGCCTAACTCAATCCCAGATATTGTTACCGCCTCTGTGTATGTGTATTCCTGATATTATCCACAGACTTTATTGTTTTGAATGTTTTTTATCAGGGAACATTTAATTTTCTGCTTGGAAACACTAATTGGTTCCACATGGAAACACCAGCTCTACACATTCGTATTTTCTAGGGAGAAAGCTTGAGGAACTGCGGCAAACAAACATGATATTTCTGTTTGTATAGATGACATTTTATGCACTTGCCTATGAAAAGACTTTGCTTTTCTCCAAAACCATTTTTACTGTGATTTTCTGGTCCATTGCATACGAATTCAAGAACAGTTTGTCCGGATATGACTGGATGAAACAAAAAATATCCGGTTGATTTTTGGCTAACACAATCCCAAATATTGTTACCGCCTCTGTGTTTGTTTATGCCTGATATTATCCACGGACTTTATTGTTTTTAATGTTTTTTATCAGGGAACATTTAATTTTCTGCTTGGAAACACTAGTTCTTTCCACATGGAGACACCGGCTCCACACATTCGTATTTTCTAGGGAGAAAGCTAGAGGAACTGCGGCAAGCAAACATGATATTTCTGTTTGTATAGATGACATTTGATGCACTTGGCTAATGAAAAGACTTTGCTTTTCTCCATAACCATTTGTACTGTTATTTTCTCGGTCCATTGCATACGAATTCCACACCAGTTTGTCCGGATATGACTGTAGGAAACCAGAAATATCCGGTTTTGTTTTGGGTAACTCAATCCGAAATATTGCTACAGACTCTGTGTTTGTGTTTTCTGGATATTATCGATGGACTTATTGTTTTGAATGTTTTTATCATGGAACATTTAATTTTCTGCTTGGAAACACTAATTGTTTCCACATGGAGACACCAGCTCTACACATTCGTATTTTCTAGGGAGAAAGCTAGATGAACTGTGGCAAACAAACATGATCTTTCTGTTTGTATAGATGACACTTGATGCATTTGCCTTACAAAAAGACTTTGCTTTTCTCCAAAACCATTTGTACTGTGATTTTTTCGGTCCATTTCATACGAATTCCACACCAGTTTGTCCGGATATGACTGGATGAAACCGGAAATATCTGGTTTTGTTTTGACTAACTCAATCCCAGATATTGTTACCGCTTCTGTGTTTGTGTATTCCAGATATTATCCACAGACTTTATTGTTTTGAATGTTTTTTATCAGGGAACATTTAATTTTCTGCTTGGAAACACTAATTGTTTCAACATGGAGACACCAGCTCTACACATTCGTATTTTCTAGGGAGAAAGCTAGAGGAATTGCGGCAAACAAACATGATCTTTCTGTTTGTATAGATGACATTTGTTGCACTTGCCTAACGAAAATACTTTGCTTTTCTCCAAAACCATTTCTACTGTGATTTTCTCGGTCCATTGCATACGAATTCCATACCAGTTTGTCTGGATATGACTGGATGAAACCGGAAATATCCGGTTGTGTTTTGGCTAACTCAATCCCACATATTGTTACCACCTCTGTGTTTGTGTATTCCTGATATTATCCACAGACTTTATTTTTTTGAATGTTTTTTTTCAGGATACATCTAATTTTCTGCTTGGAAACACTAATTGGTTGCACATGGAGACACCAGCTCTACACATTCGTATTTTCTAGGGAGAAAGCTAGAGGAACTGCGGCAAACAATCATGATCTTTCTGTTTGTATAGATGACATTTGATGCACTTGCCTAACGAAAAGACTTTGCTTTTCTCCAAAACCATTTGTACTGTGATTTTCTCGGTACATTGCATACGAATTCCACAGCAGTTTCTCCGGATATGACTGGATGAAACCGGAAATATCTGGTTTTGTTTTGGCTAACTCAATCCCAGAAATTGCTACTTCCTCTGTGTTTGTGCATTCCTGATATAATCTACGGACTTTATTGTTTTCAATATTTTTTATCAGGGAACATTTAATTTTCTGCTTGGAAACACTAATTGGTTCCACATGGAGACACCAGCTCTACACATTCATATTTTCTAGGGAGAAAGCTAGAGGAACTGTGGCAAACAATCATGATATTTCTATTAGTATAGATGACATTTGATGCACTTGCCTAACGAAAAGACTTTGCTTTTCTCCAAAACCATTTGTACCGTTATTTACTGGTCCATTGCATACGAATTCCACACAAGTTTCTCCAGACATGACTGGATGAAACCGGAAATATCCGGTTGATTTTTGCCTAACTCAATCCCAGATATTGTTACCGCCTCTGTGTATGTGTATTCCTGATATTATCCACAGACTTTATTGTTTTGAATGTTTTTTATCAGGGAACATTTAATTTTCTGCTTGGAAACACTAATTGGTTCCACATGGAAACACCAGCTCTACACATTCGTATTTTCTAGGGAGAAAGCTTGAGGAACTGCGGCAAACAAACATGATATTTCTGTTTGTATAGATGACATTTTATGCACTTGCCTATGAAAAGACTTTGCTTTTCTCCAAAACCATTTTTACTGTGATTTTCTGGTCCATTGCATACGAATTCAAGAACAGTTTGTCCGGATATGACTGGATGAAACAAAAAATATCCGGTTGATTTTTGGCTAACACAATCCCAAATATTGTTACCGCCTCTGTGTTTGTTTATGCCTGATATTATCCACGGACTTTATTGTTTTTAATGTTTTTTATCAGGGAACATTTAATTTTCTGCTTGGAAACACTAGTTCTTTCCACATGGAGACACCGGCTCCACACATTCGTATTTTCTAGGGAGAAAGCTAGAGGAACTGCGGCAAGCAAACATGATATTTCTGTTTGTATAGATGACATTTGATGCACTTGGCTAATGAAAAGACTTTGCTTTTCTCCATAACCATTTGTACTGTTATTTTCTCGGTCCATTGCATACGAATTCCACACCAGTTTGTCCAGATATGACTGTAGGAAACCAGAAATATCCGGTTTTGTTTTGGGTAACTCAATCCGAAATATTGCTACAGACTCTGTGTTTGTGTTTTCTGGATATTATCGATGGACTTATTGTTTTGAATGTTTTTATCATGGAACATTTAATTTTCTGCTTGGAAACACTAATTGTTTCCACATGGAGACACCAGCTCTACACATTCGTATTTTCTAGGGAGAAAGCTAGATGAACTGTGGCAAACAAACATGATCTTTCTGTTTGTATAGATGACACCTGATGCATTTGCCTTACAAAAAGACTTTGCTTTTCTCCAAAACCATTTGTACTGTGATTTTTTCGGTCCATTTCATACGAATTCCACACCAGTTTGTCCGGATATGACTGGATGAAACCGGAAATATCTGGTTTTGTTTTGACTAACTCAATCCCAGATATTGTTACCGCTTCTGTGTTTGTGTATTCCAGATATTATCCACAGACTTTATTGTTTTGAATGTTTTTTATCAGGGAACATTTAATTTTCTGCTTGGAAACACTAATTGTTTCAACATGGAGACACCAGCTCTACACATTCGTATTTTCTAGGGAGAAAGCTAGAGGAATTGCGGCAAACAAACATGATCTTTCTGTTTGTATAGATGACATTTGTTGCACTTGCCTAATGAAAATACTTTGCTTTTCTCCAAAACCATTTCTACTGTGATTTTCTCGGTCCATTGCATACGAATTCCATACCAGTTTGTCTGGATATGACTGGATGAAACCGGAAATATCCGGTTGTGTTTTGGCTAACTCAATCCCACATATTGTTACCACCTCTGTGTTTGTGTATTCCTGATATTATCCACAGACTTTATTTTTTTGAATGTTTTTTTTCAGGATACATCTAATTTTCTGCTTGGAAACACTAATTGGTTGCACATGGAGACACCAGCTCTACACATTCGTATTTTCTAGGGAGAAAGCTAGAGGAACTGCGGCAAACAATCATGATCTTTCTGTTTGTATAGATGACATTTGATGCACTTGCCTAACGAAAAGACTTTGCTTTTCTCCAAAACCATTTGTACTGTGATTTTCTCGGTACATTGCATACGAATTCCACAGCAGTTTCTCCGGATATGACTGGATGAAACCGGAAATATCTGGTTTTGTTTTGGCTAACTCAATCCCAGAAATTGCTACTTCCTCTGTGTTTGTGCATTCCTGATATAATCTACGGACTTTATTGTTTTCAATATTTTTTATCAGGGAACATTTAATTTTCTGCTTGGAAACACTAATTGGTTCCACATGGAGACACCAGCTCTACACATTCATATTTTCTAGGGAGAAAGCTAGAGGAACTGTGGCAAACAATCATGATATTTCTATTAGTATAGATGACATTTGATGCACTTGCCTAACGAAAAGACTTTGCTTTTCTCCAAAACCATTTGTACCGTTATTTACTGGTCCATTGCATACGAATTCCACACAAGTTTCTCCAGACATGACTGGATGAAACCGGAAATATCCGGTTGATTTTTGCCTAACTCAATCCCAGATATTGTTACCGCCTCTGTGTATGTGTATTCCTGATATTATCCACAGACTTTATTGTTTTGAATGTTTTTTATCAGGGAACATTTAATTTTCTGCTTGGAAACACTAATTGGTTCCACATGGAAACACCAGCTCTACACATTCGTATTTTCTAGGGAGAAAGCTTGAGGAACTGCGGCAAACAAACATGATATTTCTGTTTGTATAGATGACATTTTATGCACTTGCCTATGAAAAGACTTTGCTTTTCTCCAAAACCATTTTTACTGTGATTTTCTGGTCCATTGCATACGAATTCCACACCAGTTTGTCCGGATATGACTGGATGAAACAAAAAATATCCGGTTGATTTTTGGCTAACACAATCCCAAATATTGTTACCGCCTCTGTGTTTGTTTATGCCTGATATTATCCACGGACTTTATTGTTTTTAATGTTTTTTATCAGGGAACATTTAATTTTCTGCTTGGAAACACTAGTTCTTTCCACATGGAGACACCGGCTCCACACATTCGTATTTTCTAGGGAGAAAGCTAGAGGAACTGCGGCAAGCAAACATGATATTTCTGTTTGTATAGATGACATTTGATGCACTTGGCTAATGAAAAGACTTTGCTTTTCTCCATAACCATTTGTACTGTTATTTTCTCGGTCCATTGCATACGAATTCCACACCAGTTTGTCCAGATATGACTGTAGGAAACCAGAAATATCCGGTTTTGTTTTGGGTAACTCAATCCGAAATATTGCTACAGACTCTGTGTTTGTGTTTTCTGGATATTATCGATGGACTTATTGTTTTGAATGTTTTTATCATGGAACATTTAATTTTCTGCTTGGAAACACTAATTGTTTCCACATGGAGACACCAGCTCTACACATTCGTATTTTCTAGGGAGAAAGCTAGATGAACTGTGGCAAACAAACATGATCTTTCTGTTTGTATAGATGACACTTGATGCATTTGCCTTACAAAAAGACTTTGCTTTTCTCCAAAACCATTTGTACTGTGATTTTTTCGGTCCATTTCATACGAATTCCACACCAGTTTGTCCGGATATGACTGGATGAAACCGGAAATATCTGGTTTTGTTTTGACTAACTCAATCCCAGATATTGTTACCGCTTCTGTGTTTGTGTATTCCAGATATTATCCACAGACTTTATTGTTTTGAATGTTTTTTATCAGGGAACATTTAATTTTCTGCTTGGAAACACGAATTGTTTCAACATGGAGACACCAGCTCTACACATTCGTATTTTCTAGGGAGAAAGCTAGAGGAATTGCGGCAAACAAACATGATCTTTCTGTTTGTATAGATGACATTTGTTGCACTTGCCTAACGAAAATACTTTGCTTTTCTCCAAAACCATTTCTACTGTGATTTTCTCGGTCCATTGCATACGAATTCCATACCAGTTTGTCTGGATATGACTGGATGAAACCGGAAATATCCGGTTGTGTTTTGGCTAACTCAATCCCACATATTGTTACCACCTCTGTGTTTGTGTATTCCTGATATTATCCACAGACTTTATTTTTTTGAATGTTTTTTTTCACGATACATCTAATTTTCTGCTTGGAAACACTAATTGGTTGCACATGGAGACACCAGCTCTACACATTCGTATTTTCTAGGGAGAAAGCTAGAGGAACTGCGGCAAACAAACATGATCTTTCTGTTTGTATAGATGACATTTGATGCACTTGCCTAACGAAAAGACTTTGCTTTTCTCCAAAACCATTTGTACTGTGATTTTCTCGGTACATTGCATACGAATTCCACAGCAGTTTCTCCGGATATGACTGGATGAAACCGGAAATATCTGGTTTTGTTTTGGCTAACTCAATCCCAGAAATTGCTACTTCCTCTGTGTTTGTGCATTCCTGATATAATCTACGGACTTTATTGTTTTCAATATTTTTTATCAGGGAACATTTAATTTTCTGCTTGGAAACACTAATTGGTTCCACATGGAGACACCAGCTCTACACATTCATATTTTCTAGGGAGAAAGCTAGAGGAACTGTGGCAAACAATCATGATATTTCTATTAGTATAGATGACATTTCATGCACTTGCCTAACGAAAAGACTTTGCTTTTCTCCAAAACCATTTGTACCGTTATTTACTGGTCCATTGCATACGAATTCCACACAAGTTTCTCCAGACATGACTGGATGAAACCGGAAATATCCGGTTGATTTTTGCCTAACTCAATCCCAGATATTGTTACCGCCTCTGTGTATGTGTATTCCTGATATTATCCACAGACTTTATTGTTTTGAATGTTTTTTATCAGGGAACATTTAATTTTCTGCTTGGAAACACTAATTGGTTACACATGGAAACACCAGCTCTACACATTCGTATTTTCTAGGGAGAAAGCTTGAGGAACTGCGGCAAACAAACATGATATTTCTGTTTGTATAGATGACATTTTATGCACTTGCCTATGAAAAGACTTTGCTTTTCTCCAAAACCATTTTTACTGTGATTTTCTGGTCCATTGCATACGAATTCCACACCAGTTTGTCCGGATATGACTGGATGAAACCGGAAATATCTGGTTTTGTTTTGACTAACTCAATCCCAGATATTGTTACCGCTTCTGTGTTTGTGTATTCCAGATATTATCCACAGACTTTATTGTTTTGAATGTTTTTTATCAGGGAACATTTAATTTTCTGCTTGGAAACACTAATTGTTTCAACATGGAGACACCAGCTCTACACATTCATATTTTCTAGGGAGAAAGCTAGAGGAATTGCGGCAAACAAACATGATCTTTCTGTTTGTATAGATGACATTTGTTGCACTTGCCTAACGAAAATACTTTGCTTTTCTCCAAAACCATTTCTACTGTGATTTTCTCGGTCCATTGCATACGAATTCCATACCAGTTTGTCTGGATATGACTGGATGAAACCGGAAATATCCGGTTGTGTTTTGGCTAACTCAATCCCACATATTGTTACCACCTCTGTGTTTGTGTATTCCTGATATTATCCACAGACTTTATTTTTTTGAATGTTTTTTTTCAGGATACATCTAATTTTCTGCTTGGAAACACTAATTGGTTCCACATGGAGACACCAGCTCTACACATTCGTATTTTCTAGGGAGAAAGCTAGAGGAACTGCGGCAAACAATCATGATCTTTCTGTTTGTATAGATGACATTTGATGCACTTGCCTAACGAAAAGACTTTGCTTTTCTCCAAAACCATTTGTACTGTGATTTTCTCGGTACATTGCATACGAATTCCACAGCAGTTTCTCCGGATATGACTGGATGAAACCGGAAATATCTGGTTTTGTTTTGGCTAACTCAATCCCAGAAATTGCTACTTCCTCTGTGTTTGTGCATTCCTGATATAATCTACGGACTTTATTGTTTTCAATATTTTTTATCAGGGAACATTTAATTTTCTGCTTGGAAACACTAATTGGTTCCACATGGAGACACCAGCTCTACACATTCATATTTTCTAGGGAGAAAGCTAGAGGAACTGTGGCAAACAATCATGATATTTCTATTAGTATAGATGACATTTGATGCACTTGCCTAACGAAAAGACTTTGCTTTTCTCCAAAACCATTTGTACCGTTATTTACTGGTCCATTGCATACGAATTCCACACAAGTTTCTCCAGACATGACTGGATGAAACCGGAAATATCCGGTTGATTTTTGCCTAACTCAATCCCAGATATTGTTACCGCCTCTGTGTATGTGTATTCCTGATATTATCCACAGACTTTATTGTTTTGAATGTTTTTTATCAGGGAACATTTAATTTTCTGCTTGGAAACACTAATTGGTTCCACATGGAAACACCAGCTCTACACATTCGTATTTTCTAGGGAGAAAGCTTGAGGAACTGCGGCAAACAAACATGATATTTCTGTTTGTATAGATGACATTTTATGCACTTGCCTATGAAAAGACTTTGCTTTTCTCCAAAACCATTTTTACTGTGATTTTCTGGTCCATTGCATACGAATTCAAGAACAGTTTGTCCGGATATGACTGGATGAAACAAAAAATATCCGGTTGATTTTTGGCTAACACAATCCCAAATATTGTTACCGCCTCTGTGTTTGTTTATGCCTGATATTATCCACGGACTTTATTGTTTTTAATGTTTTTTATCAGGGAACATTTAATTTTCTGCTTGGAAACACTAGTTCTTTCCACATGGAGACACCGGCTCCACACATTCGTATTTTCTAGGGAGAAAGCTAGAGGAACTGCGGCAAGCAAACATGATATTTCTGTTTGTATAGATGACATTTGATGCACTTGGCTAATGAAAAGACTTTGCTTTTCTCCATAACCATTTGTACTGTTATTTTCTCGGTCCATTGCATACGAATTCCACACCAGTTTGTCCGGATATGACTGTAGGAAACCAGAAATATCCGGTTTTGTTTTGGGTAACTCAATCCGAAATATTGCTACAGACTCTGTGTTTGTGTTTTCTGGATATTATCGATGGACTTATTGTTTTGAATGTTTTTATCATGGAACATTTAATTTTCTGCTTGGAAACACTAATTGTTTCCACATGGAGACACCAGCTCTACACATTCGTATTTTCTAGGGAGAAAGCTAGATGAACTGTGGCAAACAAACATGATCTTTCTGTTTGTATAGATGACACTTGATGCATTTGCCTTACAAAAAGACTTTGCTTTTCTCCAAAACCATTTGTACTGTGATTTTTTCGGTCCATTTCATACGAATTCCACACCAGTTTGTCCGGATATGACTGGATGAAACCGGAAATATCTGGTTTTGTTTTGACTAACTCAATCCCAGATATTGTTACCGCTTCTGTGTTTGTGTATTCCAGATATTATCCACAGACTTTATTGTTTTGAATGTTTTTTATCAGGGAACATTTAATTTTCTGCTTGGAAACACGAATTGTTTCAACATGGAGACACCAGCTCTACACATTCGTATTTTCTAGGGAGAAAGCTAGAGGAATTGCGGCAAACAAACATGATCTTTCTGTTTGTATAGATGACATTTGTTGCACTTGCCTAACGAAAATACTTTGCTTTTCTCCAAAACCATTTCTACTGTGATTTTCTCGGTCCATTGCATACGAATTCCATACCAGTTTGTCTGGATATGACTGGATGAAACCGGAAATATCCGGTTGTGTTTTGGCTAACTCAATCCCACATATTGTTACCACCTCTGTGTTTGTGTATTCCTGATATTATCCACAGACTTTATTTTTTTGAATGTTTTTTTTCAGGATACATCTAATTTTCTGCTTGGAAACACTAATTGGTTGCACATGGAGACACCAGCTCTACACATTCGTATTTTCTAGGGAGAAAGCTAGAGGAACTGCGGCAAACAATCATGATCTTTCTGTTTGTATAGATGACATTTGATGCACTTGCCTAACGAAAAGACTTTGCTTTTCTCCAAAACCATTTGTACTGTGATTTTCTCGGTACATTGCATACGAATTCCACAGCAGTTTCTCCGGATATGACTCGATGAAACCGGAAATATCTGGTTTTGTTTTGGCTAACTCAATCCCAGAAATTGCTACTTCCTCTGTGTTTGTGCATTCCTGATATAATCTACGGACTTTATTGTTTTCAATATTTTTTATCAGGGAACATTTAATTTTCTGCTTGGAAACACTAATTGGTTCCACATGGAGACACCAGCTCTACACATTCATATTTTCTAGGGAGAAAGCTAGAGGAACTGTGGCAAACAATCATGATATTTCTATTAGTATAGATGACATTTGATGCACTTGCCTAACGAAAAGACTTTGCTTTTCTCCAAAACCATTTGTACCGTTATTTACTGGTCCATTGCATACGAATTCCACACAAGTTTCTCCAGACATGACTGGATGAAACCGGAAATATCCGGTTGATTTTTGCCTAACTCAATCCCAGATATTGTTACCGCCTCTGTGTATGTGTATTCCTGATATTATCCACAGACTTTATTGTTTTGAATGTTTTTTATCAGGGAACATTTAATTTTCTGCTTGGAAACACTAATTGGTTCCACATGGAAACACCAGCTCTACACATTCGTATTTTCTAGGGAGAAAGCTTGAGGAACTGCGGCAAACAAACATGATATTTCTGTTTGTATAGATGACATTTTATGCACTTGCCTATGAAAAGACTTTGCTTTTCTCCAAAACCATTTTTACTGTGATTTTCTGGTCCATTGCATACGAATTCAAGAACAGTTTGTCCGGATATGACTGGATGAAACAAAAAATATCCGGTTGATTTTTGGCTAACACAATCCCAAATATTGTTACCGCCTCTGTGTTTGTTTATGCCTGATATTATCCACGGACTTTATTGTTTTTAATGTTTTTTATCAGGGAACATTTAATTTTCTGCTTGGAAACACTAGTTCTTTCCACATGGAGACACCGGCTCCACACATTCGTATTTTCTAGGGAGAAAGCTAGAGGAACTGCGGCAAGCAAACATGATATTTCTGTTTGTATAGATGACATTTGATGCACTTGGCTAATGAAAAGACTTTGCTTTTCTCCATAACCATTTGTACTGTTATTTTCTCGGTCCATTGCATACGAATTCCACACCAGTTTGTCCGGATATGACTGTAGGAAACCAGAAATATCCGGTTTTGTTTTGGGTAACTCAATCCGAAATATTGCTACAGACTCTGTGTTTGTGTTTTCTGGATATTATCGATGGACTTATTGTTTTGAATGTTTTTATCATGGAACATTTAATTTTCTGCTTGGAAACACTAATTGTTTCCACATGGAGACACCAGCTCTACACATTCGTATTTTCTAGGGAGAAAGCTAGATGAACTGTGGCAAACAAACATGATCTTTCTGTTTGTATAGATGACACTTGATGCATTTGCCTTACAAAAAGACTTTGCTTTTCTCCAAAACCATTTGTACTGTGATTTTTTCGGTCCATTTCATACGAATTCCACACCAGTTTGTCCGGATATGACTGGATGAAACCGGAAATATCTGGTTTTGTTTTGACTAACTCAATCCCAGATATTGTTACCGCTTCTGTGTTTGTGTATTCCAGATATTATCCACAGACTTTATTGTTTTGAATGTTTTTCATCAGGGAACATTTAATTTTCTGCTTGGAAACACGAATTGTTTCAACATGGAGACACCAGCTCTACACATTCGTATTTTCTAGGGAGAAAGCTAGAGGAATTGCGGCAAACAAACATGATCTTTCTGTTTGTATAGATGACATTTGTTGCACTTGCCTAACGAAAATACTTTGCTTTTCTCCAAAACCATTTCTACTGTGATTTTCTCGGTCCATTGCATACGAATTCCATACCAGTTTGTCTGGATATGACTGGATGAAACCGGAAATATCCGGTTGTGTTTTGGCTAACTCAATCCCACATATTGTTACCACCTCTGTGTTTGTGTATTCCTGATATTATCCACAGACTTTATTTTTTTGAATGTTTTTTTTCAGGATACATCTAATTTTCTGCTTGGAAACACTAATTGGTTGCACATGGAGACACCAGCTCTACACATTCGTATTTTCTAGGGAGAAAGCTAGAGGAACTGCGGCAAACAATCATGATCTTTCTGTTTGTATAGATGACATTTGATGCACTTGCCTAACGAAAAGACTTTGCTTTTCTCCAAAACCATTTGTACTGTGATTTTCTCGGTACATTGCATACGAATTCCACAGCAGTTTCTCCGGATATGACTGGATGAAACCGGAAATATCTGGTTTTGTTTTGGCTAACTCAATCCCAGAAATTGCTACTTCCTCTGTGTTTGTGCATTCCTGATATAATCTACGGACTTTATTGTTTTCAATATTTTTTATCAGGGAACATTTAATTTTCTGCTTGGAAACACTAATTGGTTCCACATGGAGACACCAGCTCTACACATTCATATTTTCTAGGGAGAAAGCTAGAGGAACTGTGGCAAACAATCATGATATTTCTATTAGTATAGATGACATTTGATGCACTTGCCTAACGAAAAGACTTTGCTTTTCTCCAAAACCATTTGTACCGTTATTTACTGGTCCATTGCATACGAATTCCACACAAGTTTCTCCAGACATGACTGGATGAAACCGGAAATATCCGGTTGATTTTTGCCTAACTCAATCCCAGATATTGTTACCGCCTCTGTGTATGTGTATTCCTGATATTATCCACAGACTTTATTGTTTTGAATGTTTTTTATCAGGGAACATTTAATTTTCTGCTTGGAAACACTAATTGGTTACACATGGAAACACCAGCTCTACACATTCGTATTTTCTAGGGAGAAAGCTTGAGGAACTGCGGCAAACAAACATGATATTTCTGTTTGTATAGATGACATTTTATGCACTTGCCTATGAAAAGACTTTGCTTTTCTCCAAAACCATTTTTACTGTGATTTTCTGGTCCATTGCATACGAATTCCACACCAGTTTGTCCGGATATGACTGGATGAAACAAAAAATATCCGGTTGATTTTTGGCTAACACAATCCCAAATATTGTTACCGCCTCTGTGTTTGTTTATGCCTGATATTATCCACGGACTTTATTGTTTTTAATGTTTTTTATCAGGGAACATTTAATTTTCTGCTTGGAAACACTAGTTCTTTCCACATGGAGACACCGGCTCCACACATTCGTATTTTCTAGGGAGAAAGCTAGAGGAACTGCGGCAAGCAAACATGATATTTCTGTTTGTATAGATGACATTTGATGCACTTGGCTAATGAAAAGACTTTGCTTTTCTCCATAACCATTTGTACTGTGATTTTCTCGGTCCATTGCATACGAATTCCACACCAGTTTGTCCAGATATGACTGTAGGAAACCAGAAATATCCGGTTTTGTTTTGGGTAACTCAATCCGAAATATTGCTACAGACTCTGTGTTTGTGTTTTCTGGATATTATCGATGGACTTATTGTTTTGAATGTTTTTATCATGGAACATTTAATTTTCTGCTTGGAAACACTAATTGTTTCCACATGGAGACACCAGCTCTACACATTCGTATTTTCTAGGGAGAAAGCTAGATGAACTGTGGCAAACAAACATGATCTTTCTGTTTGTATAGATGACACTTGATGCATTTGCCTTACAAAAAGACTTTGCTTTTCTCCAAAACCATTTGTACTGTGATTTTTTCGGTCCATTTCATACGAATTCCACACCAGTTTGTCCGGATATGACTGGATGAAACCGGAAATATCTGGTTTTGTTTTGACTAACTCAATCCCAGATATTGTTACCGCTTCTGTGTTTGTGTATTCCAGATATTATCCACAGACTTTATTGTTTTGAATGTTTTTTATCAGGGAACATTTAATTTTCTGCTTGGAAACACTAATTGTTTCAACATGGAGACACCAGCTCTACACATTCGTATTTTCTAGGGAGAAAGCTAGAGGAATTGCGGCAAACAAACATGATCTTTCTGTTTGTATAGATGACATTTGTTGCACTTGCCTAACGAAAATACTTTGCTTTTCTCCAAAACCATTTCTACTGTGATTTTCTCGGTCCATTGCATACGAATTCCATACCAGTTTCTCTGGATATGACTGGATGAAACCGGAAATATCCGGTTGTGTTTTGGCTAACTCAATCCCACATATTGTTACCACCTCTGTGTTTGTGTATTCCTGATATTATCCACAGACTTTATTTTTTTGAATGTTTTTTTTCAGGATACATCTAATTTTCTGCTTGGAAACACTAATTGGTTGCACATGGAGACACCAGCTCTACACATTCGTATTTTCTAGGGAGAAAGCTAGAGGAACTGCGGCAAACAATCATGATCTTTCTGTTTGTATAGATGACATTTGATGCACTTGCCTAACGAAAAGACTTTGCTTTTCTCCAAAACCATTTGTACTGTGATTTTCTCGGTACATTGCATACGAATTCCACAGCAGTTTCTCCGGATATGACTGGATGAAACCGGAAATATCTGGTTTTGTTTTGGCTAACTCAATCCCAGAAATTGCTACTTCCTCTGTGTTTGTGCATTCCTGATATAATCTACGGACTTTATTGTTTTCAATATTTTTTATCAGGGAACATTTAATTTTCTGCTTGGAAACACTAATTGGTTCCACATGGAGACACCAGCTCTACACATTCATATTTTCTAGGGAGAAAGCTAGAGGAACTGTGGCAAACAATCATGATATTTCTGTTTGTATAGATGACATTTGATGCACTTGCCTAACGAAAAGACTTTGCTTTTCTCCAAAACCATTTGTACCGTTATTTACTGGTCCATTGCATACGAATTCCACACAAGTTTCTCCAGACATGACTGGATGAAACCGGAAATATCCGGTTGATTTTTGCCTAACTCAATCCCAGATATTGTTACCGCCTCTGTGTATGTGTATTCCTGATATTATCCACAGACTTTATTGTTTTGAATGTTTTTTATCAGGGAACATTTAATTTTCTGCTTGGAAACACTAATTGGTTACACATGGAAACACCAGCTCTACACATTCGTATTTTCTAGGGAGAAAGCTTGAGGAACTGCGGCAAACAAACATGATATTTCTGTTTGTATAGATGACATTTTATGCACTTGCCTATGAAAAGACTTTGCTTTTCTCCAAAACCATTTTTACTGTGATTTTCTTGTCCATTGCATACGAATTCAAGAACAGTTTGTCCGGATATGACTGGATGAAACAAAAAATATCCGGTTGATTTTTGGCTAACACAATCCCAAATATTGTTACCGCCTCTGTGTTTGTTTATGCCTGATATTATCCACGGACTTTATTGTTTTTAATGTTTTTTATCAGGGAACATTTAATTTTCTGCTTGGAAACACTAGTTCTTTCCACATGGAGACACCGGCTCCACACATTCGTATTTTCTAGGGAGAAAGCTAGAGGAACTGCGGCAAGCAAACATGATATTTCTGTTTGTATAGATGACATTTGATGCACTTGGCTAATGAAAAGACTTTGCTTTTCTCCATAACCATTTGTACTGTTATTTTCTCGGTCCATTGCATACGAATTCCACACCAGTTTGTCCGGATATGACTGTAGGAAACCAGAAATATCCGGTTTTGTTTTGGGTAACTCAATCCGAAATATTGCTACAGACTCTGTGTTTGTGTTTTCTGGATATTATCGATGGACTTATTGTTTTGAATGTTTTTATCATGGAACATTTAATTTTCTGCTTGGAAACACTAATTGTTTCCACATGGAGACACCAGCTCTACACATTCGTATTTTCTAGGGAGAAAGCTAGATGAACTGTGGCAAACAAACATGATCTTTCTGTTTGTATAGATGACACCTGATGCATTTGCCTTACAAAAAGACTTTGCTTTTCTCCAAAACCATTTGTACTGTGATTTTTTCGGTCCATTTCATACGAATTCCACACCAGTTTGTCCGGATATGACTGGATGAAACCGGAAATATCTGGTTTTGTTTTGACTAACTCAATCCCAGATATTGTTACCGCTTCTGTGTTTGTGTATTCCAGATATTATCCACAGACTTTATTGTTTTGAATGTTTTTTATCAGGGAACATTTAATTTTCTGCTTGGAAACACTAATTGTTTCAACATGGAGACACCAGCTCTACACATTCGTATTTTCTAGGGAGAAAGCTAGAGGAATTGCGGCAAACAAACATGATCTTTCTGTTTGTATAGATGACATTTGTTGCACTTGCCTAACGAAAATACTTTGCTTTTCTCCAAAACCATTTCTACTGTGATTTTTTCCGTCCATTGCATACGAATTCCATACCAGTTTGTCTGGATATGACTGGATGAAACCGGAAATATCCGGTTGTGTTTTGGCTAACTCAATCCCACATATTGTTACCACCTCTGTGTTTGTGTATTCCTGATATTATCCACAGACTTTATTTTTTTGAATGTTTTTTTTCAGGATACATCTAATTTTCTGCTTGGAAACACTAATTGGTTGCACATGGAGACACCAGCTCTACACATTCGTATTTTCTAGGGAGAAAGCTAGAGGAACTGCGGCAAACAATCATGATCTTTCTGTTTGTATAGATGACATTTGATGCACTTGCCTAACGAAAAGACTTTGCTTTTCTCCAAAACCATTTGTACTGTGATTTTCTCGGTACATTGCATACGAATTCCACAGCAGTTTCTCCGGATATGACTCGATGAAACCGGAAATATCTGGTTTTGTTTTGGCTAACTCAATCCCAGAAATTGCTACTTCCTCTATGTTTGTGCATTCCTGATATAATCTACGGACTTTATTGTTTTCAATATTTTTTATCAGGGAACATTTAATTTTCTGCTTGGAAACACTAATTGGTTCCACATGGAGACACCAGCTCTACACATTCATATTTTCTAGGGAGAAAGCTAGAGGAACTGTGGCAAACAATCATGATATTTCTATTAGTATAGATGACATTTGATGCACTTGCCTAACGAAAAGACTTTGCTTTTCTCCAAAACCATTTGTACCGTTATTTACTGGTCCATTGCATACGAATTCCACACAAGTTTCTCCAGACATGACTGGATGAAACCGGAAATATCCGGTTGATTTTTGCCTAACTCAATCCCAGATATTGTTACCGCCTCTGTGTATGTGTATTCCTGATATTATCCACAGACTTTATTGTTTTGAATGTTTTTTATCAGGGAACATTTAATTTTCTGCTTGGAAACACTAATTGGTTACACATGGAAACACCAGCTCTACACATTCGTATTTTCTAGGGAGAAAGCTTGAGGAACTGCGGCAAACAAACATGATATTTCTGTTTGTATAGATGACATTTTATGCACTTGCCTATGAAAAGACTTTGCTTTTCTCCAAAACCATTTTTACTGTGATTTTCTGGTCCATTGCATACGAATTCCACACCAGTTTGTCCGGATATGACTGGATGAAACAAAAAATATCCGGTTGATTTTTGGCTAACACAATCCCAAATATTGTTACCGCCTCTGTGTTTGTTTATGCCTGATATTATCCACGGACTTTATTGTTTTTAATGTTTTTTATCAGGGAACATTTAATTTTCTGCTTGGAAACACTAGTTCTTTCCACATGGAGACACCGGCTCCACACATTCGTATTTTCTAGGGAGAAAGCTAGAGGAACTGCGGCAAGCAAACATGATATTTCTGTTTGTATAGATGACATTTGATGCACTTGGCTAATGAAAAGACTTTGCTTTTCTCCATAACCATTTGTACTGTGATTTTCTCGGTCCATTGCATACGAATTCCACACCAGTTTGTCCAGATATGACTGTAGGAAACCAGAAATATCCGGTTTTGTTTTGGGTAACTCAATCCGAAATATTGCTACAGACTCTGTGTTTGTGTTTTCTGGATATTATCGATGGACTTATTGTTTTGAATGTTTTTATCATGGAACATTTAATTTTCTGCTTGGAAACACTAATTGTTTCCACATGGAGACACCAGCTCTACACATTCGTATTTTCTAGGGAGAAAGCTAGATGAACTGTGGCAAACAAACATGATCTTTCTGTTTGTATAGATGACACTTGATGCATTTGCCTTACAAAAAGACTTTGCTTTTCTCCAAAACCATTTGTACTGTGATTTTTTCGGTCCATTTCATACGAATTCCACACCAGTTTGTCCGGATATGACTGGATGAAACCGGAAATATCTGGTTTTGTTTTGACTAACTCAATCCCAGATATTGTTACCGCTTCTGTGTTTGTGTATTCCAGATATTATCCACAGACTTTATTGTTTTGAATGTTTTTTATCAGGGAACATTTAATTTTCTGCTTGGAAACACTAATTGTTTCAACATGGAGACACCAGCTCTACACATTCGTATTTTCTAGGGAGAAAGCTAGAGGAATTGCGGCAAACAAACATGATCTTTCTGTTTGTATAGATGACATTTGTTGCACTTGCCTAACGAAAATACTTTGCTTTTCTCCAAAACCATTTCTACTGTGATTTTCTCGGTCCATTGCATACGAATTCCATACCAGTTTCTCTGGATATGACTGGATGAAACCGGAAATATCCGGTTGTGTTTTGGCTAACTCAATCCCACATATTGTTACCACCTCTGTGTTTGTGTATTCCTGATATTATCCACAGACTTTATTTTTTTGAATGTTTTTTTTCAGGATACATCTAATTTTCTGCTTGGAAACACTAATTGGTTCCACATGGAGACACCAGCTCTACACATTCGTATTTTCTAGGGAGAAAGCTAGAGGAACTGCGGCAAAGAATCATGATCTTTCTGTTTGTATAGATGACATTTGATGCACTTGCCTAACGAAAAGACTTTGCTTTTCTCCAAAACCATTTGTACTGTGATTTTCTCGGTACATTTCATACGAATTCCACAGCAGTTTCTCCGGATATGACTGGATGAAACCGGAAATATCTGGTTTTGTTTTGGCTAACTCAATCCCAGAAATTGCTACTTCCTCTGTGTTTGTGCATTCCTGATATAATCTACGGACTTTATTGTTTTCAATATTTTTTATCAGGGAACATTTAATTTTCTGCTTGGAAACACTAATTGGTTCCACATGGAGACACCAGCTCTACACATTCATATTTTCTAGGGAGAAAGCTAGAGGAACTGTGGCAAACAATCATGATATTTCTATTAGTATAGATGACATTTCATGCACTTGCCTAACGAAAAGACTTTGCTTTTCTCCAAAACCATTTGTACCGTTATTTACTGGTCCATTGCATACGAATTCCACACAAGTTTCTCCAGACATGACTGGATGAAACCGGAAATATCCGGTTGATTTTTGCCTAACTCAATCCCAGATATTGTTACCGCCTCTGTGTATGTGTATTCCTGATATTATCCACAGACTTTATTGTTTTGAATGTTTTTTATCAGGGAACATTTAATTTTCTGCTTGGAAACACTAATTGGTTACACATGGAAACACCAGCTCTACACATTCGTATTTTCTAGGGAGAAAGCTTGAGGAACTGCGGCAAACAAACATGATATTTCTGTTTGTATAGATGACATTTTATGCACTTGCCTATGAAAAGACTTTGCTTTTCTCCAAAACCATTTTTACTGTGATTTTCTGGTCCATTGCATACGAATTCAAGAACAGTTTGTCCGGATATGACTGGATGAAACAAAAAATATCCGGTTGATTTTTGGCTTACACAATCCCAAATATTGTTACCGCCTCTGTGTTTGTTTATGCCTGATATTATCCACGGACTTTATTGTTTTTAATGTTTTTTATCAGGGAACATTTAATTTTCTGCTTGGAAACACTAGTTCTTTCCACATGGAGACACCGGCTCCACACATTCGTATTTTCTAGGGAGAAAGCTAGAGGAACTGCGGCAAACAAACATGATATTTACGTTTGTGTAGATGATATTTGATGCATTTGCCTGAAGAAAACACTCTGCTATTCTCCAAAACCTTTTCTACTGTGATTTTCTCGGTCCATTGCATACGAATTCCACACCACTTTGTCTGTATATGCCTGGATGAAACCGGAAATATCTGGTTTTTTTAAGCTAACTCAATCCAGGATATTGCTACATCCTCTGTTTGTTTCTTCTGGATAGTATCCACAGACTTTATTGTTTAGAATGTTTTTTATCGAGGAACATTTTATTTTTAGCTTGGATATAGTAATTGGTTTCAAATGAAGACACCATCTCTACATATTCATATTTTCTAGGGAGAAAGCTAGAGGAACTGCGGGAAACAAGCATGATATTTCTGTTTGTATAGATGACATTTTATGCAATTGCCTAATGAAAAGACATTGCTTTTCACCAAAAGCATTTTTACTGTGATTTTCTCGGTCCATTGCATACGAATTCCACACCAGTTTCTTCGGATATGACTGGATGAAACCGGAAATATCCGGTTTTGTTTTGGCTAACTCAATCCCAGATATTGTTACCGCCTCTGTGTTTGTGTTTTCCAGATAATATCCACAGACTTTATTGTTTTGAATGTTTTTTATCAGGGAATATATAATTTTCCGCTTGGAAACACTAATTGGTTTCACATGGAAACACCAGCTCTACACATTCGTATTTTCTAGGGAGAAATCTTGAGGAACTGTGGCAAAAAAACATGATCTTTCTGTTTGTATAGAAGACATTTGATGCACTTGGCTAACGGAAAGACTTTGCTTTTCTCCAAAACCATTTGTACTGTGATTTTCTGGTCCATAGCATCCGGATATGACTGGATGAAACCGGAAATATCCGGTTGATTTTAGGCTAACACAATCCCAAATATTGTTACCGCCTATGTGTTTGTGTATTCCTAATATTATCCGCGGACTTTATTGTTTTGAATGTTTTTTATCAGGGAACATTTAATTTTCTGATTGGAAACACTAATTGGTTCCACATGGAGACACCAGCTCTACACATTCGTATTTCCTAGGGAGAAAGCTAGAGGAACTGCGGCAAACAAACATGATATTTCTGTTTCTATAGATGACATTTTATGCAATTGCCTAATGAAAAGACATTGCTTTTCACCAAAAGCATTTTTACTGTGATTTTCTCGGTCCATTGCATACGAATTCCACACCAGTTTCTTCGGATATGACTGAATGAAACCGGAAATATCCGGTTGTGTTTTGGCTAACTCAATCCCAGATATTGTTACCGCCTCTTTGTTTGTGTATTCCAGATATTATCCACAGACTTTATTGTTTTGAATGTTTTTTATCAGGGAATATATAATTTTCTGCTTGGAAACACTAATTGGTTTCACTTGGAAACACCAGCTCTACACATTCGTATTTTCTAGGGAGAAAGCTTGAGGAACTGCGGCAAACAAACATGATCTTTCTGTTTGTATAGAAGACATTTGATGCACTTGACTAACCAAAAGACTTTGCTTTTCTCCAAAACCATTTGTATTGTGAGTTTCTCGGTCCATTGCATACAAATTGCACACCAGTTTGTCTGGATATGACTGGATGAAACCGGAAATATCTGGTTTTGTTTTGGCTAACTCAATCCCAGATATTGTTACCGCCTCTGTGTTTGTGTATTACAGAAAATATCCACAGACTTTATTGTTTTGAATGTTTTTTATCAGGGAACATTTAATTTTCTGCTTGGAAAAACTAATTGGTTCCACATGGAGACACCAGCTCTACACATTCGTATTTTCTAGGGAGAAAGCTAGAGGAACTGTGGCAAACAAACATGATATTTCTGTTTGTATAGATGACATTTGATGCACTTGCCTAACGAAAAGACTTTGCTTTTCTCCAAAACGATTTTTACTGTTATTTTCTCGGTCCATTTCATACGAATTCCACACCAGTTTCTCCAGATATGACTGGTTCAAAACGGAAATATCCAGTTGATTTTTACCTAACACAATCCGAGATATTGTTACCGCCTCTGTGTTTGTGCATTCCTGATATTATCCACGGACTTTGTTGTTTTGAATGTTTTTTTTCAGGAAACATTTAATTTTCTGCTTGGAAACACTAATTGGTTCCACATGGAGACACCAGCTCTACACATTCGTATTTTCTAGGAAGAAATCTAGAGGAACAGCAGCAAACAAACATGATCTTTCTGTTTGTATAGATGACATTTGATGCACTTGCCTAACGAAAACACTTTGCTTTTCTCCAAAACGATTTTTACTGTGATTTTCTCGGTCCATTGCATACGAATTCCACACCAGTGTTTCTGGATATCACTGGATGAAACTAGAAATATCTGGTTTTGTTTTGGCTAACTCAATCCCAGATATTGTTACCGCCTCTGTGTTTGTGTATTTCAGATATAATCCACAAACTTTATTGTTTTGAATATTTTTTATCAGGGAACATTTAATTTTCTGCTTGGAACCACTAATTCTTTCCACATGGAGACACCAGCTCTACACATTCGTATTTTCTAGGAAGAAAGCTAGAGTAACTGCGGAAAACAAACATGATATTTCTGTTTGTATAGATGATATTTGATGCACTTGCCTAACGAAAAGACTTTGCTTTTCTCCAAAACCATTTGTACTGTGATTTTCTGGTCCATTGCATACGAATTCAAGAACAGTTTGTCCGGATATGATTGGATGAAACCGGTAATATGCGGTTGATTTTTACCTAACTCAATCCCAGATATTGTTACCGCCTCTGTGTTTGTGTGTTCCTGATATTATCCACGGACTTTTTTGTTTTAAATGTTTTTTTCAGGAAACATTTAATTTTCTGCTTGGAAACACTAATTCTTTCCACATGGAGACACCAGCTCTACACATTCTTATTTTCTAGGAGGAAAGCTAGTGGAACTGCGGCAAACAAACATGATCTTTCTGTTTGTATAGATGACATTTGATGCACTTGGCTAATGAAAAGACTTTGCTTTTCTCCAAAACGATTTTTACTGTTATTTTCTCGGTCCATTGCATACGAATTCCACACCAGTTTGTCCGGATATGACTGTAGGAAACCAGAAATATCCGGTCTCTTTTGGGTAACTCAATCCGAAATATTGTTACAGACTCTGTGTTTGTGTTTTCTGGATATTATCGATGGACTTATTGTTTTGAATGTTTTTATCCGGGAACATTTAATTTTCTGCTTGGAAACACTAATTATTTCCACATGGAGACACCAGCTCTACACATTCGTATTTTCTAGGGAGAAAGCTAGAGGAACTGCGGCAAGCAAACATGATATTTCTGTTTGTATAGATGACATTTGATGCACTTGCCTAACGTAAAGACTATGCTTTTCTCCAAAACCATTTCTACTGTTATTTTCTCGGTCCATTGCATGCGAATTCCACACCAGTTTGTCCGGATATGACTGGATGAAACCGGAAATATCCAGGTGATTTTTGCCTAACTGAATCCCAGATATTGTTACCGCCTCTGTGTTTGTTTATTCCTGATATTATCCAGAGACTTTATTGTTTTGAATGTTTTTTTTCAGGAAACATTTAATTTTCTACTTGGAAACACTAATTCTTTCCACATGCACACACCAGCTCTACACATTTGTATTTTCTAGGGAGAATGCTAGAGGAACTGCTACAAACAAACATGATATTTCTGTTTGTATAGATGACATTTGATGCACTTGCCTAACGAAAAGACTTTGCTTTTCTCCAAAACCATTTCTACTGTGATTTTCTCGGTCCATTGCATACGAATTCCACACCAGTGTTTCTGGATATGACTGGATGAAACTAGAAATATCTGGTTTTGTTTTGGCTAACTCAATCCCAGATAATGTTACCGCCTCTGTGTTTGTGTATTCCAGATATAATCCACAAACTTTATTGTTTTGAATGTTTTTTATCAGGGAACATTTAATTTTCTGCTTGGAAACCCTAATTCTTTCCACATGGAGACACCAGCTCTACACATTCGTATTTTCTAGGAAGAAAGCTAGAGGAACTGCGGCAAACACACATGATCTTTCTGTTTGTATAGATGAGATTTGATGCACTTGCCTAACGAAAAGACTTTGCTTTTCTCCAAAACGATTTTTAATGTTATTTTTTCGGTCCATTGCATACGAATTCCACACCAGTTTGTCCGGATATGACTGTAGGAAACCAGAAATATCCGGTTGTGTTTTGGGTAACTCAATCCGAAATATTGCTACATACTCTGTGTTTGTGTTTTCTGGATATTATCGATGGACTTATTGTTTTGAATGTTTTTATCAGGGAACATTTAATTTTCTACTTGGAAACACTAATTCTTTCCACATGCACACACCAGCTCTACACATTTGTATTTTCTAGGGAGAATGCTAGAGGAACTGCTACAAACAAACATGATATTTCTGTTTGTATAGATGACATTTGATGCACTTGGCTAACGAAAAGACTTTGCTTTTCTCCAAAACCATTTCTACTGTGATTTTCTCGGTCCATTGCATACGAATTCCACACCAGTTTGTCCGGATATGACTGGATGAAACCGGAAATATCGGGTTTTGTTTTGGCTAACTCAATCCCAGATATTGTTACCGTCTCTGTGTTTAGTATTCCAGATATTATCCACAGACTTTATTGTTTTGAATGTTTTTTATCAGGGAACATTTAATTTTCTGCTCAGAAACACTAATTGGTTCCACATGGAGACACCAGCTCTTCACATTCGTATTTTCTAGGGAGAAAGCTAGAGGAACTGCGGCAAACAAACATGATATTTCTGCTTGTATAGATGACATTTGATGCACTTGCCTAACGAAAAGACTTTGCTTTTCTCCAAAACCATTTGTACTGTGATTTTCAGTCCATTGCATACGAATTCAAGAACAGTTTGTCAGGATATGATTGGAAGAAACCGGTAATATGCGGTTGATTTTTACCTAACTCAATCCCAGATATTGTTACCGCCTCTGTGTTTGTGTGTTCCTGATATTATCCACGGACTTTATTGTTTTGAATGTTTTTTTTTTCAGGAAACATTTAATTTTCTGCTTGGAAACACTAATTCTTTCCACATGGAGACACCAGCTCTACACATTCTTATTTTCTAGGAAGAAAGCTAGTGGAACTGCGGCAAACAAACATGATCTTTCTGTTTGTATAGATGACATTTGATGCACTTGCCTAACGAAAACACTTTGCTTTTCTCCAAAACCATTTCTACTGTGATTTTCTCGGTCCATTGCATACAAATTGCACACCAGTTTGTCTGGATATGACTGGATGAAACCGGAAATATCTGGTTTTGTTTTGGCTAACTCAACCCAGATATTGTTACCGCCTCTGTGTTTGTGTATTCCAGATATTATCCACAGACTTTATTGTTTTGAATGTTTTTTATCAGGGAACATTTAATTTTCTGCTTGGAAACACTAATTGGTTCCACATGGAGACACCAGCTCTACACATTCGTATTTTCTAGGGAGAAAGCTAGAGGAACTGCGGCAAACAAACATGATCTTTCTGTTTGTATGGATGACATTTGATGCACTTTCCTAATGAAAGACTTTGCTTTTCTCCAAAACCATTTTTACTGTGATTTTCTGGTCCATTGCATACGAATTCAAGAACAGTTTGTCCGGATATGATTGGATGAAACCGGTAATATGCGGTTGATTTTTACCTAACTCAATCCCACATATTGTTACCGCCTCTGTGTTTGTGTGTTCCTGATATTATCCACGGACTTTATTGTTTTGAATGTTTTTTTTCAGGAAACATTTAATTTTCTGCTTGGAAACGCTAATTGGTTCCACATGGAGACACCAGCTCTACACATTCGTATTTTCTAGGAAGAAAGCTAGAGGAACTGCGGCAAACAAACATGATTTTCTGTTTGTATAGATGACATTTGATGCACTTGCCTAACGAAAAGACTTTGCGAAAAAAAATCCAAGATGGCGGAATAGGAAGGGAGCACATTGATATTCTTCGGCAAGACACAGGTTAATAAAAGTGGAGATACTGCAGGGTCAAGGAAGCGTAGGGGAAGAAACAACAGAGGAAACTCTTCCGGAACTAGTGATTCACAGCGGACCTGCGTGGAGAGCGTGGGAGCCCAAGTTCGGGACACCAGCAGCAGACTCAACGCACCAGCGCTGGAACGCAAGATGAGCCGAACCTCCATAGCCCGAGACACCAGCGGGCAAGCAGAAAGAGGAGGCTAGAGGGAACGAGGCTTGAAACTCCGTGGGGAAAAGTTCACCAGGCTAACTAGAAGAGAGAGAGGGAAAAAAAAAAGTGACCGAAACGGACACGAGTTTCTCTCTCTCCGCTCACCCCTCAAGGGCGAGCAAGACAAAGAGCAGGTGCCATTTTGGACATACGTCATAAGCACGGCGACCTCAGGTCTGCACCGGCCCTGAGCCTAGCAGAAAAACCTGACTCTGGGGGGAGGGGTGAAATAACTGGAGATTAGCATCTAACTTGGCAACCCAGTGGGAGACTGCAGGAGAATTGGAGCCCACACCGAGGGCAGCAGAGATTCCCTGTGTGGTCCTTGGGAAAGAGCTTCCGATCTCTGGCTCCTGTGGGTATATCATTTGCCTGCTAACTACCTCCAATTACATTCAGCTGTGTGGAATTACTTCCCTTTTGAATCAACAAAAGAAAGAGACATTTACCACACCTAACCTGGGAGTGTCATCTTGACACACCCTCAACCCTGAGGAACCAAACACAGCTCTCAGTCCACACCCATCTCAAGCCTCTAAGGCTCCACTAAAAGCAGACAGTCCACTTAATCTAGAGTCATAGTATAACATGAAAAAAAAAACACCACAGTGAAGAAACCAAATATCTCCAACATGCCATACAACAAACGCAAAAACCGAGGTAACAAGAACAAGGAAGACACTATGACGCCCCCAAATGAAAAAGACACCCCAACTCAAGATTATGAAGATGATGAGATCGAAGAAATACAAGAAGCGGATCTCAAAAAATTGATAAGAACATTAAGAAGTTCTCAAAAACAAATTCTTGAACTACAGAAATCCTTAAAGGACAAGATAGAAAATCTCTCTCGTGAAAGTGAAATATTAAGGAGGAATCAAAATGAAATGAAACAACTAGTGGAACAAGAAATGGTGATTGTGATGAGAAATCATAATGAAATGAAGTATTCAATAGATCAAATGACAAACACATTAGAGAGCCTTAAAAACAGAATGGGCAAAGCAGAAGAGAGAATATCAGACTTTGAAGATGGAGAACAGGAAAGGAAACAGGCAAACCAAAGAAAAGAAGAAGAAATTAGAAATCTAAAAAATATTGTCGGGAATCTACAGGATACTATTAAAAAATCTAACATTCGGGTTCTAGGAGTTCCTGAAGGCATGGAGAGGGAGAAAGGATTAGAAGGCATTTTCAGTGAGATACTAGCAGAAAATTTTCCAGGTTTGGAGAAGGACAGAGGCATCTTAGTACAGGAAGCTTATAGAACCCCTAATAAACATGACCAAAAGAGATCCTCACCACGACACATTGTAATCAAACTCACCACAGTGAAACATAAAGAAAAGATTCTAAAAGGTGCAAGAGAGAAACGTCAGATTACTCTCAGAGGATCTCCAATTAGATTCACAGCAGACTTCTCATCAGAAACCCTACAAGCTAGAAGGGAATGGCGAGACATAGCCCAGGTACTAAGAGAGAAAAACTGCCAGCCCAGAATATTATATCCTGCAAAGCTCTCATTTGTGAATGAAGGTGAAATTAAGACCTTTCACAGCAAACAGAAATTGAAAGAATTTGTCGCCACTCGTCCAGCCCTGCAAAAGATGCTTAAAGATGTGTTACACACAGAAACACAGAAACATGGTCACCAATATGAAAGAAGGTAAAGGAAGGAAACCTCACAGCAAAAGATCACAGGAAGCTCAATTTCTCTTTGACATAGAATTAAACTCTGATGCACTGTTAGAGCAATGTGTTCAAGTAATCTATTATGTTCTCTTGATGTCTGTTAAATTCTAATTGTTCAAAAACAGCTGAATTTTTATTAAGAGCTATGGGTTATTTAACTATGTGCTTATTTTCAAAGACTTGAATAATCACCTTGTAACAATGATCAAATTTGGACTATGTTATGTCATGATTTTAAGGAATCTTAGTTCAACCAGATATTTTGGATTTTGATATTGGTCTATTATGCTATGTTATATGTGCGTACATATTGTATGTCCACATGGGGAAATTTTATTAAGAGTTTTACTTTAAATGGCTTTTAGATAAGATTGTCCATAAATTTAAGCTGCTAAAATCAATCAAAGATACATTTTAATTTGTGTGACCTGAATCTGTGTATCATATGTTTTAAACTTGTTGGTAGAAAGAAACTAAAAACATTTTATATGGTTGTGCTTAGGTTTACTGGTTAAACAAACTACACCATCTTAGATATTTAAGAGGTGTTTTCAAATACATGATTCTTAAAATTTATAGAAGGCATTGGACCTTCTGGTAAATGTTTGATTAAGTGCTTATCTAAGGGTTGAAACGGTTTGTTAAGTATTCATGTAATATTGCTATTTTCAGCAAGTGATCTAGGACTTGCTCCCTCATTTCTCTATTCTAAGCCCAACTTGTTCTTTCATTTCTCTATTCTCTTCAAGGTAGGGAACTAATTCTATTATGAAGGAATCTGTAGGACGCACAATTTAATCTTTAGACCTTATAAGAGATGGCTAACATTTTTTTGTAATAGCATAGCCAAAATAAGAGATTAAATAATAATCTCATAGCTAGATTCACATCGCCATCAGCGAAGTATACAGTAAGTAGAAAAAAAAAAAAAACCTCTCTTTCAGACCAAAGGGAAAGAAAGCTTTAAAGTGAGAATATAATTTTCCTCATGGGCATTGTCTACCTTAGAAAAACTACTACAGAACATGCCTGTGACTATAGACTTGTAGTTCAGGCCACCGAAGATTAGAGATGGGACATGGGCACTCCCTTGACTTGCATCCTCTGGTCTGCTTTAACACAAACCAGGAGGAAAAGAAAGCTAGGCATCAGAAGCAATGGGTGGCAGGCCTATTAATGGCTGATCTGTACGGTGATCTGCCCTCAAGGAGACCCAACAGGCCAGTCCACTGCAGTGGCTTTCAATGTGGTAAGCCTGGGCTTCAGCAGAAGTCAGCTTGTGAAGAGCCCTGGCAGCTCTGCCAAGAGTTGGATCACTGGAAATGGACCTGCCCTGGACTCGAAGGATGCCCAGGTCAGAGCCACAGATCTTATTGGCTCCAAGCTGAAAAGCCCTTCACTCAGCCCAACTTCCAAAGTGACCACTGCAGCTGAGGGTATGGTCAAGTAGGGTCAGCAACATTGCAGGCAGAACTGTAAATTTCTTGCTAGAGATGCAACCTGCCTTTACCTGGCCAGCTCTCCTCCCAGGCCAGCCAAGTAATGAAAGTCAACAGAGTGCCTTCCCCTAGGAGGTTCACACCTCCCTTAGGATATACCCCATGTGAAAAGATAGATAGGTCTGGGCCTCTTAACTTACAAGGCCTAAAGCCCACCAGATTATTATCAAGCCCCTTCTATCAGGTTCTATTTGCCTCTCAATCAGAAAACTTAATTGTAGCTTAGACAGCACCTTTCTTAGCTCCTCTAATAATGACTCTGTCCTTTGTTCTAGACCCTGTCTAGTGCACTTGGGCCTCATTCCTTTGTAATCATAACCTCTACTCTACCACCAATGGCTCTACTCCCAACCTGTGTATACTGATGGTCCTCTTCCCCACTTAATGCTGTATAATTGTTCAGACCTGGTAAATGCCACTCTTAGGATCATTGGTTACTATCCTCACCCTGTCTTTTATGACCTTGTCTAAATATGATAAGAGTCGGGGAACTTGGAAGGCTTCCATAGCCTTGGCAACTCATGACGACAGCCTAGGGTGGTTACTGGTGCCATAAACTAGAGTGTCAATTTGTTGGGTCAACAACAGGAGCCACTGTGCGCTTGCTCCTGATGTGGGATCTCTGTCCTTAATGTACTGTACATTTTGATTTAATGCTATAACTAGTACTCAAACAGTATGTTTCACTTTGTGTTTCTATGTGGGTGCAAACTGTTGAAATCTTTACTTAATGTATACTAAATTGATCTTCTGTATATAAAGAGAATTGAAAATTAATTTTAATGTGAATGGAAGGAGAGAGGGAGCGGGAGAGGGGAGGGTTGCGGGTGGGAGGGAAATTATGGGAAGGGGAAGCCATTGTAATCCATAAGCTGTATACTGGAAATTTATATTCATTAAATAAAAGTTAAAAAAAAAACCACACAAAAAAAAAAGAAAAGAAAAGACTTTGCTTTTCTCCAAAACCATTTCTACTGTGATTTTCTCGGTCCATTGCATACAAATTGCACACCAGTTTGTCTGGATATGACTGGATGAAACCGGAAATATCTGGTTTTGTTTTGGCTAACTCAACCCAGATATTGTTACCGCCTCTGTGTTTGTGTATTCCAGATATTATCCACAGACTTTATTGTTTTGAATGTTTTTTATCAGGGAACATTTAATTTTCTGCTTGGAAACACTAATTCTTTCCACATGGAGACACCAGCTCTACACATTCGTATTTTCTAGGGAGAAAGCTAGAGGAACTGCGGCAAACAAACATGATCTTTCTGTTTGTATAGATGACATTTGATGCGCTTGCCTAACGAAAAGAATTTGGTTTTCTCCAAAACCATTTGTACTGTGATTTTCTGGTCCATTGCATACGAATTCAAGAACAGTTTGTCCGGATATAATTGGATGAAACCGGTAATATGCGGTTGATTTTTACCTAACTAAATCCCAGATATTGTTACCGCCTCTGTGTTTGTGTATTCCAGATATTATCCACAAACTTTATTGTTTTGAATGTTTTTTATCAGGGAACATTTAATTTTCTGCTTGGAAACACTAATTGGTTCCACATGGAGACACCAGCTCTACACATTCGTATTTTCTAGGGAGAAAGCTAGAGGAACTGCGGCAAACAAACATGATATTTCTGTTTGTATAGATGACATTTGATGCACTTGGCTAACGAAAAGACTTTGCTTTTCTCCAAAACGATTTTTACTGTTATTTTCTCGGTCCATTGCATACGAATTCCACACCAGTTTGTCCGGATATGACTGTAGGAAACCAGAAATATCCGGTTCTGTTTTGGGTAACTCAATCCGAAATATTGCTACAGACTCTGTGTTTGTGTTTTCTGGATATTATCGATGGACTTATTGTTTTGAATGTTTTTATCCGGGAACATTTAATTTTCTGCTTGGAAACACTAATTGTTTCCACATGGAGACACCAGCTCTACACATTCGTATTTTCTAGGACGAAAGCTAGAGGAACTGCGGAAAACAAACATGATATTTCTGTTTGTATAGATGACATTTGATGCACTTGGCTAACGAAAAGACTTTGCTTTTCTCCAAAACCATTTCTACTGTTATTTTCTCGGTCCATTGCATGCGAATTCCACACCAGTTTGTCCGGATATGACTGGATGAAACCGGAAATATCCAGTTGATTTTTGCCTAACTGAATCCCAGATATTGTTACCGCCTCTGTGTTTGTTTATTCCTGATATTATCCAGAGACTTTATTGTTTTGAATGTTTTTTTTTTTCAGGAAACATTTAATTTTCTACTTGGAAACACTAATTCTTTCCACATGGAGACACCAGCTCTACACATTCGTATTTTCTAGGGAGAATGCTAGAAGAATGCGACAAACAAACATGATATTTCTGTTTGTATAGATGACATTTGATGCACTTGCCTAACGAAAAGACTTTGCTTTTCTCCAAAACCATTTGTACTATGATTTTCTCGGTCCATTGCATACGAATTCCAAACCAGTTTGTCTGGGTATGAGTGGATGAAACCGGAAATATCTGGTTTTGTTTTGGCTAACTCAATCCCAGATATTGTTACCGCCTCTGTGTTTGTGTATTCCAGATATTATCCACAGACTTTATTGTTTTGAATGTTTTTTATCAGGGAACATTTAATTTTCTGCTTGGAAACACTAATTCTTTCCACATGGAGACACCAGCTCTACACATTCGTATTTTCTAGGGAGAAAGCTAGAGGAACTGCGGCAAACAAACATGATCTTTCTGTTTGTATAGATGACATTTGATGCGCTTGGCTAACGAAAAGAATTTGCTTTTCTCCAAAACCATTTGTACTGTGATTTTCTCGGTCCATTGCATACGAATTCCACACCAGTGTTTCTGGATATGACTGGATGAAACTAGAAATATCTGGTTTTGTTTTGGCTAACTCAATCCCAGATAATGTTACCGCCTCTGTGTTTGTGTATTCCAGATATAATCCACAAACTTTATTGTTTTGAATGTTTTTTATCAGGGAACATTTAATTTTCTGCTTGGAAACCCTAATTCTTTCCACATGGAGACACCAGCTCTACACATTCGTATTTTCTAGGAAGAAAGCTAGAGGAACTGCGGCAAACACACATGATCTTTCTGTTTGTATAGATGAGATTTGATGCACTTGCCTAACGAAAAGACTTTGCTTTTCTCCAAAACGATTTTTAATGTTATTTTTTCGGTCCATTGCATACGAATTCCACACCAGTTTGTCCGGATATGACTGTAGGAAACCAGAAATATCCGGTTGTGTTTTGGGTAACTCAATCCGAAATATTGCTACATACTCTGTGTTTGTGTTTTCTGGATATTATCGATGGACTTATTGTTTTGAATGTTTTTATCAGGGAACATTTAATTTTCTACTTGGAAACACTAATTCTTTCCACATGCACACACCAGCTCTACACATTTGTATTTTCTAGGGAGAATGCTAGAGGAACTGCTACAAACAAACATGATATTTCTGTTTGTATAGATGACATTTGATGCACTTGGCTAACGAAAAGACTTTGCTTTTCTCCAAAACCATTTCTACTGTGATTTTCTCGGTCCATTGCATACGAATTCCACACCAGTTTGTCCGGATATGACTGGATGAAACCGGAAATATCGGGTTTTGTTTTGGCTAACTCAACCCAGATATTGTTACCGTCTCTGTGTTTAGTATTCCAGATATTATCCACAGACTTTATTGTTTTGAATGTTTTTTATCAGGGAACATTTAATTTTCTGCTCAGAAACACTAATTGGTTCCACATGGAGACACCAGCTCTTCACATTCGTATTTTCTAGGGAGAAAGCTAGAGGAACTGCGGCAAACAAACATGATATTTCTGCTTGTATAGATGACATTTGATGCACTTGCCTAACGAAAAGACTTTGCTTTTCTCCAAAACCATTTGTACTGTGATTTTCAGTCCATTGCATACGAATTCAAGAACAGTTTGTCAGGATATGATTGGAAGAAACCGGTAACATGCGGTTGATTTTTACCTAACTCAATCCCAGATATTGTTACCGCCTCTGTGTTTGTGTGTTCCTGATATTATCCACGGACTTTATTGTTTTGAATGTTTTTTTTTTCAGGAAACATTTAATTTTCTGCTTGGAAACACTAATTCTTTCCACATGGAGACACCAGCTCTACACATTCTTATTTTCTAGGAAGAAAGCTAGTGGAACTGCGGCAAACAAACATGATCTTTCTGTTTGTATAGATGACATTTGATGCACTTGCCTAACGAAAACACTTTGCTTTTCTCCAAAACCATTTCTACTGTGATTTTCTCGGTCCATTGCATACAAATTGCACACCAGTTTGTCTGGATATGACTGGATGAAACCGGAAATATCTGGTTTTGTTTTGGCTAACTCAACCCAGATATTGTTACCGCCTCTGTGTTTGTGTATTCCAGATATTATCCACAGACTTTATTGTTTTGAATGTTTTTTATCAGGGAACATTTAATTTTCTGCTTGGAAACACTAATTGGTTCCACATGGAGACACCAGCTCTACACATTCGTATTTTCTAGGGAGAAAGCTAGAGGAACTGCGGCAAACAAACATGATCTTTCTGTTTGTATGGATGACATTTGATGCACTTTCCTAATGAAAGACTTTGCTTTTCTCCAAAACCATTTTTACTGTGATTTTCTGGTCCATTGCATACGAATTCAAGAACAGTTTGTCCGGATATGATTGGATGAAACCGGTAATATGCGGTTGATTTTTACCTAACTCAATCCCACATATTGTTACCGCCTCTGTGTTTGTGTGTTCCTGATATTATCCACGGACTTTATTGTTTTGAATGTTTTTTTTCAGGAAACATTTAATTTTCTGCTTGGAAACGCTAATTGGTTCCACATGGAGACACCAGCTCTACACATTCGTATTTTCTAGGAAGAAAGCTAGAGGAACTGCGGCAAACAAACATGATTTTCTGTTTGTATAGATGACATTTGATGCACTTGCCTAACGAAAAGACTTTGCGAAAAAAAATCCAAGATGGCGGAATAGGAAGGGAGCACATTGATATTCTTCGGCAAGACACAGGTTAATAAAAGTGGAGATACTGCAGGGTCAAGGAAGCGTAGGGGAAGAAACAACAGAGGAAACTCTTCCGGAACTAGTGATTCACAGCGGACCTGCGTGGAGAGCGTGGGAGCCCAAGTTCGGGACACCAGCAGCAGACTCAACGCACCAGCGCTGGAACGCGAGATGAGCCGAACCTCCATAGCCCGAGACACCAGCGGGCAAGCAGAAAGAGGAGGCTAGAGGGAACGAGGCTTGAAACTCCGTGGGGAAAAGTTCACCAGGCTAACTAGAAGAGAGAGAGGGAAAAAAAAAAGTGACCGAAACGGACACGAGTTTCTCTCTCTCCGCTCACCCCTCAAGGGCGAGCAAGACAAAGAGCAGGTGCCATTTTGGACATACGTCATAAGCACGGCGACCTCAGGTCTGCACCGGCCCTGAGCCTAGCAGAAAAACCTGACTCTGGGGGGAGGGGTGAAATAACTGGAGATTAGCATCTAACTTGGCAACCCAGTGGGAGACTGCAGGAGAATTGGAGCCCACACCGAGGGCAGCAGAGATTCCCTGTGTGGTCCTTGGGAAAGAGCTTCCGATCTCTGGCTCCTGTGGGTATATCATTTGCCTGCTAACTACCTCCAATTACATTCAGCTGTGTGGAATTACTTCCCTTTTGAATCAACAAAAGAAAGAGACATTTACCACACCTAACCTGGGAGTGTCATCTTGACACACCCTCAACCCTGAGGAACCAAACACAGCTCTCAGTCCACACCCATCTCAAGCCTCTAAGGCTCCACTAAAAGCAGACAGTCCACTTAATCTAGAGTCATAGTATAACATGAAAAAAAAAACACCACAGTGAAGAAACCAAATATCTCCAACATGCCATACAACAAACGCAAAAACCGAGGTAACAAGAACAAGGAAGACACTATGACGCCCCCAAATGAAAAAGACACCCCAACTCAAGATTATGAAGATGATGAGATCGAAGAAATACAAGAAGCGGATCTCAAAAAATTGATAAGAACATTAAGAAGTTCTCAAAAACAAATTCTTGAACTACAGAAATCCTTAAAGGACAAGATAGAAAATCTCTCTCGTGAAAGTGAAATATTAAGGAGGAATCAAAATGAAATGAAACAACTAGTGGAACAAGAAATGGTGATTGTGATGAGAAATCATAATGAAATGAAGTATTCAATAGATCAAATGACAAACACATTAGAGAGCCTTAAAAACAGAATGGGCAAAGCAGAAGAGAGAATATCAGACTTTGAAGATGGAGAACAGGAAAGGAAACAGGCAAACCAAAGAAAAGAAGAAGAAATTAGAAATCTAAAAAATATTGTCGGGAATCTACAGGATACTATTAAAAAATCTAACATTCGGGTTCTAGGAGTTCCTGAAGGCATGGAGAGGGAGAAAGGATTAGAAGGCATTTTCAGTGAGATACTAGCAGAAAATTTTCCAGGTTTGGAGAAGGACAGAGGCATCTTAGTACAGGAAGCTTATAGAACCCCTAATAAACATGACCAAAAGAGATCCTCACCACGACACATTGTAATCAAACTCACCACAGTGAAACATAAAGAAAAGATTCTAAAAGGTGCAAGAGAGAAACGTCAGATTACTCTCAGAGGATCTCCAATTAGATTCACAGCAGACTTCTCATCAGAAACCCTACAAGCTAGAAGGGAATGGCGAGACATAGCCCAGGTACTAAGAGAGAAAAACTGCCAGCCCAGAATATTATATCCTGCAAAGCTCTCATTTGTGAATGAAGGTGAAATTAAGACCTTTCACAGCAAACAGAAATTGAAAGAATTTGTCGCCACTCGTCCAGCCCTGCAAAAGATGCTTAAAGATGTGTTACACACAGAAACACAGAAACATGGTCACCAATATGAAAGAAGGTAAAGGAAGGAAACCTCACAGCAAAAGATCACAGGAAGCTCAATTTCTCTTTGACATAGAATTAAACTCTGATGCACTGTTAGAGCAATGTGTTCAAGTAATCTATTATGTTCTCTTGATGTCTGTTAAATTCTAATTGTTCAAAAACAGCTGAATTTTTATTAAGAGCTATGGGTTATTTAACTATGTGCTTATTTTCAAAGACTTGAATAATCACCTTGTAACAATGATCAAATTTGGACTATGTTATGTCATGATTTTAAGGAATCTTAGTTCAACCAGATATTTTGGATTTTGATATTGGTCTATTATGCTATGTTATATGTGCGTACATATTGTATGTCCACATGGGGAAATTTTATTAAGAGTTTTACTTTAAATGGCTTTTAGATAAGATTGTCCATAAATTTAAGCTGCTAAAATCAATCAAAGATACATTTTAATTTGTGTGACCTGAATCTGTGTATCATATGTTTTAAACTTGTTGGTAGAAAGAAACTAAAAACATTTTATATGGTTGTGCTTAGGTTTACTGGTTAAACAAACTACACCATCTTAGATATTTAAGAGGTGTTTTCAAATACATGATTCTTAAAATTTATAGAAGGCATTGGACCTTCTGGTAAATGTTTGATTAAGTGCTTATCTAAGGGTTGAAACGGTTTGTTAAGTATTCATGTAATATTGCTATTTTCAGCAAGTGATCTAGGACTTGCTCCCTCATTTCTCTATTCTAAGCCCAACTTGTTCTTTCATTTCTCTATTCTCTTCAAGGTAGGGAACTAATTCTATTATGAAGGAATCTGTAGGACGCACAATTTAATCTTTAGACCTTATAAGAGATGGCTAACATTTTTTTGTAATAGCATAGCCAAAATAAGAGATTAAATAATAATCTCATAGCTAGATTCACATCGCCATCAGCGAAGTATACAGTAAGTAGAAAAAAAAAAAAAACCTCTCTTTCAGACCAAAGGGAAAGAAAGCTTTAAAGTGAGAATATAATTTTCCTCATGGGCATTGTCTACCTTAGAAAAACTACTACAGAACATGCCTGTGACTATAGACTTGTAGTTCAGGCCACCGAAGATTAGAGATGGGACATGGGCACTCCCTTGACTTGCATCCTCTGGTCTGCTTTAACACAAACCAGGAGGAAAAGAAAGCTAGGCATCAGAAGCAATGGGTGGCAGGCCTATTAATGGCTGATCTGTACGGTGATCTGCCCTCAAGGAGACCCAACAGGCCAGTCCACTGCAGTGGCTTTCAATGTGGTAAGCCTGGGCTTCAGCAGAAGTCAGCTTGTGAAGAGCCCTGGCAGCTCTGCCAAGAGTTGGATCACTGGAAATGGACCTGCCCTGGACTCGAAGGATGCCCAGGTCAGAGCCACAGATCTTATTGGCTCCAAGCTGAAAAGCCCTTCACTCAGCCCAACTTCCAAAGTGACCACTGCAGCTGAGGGTATGGTCAAGTAGGGTCAGCAACATTGCAGGCAGAACTGTAAATTTCTTGCTAGAGATGCAACCTGCCTTTACCTGGCCAGCTCTCCTCCCAGGCCAGCCAAGTAATGAAAGTCAACAGAGTGCCTTCCCCTAGGAGGTTCACACCTCCCTTAGGATATACCCCATGTGAAAAGATAGATAGGTCTGGGCCTCTTAACTTACAAGGCCTAAAGCCCACCAGATTATTATCAAGCCCCTTCTATCAGGTTCTATTTGCCTCTCAATCAGAAAACTTAATTGTAGCTTAGACAGCACCTTTCTTAGCTCCTCTAATAATGACTCTGTCCTTTGTTCTAGACCCTGTCTAGTGCACTTGGGCCTCATTCCTTTGTAATCATAACCTCTACTCTACCACCAATGGCTCTACTCCCAACCTGTGTATACTGATGGTCCTCTTCCCCACTTAATGCTGTATAATTGTTCAGACCTGGTAAATGCCACTCTTAGGATCATTGGTTACTATCCTCACCCTGTCTTTTATGACCTTGTCTAAATATGATAAGAGTCGGGGAACTTGGAAGGCTTCCATAGCCTTGGCAACTCATGACGACAGCCTAGGGTGGTTACTGGTGCCATAAACTAGAGTGTCAATTTGTTGGGTCAACAACAGGAGCCACTGTGCGCTTGCTCCTGATGTGGGATCTCTGTCCTTAATGTACTGTACATTTTGATTTAATGCTATAACTAGTACTCAAACAGTATGTTTCACTTTGTGTTTCTATGTGGGTGCAAACTGTTGAAATCTTTACTTAATGTATACTAAATTGATCTTCTGTATATAAAGAGAATTGAAAATTAATTTTAATGTGAATGGAAGGAGAGAGGGAGCGGGAGAGGGGAGGGTTGCGGGTGGGAGGGAAATTATGGGAAGGGGAAGCCATTGTAATCCATAAGCTGTATACTGGAAATTTATATTCATTAAATAAAAGTTAAAAAAAAAACCACACAAAAAAAAAAGAAAAGAAAAGACTTTGCTTTTCTCCAAAACCATTTCTACTGTGATTTTCTCGGTCCATTGCATACAAATTGCACACCAGTTTGTCTGGATATGACTGGATGAAACCGGAAATATCTGGTTTTGTTTTGGCTAACTCAACCCAGATATTGTTACCGCCTCTGTGTTTGTGTATTCCAGATATTATCCACAGACTTTATTGTTTTGAATGTTTTTTATCAGGGAACATTTAATTTTCTGCTTGGAAACACTAATTCTTTCCACATGGAGACACCAGCTCTACACATTCGTATTTTCTAGGGAGAAAGCTAGAGGAACTGCGGCAAACAAACATGATCTTTCTGTTTGTATAGATGACATTTGATGCGCTTGCCTAACGAAAAGAATTTGGTTTTCTCCAAAACCATTTGTACTGTGATTTTCTGGTCCATTGCATACGAATTCAAGAACAGTTTGTCCGGATATAATTGGATGAAACCGGTAATATGCGGTTGATTTTTACCTAACTAAATCCCAGATATTGTTACCGCCTCTGTGTTTGTGTATTCCAGATATTATCCACAAACTTTATTGTTTTGAATGTTTTTTATCAGGGAACATTTAATTTTCTGCTTGGAAACACTAATTGGTTCCACATGGAGACACCAGCTCTACACATTCGTATTTTCTAGGGAGAAAGCTAGAGGAACTGCGGCAAACAAACATGATATTTCTGTTTGTATAGATGACATTTGATGCACTTGGCTAACGAAAAGACTTTGCTTTTCTCCAAAACGATTTTTACTGTTATTTTCTCGGTCCATTGCATACGAATTCCACACCAGTTTGTCCGGATATGACTGTAGGAAACCAGAAATATCCGGTTCTGTTTTGGGTAACTCAATCCGAAATATTGCTACAGACTCTGTGTTTGTGTTTTCTGGATATTATCGATGGACTTATTGTTTTGAATGTTTTTATCCGGGAACATTTAATTTTCTGCTTGGAAACACTAATTGTTTCCACATGGAGACACCAGCTCTACACATTCGTATTTTCTAGGACGAAAGCTAGAGGAACTGCGGAAAACAAACATGATATTTCTGTTTGTATAGATGACATTTGATGCACTTGGCTAACGAAAAGACTTTGCTTTTCTCCAAAACCATTTCTACTGTTATTTTCTCGGTCCATTGCATGCGAATTCCACACCAGTTTGTCCGGATATGACTGGATGAAACCGGAAATATCCAGTTGATTTTTGCCTAACTGAATCCCAGATATTGTTACCGCCTCTGTGTTTGTTTATTCCTGATATTATCCAGAGACTTTATTGTTTTGAATGTTTTTTTTTTTTCAGGAAACATTTAATTTTCTACTTGGAAACACTAATTCTTTCCACATGGAGACACCAGCTCTACACATTCGTATTTTCTAGGGAGAATGCTAGAAGAATGCGACAAACAAACATGATATTTCTGTTTGTATAGATGACATTTGATGCACTTGCCTAACGAAAAGACTTTGCTTTTCTCCAAAACCATTTGTACTATGATTTTCTCGGTCCATTGCATACGAATTCCAAACCAGTTTGTCTGGGTATGAGTGGATGAAACCGGAAATATCTGGTTTTGTTTTGGCTAACTCAATCCCAGATATTGTTACCGCCTCTGTGTTTGTGTATTCCAGATATTATCCACAGACTTTATTGTTTTGAATGTTTTTTATCAGGGAACATTTAATTTTCTGCTTGGAAACACTAATTCTTTCCACATGGAGACACCAGCTCTACACATTCGTATTTTCTAGGGAGAAAGCTAGAGGAACTGCGGCAAACAAACATGATCTTTCTGTTTGTATAGATGACATTTGATGCGCTTGGCTAACGAAAAGAATTTGCTTTTCTCCAAAACCATTTGTACTGTGATTTTCTGGTCCTTTGCATACGAATTCAAGAACAGTTTGTCCGGATATAATTGGATGAAACCGGTAATATGCGGTTGATTTTTACCTAACTCATTCCCAGATATTGTTACCGCCTCTGTGTTTGTGTATTCCAGATATTATCCACAGACTTTATTGTTTTGAATGTTTTTTATCAGGGAACATTTAATTTTCTGCTTGGAAACACTAATTGGTTCCACATGGAGACACCAGCTCTACACATTCGTATTTTCTAGGGAGAAAGCTAGAGGAACTGCGGCAAACAAACATGATATTTCTGTTTGTATAGATGACATTTGATGCACTTGGCTAATGAAAAGACTTTGCTTTTCTCCAAAACGATTTTTACTGTGATTTTCTCGGTCCATTGCATACGAATTCCACACCAGTTTGTCCGGATATGACTGTAGGAAACCAGAAATATCCAGTTCTGTTTTGGGTAACTCAATCCGAAATATTGCTACAGACTCTGTGTTTGTGTTTTCTGGATACTATCGATGGACTTAT